>NC_064038.1:1743311-2382597 GCF_932526225.1 Nematostella vectensis | reverse complement strand
TATACTTCAGCCAATAGAAGCCGCGTTTCCACTTAGACACGAAGGCGATTTTCAATCGGGATTTGATAAAAAATAAATACTGGGTGGAAGGTTTGAGGTGGTTTTATTTTGTATTTCATCGGGTGGTGCAGCTGTATGGATGCCGTGATTAATAGTATAGATATTGATTTATGTGTCTCAATGAAATATACCAACACAAGGTTAAAATGGTATTTTCTATAAAAACAGAGTAGTTTCGCTGAAGTTCCGAGCGTTTTGCTCCGACGAAGGGACGCTCGAAACCCCTTTGTCATCACAGAGGCGTAACACATACCATTTCAACCTTGAGTTGATTTATTTCCCTGATTCCAACACGCCTACGCAGAACACCTAGTTATTATACAGCTTGTCTGTTTTTTTTTTCTAGGCATACCACCTAGTTATTTTACAGCTTTCTGTAGTTATTATTAGTCATACCACCTAGTCATTCTAAAGCTTGTCTGTAGTTTTTCTAGTAATATCACCTAGTAATTCTACAGCTTGTCTGTAGTTTTTCTAATCATACCACCTAGTTATTCTACAGCTTGTCTGTAGTTTTTCTAGTCATACCACCTAGTTATTCTACAGCTTGTCTGTAGTTTTTCTAGGCGTGCCAGACCACGTGCATGTTTGTCGGATATTTTACAAATCATCTTCTCAATAACCGAAAAACACTCCGTGCCAAGAACGCTCAAAATAATGCCCTTCTTCCGGATTAGGGTGATCATTTACAAAACCTATCAGGCGTTTATAAAACCCTCTTGTTCTCGTTCGGATAACTCGACGTGTCACGCCGAAAAACGCCCCCGCATTCCACTGAGTGGACGAAGGGTGTGGTGTCCCTAAAGCCTTCAACCAGAACTCCCCTATCGAGAAATTACTCCTGCGAACCTTCCCACTGTTAAACTCTTTCCTCCACTTCCCGCCGTACTTAATCCCATCCCACTCATCAAAGTAGCCATGCATTCGGGTGGAGAACCCGGTGTTATTGGCTTCAGTGACGTAATCCTTTAGGTTAGCGTAAGTTTGAGTCTCGTGAGACTTTCTGGAGCCTTGTACGAAAACTGTAATGTTGGCCAGACGGTCGTAGTTGTCTACGATGTGGTGAAGATAGGAATGCGCTTCCCGCCCGACGTTAGGGAGTTTCTCCCACTGTTTGAAGCGCAGGTCGGGTATTAGGGTTTCTCCTTTGTGGTAAACGTGACAATGGCTTGCTTCTGGGATTAACCAATTAAGATCTTCGTCGTAATGCGCCACTACGATCTCGTAGTCCAGCCCGACAGACTGCAAAGGCTTGACCTGGCGCTTTGAGGCCTTCATGGAGTTAACAAGGTTAGGGTTTGGGTAAGTCTCCTCTGGCGTCCCACGCAGCAGGTAATCCACTACCTCTACCCCCTGCATAAGGGCGTGGTCCTGGTTCCCTACTTCGTACCGCCAGCCGCCAAATCGTCCCCGCGAGAATATATCTAGTGACTGTAACCACCCCTGCAGCGACGCCAGCAATTGCTCCCTGTGTAGGGAGGGGACGGGGTAGCCATGGTCCAGCTGACGGTGCCATCGTGACACGATCTGCTCCAGCGTGATAAAGCCGTACTCCACAAGTGCTGACACCGTACTCTGTATTATCGTACTTCTAGTCCATCTTGTTGCATTACTGGCACGCGAGACATGCTCGGCTGTTTCGCAGAGGAGAGACCAGTATTTCTCAGAATCCGGGACATGATCTTTTGAGTACTTAGAGAACAAAGTCACGCGGTAAAATGGTGAATCGGGATCGGGAAAGTAGATCCAGGACTTGTCTAGAAGGCTCTGTGGAGGCTGCCCTGTCAATCCTATGCCTACAACGTGCGTCCTCGTGTAAACCAGTTGCCTGGCGATAGCCTTCTTCTTCCCGTGACGACCCGAGCTGTCCATGGTCACAAGTAAGTCCAAAGGCGCAGTCGAGATAAGTACATCGTAAGACAAAGAGTACTTGGCGCCATCCTTACTAGCAACTGTTAAAATCTTTTTGTCGATGTTAAGCTGGACGACACGGTTCTCGAAGTGGAACCAGCTTCTCGGTAATAGATCAGCCACTGATTGCCATATCCCGCCCGTACCGTTATACCTCGGGAACCGAAAGTTCCTATTGGGGCCCCACTCGGAGTCCTTGAGCCTCTTGTTCTTTTTGATTCTCTCTACGCTCGGAACTGCGACCCTCTCCCCAATCCATTCATAGTTCATCTCCTTAGGGTCAACCGTCCATACCTTGCGATTATATTTGCTCATGAAGAATCTACATAGCTCTTCGCCAAACGTGTCCACCAGCCACTCATCAAAATTCCCTGGTTTGCGTGTACGACTCCTGTTAAAACCTTGAATATCCTTAAGAATTCTCTCACTGTCGACCCGATCCATCGCGAGCACGTTCTCTTGCACAGGGTACGGGATAAATCGGCGTGCCCCACTGGATCCCATCATGTACGCGAACGCCGCCCTTTTATGCATCGTCCAGTTTTGAACAGCCTCCTCCAATACCTTATCAAAGTAAATATAATGGGAGAATACCACGTGACCACCAAGGTCCCACAGAAAGCCCGCGTCGTCCCGGAATGACAGAGATAATCCGCCGGGTTTTTCCTGCTCTTCTAAGATCACGACCTGCGTGTTGGAGCGTGAGATGCCCAGTTGGTGCAACCTGTACGCTGCCCCTAGTCCAGTGGGCCCCGCACCTATGATAACAACTCGTTGCATCTTGTTCCCGTCGATCATAGGCCTACTGGCCAATTTGCCCGTTCGCTGGCCGAAGTACGAACCCTTGGGGGCTTTTTTCCAGGCGCGAGGGTTAATACTTTTTCGTGTATAAAACAGCACTAGAAGTAAAGAGAAGACGATGAAGAAAAATACTAGTGTGAATCTTGCCATTTTTTTCCGTCATAAACTTGAGCTCAGCAAGCCATTGGAAGATGTCGATAAGCCGTCGCAGGGAAACTTTAAAACAACTATCTATGATTGAAGTTTGATACCCCATCAACGATAGCTGATGAATAGTTCTCTAGATATATGCTTTAATAAGCCGATGGAAATGGCTGCTTTGTGTTATGAGGAAGCGTCAAACAGCGGCATGATTGGCCTTCTTGAAGGGTCCAACTTGCTTCGTCTAAACTAGCGCATGAAGGGGCGATGTAATAACCAAAACCACGGGTGAATAATCGCAACAGTAAGCTCAGTACTACCGAGCGATATACACAACACGGCACGTCTCGGACTGTCGCCTGAAATAGTCACTGAAATAACACCCTGACAGCCACTTCTGAATCTTGGGGTTCAAAAATTCAGAGATTAATTTTATCGAATAAATTCCGAAATATCAATCTGAAGAGGAGTTATTACCCTTGGTGAAACCAAAGCAACCGTTCTCAAGAAGCTACAGAGAGATGTGTGTAGATAAATACAAGTGTCTACCTTTTCTGAAGAAGAAACAAAGAAGACGTCTATTACTTTTGATGAGTGGAAGTTAAAAGTTAGATGACTAAATGTTAGGTAAATGATCAACGAAGCTCTTCACGCATCATAACTCAGAGGCCCGGTCTTGCGATTTCGGTCTTTCCATCACGTCATGATATAATAAAGTCCTTGCAAGGAATATACATCTCGTCAAAAATCACCTCGTGTCGAAGTAAAACCACCAATTCGCACGTGTTTCGTTCTGCACACTTGCATCACGGTAAAGTGCAAAATCAACCCCAAACTGATGCCTTATTGGATATGCAACAATGGAACCACCCAAGTGAAGACGAAATGGCCGAGAAAACGATAACATGGACTAATTAAGTTTTTTTGTAAACCCATGCGAATGATTTTTAGCTGCTCGTAGGGTAATAATTTCCCATGTGTTTTGTTAGCGGTTATTAAATACAGGCAAAATGCCTTATCCTAAAGGATTTACAAACATAAGACCCCAAAAGCGCTAAGTTGGCATGGTTCGATGAATTTTACAATTAATTCGTATTATTTGCCGTAGGCGAAGTGAAGTCGAGGATATTATTTGTTGGTTAAATATCGTAATAAAAAAACGAAAAGTAAATCAAGGCTCCCTTGAAGCAACAACCAAAAACTTCTTGTTATGTTATAAATTATATGTGTTGTATATTTTGTGTGAGCAATATCGCATGGTGGGCAGTGTAATGGAATGTGCATTGGCCACTGTTTTTAAAGACTTTTTATCAGCCACCCCTTTGTTGTTGTTTATCATTTATCCTTTTTTTTTTCGGGTTCCGGTATCCATCAAATCGCGCGCTCTGGTTGGCGATCTGGTTGACGATCCGGACCCCGCGATACCGGACCGCTCACCCCCAAAGCTCGAAATAATGGGTTGATTTGTAAAACGACAATCGAAAACTGGCTTTTTACTCCCGAGGTTATAGATCTTCACACTTAAACGACATTTTATTCATCATTTTATCTAGAATCATTGACTTTACTGAAAATCGGCTTTAAACATTGTGTTTTGACAATTTCCCGCCATAATGATTTTGCAACGCGCGCGGCCTCGGTCAGTATTTTCAAGACCTCGGTCACGCTATTACACGATACGGACCTCCCAGCTGGTAAATAACATATATATATATATATCTTTGCAAGAATAACCGCCAAAAATAACCGTCCACGATTAAAGAACTAATACTTTATGAGAGATAGTTGATTAAAAGTATTTGAGTTACTTGGAATAGATTCTTTGAGGAACTCTCGATCGGGAGGGTAAAGCGTCTTGTGATTCGCCTTCTTCAGACGGTTATATTCTCATCAAGCAATGATTACCGTTGGTTTTCCTGTGTAGCAGCGTTCATCGCTTGTCTCAGAGAACTGCAATCTTCACACTGAAGGTCCCTAAAGACATCCAATCAAAAGATTCATATTATTTTAAAACAACCAATAAGATAATCGCCAAAAAAACCAATCACGTGACAGTTAATATTTGACAACCGGTCAGTATTGTTTATATTGAAAAAGCCAATCAGGTGGATACCAAAACGACCAATCAGGGAACAGGTTATATCCAGCAACCTGTAAGAAGGCTTACTTCCGGAAGTCCGACGGAAACCTCAACAGTCGAAAAACAAAAGAATCTATTAGAATTCGCGCTATAAAACAGGCTATCCGCTCTAAATTATCAGTCACATCCTCGAAGAAACTTTCAATAGACAGACTGATTTTAAAAATTTTGAAATATTTTCCGTGTTTTCCGTTAAAAACCATCGGAGATTGTTACGTAATCGACCGGAAGTAAACTAGTGACAATGCGACTTTGCCGTTAATGTAATAAAAAATCGATACCCAGTCCGATAAATGTTCGCTAGACTCTAAATTACCCCGAGACGTCCGTTCTCCGAGATTTTGATCACGAACGTCATTTCAATATAGCAAAGTAGAAAAAAAAAACGATCTTGAAGGTTTAGTTATTCATTGCAATTTGATGCTTTCACAAATACCTTGGCGGCTCCTCAGATGTTCCCAACAAGTTGTTCGTGCCGTCTGTCTTCGCGATATCCTTTGAAACATCCTATAATTAAAACGTACATATAGCTAGCATCTATGTGGATAGCCTGCGTGCAGCCAGGAATAGTCCCGTTATTAATCACTATGAGGATCACCCAGCCGACATCCCAAACTTTAACAACTTTAAAGGCCCCCGCCCTATTCCACCTCCACATTTTTTTTAAGAATCGCCAAATTTAAAAGTTTTCGCATGTGATATGTATCTCAACGCCACGCCTATTATATCGAACACGATTTCAACAGTCATTTGCTTGCAGGCGGTATATGGTGTTATCGCAAAAACCTTAATGCATAGGCGGCTAATCGGCCGCCATGTGGCTTGTAAAAATAAATAAATTTTGAAATTGGCCCGACGCGCATCTACCCCCCCCCCCCCCCCAACACTTATTTTTTGCTATTCCTTTCGCTCGCGGGACCGCACGAAACCCCTTAAAATCCAAAGCGGCCGACAAGGAGATGGATCGAGGTTTCTTCAAAAACACCATCGCCTGTAATCAGGTGAACCGTGAATGGCTATATATAATAATGACTATAGAGTGGACCCGCGGTTGTCCGCTCTAGGGAAGCTTCATTGTAACCCATGGTCCCGAAGAGTTCATTATATCGAGGGCCAAAAGTGAAAGAGACTATAGATCGGACCCGCGGTTGTTCGTCATAGGGAGGCTATATTGTAATCCATGGTCCCAAAGAGTTCATTATATCGAGGGCCAAAAGTGAAAGAGACTATGGAGTGGACCCGTGGCTGTCCGTAATAGGGAGGCTATATTGTAATCTATGGTCCCGAAGAGGTCATTATAACGAGGGCCAACAGTGAAAGGGGCGCTAGACTTGATCCGCGGTTGTCCGTTATAGAGAGGCTTTACTGTTAATGCCGCGTTTTCTCACCAGTAATCTCTTGATCACCCCAGTTTGCTGCTCCGCGCGTCCCGTCAGCTCCGTGATCTCGTCCCTTTGTAAATAAACAGATGCCATATTAGACAACTACAGGAGTTTGGTCAACACTCCCTTGTCGTTATTTGTATTTGAAAATACAATATATGCCCTGAAAACAGCAAAATAACCATCCACGAATAAAGTCTGATACACTACTAACGCTAATTGATTGAAAATATATTATTTACTCGCTTGTATAAGCCGATGGAAATGGATGCTATGATGTACTCGATATTGGGCAGGAACGTAAAATGGCGGCCTTTTTTAAGCAAAAGGTTATTGGACGATGGACGGCAACCAAAATATAACTTAGAATATAACACACAAGTGCTATAGGTAAAAACAAATAAAAGGTTTTATATTGAAACTCGCAGTTAAACTCACTTACAACAACACCAAATTCAAACCAAAATATGAGCCCAGAAAAGTTCTCAAGTTCAGAACAGGGTTTCGAACTCGGCCACCTTTTCTAGCCTTTGGATGTATACGCTTAGTACGTTAGTATCGGAGACTGAAAAGGCGGTACCTTTTCTATGCTTGAATTTACTCGATATTGAGCGGGAGCGTAAAATGGCAGTCTTCTTTAAGCAAGAGGTTATTATACGATGGACGGCAACCAAAATATAATTCAGGATAAAACACACAAGTGCTATAGGTAAAAAATAATAATAATAATAAAAATAATTAAAGGCTTTATACCGATACCATAGCGGCTATCCGGACTTACCACGTTTCTTTAAGCTGGTTTTTTAGTTCAGAATTCTCCGCTTGCAGACGCTTGTTTGATGAGCACTGAAAATAATCATAATAATAATAATAATAATCATCATCATCAGTACTATCGCCATCACTATCGCCATTACAATTACCATAATCATCATCATCACAATCATCATCAGTACCATCACCATCGCCAAAATCATTATCACCATCATAGTAAGCATCATCATCCTCATCATCATCATTATCACCATCATCATCACCATCATCATCATCATCATACACATCATCATCATACACATCATAACCATCATCATCATACGCATCATCATTATACACATCATCATCATACGCATTATAACCATCATCATCATACGCATCATCATTATACACATCATCATCATACGCATCATCATTATACACATCATCATCATACACATCATAACCATCATCATCATACGCATCATCATTATACACATCATCATCATACGCATCATCATTATACACATCATCATCATACGCATCATCATTATACACATCATAACCATCATCATATGAATCATCATTATACACATCATCATCATACGCATCATCGTTATACACATCATCACCATCACCGTCAGACACATCACCGTCATACACATCACCGTCATACACATCACCATCAGACACATCACCGTCAGACACATCACCGTCAGACACATCACCGTCATACACATCACCGTCATACACATCACCGTCAGACACATCACCGTCATACACATCACCGTCAGACACATCACCGCCGCCACCACCACCACCACATGTGCATACACATGTATGTATGCACATGTATGTATGCATGTTGCAGTCAATAATAAATGTCAGTCCAAAATGTAAAATGGACTAGTCAAAAATGAAACCAAACCAGTCCATATTCGTTTTTAACCAGTTTAAGTAGTGGGGTTAGGGTTAGTTTAAGTAGTAGGGTTAGGGTTAGTTTAAGTAGTGGGGTTAGGGTTAGTTTAAGTAGTGGGGTTAGGGTTAGTTTAAGTAGTGGGGTTAGGGCTAGTTTAAGTAGTGGGGCTAGGGTTAGTTTAAGTAGTGGGGTTAGGGTTAGTTTAAGTAGTAGGGTTAGGGTTGGTTTAAGTAGTAGGGTTAGGGTTAGTTTAAGTAGTGGGGTTGGGGTTAGTTTAAGTAGTAGGGTTAGGGTTAGTTTAAGTAGTGGGCTAGGGTTAGTTTAAGTAGTAGGGTTAGGGTTAGTTTATATAGTGGGGTTAGGGTTAGTTTAAGTAGTGGGGTTAGGGTTAGTTTAAGTAGTGGGGTTAGGGTTATTTTAAGTAAAAAAAATAAAACTAGCGACTAACAAAGGCGACGAAAACAAACCCAATTTGATGACAGCAGCTTTAATCGTTGTGAGTACAGGAATCTAATAATAAGTGGTACTGTCGTTCTACTCATTCATACAGCCATTACAGTCATGTGGGTCATTGAAGGTGCGCCATCTTTGACGCTCTCGTAAGGGAGATCTCTGTGGAATAGTCAAAGACTATGTTGGGCTTGGCAATTTTGTTCAATCTACTCAGGGAAATTAATGAATCAATCACACCAAATTTAGTGACAATTCTTGCATTGTCATTTGCTTTCTCTATTATCTTAGCAAGAAGGGAGTTTGGATGTAGCGGACCTTTATCGACTACATTGATCTTTACAGAAACATAATCATTTTCTTGAAAGTTTAGCTTTCTTGTTCGTGTTTCCTTCTTTTTCCGATTATAACCTGCCTGGTTTTCAAACACTTGGTCATTTGAATGATGATTCCACTTTCATCTTCTTCCACATTTTGATCATGGCTTTCTATGGTGCTGACTGTCATGGTAGTTGTTTTTGATGTCGCTGCCCTTTCAGGGACTGTCTCGCTCTTTCTTTTTCGTTTTTGGGCTCTTGTCTCAACAGTGGCCAGCTTTTCTTCTGTATTACTCACGGATTCGACTTTATCATCGTTGTTTCCTCCATCTTGAACGGTGCTTAGGATACCGGTTATTTCCCTCGTTGGGGTCAATGCCTTCTCTTTATGGGGGAAGATGCCAAAAACAACTTCGTAGGGCGATTTGCCAATTGCTCGATGAAGAGTGATATTTTTTTGTAGGCCGCCTCATTCAGAATTTTGCACCAATCATTTGATGCTAATCCCTTCTCTTTAATGAGGCTCAACAAATTCTCCTTTACTAGTCGGTTTGCCCTCTCGACAAGTCCCTGAGTAGAAGGGTTTCTTGGAGCGCCTCGGGCTTGTGGTATGTTGAACTTTGCGCAGAAGTCATCAACGCTCCCTTTAAACTCTCCTCCCCTGTCTGTGTGCAATTTGCATGGAAACCCGAACTGCCAAAACAAGGGCTCGATGGTTTGGGCGACTTCAAGACTTTCCTCCTTTTTCAGTGGAAGTAGCCATGAGTACTTGGAAAAATGACCCGGGGGATCTCAAATTTTAAGAGTAGTCATGGCCTTATAAAGCTATGGTTTCAAGTTTCATTGAATTTGAAGACTCTCATATGAGAATATTGATGATGTTGTATAAGACCCTAGGGGAAGTGTATACCTGAACTATACCTGACTTTTTTGTAAAAAAGCAAATTTTCGAAAGAAGAATCCTTGATTTTTGGTTGAAGATGTGAAGCTATAGCAACCAAGTTTTGAGGGTGGTTAAGATCTTATTTAAACTTTTAATACCCTATATGCTTTAATTAGATCGGAAGAAAGCATTTTCACAGTAGCTACAACCTATGACATGATCGACCTCCCCTGCTTTAGCAAATGCAACAAGGTGTTGATGTTGGCAGCGCTGGGTAATAGACATAATTTGACTTTTCAGTTAAATTATATTTAACTGATTATATTATATCACTGCAGCTTGCAGTGATCAAGAATGTCTGTTTATTTTTGCGGGTTTGTATTGGTTTGTAAACAATAATCATTCATCGAATGTTTATCCTTGGTCTAAACTCTTGTGGTCAGCGTATAAATGCTTATTGTATCGATTTCTTATTTCAGGAAGATTTAGTATCGCTACCACATAAAAGTCTCACTACTTTCTTCTCTAGCAATCAAGTCGAATTATCAACAATTCAGTTATCAACAGTCGAAGTGGAATTATCAACTGTCGAAGTCGAATTATCAACTTTCGAAGTCGAATTATCAACGGTCAAGTCAAATTATCGACAGTGAAGTCGAATTATCAACAAGTCGATTGATCAACATCAAAGTCGAATTATCAACATAAGCAAGTCGATATATCAACATTAGCATAGTCATCATCATCATCATCATCATCATCATCATCATCATCATCATCATCATCATCATCATCATCATCATCATCATCATCTCTTTTTCACGGCCACGCCCTCTTTCAATAAATCCTACCTCTCTTTGCAGGATATTCTTCTCTGTCTCGGCGAGTCGCAGCAGCTCTTTGTTTTCCTCGTATTCTTTAGTTATTTGTCGGTTTTGTTCTTCCACGGACCTAAGACGGCTGGAAAAACAATTACATGCAGGATATACAATATGTAGCCCAGACATTCACAATTTCAATACTTGATATTTGATAGTTTGTGAGATGGGCACATTTGGACCTAAATTCCTGTTAGTAACCAATCCGTTGTCAGATACGGGTAAACAGGGCCATGGCAGGACACTAGGGGAATGTGCCCCTATACTGTAAAACTAAAAAAGAAATGGCCAGTAGAGGGGCGTGGCTGTGCCCCAAACCAAATTTCGTTATTACTAGGCCTGTTATAGCTCTAAAAAGCAAGCCTCGTTACAACAACCAAATAAAAAAAATCAAAATTACCTTTGTAGTTGCTCTACGGTAGATCGATCTGTGAGATCATGCTGTTCTACCACAAGTTTATTATTCTACAAGCAAGGATAGTTCAGTATAATATATGCATAAAGTAAGAAGAATTCTTTGCCCATTAGAGGCAACATCCCATGTGGTAGCACTTCGTTCTCTGGGTACTTAAAGGATAGTCAGGCCGTGAAACCGGGGGAAATTCCCTGCTTTCACGAATAACAAACGGGTCCTTTTACGCCCCCTTACAATTGTTAGTGAAACGGGAGTTTGTGTCTAGCCAGAAAGACTGGAAACTCACAGGAGAAACATGTTCAACTCACTTACACCAAATTCAAACCAAGATATGAACCCCGAAAAGCTTCCAAGTTCAGAGCTGGGTTTCAAACTCGGGCCACCTTTTCTAGCATTTGAATTTTCACGGTTAGTACGTTAGTATCAGAGACTTAAAAGGCGGTACCTTTTCTAACAACTCTTGACATCGCTCCTCGAGTATCCGATTTTCGGCAGACAGTTTCCTGGCCCTTTCCTATATAAACAGAGCGTAGTAATAAACATAGAAAGTCGTTAATATAGTGAGGTAAGGTAAGCCTCCCCGGGTGATGGAGTATGTGACGCGACGCCACAAGACACGTTGCACATCAAAACAGCTCACTTGCCATGATGTAGTCTATACTGCAAGGTTTGATATCACAAAAGATCCCCCCACCTCCTACTCCCTTATGGAAAAACGGAGCTTGACGTCTAGAATACGGCACTGGCGGACCCCAAACAGGCCCGGGATTTTCCTTTAACCACTGAGAGTGGGAGTATATTTTTACACATTTGACTAAAATGCAGCATAGTTTACAAATGCACGATTTCTACTCATTTGGTATAGATCTTACTGTGTAAGCGGCTCATTTGGTATAAATCTTACTGTGTAAGCGGCTCATTTGGTATAGATCTTACTGTGTAAGCGGCTCATTTGGTATAGATCTTACTGTGTAAGCGACTCATTTGGTATAGATCTTACTGTGTACATACATACATACATAAACTTTATTTAAGTGTCAAAAGTGTTTAGCTAAAAAAGCTAATTGTGGACACTATAAAAAATAAATAGTCAGATAATTAATAAATAATATGATTTAGAATCTAATCTAGCTATATTTAAAATATTAAAAATATTATAGAAAACTATAAGTATTATACATATTAATATAATATATTATATACACAAACACTATATAGACGAACTATCACAGGCGTAGATACAAGTAAACAGACATGTGTATACAAATAGACACAAGAACAAACAAACAAACAAACAAGCAACATATAAATAAATAACAAAACAAATTAATATAAAAATATGATACAAGGGTGGTGCACACTCCTCATGTGCCCGACCGCCAGACAGCACACGGGACCACCCCACGTGCCCACCCCACTAGGATGAGCATGCGATGCAGTCACATGCGCCATCCAGCAGGCCAAGCACATCAAGAGTGCGCACTCCCGTCCTAAAAGCCTGTAAGCGGCTCATTTGGTATAGATCTTACTGTGTAAGCGGCTCATTTGGTATAGATCTTACTGTGTAAGCGGCTTACTTGGTATATATCTTACTGTGTAAGCGGCTCATTTGGTATATATCTTACTGTGTAAGCGGCTCATTTGATATAGATCTTAGGGTGTAAGCGGCTCATTTGGAATAGATCTTAAAGTACTGTGTAAGCGGCTCATTTGGTATAGATCTTACTGTGTAAGCGGCTCATTTGGAATAGATCTTACAGTACTGTGTAAGCGGCTCATTTGGTATAGATTGAAAAGAGGCTGATTTGGTATAGCTCTTATAAGTGGCTCATTTGGCATAGATTGAAAAGAGGCTGATTTGGTATAGCTCTTATAAGTGGCTCATTTGGTATAGATTGAAAAGAGGCTCATTTGGTATAGCTCTTATAAGTGGCTCATTTGGTATAGATTGAAAAGAGGCTGATTTGGTATAGCTCTTATAAGTGGCTCATTTTGGTATAGATTGAAAAGAGGCTCATTTGGTATAGCTCTTATAAGTGGCTCATTTGGTATAGCTCTTATAAGTGGCTCATTTGGTATAGCTCTTATAAGCGGCTCATTTGGTATAGCTCTTATAAGTGGCTCTTTTGGTATAGCTCTTATAAGCGGCTCATTTGTTTACAGATGGCCCAAGTGTAGATTACCACGGCTTCCTGTAACAATTCTTGTTCACTGTACAGCTTGTCCCTTAGTGTTCTTCGCTCTCTATCAAGTGTGTCTTTGGCGGCACCGAGTTTCTAGAATGAAAGAAAAGCGCCATAGAAACCATCAAGATAATCAAGAGGGATTATCTAATCAGCAGTTTTCACGGTGCAGCACGCGCACCTCTAATACTGTGAAAAAGAGTGAAGCAGACAACAACAACAACAACAACAACAGCAGCAACAACAACAACAACAACAACAACAACAGCAGCAACAACAACAACAACAGATGTTAACAACAAAAACAATGACGGAAGGCCCATTGCTAAGTTTTCAAAGCGGTCATTAAAACACTTTCGTAAATTCTGGGAAAAGTCCCCAAGTCGTGGAAGGCACAAAGTGAGCATAACAAAGGAAATGCCGTGCGCGAATTGCGAGAATTACCAATTATTATTCCACTTCTCACCTGTTGGAGATCAGATGTGAGAGCAGTCAGTGTTTCCTTTTCTTTCTTATATTCGTTTTCAATGCTTTTAATTAATTGTCGTGAATTTTCCAACTGCTCTGCCAGCTTTGATTTGCTCTCATACAATTCTCGTACTTCACCCTTCAAGTTATTGTTAATCTGTAGGTATGAGACAGATACCATGATCCCAACTACTTGTCATATAAAAAAAATCATAATCATCATAATCATCACCGCAATTATCACATCTACGAACATCACTAGAATTATTATCATCAAGATCAAAATCATCATCATTGTAATTTTTTGCAGTGGGACCATTATCACCACCGTCATCATTTTCATTCTTGCCATCATCACCACCTCCATGAGCACCACCATCATCATCATCATCACCATCACCATCACCATCACCATCATCACCACCATCACCATCATCATCATCATCATCATCATCATCATCATCATCATCATCATCATCATCATCATCATCATCATCATCATCATCATCATCATCATCATCATCATCATCATCATCATCATCATCATCATCATCATCATCATCATCACCACCGCCACCACCATCACCACCACCATCATCATCATCATCATCATCATCAGTATACCATGATCATCAGCACCTCCATGATCATCATAATCAGATCATGCATCAACCAAGGCATTACCTGTTGAAGAATCACTCTTTCCTGTTCCCCTTTGTCCACATCTCGCTCTACTTGAAGCTTGCCCTTGAGCAACACCTCTTTCTCTGTTCTTAACATTTGACATGTTTCTTTCAAATGCTGAACCTCGTCTTTCAGCAGGCTGAGCTTCCCTTGTTCTGACTCACTCATCTGGAGGAGAGACATAACATACTCAGTCATGTAGCAATTGTTAACTTCCCCGACTTGTGAATGTGCTCCATTGGAGGACTACAGTAGTCCTGTAGCAATTGTAAACTTCCAAGACTTGTGAATGCATTGTATTGGGGGGGGGGGGAGGCTGTGATTCCAGCTATCCTGTTACCATGCAGGCGTGAACCCAAGATTGGATGAGGGAGTGTGCGCAGGTATCATACGGCAAAAGCATAGAATTTGAGGATTCCTTAATAAGAAATGACCCACTTTTTGGCCGCTTTTAGATAATTATGATACAGCGGTGCGGACACTTGTCTACACAGAGACCCGAGTTCCATTTCCACTGTTAACGCAATTTTTCTTTTTTTTTTCTTTTAACAATTTAACAATTAGACAACGAGTTCTTGTTTCTATGAGTCAATATATAGTCAACGAGCGACATAGAAAATAAGAACCAATATACCCCAAGTTGGCACAATAGTAATACGAAGTGAAGCCGTCAAACCCAGAAAAAAGTCCAGTCCAGAATAAAGAACACAAAGCCATAACAGTCGCTACAGTTATCTACCTATTCCTGACTGTGCTCCTGGTTATACAGTATTTTCTTGTTGCCTGTTTGGCCTTTTCTAAGAAAACCCAGAGAAAACCTTGTGATTTCTACTACTATGCAGGTGAGCGGGTGAAGAAGCTCAAAATCTTGTGACACCGGCCTAATGGGGGTGAGTTGACAGCTATGCCTTTGTACTTACCACCCTTTGTTCTGCAAGCTGTTGTTCAAGTTGCCGAACCTGCGAAATCTGAGCTTTGATCAATGTCTTTGAATCTGCATTTTTACTTTTCAGTGAACTGACTTCCATCTTTACTGCTTCATATTCCTAAAGCAAATTGGAAATTACGTATATTTTTAAGGCAATATAATGCAGCGCAGCAATAGACCATAAGCAGTGTGTTTTCATAAACCAAGGCTGGTTCTAGTAAGAATGCCAGAAAAACACAGGAACCAGACAGATACAAGTGCAACACAAGTGAGAACCAGTCAGACACAAGTGTAATATAAGTGGTGTAACACAAGTGAGAACCAGTCAGACACAAGTGTAATATAAGTGGTGTAACACAAGTGAGAACCAGACAGACACAAGTGTAATATAAGTGGTGTAACACAAGTGAGAACCAGTCAGACACAAGTGTAATATAAGTGGTGTAACACAAGTGAGAACCAGTCAGACACAAGTGTAATATAAGTGGTGTAACACAAGTGAGAACCAGTCAGACACAAGTGTAATATAAGTGGTGTAACACAAGTGAGAACCAGTCAGACACAAGTGTAATATAAGTGGTGTAACACAAGTGAGAACCAGTCAGACACAAGTGTAATATAAGTGGTGTAACACAAGTGAGAACCAGTCAGACACAAGTGTAATATAAGTGGTGTAACACAAGTGAGCACCAGTCAGACACAAGTGTAATATAAGTGGTGTAACACAAGTGAGAACCAGTCAGACACAAGTGTAATATAAGTGGTGTAACACAAGTGAAAATTAGTCAGGAGTGCTACTTTCATGTGAGAATCAGCAACAAGAATGTGTTGAAAATTGGGATGGAGGTTTGCAAACCAAAGAATAAACACAAAAAAATCAACATGAAAGCTATCTTGTGTCAAGTCTATGCTTTCAAACCTGTTTAACTTGTTCTAGCTCTGCCAAAGCTTCTTGCTTTTCAAGCTTTTGTTTCCTCTGTGCTGCAAATGCTTCCTGGTAGCTTTGAAATGCAGAGGCACATTCGTCCAAAAGCTTCTGGTTCCTCTGAAATACAGTACAGGGTTAACATAATATGCGGTACTACTAAAAATGGCACCTGATTACAAAGCCTTTGTTATTTTGTGTATAGCCTTTGTTATAGAATTTGTCATAATTGTTTGACATCCATAGTATTGCAATATTAGTGGATGGTGATACCCTTCATGACAATACAACAGGCTTGGCCACAACATTATAGCGGAGCCAGCGCGACGGTAGGCCGCGCGCGGAGCTCCATAGGTATAGAAATATGGTATAACTATGCGACTTGGTTTTGTGGTCATTGCGCCAGTCAGTCAGCCGCGCAACTCCCAGGCCCCACTCGGCCCCGTAATGGCGGCTAAATACAAGCACGGAGCAAGGGAAAAAGTTCTTGCCATGCGATGATTATTTCTTTTTGCCTCAAATTTTGTGACTTAAGGATAAAGTCAACTAGAGGAGATCTACTAACATTCATTCACGCCAAGATTTATGTTAGGATATATCTGGTTTTAGCTAGTAAATTTAAAAGCGAACACAACCACGAGAAAGCGACAAAAATAATGCAAGGTGAGTTTCGGACGACGCTTTGTATTGTCTTAAGGATATGACAGTTATTGGGCTTTTTGTTGTCCTTTTTGTTTGCTTTGAGAATGCGAGTACTTAACTTAGTAATCAAATTATTTGAGCATAACTCCCTCTGTTTCGACATTCTTTGTTCTATCTTTGTTCTTGATTGTGTTGAAATATTTCATAAAGGCTAACCAATATCGGGTTGCATTTGTCATATACTGCTAAAGAAGACCCTTTTTTGTATTTATATCCTGTGCTTTTAGTCCTAAGAAGATACATATCCTTAGAAGATACAGCAACTTTTAAAACTTACAAGAGAAATTTTCCTTACCGAGTATAAAAAAAATCGACCCCTATTGCCAATATGTATTGTTGTTATTGTCTGCATCTTGAATGTCATGTGTTTATTTTTTTCGAATAGTTGTGGAAAATTAGTTAGATTATAAATGGCTTGATGAAAAGATTGTTTTGAAAGATATAATTAATAATTGTTTTCACTCTTTTATGAACCAGGAACAACCTGAGGGCCAAGATGAATGCTAAAGACTGGAAGACATTAGAATTGAAAACCATGTCTTGAAAGATAACAGTAGGGAGTTCCTATTCACTAGTCATTTGATACCCCCACACACATGGTCCCAGGAAAGGGTGGGGGATTAGACGTTAATAAAAGCCTGTTTCCAAGTTTTAAGAGTCAAAAACTGTCAATACCACCACCCCTCTTGACATATTCTGGTTAAAAAGTAATCTAAAACCCCACATTAACCCCTGACTTCCCCAGGACCATAATGAAGGGGGCTCAAATTAATAGGGCATTACTATGTGATTCAGCAGTACACACTCAATAGGTTTTTTGAGAACAAGATACTTAAATTATAGTAAACTAAAAACAAACTTTTGCTTTTAAATAATAAATCTGTAAAGAAAACAGTTTTCTATCAACCTAAAGATAATGGGAAAGGGGATATTTTAGGAAAGTACTGAATATAATTATCACATTATTGTTATTTTATTTTATTTTCAAACATTTAAAAAAGAGTCATATTTCTTCCTTTTCCCTGTTGACTATTTTTATGCAATTAATTTAAATTAGAAACTTTCATTTAGTACTTTCACTTATATTTTCTTTTTAGGATTTCCTTTCCAAGCCTCTTTCCCATTACATTTATTTTAGAGGTTTAGATTTATTTCATTGGAATGGTTGGATCCAGGGTTTCTAAAAACACCAAAATATAATGCATTACTGGATGTATATTTGTAGATATTGATTCCCATGGGGATGGGAAATCACCACTAAAAATGGTACATTAAAACTTCAGTATTGCATCTTATCTAAAATTGTGTCTAACACTATATTCTATCTTTGAAATCCTGTTTCATCCATTACTTGTTCTTTGCAAAGACAAAGCTTGTCAGAATGTAGGTTTACAAATGTTTATTTATGGAACTTTTATTAAGGGGAAGGGTTTTTGGGGCAAAATACTTATAAACATACATACATACATGGACTTTATAACACTAGCAACAACCTTGTTCTTTTTCAATAATAGAATTCTGTTCACATAACTTGGATAGCATAGACATGGCCTCTTTAGAGGCCTGTGGTGGTAAAAGGGTTAAGATAATGGGAAAGGGGAAATGTCAAGAAATGCTCAATCAAATTATTTTCATTACTGTTATATTTTTTTCACCAAAACTTTCAAGTTGAGTCAATTTCCTTTATATCTCCTTTCTCTTTATATCTGTCAACTAATTTTTAGTCAATTGATATTCTTTGCTTCCTCTCTACCCCAAACATAGATCAATGAAAGGGTTTGGTTTGAAATTAGAAGTTAGCATTTTAGCACTGTCAGTGATGCCCTAGATGTTTTTTTTAAGATTTGCTTCCAAAATCAATCTGTTTTTTCTTCATTGCATTCAGTAGGCCACCAACAACGAGGCCACTATATGGTAAAGGGTGGGTGCACCAATATGTAATGCATGAAAGGAGATATATTTTTGGATTTTAACTTCCAGACATTTTTTTTCTGAATATTTGGTCCGATGAAAGAGAGAATTGCCACTAAATCAATGCATAAAAATTACAGTATGGCATCTAAACAGTCTAAATATATTATTTAAAATCTTTGGAATGTTGTTAAATCCATGACTTCCCCAGGGAAAATTTGTGGGAGTATTGTTTTGATTAAAAAAAAATGGAACTTCTATGATGGGACATAAGAATTTACCATTAGACTCTTGACAGCCATATTCACACCAAGAATTGTGTTTGCTAAATTTGATGTACTGCATAATTTAAATTATTGAATAAGGCCTGGATCCATCTGGTTCGTACAATAAATAAATCTCAGGAGAGAGCAGGATCCTAGATCCCCCAAAAATACCTCGATCAGTCAACACAAAAGGTGTTTAATGCTGGCTCCGCTTTTAGGCAGTGCATAAATCTATATATTAGCAATGTAACATTTTTCTAGGTAACAATATTCATAGCAATGCTACACTGCTTGGGATACAACATTTGATCAGGAATTGACCGAGTCTCACTTATGACTGTACCTGATGAAGTTCCCTGTTTGTCTGCTCAAGGAGATTAACACTCAATGAGGTCTGCTCCAACAAGCTCTCTTTTCTTTTATTGTCCAATAGAAGAGCATTATGAGTGATCAACAGACTGTGGAATTCCTTCTCTAATCTGCTCAGTCTGAGGAAGAAAACAGAGATTTTAACTTTAGTTAATTCCACACTATACTAAACCATTCCCTCTTCGATAAGCATAACCAACACAAGGTACTTAAGCTTCATCAAATAATAGATAAAAGAAAGTTGTCTTCTTTTGTGTCTGTATTTGGTTGTCATAGCTAATATAGGATACTGCCAACTGCCTTGCCATAGGACAGGTTTGCCTTGATATGTCAAGGATTTGATCATTGTGGAAACATCAAAATCTCTTGTAGTCTAGAGAACAGAACTACTTTGTCTTTTTGCTGCCTCCTGTCAGAATTCATCTTGCTTACCTTAGATGGAGGGAATTTGTATTATTGATTTCTTCTGTTTGGTATTGTTTCATCTGTATCTGTTCCCATTGGGTTTCTTCTAGAACTTTTTGATAGGTCTAACACAATAACTTAATCAGTCCAAAATTCACAGAAATTATCATGTAGAGTCTAATCCAAATGGTACACCTTGAGAAAGAAGGGTACACCTTGAGAAAGAAGTGTAGACCTTGAAGGAAGTAGGGTGCACCTTGAAGGAAGAAGGGTGCACCTTGAAGGAAAAAAGGGTGCACCTTGAAGGAAAAAGGGTACACCTTGAAGGAAGGGTACACCTTGAGAAAGAAGGGTGCACCTTGATGGAAGAAGGGTACATCTTGAAGGAAGAAGAGTACACCTTGAAGGAAGGAGGATACACCTTAAAGAAAGAAGGGAGCACCTTGAAGGAAGAAGAGCACACCTTGAAGGAAGGAGGGTGCACCTTAAAGGAATGAGGGTACACCTTGAATGAAGAAGGGTACATCTTGAAGGAAGAAGGGTACACCTTAAGAAAGAAGGGTACACCTTGAAGGAAGAAGAGTACACCTTGATGGAAGAAGGGTGCATCTTAAAGGAGGAGGGTGCACCTTGAAGGAAGAAGGGTGCACCTTGAAGGACGAAGGGTACACCTTGAAGGAAGAAGGGTGCACCTTGAAGGAAGTAGGGTAAACCTTGAAGGAAGAAGGGTTCAACTTGAAGGAAAAAGGGTACACCTTGAAGGAAGAAGGGTGCACCTTGAAGGAAGAAGGGTACACCTTGAAGGAATAAGGGTGCACCTTGAAGGAAGTAGGGTAAACCTTGAAGGAAGAAGGGTACACCTTGAAGGAATAAGGGTACACCTTGAAGGAAGAAGGGTACACCTTGAAGGAAGAAGGGTACACCTTGAAGAAAGAAGGGTACACCTTGAAGGAAGAAGGGTACACCTTGAAGAAAGAAGGGTACACCTTGAAGGAAGAAGGGTAAACCTTGAAGGAAGAAGGGTTCAACTTGAAGGAAAAAGGGTGCACCTTGGAGGAAAAAGGGTACACCTTGAAGGGATGAGGGTACACCTTGAATGAAGAAGGGTACATCTTGAAGGAAGAAGGGTACACCTTAAGAAAGAAGGGTACACCTTGAAGGAAGAAGGGTACACCTTGAAGGAAGAAGGGTACACCTTAAGAAAGAAGGGTACACCTTGAAGGAGAGAATATTATATTTAATATTATAACGAACCTATGGCAAAGGTGGAATTGGTTCCTTTCAGCTTTTACTCAGTTAAAAAAATATTTGTGAAGGGGACCACATATTACCATGAGCTGTTCTTCCCTAGTCTCCAGCTTGCCTTGCAGGTTTCTCACTTCACCCTCAACAATGGTCAGCTGTTCAGATTGTGTCTAAATCCAATCAAAATGTTATACAAAAGAGAAACAACAAAAAATATTATTCGGGGAGTTACTTTATGTTTCTAAATATTACATACTTTATTGGGAGTCCAATGTGTTAGCCACATTAAAATTAGGAAAATTAGGAAACAAAAAGCCTATCAGAATATGCTTACTTGTATGATTGCATGTGCATCCTTGATTCTATCCAGCAACAATGTCCGCCTGTAGTCATCACCATCTAGACTCCGCGTCTCCCTAACGTGACGGACTGGGGATGTTGAGTGTCCGCCTGGATTCCACACATGGCTTTCCTGCATCACCCCTGATTGCCTTGATGACTGTGCCTCAAACCTCAAATTTCTCAAGCTACTCTGTTGAATACCATTCTTTGGGTTCAATGTTGAATTTGTTAAACGAAAAGGATGGTTGCTCTGGTTAAGGCCATGTTCTGGTAGATCTATATTCTCTCCAATTGGTGAGTGGTCAAAATTGAGGGTTGAACTAAGAGGTCCTTCTTGTCCAGAACAATCTAGCAATGCTGCTAGTAGGGTGAGATTATTTGGGTTTCTCAATGATTGACTGGAGTATAAGCTAGTAGGGCAGTGTATCCTTTCTGGTAGCACAAGACTGGGCATTTCAGGGATGTTTAGAGCTTTCTGAAGGGCTTGGATTTCTAATTCCTTGCTTCTCATAGTAAGTGCTCCAGCCTAAAGGAAACATGAAGTAAAATCACATGAATTTTTGAATTATTTTTGTTTAAAATCTGTTCTTTTTAATATGGTCAAGAAAGTTTTAAAAGACCAGCTAAACTAACATCAAATGGCATTTCTACTGAACAAAAAACAAACAGCATTTCTAGTACCATCATTTTTTTTCATTTTTCATTTTTTTTTTTTTTTGCCATGTTGAACATTTCCCGCCAAACTCGAAATAATCCACCGCCTTCGACACGGTAACTAAATCAGACAACAATATCTCACCGGGGTGGCTAATTCGCCTGAGTAGTTTTTGAACACAGCGTCCTGCAGGTCTTTTGTAGTCGAAGTACACCCCCTGTTTTGTTGTCCTTCCTTTATTTCGTCGACATCGTCGTGCCCATGCAGCATGCTGGTTGTGTTCTTTATCGCTTCGTTACACCTCAGCAAAAACACAGTTATCTGCCCCCGGGCACAAATTATCTCTCCCCTTGACCAAGCAGTGTGTACTGCTTATTTCCATTGCTAATTCCAAGTCCTGATTCCTCTAGTTTTCATATTTTTTCAGCTTGGTTTGTTTGCGAAGATGATGTGATGTGATGTTTTTTATCAACGAACGAATCATTTCGGTTAACTGCTCATAGCGTTTTCTCCAATTTAAAGCGCTCCAATTTGACTTTTGCGGCTTAATTCAGATGCGCTTCTTCTTACAAGTTATTATGGAGAAACATCCCGTTCAACAATCTCATAAAAGTAAAAGACGATTTGTGGACATAACAAGTATAGCAAAACAAACTCAAAGTTTGATTTGGGAACACAAAACATTTTAAGGGGAGGGGAGGGAGGGGAGACTTTGCATTTTCATAATACTGCAATTATGAAAAAATAAATAAAATAAAATAAATACGGAAATGATAAACGCCAGTAAAAGATTCGGAAGGGATAGATAAAAAAAAAAGAAAAAGAAAAAAAAAATGTTGGGTTCTTCATATTTTTTTCGGATTGATATCCTGTGGGGAATTGACCGACAAATTGTTGGGGCCTGGATCTAATAGAATAGTCCGCTGTGGGTGATGCCTGCATATTCATTATTCTCTGCACGTGTTTCCAAAATGGCGTCCGAGTTTCACAAAATTCAAGTGAAACGCTATCCAAAAGTAGAGAGGAAACAGAATAGCGACTCCAAATTCTGGAAGAAATTCAGCGTAAGTAGTCGTATGTTCCATACTGTGAATCCGCCATTCTTGTTTCGCTCTCGGTGTTTTATTAGCTGTTTCCGATAAAAACACAAACTTCGTGAGTTCGATGATTGGATTTCTAAATCTTACTTTATACCCTTAACTAAGCACATTTAAAAAATTGCAGGCTAGCGGACCACTGCTAGAAAATATAATGTTTAAGTGATGTTTCTTGACGTTGAAATCTATAAGGTAACTTATATACCGCATGGACTCGGACTTGGAAGTGCCTCGAGTGTTTGCTGTTTTCTGATCTTGTAAATAATGTCATTCCTTCTAGTCGCCCATCTTTGCAAGAGAGTATGGTGCGGTCACACATGTGGACTTCTGTAATTCTAAACCTCATGATTTTGCTGTAACTGGATCCACAAGGGTGAGGATTTTATTGTAGGAATTAAAAATAAGCAAGGACAACTTCCATGGGCCGTGCTGATGGATAGGGCGGGGGGGGATAGTTATTATGGCAGTATTTAAAGCACTGGCTGGATTATGTCCTTACTTCCATCAGCTATACTGGTGCGGAAGACACAACAGAGCTAGGCTCCACATTAAGCCAGGGGTGTGCAATTGATAGAATCAATAATCAATATTAATTGACTTCAATCGATAAAATTAGTTAATGGTATCGGTAATCGATAGCAATCAATAGAAAAATTGTGAGGAAAATCGATAGTTGTCGATTTTTCAATGGACCTGATCAATTTATGTCAATTTATTGATTAAATCGGGAAAAAATAAAAGATGAGTACCAGAGATTTAACAAACGTTTTTTTTTTAATCGCAATGTGAAAACAAAACGTGAAAACTAAGGAACCAGCACCAACTAGTAGTAGCCACAGTAGTTTTCGCCACAGCGTCCAGAATAATGTTTATTGATGCTACACAATTAACTTGAAGTAGTGAAACCATTGTTGCAGTCAGGCTGTAAAAAAACAACACTGTACATAGTATATACTACACTACTTGTTACAAATTATTGCTGCAGTCTGGAGAGATCGATATAAAATTGATAGCCTCAATTGGGAAGAATTTTGTGAGTATCGATTAATATCGATCATTCGATACAATTGATATCAATGAATCAAGGATTATCGATTGATTTCAACTTATCGATCATATTTTTGATATCGATTTTTATATATTGCACACCCCGGGCATAAAGTGCTCCCTTGTGTGTATTGTTATTAAGCACTATCACTGAGGGTGGTCGTTGCCAGAGGATTTATTGCATCCCCCTTGTTTTTATACATCCCTTCAGTTCAGGTTAGTGTAGTACAGTTTGAAGAGACAGGACCTCCAGTTTAGTTTTCTTCTCCGAGAAGACTGGAAACACTGGAAAGTAACTTCAAGAATCCACAGCTGTGAGAGGCCACCCTGTGAGAGGCCACCCGTGCTTCCATTGCTCTGTTCATTAGTTACTGTAGTATAACAAGAATCAGTTATTGTAGCAAACTAACACCAACTGTATTTTGACTGCAGTATACCTTTATTTTTATAAAGAAATCATTATTCTGATGATAAACATCATTTTTTATTATAATTATGTCTAGTCTATCATTGTCAGTACCATCATCTCTATTATGATGATCATCATTTAGGTCTAATTCTGCAATCTTCTATGCATCCTTCAATGCTTTCCATGTTCTCATCATTAAAGGTGCAGATCTACAGCTCAACCACACACCAAGTCAACAAGACCATTTCCAGATTCAAGGAAGTAGCCTACTGTGGTACATTTCGCAGTGATGGACAGCTGATGATAGCCGGAGGAGAAGATGGTCTGATACAGGTATCTTTTTAAAGACTGATTTTTATTCAATTATTTCAGCTCAACCTTTTTTTTTTTTGCTCTATTCACTAGCTGTTTGACCTAAATAGTAGAGCTGTTTTGAGACAATTCAAAGGACATTCAGGGTGAGTCTCCGTATTTATGCTCTTCTCTAATTATTGCCTTAAAATTAAAGTATAAATTAGCTCAAAATTTTATTAATACAAGTAGTTTTGAACTTCAATTTCAATGTCAAAATCTCTGTGTGTTAAATAGGCATTTGTTTGTACAGTACTGACGGAAAGTAATGCAAAAGAAAGTGGCCGAAGTTCGCTGAATTACCTCAAGCACATCCGAAAACACCCGAACTTCCGCAAATTTCGGCACGGCCAAAATTCTTTTGTTTAACACGCTCCCGATCTTCGGCAATTTTCGCCTTAGCGACGATTCTAAGGCAAACACATCCTAGCCGAATTTCTCCGTATTTCACCTTCACAATTTTCGGATGGGCTAATATGTACAGCAGAAAATCCAGAGAATGTACAGATACTAAATGTTTGTTGGCAGAGCGACACAGGGTTTTATCAATATAAGCAAGGAGGGATACCGTACATTGAACGAAGGGAAATAAAAACACGTAATCACGTGCGAATACCGTTGTTCTTGTATATTTGCGGGTATATTTCTTTATGAAGAAACTAACAGGACACGAACGAACACTCCATGACACTTCTTTTTCAATTCTCAGTTCGAGTTGATAGATTTCATAAACAATAACCCAAAAGCTGCATGAATCCGTCACATCCGTAGAATAAACATGGAGATCGTTTGATTAATAAATAAAAAAGCTCCAAGACTCAAACTCGAAATGCAGTTCAAGCAAAACAAAAATTATTTGGAATCAAATAGAGATCCTTGTTAATAACTGTATTCATTTACGGAAATGTTATGTGTTTCTCGAAGAAAGAGCGTGATTCGAATGTCGCGACAGCTTGAAGTGACATAATCATAACAATTTTTCCCCGGGTCTTCCCGCGAGTTCTAAAAATATCAAGTCGCGTTTTGAAAATATGATCGAGCTGTACAATAACTTTTTAGACTAGGGGAAACCAAAATACTTTAGACTAACATTACATGATTGTTATAATAAAGTTTTAGAACAGCGAGATGAATGTAAATATCTTGAGATGCGTGACATTTCCATTGTCTGGACCACGCAACAGCGACATGCTTTCCGCGGTCACATTACAGATGTAAACATCAAACTCCGAACAATTTTTATGCAAATGAAATCTATTTTTCATGCTTAACATCTTTCTTACGTTGCATGTGTTGTTCGATGATCGCATGTGTATGTTCTCCTAAATAACATAG
The DNA here is from genome assembly GCF_932526225.1 of Nematostella vectensis. Taxonomy (NCBI): domain Eukaryota; kingdom Metazoa; phylum Cnidaria; class Anthozoa; order Actiniaria; family Edwardsiidae; genus Nematostella; species Nematostella vectensis. The sequence goes on along the minus strand of NC_064038.1, from coordinate 2,356,225 downwards.
AGCCTCCGTAATGCTGTCTCGGCCTTAGGAAAGTACGGTGTACAGATTAAGAGCTCACTTCAAACGAAAATCGAAAACAAGAGCCCTAAAACTTTGGCCGAAATTCGGATGCGGAAATTTCGGCTGGTTTAAACAGCCGAAAATACCGTAACCGAACTTCTGCGAAAACATCCGAAATTTCGGTTTGAAAACAAAAGGACGTAATTTGGTGAACTTTGGCCAATTTCTTTTTCATTACTTTCCGTCAGTACTGTATGCCACAAACCTGGTTGTAAAATAAAAAGAATTAGTCACTAAATTAACCCTCACTAGCATACAATTCCCATAGACTGACAGCATCCGCTGGGTGCACCAATTACCTAACAACAATATAACTACTGTACTTTTGATTAGTGATGGCCCTGTCGAAGCTCCCTGTGGTTCCTCATACCTCAGGGAGTCAAAAGGGAGCCAACAGTAACAACTTTTCTTATGGTCGCTGTTTGACTCTGATTGCCCCATCTTGCAGCATTACCCAGGAAAGCAACAAAACCAACAAAATGTTTAACCATTTTTTTTAGCATTGCGTTTTTCATATATCATTTTTACATAAGACATATTTTTAAGCTATTTATATATTTGCTCATGATGCATAGTCCAATATATTCAACTCTTCCTTGTCATCTTCTTTCCACTCCTTTTTTCATCTATTAATTTCACTACTTTTACTCATCTCAACCCTTTTTTTCTACTCTGACAAACCATCTGTTAATTACCATATTTTTATCTCATCCTCCTTCCTCTCTCCCTCTCTCTTTTTTCCCATCCATGTTTTTGTTCTTTATGACATCCACCTGACCAAGAAATCATATTGTTTCACAGGCCTGTTCATGTGACCAAGTTTCTTCAAGACAACCTTCACATTGTGTCTGCTTCAGATGACAAACTTGTAAACTGCTGGGACATTGCCACTGAACAGACGACAGCCACTTATAAAGAACACGAAGTATGTAGGGGTCTCTGGAATCTTAGGGATAACTACACTGCAGGGCACATGAAGGCAATACCAGCTAAGAATTTGGGGTTCATGAACCTTGACAGACACCCTATGTACCTTCATTCATTGTTTGGGGTGATGGCGTGATGGCTCATGCAAACAGTACATAAGAGTTTTCTGTTATTTGGGTAGTCTTACACCCACTCTACAGAATGCTCCCCACGTTTGGCGGAGTGTTTTCTGGTAAAGAAACAGGGAGCTTGTGCCTGTTTCACAAATGCTTGCACCAGCGTAAATCTTGTGTCCTTTGGCAGAATGGTTATCCCCACTCCACAGAGCACTTGCACACCAATAACATGGTTATCCCCACTCCACAGAGCACTTGCACACCAATAACATGGTTATCCCCACTCCACAGAGCACTTGCACACCAATAACATGGTTATCCCCACTCCACAGAGCACTTGCACACCAATAACATGGTTATCCCCACTCCACAGAGCACTTGCACACCAATAACATGGTTATCCCCACTCCACAGAGCACTTGCACACCAATAACATGGTTATCCCCACTCCACAGAGCACTTGCACACCAATAACATAAAGCTCACCCTTTGAATAAACAAAGCTTTTGGTTCTATTTAGTAAATGAAATGGAAGGAAGACACGTTTATTGGCCAATTAGTGAACACACTAGGGGCTTTACATACTGTACTCTTAGGATAGATAAGAATGGCCTTCTACAAGGATCACTTTACTTGCTTTTAGTGAGTACCCTAGAATTCAATCCTGTTTAGATTTGGCTTCAGTATTATTCATTAGGATGGCATTAGTAAGAGGGCCCTTTGAATTCTTACCAGGACTATGTGAGGACAGGAGTGGCAAGTCAAGTTAGCAGTGACATCTTCTTAACAGGTTTGTCATTCCATGGCTGTAGCTATAGACGATTTTATTTGGGTGAGGGACATAAGCATCAGATGTTGTTTGCTTTATAAGAATCTACAGCTCTCATACAGCTGCCTCCTGCTGAGCTGCGACCCTGTGCTTGTGTTATTGAAATTTTTACCCTCAGCTACAGCACCCTTCTCAAATGTGTCACACTGAGTGTACTGTATCCTATTGGTTGAACTCTTAGTCTTGATTTGCTGTGTGTCTTTAGATGTTCTCAAATTTCACAAACAATTTCTTGAAGACTGGTGCATATATCTGGGAAATGTTCTGTGTATACAAGTAATAAAGGAGCTTTTGTCTCTTTTTGACCCTACCCTTGCCATTCCTCTTTAGGGTCATACGATCACACTGTCCGAATGTGGGACAGGCGATGTAATGCTAGCGTGAACACCTTGGACCATGGTGCCCCGGTGGAATGTATCCAGATGTATCCAAATGGTGCAATGGCAATAACAGCAGGTACAATAGCTATTTGATCTTCTACAATTATAGTTTTTTTGTGTAAGCCCTAAAATAACTCATCTTTGTGCAGAATTTCATTAGTAACTTTTGAAATAATATTTCAAAGCAGCATCTTTCATAAACAAAATATGACATGCATGGCTGACATACAATTTAATAGCAACAACGATGATTGCAACAAGTATGGCAACACCAGAGGACAAAACGATATTTGGGGGCCAGACATAAAACACCCTTTGTCTTCATATCAGCTATTGTAGCTATACAAGCTAACTATAATTTAGAATTGAGTGCTAAGCAGAAAAGAATTGTTCAGTCACATTCTCTTAGCCATCACCACTGATGTTGCCTAAGTTCCCTAATACCACAGTTTTAAATTATCCAAGAATTACCGTGTAACTACAGGATGTCTCTTCTGGCCCCGTCAAAGCTTCCTGTGGTTCCTCATACCACAGGGAGTCAAAAGGGAGCCAACAGTAACAGCTTTTCTTATGGTCGCTGTTTGACTCTGATCACCCCATCTTGCAGCATTACCCAGGAAAGCAACATTATTTTTGTCTAATGTAATCTTCTTATCAAAATGTCATGCCATTTTGAACACAGGTTATTTTATAGCCTAGATTAAAAGCCCTGGAATCAGTTCATATCCTTATATGTTTTATTCTTGTTTGCCAGACATGCTTCATAGTCATAATTCACTTAGTCCAAATCAGGGGTTTCATTAGATCTCAGAGTAGGCAGTGGAGATTGATAATGCCAGCTGCCTGGACCTAATGAAACCCCTGTTCAAATGGTCATACATGTATCTCATTTGTCTTTAAGGGGAGAATGTCATCAAGATTTGGGACATCCTAAGTGGAGGTCGGCTCGTCACTTCATTCTCAAACCACCAGAAGACCATCACTTCTCTCTGCTTTGATGGCGCTTACAAACGCTTGCTATCAGGATCCATTGACAGGTATTCAAGGAGATGAATTTTATGAAAGAGGTATACAGTATATTATTCAAGGTTCGTTAAAATAACGTGATTCTTGCATAACTTCCACCAGATGTACTGATGCAGAATGCACAACAGAGCTAGGCTCCAAATCAAGTGCCTTTATGTGTGATTTTTGTAAGGACTGTCACTGGGGTCGGTTTATTGCATCCCTAGTGGTTCTTTTTATGTCCCTTCGATTTAGGCTAGTGTAGTACAGCTTGAAGTTATGGGACCTCCGGTGAAGTGTCATTATCCAAAAAGATTGGAAACAGGAGAACACTGGCAATCAAAGCCACTTAAAATTTCATAATTAAAATTTCATAATTCAATTAACCTTTACATTCTTCTGGCCCCGTCGAAGCTACCTGTGGTTCCTCATACCTCAGTAAGTCAAAAGGGAGCCAACAGTAACAACTTTTCTTATGGTCGCTGTTTGACTCTTATCACCCCATCTTGCAGCATTACCCAGGAAAGCAACAAAAATATGCCTTAGAACACAATTAATATTGTACTGTAATTATGCAGCCCTTTCTTAAATTTGTGGTCTTTAATTAGCAATATTGCTTGCTTGAATCACTTATCGTTGTACTGGAACTAAATCCTATGCTTGCATTTTGACATGAGAACTTCTAATGCTTAGTTTAAATGCCGTTCTTTTCTTGTGCCGTGCCAAATGTAAATGCGTGCAAATGAAGATGAAACAATCGACTCTATTGTTCCCATGTATTTGCAATTGAAATGGTACTTAAAAAGAACAATGTCTAAACAATGCCTAACCAAGCAAAGAGTGGAAACATTGTGGAATATTGCAAGGATGTCCTATGTAATATTAACATGATGGCCTTGCTACACTTATAACATTTGAAATTAGTTTTTACTACCTTAATACCATTTGTACCATTTAGATATATCCTCTCTTCAGCTTAATCTGTCTTGTTATTCCAGGAATGTCAAGGTTTATGACCTTCAAGACTACAAAGTTGTTCACAGCATGGATTATCCATCTCCAATTCTCAGCTTGGCTGTTTCAGTAAGTATAAAATGGGCACACATCTGCATTGTACAACTCATTAAGCATTTGAATAGGTAATAACATGGCCAAGGTAAAATTTGGGGTTACTTGCACAAGCATTTTCATTTTTTTCCATCATTGCAATTATATAAAAGGACAAAATTCAGCATGTGTGTACAGGGTGTTTCAACAGTTCGTGGACACTTTTTAAATTAATGTAATTGCAGATTTTAATAGTCTGATTTCAAGGAAATTTGCAGGAAAACAAGGTGCATCAACGTAGCAAGCTACCATATCAATTTCAATAGTTTGCGTGTCCTCCTTTTTCTTTTATAACTTCCTAAGATGCTGTGGTATGGAGTGAGAAATTTCTACCAAAGTAAGATAAGATGCCTAAAATTAAGTCTTTAAGCCCCACAAACAACATTGTTTTTTTGAGTTTGGGTGATGAAACAAGTACTAAAGGTACTCGTCAGTGAAGAGAAAGTTGTCCCATTCAGTAACTGACAGAACTTGTACTTGCCTGCGAGCTTCAAACGGGATTTTCACAGACAGGTGCTCAATAATGGCTTTTTATGCTGCTGAAAAGGTTTCCACCCCTTCCTGGCCATGTATCTCCAGAAGGTTGGCGAAGACCCTAAGAGAGCTTTTCTCTTTAGATTTTTGCTTATTTTTCTGGATGAATATCCCCCCTTGTGCACAAAATTTTCAAAGTCGTAATTTGTAGCTTGGTTGAGCACTTTCGCCCCTCGAATTCGAAGTGTGGGTGAAAATTTCCTCGAACTTGAGTCCACTCTTGCTTCTTCCTAGAATTTTCCTAACCGTTAGTCCGTTGGCATACAAAATTGCTGCTTGAGCTCTTATTTGAACATTGTTCAGGCGTTTCTCTGTCATGTTTGAATCCATTTTCCTAGCCTATATTTTTGTCTAGCAAATTTTAAGCAAACACACCAAACTGACAGCCTACCCAAAAATGGCGTGAAAATGTAATGATGCGCGACACTTTTTTTTTGCCTTTTGGCGGGAATTTGCCAAAAACCTTATTAGTATGCCTTGCATATTAAACTTATTATCTATCTGATTGGAAAAAAATGATTTATGTTTAAATCTCAGCGAATAAGACCATCTTGAAAGTGTCCACGAACTTTTGAAACACCCTGTATATCCAATTGCAGCAAAGTAATATTTTGCCCTCATTGAGCGTACAGTTATTCCCTCACACTTAGCCAAACACCATTGAGTAGTTTTGCCCTGTATATTATAAGAACTTTATTTATAGTAAGCCTAAGTGAAAACAATTCTACATTTGCGGCTGTGTTTCCATCTATAATTCGCTATTGTTACCACAGCCTGATGATTCCCACATCATTGTTGGCATGTCAGATGGCTTACTATCAATTAAGCACCGAAACAATAACATGGAAGAAACATCTACCCTACCGCCTCCTAGGCCACGCCCAGGGAGCTTCAAATACTTCATTAGGGGCCAGAACTATAAGCCAACTGAGGTGAGAAGGCTGATTATTTTCAGCTGATGATGATTATGGTCAGGGATTACTCTGACAATTTTATAATGATATGTATGATGAGAGTGTGAGTTGGTGGTATTAGTTTTGATGATGATAGTGATGATAATAGCAAAGTGATGATTGTGATACATAGCTGTCAACCTCGCCTTAGGAAAACTCTTGAGAAAATATAGTGAATTTTTCAGAAGTACCAATATAGCTAATGCGCTAATGTGTGGGAATACAGTAAATGTATGGATATTTTCAAGAAAATTAGGATTGAGAAAAGGTTCAAAGACTTGAGACGCTTGCCTAATACTGGAGAGTTGACAGCTATGTGTGTTGGTAATGATACTGTAAATGTGGTGATAGTGATGTTGGGTAGTAATTATTTGATTATCCTGGTGTTTTGATGAGTGGTGCACTTGTAACAATAATTTGAATAATGGTAAAGAAAATTATTGTTATTGCGAGAATTGCCATATTATTAACTTTTTTTTCGTTATTGCGCAGATCTTTATAAATGTGGTTAGGCTATATGATCAAATTCTTTTCCTCATTTCCTTGTTGATCTATATGGACGTGGTTCACCGTTACTAGTGCTATAATTGCAGGATGATGTTGTTGTATCTGAAAAAAGGAAAACCTACCTTAACAAGTATGACAAGTTAGTCAAGAATTTTGAGTATGCTGCTGCTCTTGATGCCATACTACAGGTGAGATACGGTAACCAGAATCCAGTGAAATCGCTGAAGAATTGCCAGAGTTTACAACTTTTTGCTAAATAATAACACTCCTCTAATAATGGGTTGTTTAGTAAACTGTGATGCACAGAGTACTGTTTCCCCTTTAAAGTGCCCTCATCAGCCATATCTTTGTTATTGTTTTCATAAAGACAATGCAGACAAATGTTATGGCATTAGTTTTTCTGTAAACTCTATTGATTTCTCAGTTTCAAAATCACTGCTTTTGACACCCACCCCTAGCGATGACTAGAATCTCATACCAACACGATACATCTGCATGCATGTATAACATTTTTTCCCTTTGTTTTTAGCCTCTCTCTAATCACCCCCCTGTAGTGGTTGCTATATTACAAGAGCTGATACGGCGAGGAGGACTGGAGAGAGCTTTATCAGGAAGAGATGAGGAGGGACTGGTGCCCATCTTATATTTCCTAATACGGTAGGTATTTGTACGATGCTTGTGACTGCGCCGTGTCCTTGCCCTTCTTGTCTTGCATAGTTTTTTTTATTTTCTTAATATATTTTTTTAGGGTGAAAGAATGATTATGTAGAATTAACAATTACTTTTGTCTTTATGTAATTTTTCGTTCCCTTGCCATATTGTATATATGGGTTTCTTAGAAGTGTGATGTTTCCTAATTCATTTTGGCTCTGTCGAAGCTCCCTGTGGTTCCTCATACCTCAGTGAGTCAAAAGGGAGCCAACAGTAACAACTTTTCTTATGGTCGCTGTTTGACTCTGATCGCCCCATCTTGCAGCATTACCCAGGAAAGCAACATTAATACTAATGTGATTTTAAGTAGAGAAGTCTGACAAATGGTTTTGAACTGCTATATCTATTGGCTTTGATTTTAGTAAAGTTTCTGCTAATTTAGTAAATGTGGTGATTTTTTTAGTAAATTCTTTAAATTTTCTGCTCTTTGACTGCAAAGCTCTGAAAAAATCACTATTCTATTTAAGTTAAATTAGAATGCTTTGAGAAATTCGTAATGTTCACATTGCATTAGAGAGTAGCTTTACAGTGATTTTCAACACTACTATGAAGTACATTCTTTAGCAACTATTTACAAGAAACATAAGACAATTTCCCCCATAAATGAGATCCCTGCCCTTGTTTTATTTGACAAACAGACCTCCCAAACAATCTTTAACTCCGGGTCATACTTGATTGAACAAGAGTAAAGTTTGTAGAGTAATAATGTGGTGATTTTTTTAGTAAATTCTTTAAATTTTCTGCTCTTTGACTGGTCGACTTCTTGAAATCCGTTGGGGTCATCAGAAGCCACCATAACCGGCCAATTAAAATCTCAAGATTTTTAAAGAAAGCCATAATGCAGGGGAAGTCACCTTAATGACTTGAGACAAAGTCCGGTATGGATAAAATTTAAATAATGTTTGAGCGTTGTTATTGATTTAGATTTCTACAGTAGCCTTTATGTCTTTGTCATTCTGAAAGCCATGCGCACGTGGTGCATGCTCCTTGTTTAACACCCTAATGGGTCACTGCGAGATTATCTCATGTCACCCCCTTTAGTCAAACTTTAACCCTTTCTCAAACTAGAAGTTAGTTCCGGTTGCATGATTTCATGGAATACTCATAATTCCAGTATAAATAATTGTACAAAGCGATCAACTTGTATCAGCGAGCCTCAATGCTGTTTTTCTTCTTTTTCTTCATTTTATTATATTGATTGGATATTTATTTATTCCCAGTAATATAACCAACCCAAGATATACTGTTGTCCTCATCGATGTTGCAAACATCCTGTTAGGTAAGGATAATAGTCCAGTTTTGAATTCTACTGTACTTTGCCCCCTGAGCTGAGCAAACATACAGTACTAAGGATGCATTGATACAGTACAAGCGTTGGTTTCGGACAACGTCCATGCACATATCAGCGAAAATTCCTTACAATAAAACAATTTAAAAACTTGTGAAATCTAAATGAGGTTCACACTGTTTATGAGTCCTTAGTGCTTATGTCAACCTTATGGTCCTCATCTTTTCTGGCCCCGTCGAAGCTCCCTGTTGTTCCTCATACCCCAGGGAGTCAAAAGGGAGCCAACAGTAACAACTTTTCTTATGGTCGCTGTTTGATTCTGATCGCCCCATCTAACAGCATTACCCAGGAAAGCAACATAAATACTAATTTGATTTTAAGTAGAGAAGTCTGACAAATGGTTTTGAACTGCTATATCTATTGGCTTTGATTTTAGTAAAGTTTCTGCTAATTTAGTACATGTGGTGATTTTTTTAGTAAATTCTTTAAATTTTCTGCTCTTTGACTGGTCTTTGACTGCAAAGCTCTGAAAAAATCACTATTCTATTTAAGTTAAATTAGAATGCTTTGAGAAATTCGTAATGTTCACATTGCATTAGAGAGTAGCTTTACAGTGATTTTCAACACTACTATGAAGTACATTCTTTAGCAACTATTTACAAGAAACATAAGACAATTTCCCCCATAAATGAGATCCCTGCCCTTGTTTGATTTGACAAACAGACCTCCCAAACAATATTTAACTCCGGGTCATACTTGATTGAACAAGAGTAAAGTTTGTAGAGTCTCAAGTTTTGGCACCTTCCCGAACACGCGTGAAGATGCGTCAGTACTTTAGCTTGACTGAGCAGTTACAGTTTAGATTTGTAGTGCCCTACGTAGTAATGGAAAACTCGGTACTTCAAAGAGAACAATACTAATGAACATCACATTGTTTCTCTCTAGATATGTATTCTCCCATAATCGGTCAGTCTCCGAACATTGACCAACTTTTTACGAGCCTGAGAGAAGGCATAACTAAAGAACTAGACTTCAACCAGCAGGCTTGTGAACTGCTAGGCGCTTTGGACACTATATTTGCCGCTTCCTCGTGTTCACTTGGGACAGCAAGCATGCCAGAGGTCACAGAAGGGAGATAGCACATGTTTGGTAATGGTTATGAGGAGACGGCGAATCTGAGCACGGCGATGTGCCATCACACCTTTATCCTGGGCTAGGGAATTAAGGTGTCGCACGAGCTTACATGGAAACATCAACCAGTCGCATGAGCTTACGTGGAAACATCAACGAGTCGCATGAGCTTACGTGGAAACATCAACGAGTCGCATGAGCTTACGTGGAAACATCAACGAGTCGCATGAGCTTACGTGGAAACATCAACGAGTCGCATGAGCTTACGTGGAAACATCAACGAGTCGCATTAGCTTACGTGGAAACATCAACGAGTCGCATGAGCTTACGTGGAAACATCAACGAGTCGCATGAACATGAGCTTGTGTGGAAACATCAACGAGTCGCATGAACATGAGCTTGTGTGGAAACATCAACGAGTCGCATGAGCTTACGTGGAAACGTCAATGAGTCGCATGAGCTTGTGTGGAAACGTCATCGAGTCGCATGAGCTTGTGTGGAAACATCAACGAGTAGCATTAGCTTACGTGGAAACATTAGAGAGTCGCATGAACATGAGCTTGTGTGGATACATCAACGAGTCGCATGAACATGAGCTTGTGTGGAAACATCAACGAGTCGCATGAACATGAGCTTGTGTGGAAACATGAACGAGTCGCATGAACATGAGCTTGTGTGGAAACATCAACGAGTTGCATGAGCTTGTGTGGAAACGTCAACGAGTCGCATGAGCTTGTGTGGAAACTTCAACGAGTCGCATGAGCTTGTGTGGAAACGTCAACGAGTGGCATGAACATGAGCTTGTGTGGAAACGTCAACGAGTCGCATAACTTACGTGGAAACATCAACGAGTCGCATGAACATGAGCTTGTGTGGAAACATCGAGTCGCATGAGCTTACGTGGAAACGTCGAGTCGCATGGACATGAGCTTGTGTGGAAACATCAACGAGCCGCATGAGCTTACGTGGAAACGTCAACGAGTCGCATGAGCTTACGTGGAAACGTCAACGAGTCGCATGAGCTTGTGTGGAAACGTCAACGAGTCGCATGAGCTCAGGTGGAAACATCAACGAGTCGCATGAGCTTGTGTGGAAACATCAACGAGTCGCATGGACATGAGCTTGTGTGGAAACGTCAACGAGTCGCATGAGCTTACGTGGAAACGTCAACGAGTCACATGAGCTTGTGTGGAAACGTCAACGAGTCGCATGAGCTTACGTGGAAACGTCAACGAGTCACATGAACATGAGCTTGTGTGGAAACATCAACGAGTCGCATGAGCTTACGTGGAAACGTAACGAGTCGCATGAGCTTGTGTGGAAACATCAACGAGTCGCATGAGCTTACGTGGAAACGTCAACGAGTCACATGAACATGAGCTTGTGTGGAAACATCAACGAGTCGCATAAACATGAGCTTGTGTGGAAACATCAACGAGTCAAATGAGCTTAGGTGAAAAAATTGAGATTGCATGGAAGCAACAAGGTTTCTTATGAACTTGATCATGGCGTGCAATGTTTTCCAGTGTGATCTTGACAATAGCGGAGAATGACAAAGGTCCCGTGAGCACACGCATTACGTACAGGGTTCCCACTAATCTGAAAAAGTAAAATTCCCTGACTTTTCCCTGACTTTTCCCTGACCATAACCCATTTTTCAATGACCATGCAGCATGTCTTATGAATACTTTTAATGAATAATCTATAATTTCAATAACAGCAACAAAGCAATAGTGTCTCAAGATTGTGAGATTTTGACTTAACGTCTTTTCAAAAGGATTTCAGCTTCTTCTGTAGAAGATCAATATTTTGTTCTTCCTTCTCTATTTCCTTCCTCTTTTCTTTTGATTTTACCCGCAAGGCGTTCGACTTTGCAAGAATGCTAAAGTCTCCCTTCATTTCTGCATTAGTAGCAAGGTCATCGGCTTCTTTCAGAAGAGCAGTAGCTGTAGTTTCAAGCTTTTGTTTTTTCTTTTTTGCTTGCTTGATGTCTTCTTCGACTTTTCTTTTCAAGCTTTCTTTATGGGTTTTTGCCTCAATTGATTTCTTCTCTGCTAAAGATTGTCTGTATCTGTTACTAGCATATTTACAAGATGTAAGCAGCTCAGTTGTGATAGAATCTTCAATTGGACATTCCAGACTTTTGACACCACTGTGAGCTCTGCGAAATCCAACAAGCGTGTCTTGGTGCATATTGTTGCTCACGATATCCTTGTTATCAGAGAATCCTCTTTCAACACAGGATTGACCATGGGACAAGATAAGCAGCATCTTTACTGTTTGCCAAAGGTCTGCATACTGTGGTTTCTGGTGAAAGTACTCTGCTAGGAAGACATCAAGTGCTTTGTTTGGCAACAATGAGTGGATCTTGTACAAATGCCTGTAGATTTTTGAAAGATTGGCTTGTAGGAATTTTGCTCTTTGGTAGCTTTGACACCTCGTCAACATATTTCTTGATATTTGGCCAGATAGCCACTGCTCGTTCTGCCACTGGCAAATCTTCCAGCCACCTTGTTCCACAAAATCGTAGTGGCCACATGGAACTTCCAGAAATGGCTTCATAATCTTCTCTTTTTGCTGGTGAGTCTGAAAAAGTGTACCAGAGAGACCTCAGAAGTTTATCAAGACGCCAGCCTGTGGCTGTAGCTCCATATTTAAAAGCCCCATGTACCACATGTAACCCACAGGCACCAATATTAATGAGCTTTGGAAGATCTGGATCAGTTTGTTCTCTATCTTCTAATAGGTCTTCAAGAAATTTCCAGTTAACATTAGGACCATCCATCGATACCTGCACAAGGTTTGCAGGATTCAGCTTTTGTAGACCTAGCTTGAAACTTTGAAGTAAATCTGCAGCTCTTGTGTGACCAAGAAACTGGGAATCAATGTATCTTGATACAACTTTATTCTTCTGAACATCCCAAAAGCGCACAATCAAATCCATCTGTTCTTTCTGGATCACTTTATTCAGCGATTCATCAAATGAGATAACATACATTGTTCCTTGCTCTTGAAGTCTTTTCATTAATTCATCATGAAAAAATGGGGCAATGCCAAAACAAATCAAGTATGAACACTTTGTTGCTCCACATTGGAACTGTTTGGCAATTACACTGTCTGGAAACATATTGGAAAATAGCTTGTCAGTGCCTGCACTACTATTACAGGAATAGTGAGACATGAGGACTTTTATAGCCCACAGCACCTCTGCTTTTAGAGTTTCATCTTTGGTAACATACTTTTTAATTGTGCCTTTAGATGAATCAGATGAACTGGCAACTTGAGAAAGATCGACGGGAGGAGGTGGTACAGTCATTGTCCTTTCTGCTGCTGAAGAATTTTGTTCGGATTCTTGCTTTTGCACAGTGACAAAAGAGTTCAAAGAAACTTGTTGTGTCGATGGAGCAACTCTCCTAAGATGTTTTTTGCCTTTAGCATGACTTATCAGTGCTTGTTTTCCCATATTTCCAAGCTCAAATGTAACAGAGCACATTTTACACCTTGCTTTAGTTGATTCCTGAGCTTGTGCAACCCAAGGAAATAGTGGGTCTTGAAGCCATAGATTATTAAATACAGTTCGCTTACTCATCTACAAACCAATACAAAAGTTATAAAAAATAAGTGTTACGACTGTAAATAATTTTGTATAAAGTCATGCTGCAATTAAATGCAATGAGAATGGACAAAAAAAATGTATATCTAACTAAGTTCAGGCGTGGTTTCCTCTTTTTCAAAATGCAAATCAGGATAAACAAAAATAATTTTTAAAGCTTAAGACTAAGACTGAACAGTTACGAAAAAATTCGCTGCATACAAAAATATCTTGAATTAAATGTCGTTAGTTTACCGATTTTGTCATTAAATGATCAATAAATTGTTACATTATGCATCCCCCCACTCTATCACTGCTAAGGTTATGAAATAATGCCCTTAAAATAGCTAAAATACTTAATTCCAGCCCTACCTCCACGTGCTTTCCAATACTGCAACAAGATGGCCGACATAATTCAGACCCAGTCCTCCACTTCATTTTCCTCCACAGGAAAACCACATAGGATAATTCGTTTATACTGATGTATTGCGATTTTTGAAACTTTTAATTAACAGTGAGGTTGCTTGATTATCGCCAACACAATTCATAATAATGATTTTTGAAAAATAAGAATTATTCCCTGACTTTTCCCTGACTTTTTGAGAATTATCAAATTTCCCTGACTTAAATCATAATTCCCTGACAATTCCCTGACCTTGAAAAAAAATCGAATTTCACTGACTTTTCCCTGACTGTGGGAACCCTGACGTACAATGTAGCCATGTGCAGGTCAGACTTCATCTGGTTTGTACAATGGACATGCGGCAAATACGAATAATCTGTTCCTCGATAGCAAATCTACCAGCCCGTGCGTGTATACAAGTCGTGTTATCGAAAACTACACAACGTAGGAGCAAGAAAATCGCGACTTTAGAGGTCTATCCATCTCGGCACCAAATCAGAGGTGCGCCCTGCTTAGGCGAACGTAAACAACGATCCCACACAAGTTAATCAGCAGAAAACTGTACGGTTGTTTTATTTACAATAGTTTACACAATAATTAACATGATCATAATCTCATCTGCCTTTGCCTACATTCAGGCGACTTGTCATTTTGGGTATCCTGTGTCTGTTTATCGCTTGCTTAGTATGGCAGTACCGCTGACCATGAATGCCATGGCCTATATTTCACCCAGAAGCCCCTGACAAGGAACCTATCTAGTCATCGCTATCTGAATCAACAGAAGACCCGCCATTTTTCTTCCTGCGCTTGGCTTGTTTGGGCTTCAGTGCCACGTCCTCCTGAAATCATGCAATAGGTCAAGATCGTCGCGATGTGCACAGATGGACAGGAATAGACGAACTAAGTAATGGAAGTAATGAATTGAAAAAATAGCAAAGAAAATAAATATAATTTGCCACAACGTTCACCCCTTTGTTATTGGTATTTGGGCGAATCAGCTTTACAATCAATAAGGTACAGCAAGAACCCGTGTATGAAATGCCAAAATGCTCAACTTCACCATTTTCAATAGCAGCTTTAAATTAAGAGCTAAAATGCAAAACCAGCATTGGTGTATATTGTTTTTAAATCACACACAAAAAAATGCCTCAATAAAAAGGTAGACTGCATACAGGCCCTCGGAAATAACGGTTTCGGGTTATTGAGATTCTTGTGGCGCGCGGGAAAAGGAAACTGATCTCTGAGTTGTTTGGACATTTCCGTTCACAATTTAAACGAAAAATACTGGCTTAGAGTCTATATAATTGTGAATATAAATGAGTGTTCTCCCTTTTTCGTTTGTGTGTCTTTTTGTTGGAGTTGTTGACATCTCTCCTTTTTACAAATCGGCGGTGCGGGTCAGTAAGCAGCTCTTATAAGCTGCAATTTGATTGGGCAGATGAACAATATCCGCACCTCGACACAAAGAACGAGAAGAATAGAGACAAAAGAACTCCTTTGTAGAACAAAGATAATAGGAGACAAAGAAGCTGCGTACTTACTCGGCGGCGCTGCACGTGTAAAACAAAAAAAAAATCATTTTGACGGGCCGATCCAGGCCATTTCCGGTTTATTCCAATTGGCTCTTTCCACTTTGACAGGTCAATCAAGCGGAAAAAGGGGTTGGTTTTAAATGCAAAAGGGATAATTGAAGGCGCCGGCTTCCCTCTCCTGCTAATTTTTTTCGGGTGCGACAAGGAATTTCGCTAGCGTTCACTCCGAGCGCCTGTGTGCAAGCTATACAAAAGGAAAAAGACAACAAAATAGCATATGGCCTTCCATATGAAATCGAGCTTGTCTAGTAAAATGTATAATTATAATGGTGGCCGCCACTGTTTATTTACCCTTAATTCTGGAAAGCACCATTTCCAAACCCTCTACGGTACGTGCTATTCTGGAAAGCACCATTTCCATACCCTGTACGGTATGTGTTCAACCCTTACCTCGTCGCTCTCATCTGAAGATGCAGGGGATGACGGTCTATTTGCGGTGACACGTGACATGCGCGTGGTGCGCTTGCGCGATTCCTTCTCGTCACATATTGAGAACAGCATTTTGAACCTTGAACAAGTGACAAACAATCAGGTCAAAGTCACGTGACATAAGGGGCCAAGCAACCCCCCCTATAACCTTATAAGGAAATGACCAGGGGCGTGGCTGTCCCCCCCTTTCTTTTTCGATTTAGTCACGGCTCTGTCAATGGACTTGGTGTTATCATCGCTAACGTTTTAGTTGTAATATTTTATAATGGTTATTTCATACCTGTTTTTTCTCGCTTCTGGCGCCGCTACCCTCACTTGCTCTAGTGCCTTCACTAGCGACTCCTGTTTAAAAACTGCAAAATACTGCAAGTCAGCATGGACAACAACGAAGAAGTAGCGCTATAAACAACAAACAGCAACAACACCATTAACACAATTTTCAACAATAGGACAAATAACATCAAGCAGCAACGATGAAAGTCGTAGCATTAACGACCCTGACTGTTTTGAGTTCATACTGCTGTTTTAGCCTAGGTTTCTTATGGAGTGTCTTCAATTTTTTTGTGCCTTGAAGTGCTTAGAGTTAGAAATTTCTTCGACCACACTTTATGTGCTATCTTTAAGAGTTAGAATTGTTGTTGACCACAACCAAATTGCTGTCCCTTAGGGTTAAAATTGATTTCGCCGCGATCATCCCTATCTGATTTTATGGTCTCTGGTTGGCCTGTGTTAAGCCCCGTGCAAACTGCGCCAACACCTGCCAGCTTTGCTGGCGAATTTTCGCTTGACTGACTATAAGACAAAGGAAATGCGTAATGGACTTTCTGCTATTTCCTTTGTCTTGTGGTCAGTCGAGCAAGGATTCGCCAGCAGTGCTGGCGCAGTTTGCACGGGGTAAAGATCGATGAATCGGATACATACACTTGATGTCTTCCTGCTCCTGGCACACCTTGTAGAGCCAGTTGAGGTGTGTCAAGACTTGCTCCACAGACGGCTGATTCTTTGAGCTTCTGAAGACAGACAAAAGACGAAACCTCAGTTTCGATAAATATCACCATGTTAAATATCACTGTATCAAACAAACAAACAGACAGTCGGGCAGGCATGCAAGCAACCAAACAAATAAACAAGATAAACAAATAAGACGGGACTGGCAAGGGTCCTTTAAAGGTCGGTGATTCGACTTTTGGCTGATGCCCCCCCTATCCCCTACGTGCGTTTACGTTTAATGCATTACTCCACAAAGGCAGAGCCATAACGTGAAGGTATAAAACAATTAAAATACAATAATCTAACTAAATAAATGCGAGAAAACTGTCAATAGTGGGCTGGGTGATAGCGCCACCAGGAAGGCCATTCCACATTCTTATTGCATGTGGGAAAAAGCTTTCGTTTGTTTTACAGGTCTGGTTCTCGTATAATTTTGGGGGGTTACATATGATGGCATAGAAATCGCGCCCAGGCCCCTAAGCCCTTTCCCTCCTTTAAGTTTTGGCCATCCCAGTTCTTTCAGTAGTCGGGGCATTGTTCCTGGTTCACCGGTTTACGGCCTAGATTGCAAGCCACTCACTTCCTCTTCTTGCCTCCGGAAAGCTGTTTGCACACGTGCTGACTGACGAGCTGGGCGAGGTCTCGCGCGTGCTCTTGGCTCCAGTACTTTAGCAGAGCACACGTGAACTGGTTACCAGGCCTTTTGTCGCTACAGTCCATCTCGAGCACAGGCGTCAGGAGATCAACGGAGGGCCTGGGAACAAATGAAAAAGGGGACATTTTTCCTGACTGCTCAAAAGTGGGTTATAAAAAAATAATTTGTAGCAAGGATACGATATGTTATTAGGCAAAGATGCAACTGATTCTTCTATTTAAATATATTTCATTAGGGAAATCAGCTTCCACGTTATGCCTGCACACTAGTGACATGACATAGGCACGTGCACCCTTATGTTCATATGTTCAAGTGTGAATGGTTCGACATAAAGATATGAGCCCGCCAAAAGACATGGACATATTGACATAAGAGAAAAACATACGGCACTTACGGCACGCTTTTCATGATAATGAGCAGGTTGGCTAGAGCCTCGGCGTGTTTTTCAGGGTGAAGCTGGGGCAGAATGCTAACGATAGACTCCAGCAAGACATCTTCTGCCTGGATCAACTGCCACACGCAGTACTGCTCAAAAGACTCCCAATCGAGGGTAGACTCTAGTGACAAAATGGGCAGGAGATTGAAACAGCGAATGGCAACGTGCTGAGGGGAGGTGGACTGTAAAACCAAAAAGGATAGGAGATTTATAACAACGGATGGCAAGGGAAGGTGGGATATGGGTAGACTGTAAGACCAAAAAGGATAAGAGATTTATAACAACGGATGGCAAGGGAAGGTGGGGATATGGGTAGACTGTAAGACTAAAAATGATAAGAGATTTATAACAACAGATGGCAAGGGAAGGCGGGGATATGGGTAGACTGTAAGACTAAAAAAAGGATAAGAGATATATAACAACGGATGGCAAGGGAAGGCGGGGATATGGGTAGACTGTAAGACTAAAAAAAGGATAAGAGATTTATAACAACGGATGGCAAGGGAAGGTGGGGATATGGGTAGACTGTAAGACTAAAAAAAGGATAAGAGATTTATAACAACAGATGGCAAGGGAAGGCGGGGATATGGGTAGACTGTAAGACTAAAAAAAGGATAAGAGATATATAACAACGGATGGCAAGGGAAGGCGGGGATATGGGTAGACTGTAAGACTAAAAAAAGGATAAGAGATATATAACAACGGATGGCAAGGGAAGGTGGGGATATGGGTAGACTGTAAGACCAAAAAGGATAAGAGATTTATAACAACGGATAGCAAGGGAAGGCGGGGATATGGGTAGACTGTAAGACTAAAAAAAGGATAAGAGATTTATAACAACAGATGGCAAGGGAAGGTGGGGATATGGGTAGACTGTAAGACCAAAAAGGATAGGAGATTTATAACAACGGATGGCAAGGGAAGGTGGGGATATGGGTAGACTGTAAGACTAAAAAAAGGATAAGAGATATATAACAACGGATGGCAAGGGAAGGCGGGGATATGGGTAGACTGTAAAACCAAAAAGGATAGGAGATTTATAACAACGGATGGCAAGGGAAGGCGGGAATATGGGTAGACTGTAAAACCAAAAAGGATAAGAGATTTATAACAATGGATGGCAAGGGAAGGCGGGGATATGGGTAGACAGAAAAAAAAATAGGTAGAGTTAACTACCACACATAAAACTCCCAGTCAAGGGAAGGCTCTGGATAGAGATAAAGAACAAAGGTGATGGTACGAGAGGATGAAGGTATAAGCAAAATCTTGAAACAAAAGGGAATGGATAGCTATAAACACCACCTTGTCAATACAGAAACAATTTTATATACATTATTTGTACAAAATGGATATCTTCTGTTATGAACTTAGCTTACAAGAAAAAAAAGCTTAATAATACACAAACAATTTTAGCTTCTCAGTAAATGTGCCATATCTTACCTATGAGTGAGTCAAGTTGCTCTTCGCCAAAGATTACCAGCTCGCCCATTGTAATCTCACAGATAAACTCGTTGAGCTGTGGGAAGATAGCCAACGCCTCAGTACAATCAATACAGGATCTGGGACACACGCCTCAATACAATCAATACAGGATCTGGGACACACGCCTCAATACAATCAATACTGGATCTGGGACACACGCCTCAATACAATCAATACAGGATCTGGGACACACGCCTCAGTACAATCAATACTGGATCTGGGACACACGCCTCAGTACAATCAATACTGGATCTGGGACACACGCCTCAGTACAATCAATACAGGATCTGGGACACACGCCTCAGTACAATCAATACTGGATCTGGGACACACGCCTCAGTACAATCAATACTGGATCTGGGACACACGCCTCAGTACAATCAATACTGGATCTGGGTCACACGCCTCAGTACAATCAATACTGGATCTGGGTCACACGCCTCACTACAATCAATACTGGATCTGGGTCACACGCCTTAGTACAATCAATACTTGATCTGGGTCACACGCCTTAGTACAATCAATACTTGATCTGGGACACACGCCTCAGTACAATCAATACAGGATCTGGGGCATAAGTGTGGCCCCACGACGAGTTACAAAATGGTATTTGGGGAGAGGGGGAAGGGGGAATCCTTTGGTACAACATAGATAGATCTTTCTAATAGAAGCTCAAATGTTAAATCGGTTTGGGGACAAGAATAAAAAGAACTGGGCCATTTAACTTTCGATGGAGGATGGGGGTGGTGGTCAAGCAGTCAAGGGCTTTTGGATCTTTCTGATGATGCAGGAATTTCTGGGGGGGGGACCTAAAAGACATGCATGATATTTATTTTCCTCAAAGCCAAATTGCATCTTTTCTTTGTTAGAAATGAGGTCTTGAAATATCTACCTAATCAGGGTCGCACAACTTTACAACGCAAGGGAACTAAGAAACAGAACCACACGAGAAACAACCCTGTAGCTAGGGTACAAGACCAGCCCGCCAAAATGGCAGCTTCGTATCATTTGACATTTTACTGAAATAACAAAATAACGTAATAGGCTTTGTCATATTTTACGGCAGTGCAAGAGTTGGAGAAATGAACAAGTGAGTTATCAGGGAGGAAGCGCCGCGGTAAACGGGCTTGTACCTGTCTTGGCTCCATATTGCAGACCAGCATATGAAGAACCTCGCTATCACCGACCACGTGCTCGGAGAACTGAAGAAGGAGACAAGAATAATGATAGTAGGGTTCCAACAGAGATTTGTAATACGGTTTGTACAACGAAACTCGTAAATCGCGCGCTCTGATTGGTCAAGGGTCCATGTGTTATCAGAGAACACATGCACGCTTGGCGTCAGCATGCGCACGCTCCCCCAAAACTAGATTGTAAATCAAGAAAACACTTTAATTTTTGTATAAAACAAATAGATCTTATTAAACAGAGATGTAAATACGGTACTGTGTGCTCTGGCAACTGCGGAAAAACACATGATGCACTTAGAGATGCACCCAACACACAACAGAATGACGACAATAGGTGACAAGAGAGCCCCTTCATAGAAATATGCAATATGAAACTGCACTCTGATAACTCGACTTATCACCTACAAAACACACAGCAGAATAGCTCCTATAGAAATACGCAAACGGAACGGTGCGGTACTGAGGGGAGAGCTCAGCACACGCAACAGAATGATTATAACGAATGAATTTTTAACGTTTCTTTAGATCATAGACAGGACTACTGAGTTCTTCGTCAAATAGATCAATGGACACATAAAACGCACTAGTTAAAATAATGAGATTAAGTTCTTACCTTCCGGTAAATCGACGGAATCAGGAACCGGAACGCTCTTGGATCGTACTCCTGACAGACCTAGTGGTACGATAATTCGATTAAAAATTAAGTTTCATACGAAATTTAAAGCACAGCACAAGGCAGATTTTTCGCACTCAATACTGGAATATGATTCCTGTAATGAAATCTCACAGTTTTATACTTCATTTGCGAAATTCAATGGAAAATATCGAAACATTTTTCGCAAGTCATCCGAAGGAAAGGTGCCTCCACACACTTTTGATGTGGTTGCTAAGATGTCAAAATGGCCATTTTGCCAGAGACTCTATAAAGTGTGGAGCGACAGCTGAACGGTATGTCTCGGAGCACGTGATAGCCTTCCCATAACGCAGAGCGCAGATTGGTGGTCGCCCTATCGTCAAGTCTGGTTATATGTATATTTGACAGCCACAACTTTGTTATTCTTTTAATTCATCTTTGGAATAAAATCTATTTTTGAAATTTCGTGATAATAATCTAAAAACAACGTTTTGTACTTTATTTATTAAATTAAATTGAAATCTTTCTCAAATCACCCGATGGAAAAGGATGCTTTTCCACACTTGGGTAGGGTAACAAAAATGGCGGCAGAGAGAGATTACTGGGTATTGGGTCTCACCTTTAGGTCCTCTATTAGACAGCCCTGGAGGGATCTCTCACCACGTGACGCGCTCGCAAAGTCTTCGTACATCGTGAGGCGCTCTTCGTCACTCGCGCTGCGTTAGTTAGAACATCGCCATGTTACGTTAGGCGTTTATTTGAACGATTTTTGTACATAAGCTGTTAACAGTAGGGAGGGGAAAGTATCTATAGCCGTGGGGTAAAACAAGAAGTGGTTGAGATCAGGTACTGGTTTGACCGGTTTGGATACATAAGGGGAAAAGTTCGAAGGGATATTGTGTTGTAAATAGGAAGTATCTAACCTCAAGAACAGGTTTCACCAGACAAAAGCGGAAAAGTGTCGAGAAAAAAGTAGCTCAAGAACAGGTCCGACTGGTTTGAACTCACACGCGGAAAAGTACGAAGGTAAATGTGCATTGCTTCGAAATTAACAGAAAGCGGTTTAAGTCAAACACTTGACTTGGCCTTGATGTAGAAAGCAGGAAGTGGCTGAAGCCAAAGAACTGGTTTGACCGGTTTCAATGCTTACCATCCTTTGGGACCCAGGCCGATGCGAAGACCAGGTCTTCGCAGGTTCAAGTTTTCCGCGTCGTCCTGGGTCCGAGAAGATGAATACTTAGCAGAAAAGTCAAATGGATATGTACCTGGCCTTTAGGTAGAACAGGAAGTGGTAGGCAAATTTGTTGTTCTCATCGTTGAGCGCACTGAGCAAAGTAAGGAACCTCTCCCGACTGACGTCATGTGTAGGTAGGGCGCAGATGTTTCTACGGAAAATTAAAAACTTAGTAAGAAACCTTTTCGCCTGAGTTGTCTGAAAGTATGCCTCAAGATATAATAACCTATTTATCCAGACTTGAATCAAGTTACACGTTTTTTTACGATAGTCCTTTTATTTCAGTTTCAAGAGATATTTTGCCAGGTGTTCGTACGGCAAGAGCTATCTGTATTTTAGTTTCAAAAAGGTAATGTTCGTTAACCAGTGTTGTAATGAATATGGTACTCGGACTCTGCCAAATTTTAGTCTTGGCTCTGGGTAGACTGCCCTGAAGAAGTCTTACTAAGGACAAAAATTTGGCTGTGTCGAAAATCAGTTTTCACTTTTTAAAGAAACATTTTGCCTGAAATAACAAGCTGTCAGTAGGGCCAGATATTTGTTTTTTCGGTTTTAAAAGCTATACTTTGGCCGTTATATTTATGTTTTGCCGGATTTTTTTTCAAGGCTGTATCAAAGGTGTCTGCACTAGCAGGCTTTGTAACACAAGAGCTGTCTGCAGATAAAAAAAGGAATTTCGACCAAGGAACGGTAAAAAATGCAAGTACCTGCAAAGAACGTATACAGGGCTTTCAAGAGCGTCTTCAAGACTCCTGCAAGATTAACACAAGCCTTTAGTGACAACACAAAGCACAGGTTGATGAATGAACCACGTAAAGAAGTCTCGCAATACTTAATTCTTCAGGGCAGAGGGTTGGCACTGCGGCCCACGCCAAAATTATATATCAACATTGTTATTGATATGTTGAGTGAGTTCCTACAAGCTGTAAATTATATATCAACATTGTTATTGATATGTTGAGTGAGTTCCTACAAGCTGTAAATTATATATCAACATTGTTATTGATGAGTGAGTGAGTTCATACAAGCTGTAAATTATATATCAACATTGTTATTGATATGTTGACTGAGTTCCTACAAGCTGTAAATTATATATCAACATTGTTATTGATGTGTTGAGTGAGTTTCTACAAGCTGTAAATTATATATCAACATTGTTATTGATATGTTGAGTGAGTTCCTACAAGCTGTAAATTATATACCAACATTGTTATTGACGTGTTGAGTGAGTTCCTATAAGCTGTAAATTATATATCAACATTGTTATTGATATGTTGAGTGAGTTCCTACAAGCTGAAAATTATATATCAACATTGTTATTGATATGTTGAGTGAGCTCCTACAAGCTGTAAATTATATATCAACATTGTTATTGATGAGTGAGTGAGTTCCTACAAGCTGTAAATTATATATCAACATTGTTATTGATATGTTGAGTGAGTTCCTACAAGCTGTAAATTATATATCAACATTGTTATTGATGAGTGAGTGAGTTCCTACAAGCTGTAAATTATATATCAACATTTTTATTGATATGCTGAGTGAGTTCTTACAAGCTGTAAATTATATATCAACATTGTTATTGATATGTTGAGTGAGTTCCTACAAGCTGTAAATTATATATCAACATTGTTATTGATGAGTGAGTGAGCTCCTACAAGCTGTAAATTATATATCAACATTGTTATTGATATGTTGAGTGAGTTCCTACAAGCTGTAAATTATATATCAACATTGTTATTGATGAGTGAGTGAGTTCCTACAAGCTGTAAATCTTCAAGTTAAACGTAATCCTCCTGGCATTGCGCTAGTGAGGCGGACTCACTTGTTGCATTGCGCTAGTGTGGCGGACTCACTTGTTGCATTGCGCTAATGAGGCGGACTCACTTGTAGCATTGCGCTAGTGTGGCGGACTCACTTGTTGCATTGCGCTAGGGAGGCGGACTCACTTGTAGCATTGCGCTAGTGTGGCGGACTCACTTGTTGCATTGCGCTAGGGAGGCGGACTCACTTGTTGCATTGCGCTAGTGTGGCGGACTCACTTGTTGCATTGCGCTAGTGTGGCGGACTCACTTGTTGCATTGCGCTAGTGTGGCGGACTCACTTGTAGCATTGCGGTAGTGAGGCGGACTCACTTGTTGCATTGCGCTAGTGTGGCGGACTCACTTGTTGCATTGCGCTAGTGTGGCGGACTCACTTGTAGCATTGCGGTAGTGAGGCGGACTCACTTGTAGCATTGCGGTAGTGAGGCGGACTCACTTGTTGCATTGCGCTAGTGAGGCGGACTCACTTGTTGCATTGCGCTAGTGAGGCGGACTCACTTGTTGCATTGCGCTAGTGTGGTGGACTCACTTGTTTCGCGGCATGCAGGGTAGCAGCAGATCATCCGCCATGCAGAAGTTGAGGCAGACGGCGAGTGGTTTGGCGTTCTCTTCATCCTCGAACTCATCCTGAAATATGAGTATTAGTAAATCCATTTTTCAGCGAAATCTACACGGGTTAAGATGATAAATTTGCTATAGCAGCCTTGAAGAGTACATGACAAATTGTAATGGGTATGTGACTGGTCATGATGAGAACGTGACTACTTGTGATGAGTACGTGACAAATAATAGTGGTATATGACAAAATGTGATGAGTACGTGATTATTCGTGATGAGTATGTGACAAACTGTGGTGAGTATGTTACAAATTGTGATGAGTATGTGACAAATTGTGGTGAGTACGTGACAAGTTGTGATGAGTACGTGACTAGTCATTTTGGTGTATGTGACAAATTGTGGTGAGTACGTAACAAGTCATAATGAGAATGTGACTAGTCATGATGAGTACGTGACTAGTCGTGACGAGTATGTGTCAAGTCATGAGGAGTGCGTGACTAGTCATGATGAGTTTGTGGCAATTCTTTAAGAGTATGTGATATGTGAACCAAATTGCGTGGAGCTTTGATAAACTGCGTGATCATGTCACCTGTACCAACATCTTGCAACATACCAAATCCAGCACGCCCGTGAGAACATTCTCCATGAGCTCGCACCGCAGAGTAGGGTCGCTAGAAAATCAAATATAATCGAATATATGAATATGGATTACAGAGAACAAAGGCGATAAGGGATGGCACATCGGGGAAAAGTGGTGGTATACACAAATGAATGTCCCCATAAGGCAAATCACGATGCCATTTTACGCTCCTGCCAAATACCGAGTGACTCAAAGAACCCATACAAGCAAGAAACTATATTAAGCCTTATAGCGCGACATCCTTAATAAAGTATCCGACTTCAACCGTGGATGATTATTTTGAACTTTTCTTGAAAAAGAAAAGAACTGTAAACAATAACAAAAGAGTGGTTGATCGGTATTCTTTAATTTCAGGTCAGATATTGAATGGACTATTAGTACTTTTTCAAGAAAGAAAACGGCTGCAATATGAAGACTTCTGCTTGTTACGTACCTCGTCTCATGATGAAACTTGAGCACCATTTCCTTCAGCTCATCACTAAGACTTTCCAATTCCTCTAGCTCATTAATATCCTCACTACTCTCCCTCTCCTCCCCTCCGGCCTCTACTCCACCCCCTGGTCCAGTACTCAGGTCCCCCTCCTCCGTAGCGTCCTTGCTGATTGGCTTAAACTCGTAGTACTTTTCCACAGGCTCTGATTTGATAGGTTCCGCCTCATCTTCATCCTCGGGGTCTGAGAACACTGCTTCTTCATCCGGAATGTCTATCTCTTCCTCCACGCCGCTGTCAGTGTGTGCTTCACCCTCCTTACCCATGGCCTCCAGGGGGGGAGGGTCACTCGTGAGGGATAGAACACCAGACGATTGCGGGCCAAGCTCGATCTTGTTATAAGTAGAGCTAGTGGATTCCTCCACTCGTGGGCCAGAGTTCAAGAATTCGCTGAGTTCTTTTCTGACTAAGATCTTCAAGTCTCTCTCCATCTTTGGGTTGTCTAGCACAGGTGATAGTGACCTAGTGGAGTGATTGAAGAATAAAGAGCTACTTCTTACTGGAAATCGCAAACCCGCATGACCAGTCACAAGTACGTCAATAGCTCAAATATATGCAGAAAAGTGCATCCCTCATTTTTATAGCCAAAATAATAGCAAATAGCAAAATTGGCGTGACCTGACTGAACATACCGTGTTGTGAATAAGCGTGACTTGTCGTGACGGTACTAAGCTTGACGTGTCGTGACTAAGCGTGGATTGTTGTAACGGGACTAAGTGGTATTTTGTACACAAAATAATATATAGAAGAATGTGTGTGACGTGACTAACCGTTACGTTTGTTGTAGCGTGATTAAGAGTTGTTTCCGCGACTTGAGTAATTGCGAAGTGAGGTGTTGTGACTAGGCGTGACGTGACATGATGTGACATGAAGGGGCGTGGTGCTAAGTTGTACTTACATGACAACCTTCTTTTTCTGGATCGTGCGGAAACCATTGCGCACTCCTTGGCGAACCTCCTTTTCAAGCGAAGGACAGAAGCTGGACATCAACTAAACAAAAATTTGGAAATGCGGTAAGAAATCTCTAGTATTAAGTAATAATAGTATTGCACTGTCATGATGTTGCTAGTGTGAACAAAGCTTTATGTCATTATCTTAAGTGGTTATACCATGATGCTGCCTGTGTGAAATAGGCTCTATGTCATGATCTTAAGTGGTTATACCATGATGCTGCCAGTGTGAACTAAGCTTTATGTCATGATCTTAAGTGGTTATACCATGATGCTGCCAGTGTGAACCAAGCTCTATGTCATGATCTTAAGTGGTTATACCATGATGCTGCCAGTGTGAACCAAGCTCTATGTCATGATCTAAAGTGGTTATACCATAATGCTGCCAGTGTGAACTAAGCTTTATGTCATGATCTTAAGTGGTTATACCATGATGCTGCCAGTGTGAACTAGGCTTACCCTACAGATGAAGTCCAGCAAGGTCTTTGTGATGGCAGGGTGGCTCTTGATGGAGTGGTGCATCAGTAATATCGCTGGTTCTACAGTGAATAAAACACAATCAGAGGAAGGAGGGAGAGACAGCTAAGGAGTTAAGGAGGTTGCAAGTGAGATAGTTGGCTCTACAGTGAATAAAACACAATCAGAGGAAGGAGGGAGAGACAGCTAAGGAGTTAAGGAGGTTGCAAGTGCGATAGTTGGCTCTACAGTAAATAAAACAAGACAATTAATCATCTAGGGATGATCTCATTGAATTAGGGAAAAGAAGAACAGGTGGAAGATGATGTAAATACGATGATGCTCATCCCATGAGCCCTGACTAACGAGATACCAAGACCCACTACTTGTAAGGAACTCACTTTACCTATATTCATAATATTGTCTTTGTCAGGCTGGTAAAATAGCCAGTCATAGAACAACGCCAACTTGCTATTAGCAGATGCCACAGCAGTCTAGGGCAGAATAACAAAGTATGGATCTTACAAGATGTGACATTTTATTGCTTTTAAATGGACACACAAAGCTCAACATAATTAAAAGGTCATCAACAAATCAAAATGTGTACCCTTTCAATAAAAAAAAATATGTAAAGATGTATATTATTTAGAGATGTAAGAATTGCAGAGAGAATTAAGTCTGTAAAAAACAGTTTGATCTTGATATCTGACTGATATACAAAACGAGGACCTTGTGCTGGAAGTGAGAGGGCCTATGTTTGTCATGGAAACACACCTGACAAGATGTAAGTAGCCAACCAATAATAGCCCAGCGAGGAATGATGTCAGAACAGAGGACCTCGTTGGATGGGTGGACCACACCCACAATAAACCGTATCAGGTCAGGAATAAGACTACGGCTTTCAGGGGAGGATAAGTACTACAAACAAACAATAAAACTATATGTCAGTGGAGAGTGGAGTGTACATAAAAATAAAGCAAACAAAAGAAAGGGATAGCCTTTAGTGTACAAAAAGGGAAAGCCTTCAGTGAACAAAAAGGCCTTTAGTGTACAAAAAGGAATAGCCTTAGTCTACAAAGAGGGATAGCCTACTAGTGTACAAAAAGCCTTCAGTAAACAAAAAGGCCTTTAGTGTACCAAAAGGGATAGCCTTAGTTTACAAAAAGGATATCCTTAGTGTACAAAAAGGGATAGCCTTAGTGTACCAAAAGGGATAGCCTTAGTTTACACAAAGGGATAGCCTTAGTGTACAAAAAGGCCTTTAGTATACAAAAAGGATATCCTTAGTGTACAAAAAGGGATAGCCTTAGTATACAAAAAGGATATCCTTAGTGTACAAAAAGGGATAGCCTTAGTATACAAAAAGGGATAGCCTTAGTATACAAAAAGGATATCCTTAGTGTACAAAAAGGGATAGCCTTAGTGTACAAAAAGGGATAGCCTTAGTATACAAAAAGGATATCCTTAGTATACAAAAAGGATATCCTTAGTGTACAAAAAGGGATAGCCTTAGTATACAAAAAGGATATCCCTAGTGTACAAAAAGGGATAGCCTTAGTGTACAAAAGGCCTTTAGTATACAAAAAGGATATCCTTAGTGTACAAAAAGGGATAGCCTTAGTGTACAAAAAGGCCTTTAGTATACAAAAAGGGATAGCCTTAGTGTACAAAAAGATAGCCTTAGTGTACAAAAAAGGGATATCCTTAAGTGTACCAAAAAGGATGTCATTCATTGCATGCTTTGATGCTTACCATGCGGTGGAACCAGTCCTGGTAGCGCTTTTGCTGGCCAAACTTTACCTGGAAAAGAACCATTATGGTTACACACAAACTCCATATCACAAGGGAACACCTAAACTTGTT
This sequence comes from Nematostella vectensis, assembly GCF_932526225.1. Lineage (NCBI taxonomy): Eukaryota > Metazoa > Cnidaria > Anthozoa > Actiniaria > Edwardsiidae > Nematostella > Nematostella vectensis. The sequence goes on along the minus strand of NC_064038.1, from coordinate 2,327,260 downwards.
AGATGATATTTCCCTTACTTTTGATGTGAGAAATAACATTTTGTTTTCCATTTCTGGTGTCAGACGACAAGCCAGGAACTTTCTGGAAGTCCTTATTCTCATCAGTTGACTCAGGCCTGTAAAAAGTACCGTATCAGCTTTAAATACATAGAAACTAATGGGGGGTCATGCAAATTAACAATAGTTGAATTTTTTAGCCAGATATTCCACATCAACTCAGCATACAGTACTTGGATATAGTTCTAAGACATGCACAAGGCTTTTGTCATACAATTAATCTTTTTTTTAATAGAAAATACCTGTAAACTGAGGGCTGAGACTTTGTGGTTTATGTAACATATCTCTCCATAATGCCTGGAATTCTGGTATTCTGTGGGTGAAAGGTACATGATTACTAAAAATGTGCACAAAACTTCTCAACAAGAACATGCAAGAACATGTCCATTTGATCTACAACTAACAAAAACACTTGGTATATTCCACTGCCAAATTTTGTTGTTTTTAACAGGGGGTACCCCCTTATATTTAGAGACATGCCGCCAGATAGGTACAGTAGCGGTGGGTCACCTGGCCTAGACAGAGATTTAAAGGGCAGATAGTTATCCTAAATGGGGTAATATTTAAAGCCTCTCTGCCCTGAACATTTGTGTTGTCAAGCCTTTTCATCAAAAGCCTACCAAGGTTCAGAGGATATTCCTGTTTTCTTCAATTTTGTGTTTTTGCCCTTATCAGGGCATAAAAATTGGTGTTTTTGCCCTCCACAAAAACTTACAACAACATGGTGTATACTATATATTTCTAATATGTCATACAAACCTTCCAACACTCTGTAGCAGCCTGACAAGATCTCGGCCAATTTGGATGCAATCAGAAAACTAGACAATAAAACATCAAACATCTCCTATTGTTATGGATATATTGTTGTATATATAGGGTCAGTACCAGTATTAACGGGAGCATCTCTATTGTTATGGATATATTGTTGTATATATAGGGTCAGTACCGGTACTAACGGGAGCATCTCTATTGTTATGGATATATTGTTGTACATATAGGGTCAGTACCAGTATTAACGGGAGCATCTCTATTGTTATGAATATATTGTTGTATATATAGGGTTAGTACTGGTATTAACGGGAGCATCTCTATTGTTATGAATATATTGTTGTATATATAGGGTCAGTACCGGTACTAACGGGAGCATCTCTATTGTTATGGATATATTGTTGTATATATAGGGTCAGTACCGTATTAACGGGAGCATCTCTATTGTTATGGATATATTGATGTACATATAGGGTCAGTACCGTATTAACGGGAGCATCTCTATTGTTATGGATATATTGTTGTATATATAGGGTCAGTACCGGTATTAACGGGAGCATCTCTATTGTTATGGATATATTGTTGTATATATAGGGTCAGTACCGTATTAACGGGAGCATCTCTATTGTTATGGATATATTGATGTACATATAGGGTCAGTACCGTATTAACGGGAGCATCTCTATTGTTATGGATATATTGTTGTATACATAGGGTCAGTACCAGTATTAACGGGAGCATCTCTGTTGTTATGGATATATTGTTGTATATATAGGGTCAGTACCGTATTAACGGGAGCATCTCTATTGTTATGGATATATTGTTGTATATATAGGGTCAGTACCGTATTAACGGGAGCATCTCTATTGTTATGGATATATTGATGTACATATAGGGTCAGTACCGTATTAACGGGAGCATCTCTATTGTTATGGATATATTGTTGTATATATAGGGTCAGTACCAGTATTAACGGGAGCATCTCTATTGTTATGGATATATTGTTGTATATATAGGGTCAGTACCGTATTAACGGGAGCATCTCTATTGTTATGGATATATTGTTGTATATATAGGGTCAGTACCGTATTAACGGGAGCATCTCTATTGTTATGGATATATTGTTGTATATATAGGGTCAGTACCGTATTAACGGGAGCATCTCTATTGTTATGGATATATTGTTGTATATAGAGGGTCAGTACCAGTATTAACGGGAGCATCTCTATTGTTATGGATATATTGTTGTATATATAGGGTCAGTACCAGTATTAACGGGAGCATCTCTATTGTTATGAATATATTGTTGTATATATAGGGTCAGTACCAGTATTAACGGGAGCATCTCTATTGTTATGGATATATTGTCGTATATATAGGGTCAGTACCGTATTAACGGGAACATCTCTATTGTTATGGATATATTGTTGTATATATAGGGTCAGTACCAGTATTAACGGGAGCATCTCTGTTGTTATGGATATATTGTTGTATATATAGGGTCAGTACCAGTATTAACGGGAGCATCTCTGTTGTTATGGATATATTGTTGTATATATAGGGTCAGTACCAGTATTAACGGGAGCATCTCTGTTGTTATGGATATATTGTTGTATATATAGGGTCAGTACCGGTATTAACGGGAGCATCTCTGTTGAGTTATGGATATATTGTTGTATATATAGGGTCAGTACCGTATTAACGGGAACATCTCTATTGTTATGGATATATTGTTGTATATATAGGGTCAGTACCAGTATTAACGGGAGCATCTCTGTTGTTATGGATATATTGTTGTATATATAGGGTCAGTACCGGTACTAACGGGAGCATCTCTATTGTTATGAATATATTGTTGTATATAGAGGGTCAGTACCGTATTAACGGGAGCATCTCTGTTGTTATGGATATATTGTTGTATATATAGGGTCAGTACCGTATTAACGGGAGCATCTCTGTTGTTATGGATATATTGTTGTATATATAGGGTCAGTACCAGTATTAACGGGAGCATCTCTGTTGTTATGGATATATTTTGTTGTATATATAGGGTCAGTACCGTATTAACGGGAACATCTCTATTGTTATGAATATATTGTTGTATATATAGGGTCAGTACCGGTATTAGCGGGAGCATCTCTATTGTTATGAATATATTGTTGTATATAGAGGGTCAGTACCGGTACTAACGGGAGCATCTCTATTGTTATGGATATATTGTTGTATATATAGGGTCAGTACCAGTATTAACGGGAGCATCTCTGTTGTTATGGATATATTGTTGTATATATAGGTTCTGGATATATTGTTGTATATATAGGGTCAGTACCGTATTAACGGGAACATCTCTATTGTTATGGATATATTGTTGTATATATAGGGTCAGTACCGTATTAAAGGGAACATCTCTGTTGTTATGAACATATTGTTGTATATATAGGGTCAGTACCAGTATTAACGGGAACATCTCTATTGTTATGGATATATTGTTGTATATATAGGGTCAGTACTAGTATTAACGGGAACATCTCTATTGTTATGGATATATTGTTGTATATAGAGGGTCAGTACCAGTATTAACGGGAGCATCTCTGTTGTTATGGATATATTGTAGTATATATAGGGTCAGTACCGTATTAACGGGAACATCTCTATTGTTATGGATATATTGTTGTATATATAGGGTCAGTACCGTATTAACGGGAGCATCTCTATTGTTATGGATATATTGTTGTATATATAGGGTCAGTACCAGTATTAACGGGAACATCTCTATTGTTATGAATATATTGTTGTATATATAGGGTCAGTACCGGTACTAACGGGAGCATCTCTGTTGTTATGGATATATTGTTGTATATATAGGGTCAATACCGGTATTAGCGGGAGCATCTCTATTGTTATGGATATATTGTTGTATATATAGGGTCAGTACCAGTATTAACGGGAACATCTCTATTGTTATGAATATATTGTTGTATATATAGGGTCAGTACCGGTACTAACGGGAGCATCTCTGTTGTTATGGATATATTGTTGTATATATAGGGTCAGTACCGGTATTAGCGGGAGCATCTCTATTGTTATGGATATATTGTTGTATATATAGGGTCAGTACCGTATTAACGGGAACATCTCTATTGTTATGGATATATTGTTGTATATATAGGGTCAGTACCGTATTAACGGGAGCATCTCTATTGTTATGGATATATTGTTGTATACATAGGGTCAGTACCGTATTAACGGGAGCATCTCTGTTGTTATGGATATATTGTTGTATATATAGGGTCAGTACCGTATTAACGGGAACATCTCTATTGTTATGGATATATTGTTGTATATATAGGGTCAGTACCAGTATTAACGGGAGCATCTCTGTTGTTATGGATATATTGTTGTATATAGAGGGTCAGTACCGGTATTAGCGGGAGCATCTCTATTGTTATGGATATATTGTTGTATATATAGGGTCAGTACCAGTATTAACGGGAACATCTCTATTGTTATGGATATATTGTTGTATATATAGGGTCAGTACCGTATTAAAGGGAACATCTCTGTTGTTATGGATATATTGTTGTATATATAGGGTCAGTACCAGTATTAACGGGAACATCTCTATTGTTATGGATATATTGTTGTATATAGAGGGTCAGTACCAGTATTAACGGGAGCATCTCTATTGTTATGGATATATTGTTGTATATAGAGGGTCAGTACCAGTATTAATGGGAGCATCTATATTGTTATGGATATATTGTTAGATATATAGGGTCAGTACCGTATTAACGGGAGCATCTCTGTTGTTATGGATATATTGTTGTATATAGAGGGTCAGTACCAGTATTAACGGGAGCATCTCTGTTGTTATGGATATATTGTTGTATATATAGGGTCAGTACCGTATTAACGGGAGCATCTCTATTGTTATGGATATATTGTTGTATATATAGGGTCAGTACCAGTATTAACGGGAACATCTCTATTGTTATGAATATATTGTTGTATATATAGGGTCAGTACCGGTACTAACGGGAGCATCTCTGTTGTTATGGATATATTGTTGTATATATAGGGTCAGTACCGGTATTAGCGGGAGCATCTCTATTGTTATGGATATATTGTTGTATATATAGGGTCAGTACCAGTATTAACGGGAACATCTCTATTGTTATGAATATATTGTTGTATATATAGGGTCAGTACTGGTACTAACGGGAGCATCTCTGTTGTTATGGATATATTGTTGTATACATAGGGTCAGTACCGGTATTAGCGGGAGCATCTCTATTGTTATGGATATATTGTTGTATATATAGGGTCAGTACCAGTATTAACGGGAACATCTCTATTGTTATGAATATATTGTTGTATATATAGGGTCAGTACCGGTATTAGCGGGAGCATCTCTATTGTTATGGATATATTGTTGTATATATAGGGTCAGTACCGTATTAAAGGGAACATCTCTGTTGTTATGGATATATTGTTGTATATATAGGGTCAGTACCAGTATTAACGGGAACATCTCTATTGTTATGGATATATTGTTGTATATAGAGGGTCAGTACCAGTATTAACGGGAGCATCTCTATTGTTATGGATATATTGTTGTATATAGAGGGTCAGTACCAGAATTAACGGGAGCATCTCTATTGTTATGGATATATTGTTAGATATATAGGGTCAGTACCGTATTAACGGGAGCATCTCTTGTTATGGATATATTGTTGTATATAGAGGGTCAGTACCAGTATTAACGGGAGCATCTCTGTTGTTATGGATATATTGTTGTATATATAGGGTCAGTACCGTATTAACGGGAGCATCTCTATTGTTATGGATATATTGTTGTATATATAGGGTCAGTATTAAAGGGAACATCTCTGTTGTTATGGATATATTGTTGTATATATAGGGTCAGTACCGGTAATAACGGGAGCATCTCTGTTGTTATGGATATATTGTTGTATATAGAGGGTCAGTACCAGTATTAACGGGAGCATCTCTATTGTTTATGGATATATTGTTGTATATATAGGGTCAGTACCAGTATTAACGGGATCATCTCTATTGTTATGGATATATTGTTGTATATAGAGGGTCAGTACCAGTATTAACGGGATCATCTCTATTGTTATGGATATATTGTTGTATATATAGGGTCAGTACCAGTATTAACGGGATCATCTCTATTGTTATGGATATATTGTTGTATATATAGGGTCAGTACCGTACTAACGGGAGCATCTCTATTGTTATGGATATATTGTTGTATATATAGGGTCAGTACCGTATTAACGGGAGCATCTCTATTGTTATGAATATATTGTTGTATATATAGGGTCAGTACCGGTACTAACGGGAGCATCTCTGTTGTTATGGATATATTGTTGTATATATAGGGTCAGTACCAGTATTAACGGGAGCATCTCTATTGTTATGGATATATTGTTGTATATATAGGGTCAGTACCGGTATTAACGGGAGCATCTCTGTTGTTATGGATATTTAACGGGAGCATCTCTATTGTTATGGATATTTAACGGGAGCATCTCTATTGTTATGAATATATTGTTGTATATATAGGGTCAGTACTGTTATCAGCGAGAGCAGTCCCATGTGAGATGCTGCACCAAGGGTCAAGCGAACAACTTTCACTGTGAACATTTTAGAAGAATTGAACAGTAACAAAGAATTTATTTTATTTTACAGTATGTCAGTTTTGTTTTGTCGTATTGTTTTGTCCCCAGGTCCCATGGATCATGAGAAACATTTCTCCTATTTTATGTTTAAGTACTTCCCTGCACAACTGACCTTTTCTCTTAGCATTGATATACAAAACTCTACTTCCATTGCTTTCAGGTTTTTGAAGGGTGCAGCCTCGTGATCATGTATCAGCCTGAGGTAGCAGTACACAGCAGTCGCAAGAAGGACAGAGTTCTTCTCAAGCCAGGTCCTAGTGCCAAGAACAAAGGTCAAATCATTCATGTTAGCTGGCATGTGTATTAAAAGAGTATGACAAATAAAAGGGAAGGATTGCATGGCACTTGCATGTTTAAAGAGCGATTTTAGTGTTATTTCTAGAAAACTAAAAAAAAAAAAAACAGTAAAAATATGCAGTATAACCAAGATAATCATCAAGGTGTATTACATGACCTTTAAATTTTTAGATAAAAACAATATTGTGGATGGCAATGGTTTAAAAAATAGTAGTTTTACATTTTGTAACAGGCTGTGCCTCAGCTCAAATCTTGAAACTGGATAGAGGTTTGCAAAAAAGGACCCTGTGCAGCATCCGTTTATGCCCTCGCCCCCAGGAGCCACACAGCTCAAAATATAAGATGCCGCCCAATCATCCAATGGAACGGTTTTCTGCAATGATAACACCAAGTACTGCCTGCAGCCAGGCTACTTACCACATATCAATGGCACTAATGTCAACATCTTTAAAACTACAGCAATACCTGTGTGTGATGAGTAGGTTGAGCATAGATTCTGTCAGCCATACATTAGGGGGTGAGATATCTCCCCCAACAATCTGCCGTAACAGGGCGTGGCAAAGACCCTCTGTCCCGATGACAGAATTCTTAACAAACTCTGATGTAAGCCAAATCAGCTGAAATAGCGAAGGATGAGCTCAGAATGGATACAAACTTGTAAATACATCTTTCAAATAAGGTTCCACTCATGACTGTGTCATAACCCACAGTGTTTCATGAGTATATAAAAATTAAGCAAAATTAAAACAAAACCAGGTTAAAAAAACTGTAGCATTATTGTTTATGTTTTTGTATGTTCCAGTTTTATGTCACCCATGAATCAATGTGGGCAACAACACATGAATTGTTGAGTGTAACCTTGGACTTTTTAAATTTAAAAAGGTGCATCTGAAGGGGCATGAGGGGTATTTCAAGTACTTCAACACTTCAAATCAACACAATTGAGAAAGGGAGGGCTGGAAGGGAAGAGAGGACTGGAGGGGAAGAGAGGGCTGGAGGGAAAGAGAGGGCTGGAGGGGAAGAGAGGGCTGGAGGGGAAGAGAGGAGTGGAGGGGAAGAGAGGAGTGGAGGGGAAGAGAGGGCTAGAGGGGAAGAGAGGGCTGGAGGGGAAGAGAGGGCTGGAGGGGAAGAGAGGGCTAGAGGGGAAGAGAGGGCTGGAGGGGAAGAGAGGGCTGGAGGGGAAGAGAGGGCTAGAGGGGAAGAGAGAGCTGGAGGGGAAGAGAGGGCTGGAGGGGAAGAGAGGTCTGGAGGGGAAGAGAGGAGTAGGTGGGGAAGAGAGGTCTGGAGGGGGAAAGAGGAGTGGAGGGAAAGAGAGGGCTAGAGGGGAAGAGAGGGCTGGAGGGGAAGAGAGGAGTGGAGGGGAGTGGAGGGGAGGGGAGGGGAGGGGAGGGGAGGGGAGGGGAGGGGAGGGGAGGAGAGGGGAAGAGAGGAGTGGGTGGGGAAGAGAGGTCTGGAGGGGAAGAGAGGAGTGGGTAGGGAAGAGAGGTCTGGAGGGGAAGAGAGGACTGAAGGGGAAGAGAGGAGTGGAAGGGAAGAGAGGAGTGGAGGGGAAGAGAGGAGTGGAGGGGAATAGAGGCCTGAAGGGGAAGAGAGGAGTGGAGGGCTGGAGGGGAAAAGAGGAGTGGAGGGAAAGAGAGGGCTGGAGGGGAAGAGAGGGCTGGAGGGGAAGAGAGGTCTGGAGGGGAAGAGAGGAGTGGAGGGAAAGAGAGGGCTAGAGGGGAAGAGAGGGCTGGAGGGAAAGCGAGGGCTGGAGGGGAAGAGAAGGCTGGAGGGGAAAAGAGGAGTGGAGGGGGAGAGAGGAGTGGAGGGGAAGAGAGGGCTGGAGGGGAAGGGAGGGCTGGAGGGGAAGAGAGGGCTGGAGGGGAAGAGAGGAGTAGGTGGGGAAGAGAGGTCTGGAGGGGGAAAGAGGAGTGGAGGGGAAGAGAGGAGTGGAGGGGAATAGAGGCCTGAAGGGGAAGAGAGGAGTGGAGGGGAAGAGAGGAGTGGGTGGGGAAGAGAGGTCTGGAGGGGAAGAGGGGAGTGGGTAGGGAAGAGAGGTCTGGAGGGGAAGAGAGGACTGAAGGGGAAGAGAGGAGTGGAGAGGAAGAGAGGAGTGGAGGGGAATAGAGGCCTGAAGGGGAAGAGAGGAGTGGAGGGGAAGAGAGGAGTGGAGGGGAAGAGAGGCCTGGAGGGGAATAGAGGAGTGGAGGGGGAGAGAGGAGTGGAGGGGGAGAGAGGGCTGGAGGGGAAGAGAGGGCTGGAGGGGAAGAGAGGAGTGAAGGAGAATTGAGGGCTGGAGGGGAAGAGAGGGACGGTTATTTGAGGACCTTCTAAGCCAACCACAATGTTATAACAACACAAACTAAAGAACTGTAATGATTTGAATTAGCATCTTCCTTTAAAAAGTCCCCCCTCCCCATTTGACCTTGATTTTTGAAAAAAAAAAAACATGCCCTCCCCCTCTCCCTCCTGGAGCTTTTGCTCTTTGGGGAACCATAAGCTGTGGATGGTTGAAATTATAGCAAAGAACAGGAGGAAGCCGATGATGGGGCTTTTATGCATTGAGTCAAAAGAATGAGGTTATACCAAAGTAGTAGAAGCAATACCAAGAGTCTATAGAATATGGTATGGTAGTTCCTCATGTAAACAGGCTTTGGCTTTCTACTAAAAGTAAAGCAAATATAAAGTATGATAGTAGCAAGTACCTGTACATGGGCTATAGCTTTCTACATGAGTCAAGAGATGGTAGCCAATCAGTTACCTGTGTTCTTGCTGTTTCATGCAGTTTTGCAAATCTGTCAGCAATATTCCCAATGACTTTAGCGATAACCATTCCCAAGGAATCGCGGGTGATGAATGACAAGTCCCTGTAGGCCTGTATTGCAATGTACATAAATATGTAGTTAATTTTCAAGGAATTTCAGTTCTTACAATACAGACTCTGCACACAATTGCACAATTGTCTGAACACAGACACTGCAATTTAATCCTGATTTTTTTTTCATTTCTTACTGAAATGCCTATTTTTGATAAATATATTCTGATTGTGGCTTATAGTTTATTCAATTTGAGTCATGTAGACCAGTTTTAATCAATTAACATTATTAGTTTGTCATAATTGATTAACCAAGGCATTGCTTAAAGGGGCATTGTCATCAGTTTACTTCCATAGAGCAGACGAAAACCTCAACTGACAAGAGACTAAAGAATCTTATACAATCCGCGCTATTTACAGTAACAGGTCACCTGCCCTAAATTGCCAATCACATTCGCAAATAAACTTTCAATAGACCCACTTGACTGCTTTCCAATTTTTTATTTTATTTGCGTTTTCCATTAAAAATCATAGGATATTGTTACGTAATTGAATAGAAGTAAACTGGTGATAATTGCTTTAAGTTTTGTCCAGTTGAGTATGTTGTGGTTTCAAATGTGGCATTGTTTGAATTTTTTTCAAACTGGTTTGAATTTTTCAAACTAGTATGAAATTTTTCAAACCAGTTTTAACAATTTCAAACCAAGATGCATTTCAAACCACAACAAGTATTTCAGGGAGAACATGGATCAAGTAATACTGCACCTTAGGTGCTCCAGCAGGATCAGTCAGTATTATGTATAATAAGCCAAGTGATACTTCTTCATGTAATTGCATACTCTTGCACACCTAAAAATATAGACAACAAGGTACTAACAGTCAGTAATGTTGCTGAGATTTGAAAATGCATCAACTGCTGTTGTGATGGTATAATGGGTTCACAATTTTATCCACTTTATAAACATTTTGTTTTGTATCAACAATATGTAGACAGGACATACATTGTAAACTTCAGTCAGGTAGGGTCATGTATGTGTTGGGTTTAAAAACATTGTTTCTAAGTTTTGGAGGTCACAGTATTAAATTTCTGCATGCTTTGTTGTAAACTCACTAATGGATGCTCACTAATGTTGTAAGCTCACAGACAGATGCTCATGGATGTTGTAAGCTCACAGACAGAAGCTCACAAATGTTTTAAGCTCACAGACAGATGCTCACGAATGTTGAAAGCTCACAGATGGATGCTCACCGATGTTGTAAGCTCACAGACAGATGCTCACAGATGTTGTACTGTAAGCTCACAGACGGATGTTCAGCTTATGGATGCCGTGATGTGTGCAAGGTAAGACTTACAGTTTGATTCAGAGCATCGTGGGCTTCTCGCTCTGATAAACCGTTCACTATCCCCATGACCGCGCTGTAGTGTTTCTCGAGTTTCTATAAAGGATGACTCCAAATTTAAGTTTTTCTCTATGGTAGTTGGTATTACCTTTCTATCCACAAATACGATATAACTATAAACTTAAATTGTTTTACTTTATAAATTTCATATTTAAAGAATTCAAAGCAGATTTCAAGATAGACGACTACCACGGTAGACTATGATAAATCTTACCTCTTCAAATTCATCCTTCGAAACAAGAGCACTGGTTCGAAAGAGTCGAGACTCTACGGACTTCTGGTTACCTTCCATTCTAGCTTTTGATTTTTCTAAAAGCTAAAGAACTTTGTAAAAAGAAAAGCAACAAAAGCTTCTCTCCACTTTCGTATCCGCCATGTTGGATTGTAACTAGAGAAAAGACTGGGGCCTAAACACACAGTTGCACTCTGGGTTGGGGGTGGTAGCCCGGTCGCTTAGTGTTTCAATCTATACATAGCGGACAAAAGCACCAAACTTGGCACAAAGATAGCCAAGAGGATGCTAATTAATATTGAGACCGGTGCCCACCGGTACCACTTGAGGATTTCGTGTAATAACGGAATAAAAAATTAGAAAAAAGCGTCCATCACGGGCTTCCTGTGGTGAAATTTAAAAGACCTTGTATTTCCAAAACTAAGGCGAAATATCTGATTGTTTTATTCTAGTAGTGGAAATATAAAGCTTTTTGTTAATATTTCAAGATAAAACTGTCTTCGGCTGCATTAAAACGCTTTATCTAAGAGAAAAAGTTTTCAAGGCTAGACCCAATCCCCCTCACGGTTATCCAAGATGGCGGCTTATATTGGCATACGCTGTAGTACCTCATAAAATCGCGTATTTTAGGTGAAAAGGCTCATACTTTATGTATCAAGGACTTACAATGTCAATAACCGAATAAATATGAACTTTTGTCTTGAATTTAAATGTATTTCTTCTAAATCTGCGTTTATTGCAATTATCGGGTATTTTGACGTTGGCTAAAAAGAGGTAGAGCTGGATTTAATAGGGGGTTTTGTAAATGTATGTCAACTAGACACCACAGAACAACGAGATGCTTTAGATATGCCTCCTCAATCAAAGTAATTAGTTTGTGAATCTTTTCTTGAGAATATTAAAGTATTTAGATGTTCTCCAGAAGAAACATCTGTAGAAACTCTTTGTCGCAAATACCGTAAAATGGCACAGGAATTATCACAAATTTGCGGTATTAATGCTCGAAAGCTTTGAAGAACGAAAAAAGGTGACTAGAAGAGGAACTGCGAAAAAAAAAACAGTGCTTATTTCTCCCTACGTGTGCATTATAGTGACGAGGTTGAACGTATCGCATGCTTTGTGAACAGGATAGCAACCAGCCAACGAATCGCCGCAGCAATAAAGGACTATGTTATCAACTTAAAGATGTCTTAATGATGACCTCAGGGATGGAAAAAGCCATGGAGCATAAGTAAAGGAAAGGTCTCCAAGAAGCGAGAGAGGATGATAAAAAAAGTGTAGAGCTTTTTGTCAGGCTTATAGAATATAATATATTATCAGAATATATAACTGGAAGCTGTTGAAAATGGTACGTTCCTTTCTTGTGATGTCCAAGCTCCACAATGCGCATGAGACACGCATGGGAGATTTCGGGAATGAGAAATCCTTTAACCGATTTTTACTAAAGGACAGAGTTTTAGAGGCTTTTTCTAAGGCGCACGATCAGTGATCGGCGGACCGTTATTGTAATAAAGGGAAAAAATCATTCTGAAATAAACTGAAAGAGACTTTTTAGTATGATGCGCGTACGCAAGCTTGTGTGCAGGGTACGCTGGGATTGATTTTCCAAACAGATGTTTCCTTCGACGGTGCTATGAACAAATGTACAAAAAACTCTAGTGTCAACGGTACTAGCGACGACCTTAGGACACGTTTAGGCCCAAACCTGACGTAAGCCAGAATTATTCTATGTAAGTTATAAACGATCAGATGGTTTTGAGCGCCATATCCGTAAACGCCAGTAGCTTATTTTTTCCTGGTGACGGGCCTATTAATTACAGCCGCGCTGGTTGAATCAAAGCTCTGTAACCCTTAATATAATGCTTAGACAGCTCATTGAAAAAACATTTCTGGTAAAATTCATGTGCACCACCTACTGTGCTTATTTGTTGGACGGAAATCAGTCATATTATTATTATATTTGTATGTTAGGAGGAGGGATGTAAAAAAAAGGCCGCGCGGAGCCTGGGTTCCAGTAGATTTCCTTCTTCTTCAAATGTAGCTTTTTATAGCTATTTATACGTTTTTTTGTTCGGAATTCGATAGAGTACAGCTTAAATGATAGAAATCATTTTCAAATATGTGCATTTTTATCTTTTTTTTTGCCTCATGAAAAGGTATGAAAATCTCACCATAGGGTACCCGCAATACCAGATTTCTAAAAAAAGAATTGCTTTTTATCTATGGATCCGCTAATGGTACCGGTGGGCACCGGTCTCAATATTGATTACCATCCCCTAGGCTATATTTATACCAAGTTTGGTGCTTTTGTCCGCTGTGTATAGATTGAGCTCTTTTTGTGCGCTAAGCGACCCGACTATGGGTGGTGCTGCACCACAGGTGACCCAAACTCTGGGTCTGCGTTCAAAAACAGGGACGCGTTGAATGTCCAGGGGCGTAGTCAGGGGGATGGCTTAAGGGGCTCGGGACCCCCTACTAGTGGCCCAAGATGCAATGAACTCACCAACTGCCTCCTCAAGCGTGGCTATAAACCAGCTTTCTTCAAGAGACAAATCCTACGCGCTACTATGCTAACATTTCCCGCATTGACGCCTACGTCCTAATAATAACCCCAAAAGTTTCGTCGCATCCCCTTTGTCACTCCTTATAACCCTACACTACCTAACATCAACGCATAATCCGTAGAAATTACAACCTCCTACTCTCGTCTAACCGATGCAATAAGGTTTTCACTAAACCACCGCTCACCTAACCTCCGCGACATCCTCGTTAAAAGCCAAGCTACCCTCCATCCACTCTACCACAAACCAGCCTTCCAGTGTTTTCCGTTGCGGAAAAACTGCCCCTATATTAGAACCGATGGCCTAACAAGCTACTCAGTTTCCTCGACAGGTGAAACACGACCTATAACCTCCCACATAACCTGCAAAACTGAAAACGTGAATTATGTGATTCAATGTAACCGCTGTAACCTACAATATATTGGGGATACTAAACGCAAACTAAAGGAACGATTAATGACCACCGCAGAACCTTAAAATCTCAATCTCGATCCCCACCAACCCACGCCGCTGGAACACTTTCTAATAAAACCTAACCACTCCGCTTCCTACATAAGCTCATACCTATTGTAAAAATAAATAAGCAACCGCGTATTTATATTGCCTGTTCTAAGTATGTTCGCACTAGAACAATTCGCTCGATATTGCCCGTGCATCGGACACAGAAATTTTCCAATCAATCTACGGTTTAAGATCCGTTTTGGACTCTGTTTATGGGTTTACCGCCGGGGCAATGTAATAAATAGAAGTATTGTATTGGAATTTAAGTTTTTTAAGTCATGTTAGAAGTCATGTTTAGAAATAGATTCGCTGTCAACCCTTAATTATGCTTTAAGAATTGGAAGTGTTTTGTTCTGCTTTCCCTTTGTCCATTACCGCAATTCTGTGGGGTTGATTTCGGGGACTCCTCGGTATCGTTTCGGGTCCCGGGATCAGTTGGGGTACTTTTGGGGATCATTTCGGGTCCTGGGATCATTTCGGGTCCTGTACAGATCTTGTAAGCAGATAGCAGAACCTCGCAATCGGGAATGCCCATTGACAATGACGTCGTACATGTTACAGCTGTCATTATAGCGCTCAATTCTAGCTGCTCATCCCCAGAAGACCTTGAACAACATTTCTCCTTTGAGCTCTGAAGCTTTCATCCAGCATTGCTGCTAGACCCCGGGGGGATACTCCCTATACATTGGGGTAGTGACCGTTGTATTTTTTAGGGTTTGAAATCCGAGGTTTGGTAATTTTTAGGGTCTTCGAAGCAAAGACTATCAAAAATAAAGAGACATGATATTTTTTACGCGAGGTTCCTTTTTTTCTAAAATGGCGACCCTACAGTTTCGCCAAGTTTTCGATTTAAAATCTGAGATAAGGGGGTGCCATATTTTCTCTTTCTTTTTGAAAGTAGGATAAACACGGGATTAACACACAAGTTAATCAACAATCATATAATATACCATATCGCCAACACCACTAGAACAATAACGTAAATACTAAACGGGGCTAAGGCGACGCTGGAATTTTATTGGTATTTTTTAAGGTTATTTTATTTTGTAAGAGGTATTTTTTGGGGTTGTGATGTTTTCGTGGTATTTTTAGGGTACATTTTTCGGGGTCTCCGACGGTCACCCCTCGTTTTACCCCCAACCCCCCCCCCCCCCCCCCCCCCCCCCCCCTCCCGGGGTGTTAGAATCTATGATGAGTGTGGCAAAATTTTATTTAAATGTTAAGCAAGTACCCGAGGGAAGGCGGTCGTGACACAATGGACACGGGAGCTGAGGACGAATCGAATTTATAATTTATGTTTGCTTTTGTGGAAAGCTGCAATAAAATCGTTACACGATTAGCATCACCGTTCCTGTTGGTGACGATAATTCCGCATGGAAGCACATGACATCTTCCTGAACCGAAATCCAAATCCACACGAAGATGTGTGGAATAACGGCCATATAAATGAGCTGCTAAGGGAAAGATTTAATGTTATTTCTATTTCTCATTTTTTTATCCATACCCCTCTTGGTTGTGATACCACCTTCCATGAATACGGATAGGGCAAGGGGGCATCGTTCAAGAAGCTTGTCTCATCACCCTAAATCCGCGCACAGGCAGCTGTTAACAGGATAGAGCTAAGAGAGCAACAAAATCTATCGCCAACTTCAGCAGCAGCCATGTTCCACAGTTCCAAGTTCCAGTATTCTATCAAGTCAACCAATAGAAAGGTGATGAAAAAGGCGGTCTGAAGTCTGAGCCAAGATGTTGGTCAACGACAGGGTGAACCCTTAACAGATCATGACAGGGTTCGAATGGGGGGGGGGGGGGGGGTCTGTATGTCGGTGGTCAGTTGAAATTTCCATAATTTGTCGGTAGTCGGTAAGAATTATTGTCTTTGTCGGTAGTCGGTGAATCGCTTTTGTAGCAGATTTCACGTATAAACAAGATTAAACATTATTTAGGATTTATTAGCAATTAAAAACTTATTGATAATAAATTAATTATCGATTAATAATCGACTGAAGAGTTGATGCAATAGGAAATACATAGTGCAGATTCTGAAATAGCCAGATTTAAGTAGATTGACGATGGAAGTAAAGACTAAAAATACCGGAAATAATAAAAATGTCGGTAGTCGGCAAATATTTTTTGTCGCTAGTCACTAGTTTTTTTCATGTTTTGTCGGTTAGTCAGTTAATTCATCATAATCCGTTTGTTGCGAGTCGGTTAAGCCCGTCGAGAGGACTCCAGGACTGCAGCACGTTTAGTGCTCCTGCCGCAATGAACACTCTAATGTTTTCGCCCCACGGCCAATGCAAAGGGTCATCGTGTAACTCCCTCTCAATCGGGTCTTAATTTAAAAGAAATTATATTAAAAAATCCAACATATAAGAATCTATTTCACAGAAAAACGCTACAATGAGAATGATTGTATTATAAGTATAATATAACCATATAATGACATTATTATTGAGAGCCACATAGCAATACCTGTTTTCATCACGTATAGTCATTTATGAAAACGAAATGTGGTGACAAGGATAGCTAAGAACCTTGTGTTGCAATTAGTCCGATGTTGGCCCCTTTTTTGACGTAGACTGACTGGACTAAAAGGCTCCATTTCACATTATTGCTTCTGCTCAGGAAACTAGGACTTCCCAGAGAGTGGTAAAGCACAGTGGTAAAGCCCTGTCGAAGGTTAGTGGCACGTCTTGACCGGCGTCTTGACAGGTCGAGTATATACCAAGCAATTTCCTTCGAAACTTTATCCCTTTTCGCCAAGTATTCAAAATAACCTAGTTTGTGCTAGAACCCCTGTAGTTAAAGTGACGAAAATAAACTAATCTGAAAAACATGTCCCGCTACACACTACCTCCATGACCTTTGCGGGCTTATCAAATGCATTCTGAATAAGGGTGGATCTCATGTTGCAAAATACGTGTACGGAGAAATCCTACAATTCTGCAACGCAAGGGTGACCGAGTACAGACAGCTTTCGTGAGAAGGTAAGAGACAATAGCCTTAAAGATATTCCAGTTGCTCAGTACCGCTTGCTAAAGTTTTATAAACCATCTCAGTCGCACGGGTAGTAGTATTATCACAATTAAATCAATTCTTTTATGCGCGTTTATCACATTGATTTTTGTTATGTAATTCTCCGGTGTCCGTATGGTCCGAGATGGAAGTAGAGAGAATTAGCACATTTATCACAGCAGTGTGATGGCAACGAGATGGCAACGAGAAATGGAATGAGAAAACCGGGAAAAGGATACTCTTTTTTTAGTTAAAAACCTTTATTATAAAAACTCCAGACTGAGATTTCACCAAATTTTAAGAACATGCCTAGGCTCAAATAGCAGAAAAATTCGAAAGCATATTGTGCTCAGAATAACAACCTTATATAGAAATGCTATTGATCATTTGTGTAATTCTCTGAACAGCGTTAAGAACATATTCAGCCTTAAAATGCTAAAAAAATAAGAACGGTCAGTCTCAACTAAAAATTAGACGTTCTTAATTCGAAATTATTACAAATGTATGTATCTCATCTTGCCGTGTGCCTCTACTACAAAAGTCAACATCGTTGAAGGGCCTCTTGACATGATCGCGTGATAATTAATGCTATATTTGCCACCTCACGCTATCAGCGGCCTCAAGGATAAACGATCTTTGAGCTTGTTATGATCAAGTCAAAGACAGATATATCTCTTGTTCTTCGGAGCTCGTGATTTTCATCGGACTAATGAAGGCCCTGCTAGTATCGTGAGTAGTGAATGTGGAAGAGGGAGGGGGAGGGAGAGGGGGGAACCAGTGAATAATGGGTTCGTCCGAGCCATAGCCAAGATCCTGAAATGCTACATTTTATAACTGCATACCATTGCGCGCATTTATTAAAGTGATTAAATGATCAGTTTAACGTCATGTTTATTGGGTCAAATGGGCACGAAAGGCTCGATAGTTGCACTGGCAAGAATCCAGCAGAAGCCCCAGCAGCACGCTACCCTTGATCGATCCAACTCTCATTTGCTTTATACCTTTCAATATTTTGTCCTGTATTTTACAGACTAAAGAAGTTGTTATAATTGTAAAGTTTTTACGTTACAAGGACACATCAAGAAGAATGGTAAAGAAATAAGTTATGGATGCATAATTTAACAGCACGCCTATGGCTAGATAAAATTGTCGAATAGTACTCCTGCCGTTCCCCTCTTTCTACTAACATATATGGCGTAACTGAAAACATATTATCAGCGGGGTCATTTTTTCAATGTTATCGAATTCTTTTAAAGGGGCAGCGTCATGGTATTGCGCACGTCTGGAGTCGGTGTTTATTGTAGGCTTTCAATTGTCTACACACAGTTGAACTTTAAGCTGTCAATGCCTTGTTAAAATAATATGCAATATTTTATTGAAAACTATGTTTATTGACAGTTTGTGGTCATTTCCTTTGAATTTAAGTCTCCCATATGTACCAAAGGCTCATAAGTCAATATTAGAATTTTACTGAAATTCATTGTGTCCGGGCCGGAGAGCTATTGCAAAACTCTTACCACGACACTGCTCCTTTAACAAAAAAAGAGACTTGGATTCTTAAGACTGTAAAGGTTGGTCCAAGTGCAAGAGCCAGCACAAATGCAAGCGGTCGAAGAGATAATCGGTCAAACACAGGCGGATGCGAAATGAGAACCGGTTAAACACAGACGAATGCGTAGTGAGAATCGGTCAAACACAGGCGCATGCGTAGTGAAAATCGGTCAAACACAGGTGCGTGCGCAGTTAGAATCGGTCAAACACAGGCGCATGCGTAGTGATAATCAGTAAAACATAGGTGCATGCGCGGTTAGAATCGGTCAAACACAGGCGCATGCGTAGTGATAATCGGTAAAACACAGGTGCATGCGCAGTTAGAATAGGTCAAACACAGGCGCATGCGCAAGAAAATAAAAATAGCATTTGTCTCTTGTGCTTGCGTTTCAGCGAGAATGGCAACAGGAGCAACAACAACCGGAGAAATAACTGTATTTTACAGACTAAAATCACTCAAGCTTGCCTAAGCCCATGCACACACGTTGCATATTGACCTTGTATTAAAGTTAGCACTAGCCCTTTTTTCGCGATTTCGATTATTAAAGCACATTTTTATTGCACTTGTTTTGCTTGATTTTATTGTCCCCAAATCGCGAAATCGTGAAAATAAAGCGATCTGGATTTTACGAAAATAGCGAAAATGAAGTACCACGAAATATCGCCATCTCAAAATCGCGAAATTTTGACGTCGCGAAAATTAAGTGTAAATAAGGTACATAAAGCAAACATGCGCAGACATACGTAAGTCCTAGGCCTTACACACAGACACTTTGTATAAGACGGTCAAGTGACGATCAAGGATTCAACGGATATCGGCGATGGGTGGCTTTCCCACCTCGGGTCTGGGGACAGTAACAGCTTTTATGCCTCACTCCATGAGATAGGCGGCAAAACAAACTATTAAAGATGAGCAGCATTATACAGGGTTAGGTCAAACAATTAAGCCAATCAAATGCGCGATTAGATCTATTGTCCCTGGGACTTGGCTTGACGCTATTTGACCCCAAATACATGATATTAGCAAACTCCAGTAAGTAACGGTAAGCTTACGCAGATCTGCAGCCAAGACGCAGCAAATTCGCCTCGCATCAAACTCTAAAGAACTATTCAAGCAACTTCAGAGAGGGCCTTTAGTATGTAAGTCATGCGAATAGGGAATTTCAACTACTTTGGAAACTACTTTTGTCTGCATAGTTGTTGCTTACATAACTTTAAAATAAGGATCATATTCAAGTGTATAGGGTGTGAACTTGGACACAACGCTAAATCTAGAGGCAAAACGTTTTTACTGTTTTGTACAACTCCGAGGTATTCTTCTCTACAAATATTTAAAGAAACAATCAAGCGCTCAGGGATATAAAGAGCAAACCAAGGCGCATTATAATGTAAACAAATCACGTACATAACATCTTCATTTGTTAAGCGCTTTTAAAATACAGACATACTAAGGATTTGCGTCACATGTAAGCCTAGAAGATCGAATCATGCAAACGGGTAGACTAATAGAAAATTAGATGACACAGTGAAAAAAAAAGCAATTAATATATTTCGGTGACGATTTCTATCTACTTACTAACAGTAAATGAGACCGAGTGGGGCCTGGGAGTTGCGCGACTAGATTACTGGATTGTGACATCACAGGGTGCCCACACGATTAGCACGTAAACTGAGTCGCATAGCTATACCATATTTCTATACCTATGGGGCTCCGGCTCCGCTATGACCGCACAATTTGGCACACTGCTAGGTTATCTATTCAAGAGTGATACCGTGTGCGGCTTTTGAGGGATTTTGAGCGGATCGTATTTTATGTCCTTCGGTGTCATGTCACCTGGAAATGATTCAATCCTCTAACTTTGACTCAAATTTGCATATAAACAAAGAACAATATCTCAAAAGCCATACACGGTCTAGTAGGTGTATATGGTAATTGATATATGTCATAAAAAGTAAAGATTTGCCGGATAGTTTAGACACATTAGGGATTTTAAGGGATGTGATTGGCTGAAAAAAATCAAGTGATCAAAACCCGTTAAAAATATACCATTTTATCAAACCTATACACAAATAAGATTATCGTATTCCCCATTTTAAAGCTTTCCAATGGCATATAACATGAGCATATTTCATTAAATCTGACGCGCTTATCGACATTTTTCAACGACACTGTTTTTTTACGAAAAAAGCGAAATGGAGAAAATGAAGTACCACGAAATATCGCCATCTTAAAATTGCGAAATTTTGACGTCGCGAAAATTAAGTGTAAGGTACATAAAACAAACATGCGCAGACAGACGTAAGTACCAGGCCTTACACACACAGACACTTTGTATAAGACGGTCAAGTGACGATCAAGGATTCAACGGATATCGGCGATGGGTGGCTTTCCGACCTCGGGTCTGGGGACAGTAACAGCTTTTATGCCTCACTCCATGAGATAGGCGGCAAAACAAACTATTAAAGATGAGCAGCATTATACAGGGTTAGGTCAAACAATTAAGCCAATCAAATGCGCGATTAGATCTATTGTCCTTGGGACTTGGTTTGACGCTATTTGACCCCAAATACATGATATTAGCAAACTCCAGTAAGTAACGGTAAGCTTACACAGATCTGCAGCCAAGACGCAGCACATTCGACTCGCATCAAACTCTAAAGAACTATTCAAGCAACTTCAGAGAGGGCCTTTAGTATGTAAGTCATGCGAATAGGGAATTTCAACTACTTTGGAAACTACTTTTGTCTGCATAGTTGTTGCTTACATAACTTTAAAATAAGGATCATATTTAAGTGTATAGGGTGTGAACTTGGACACAACGCTAAATCTAGAGGCAAAACGTTTTTACTGTTTTGTACAACTCCGGGGTATTTTTTACAGATATTTAAAGAAACGATTAAGCGCTCAGGAATATAAAAAGCAAACCAAGGCGCATTATAATGTAAACAAATCACGTACATAACATCTTCATTTGTTAAGCGCTTTTAACATACAGACATACTAAGGATTTGCGTCACATGTAAGCCTAGAAGATCGAATCATGCAAACGGGTAGACTAAGAGAAAATTAGATGACGCAGTAAAAAAAGCACAAAGCAATTAATATATTTCGGTGACGATGTCAATCTATTTGCTAACAGTAAATGGACGTTACATAAGAACAGTTGACTTCGTCGGTTTCACAGGTGTTGGCAGTTGACACTACGAGTGGGTAAAACGGCTCCAATTTTCCCTAGTAGTGCAGACTCTTGTGAAGCTCAAATCAGCTGATTATGAAAACAAGACCCTTCTGTGGCTCGATATTTTTCCATCACATATGGGGGATGCTTCTGTTGCTACCTTAGGTGGCACCTTAAATTTACATTTTATTTAATCGTGCTCTAATGCTATTTCGACATCATTTTATCAAAGGAAAACGAAGTTCAAAACCAGCGAACATCTGAGACTTCTTGATATTGCCTTTAATATGCGTCTGATACTTGAGCAAAGCCATTGAAGTATGAAGAGCACTATTTCGAATGTTAGAGCCTAGGAAATGGGGTAGCGCACTTAAGTCAAACCATTTAAGAATCGCATCGGTTTGCTTTTAATAAAAAGAGATGGGTGCTAGACAAGAAATACATTTTTAGCTGATTGCGTAATCCGTGGATAGTGGCCATTGGTTTGGAACCCAGCATCTCCCGGATTCGTCACGAAATGTTATATGGTGACATTTTTATGTAACTTTGAAAAGGTAAAGGCATCTAAGGTTAACAAATCTTGGGTTATCTTAGATGGAGGTTCTATTTTTTTGTAAGGGCCAATTAGATGCCATCATATTATGGTCGCGGAATATTTTAAAATCGGGACTCTATTTCATGTTCCAGATCGTTGATTGTGACAGATCACTTAGCGCAACAACAGCTCTGTATAAAGAGAAGCAGTCAAAAGAGCGATGTACCCGCATTCAATATCTTTTCTTTATCCGCTGGCTAGACATAATATAATAATAATAATAAATACTAATAATAATAATAATAACAACAACAACAACAACAACAACAACAACAACAACAACAACAACAACAACAACAACAACAACAACAACAACAACAACAACAACAACAACAATAATAATAATAATAATAAACGAGTTACCCAACTTATAAAGTGTAATTTAATATCTAGTGATGGAAAACCAAATGGACACATTTTAATTCATGATCGACTTGTCAACTGAATAACCTATTTTGAATAAAGAAATTATTCGTTTTGTCAGGACAGACAGGTATTGAAGATTTAAAATACTGAGAATGATGTAAAAAATGCTTTTGAGAAAAATAGGTGTAGACAAAATAACACTTCATTATTGTAAACCGAGTTTATTAAAGCTTCTTACACTTCTTTAATTAAATAATAACAAATAGTCTCCTTTTTTTTTGGAAAAAAAAATTGACCTGCAAGAAAACCCAGGGGAGTTGGTGGTTGATTGCACAAATTTGAAAAGCTCATTAGATCAATACTGTACACAATCAAAATTAACATTTAGACAGAGCGGGGCTGCTCCATGCACGGACTCAATTCCCAAAGGTGTAGTTGAATTGCAAAGTTTTCGTAACTCGGAGTTTAAGTGTGAGCACGCTGCGAGAAAATGGAGCTTACTGACAGCGAAGAAGAGCGACTTATTTTTATTACGCCAAAAATATATTTTCAAGAACTGTAATGTCGATGCCATGAGCAAGCGGAGCGAGTGAGTAGACGCCTCAAATAGCCACACCATAGCCTAACTTTGCTAGTGGAATAATTTTCCAAAATCGCACATAAATATTTGGTTGAACTTATTTTTGAATTTCGAGGTTTACAAATACGAATTTTGCTTTCATGACAATTAAATCGATGCATTGTTAATATGTAATCATTCTTGTTATCAAATCTGTGGCGAAAATGTGGCGTTTTTTGCTCATGTCTGCCCAATGTCTAATATGATGGTCCTTCGTTATTCCGGTTAATATATAATATACTCCTCCTCATTAGTATTCTAGTTATTAACCTCATTTATATTTAATGAGTTCATATAAAATCCCACTTTTTTCCTGCTGATACATCAAGCCCTCCCCGTTCTTTAAGATTGTAAATAATTATTTATAGGTATTAAAGTGAAATAAAGGACTTGCAAGAACAATAGAAAAGGTGTCAATCATGTAATAAAGCTTCTTCCAATTCTTTTATTAAATAATAATTAGAAAAATAGTTCAGATAGTTTGCGTAGCAATTAATTTTTTTCCACCATAGCTGCTTTAATCAAACTGTAAAACAAAGACCGGTAAACAACCAATTAATACCATTTAAATTATGAGACAAAGTATTTGTTGAAATTCCGAAATAGCCACCTAAAAGCAAAGTTTAAAAGTTCACCAACAAAATACAATAAAAAATACCGCAAAAGTTTCCATGATGAAAATGTATATATTGAATAGCTAACGCTATCCTTTTTTGCGTTGGAAATGAAGATGAAAAATCGACTTCGAGCAAGCTCATGTGCATGCATATGGACTGGTAAATAATAATACATTTTCCAACAACTATTGGTTATCAGTCTTTTGTGATTAATTTGTCTGGCACTGTAGCTCAAGTCACAAAAACAATATTTCTTTTTCCCTTACTCTTACACCCCATTAATCTCTCTTCAGAAACTTTTATCACATCCTCAGTATCTTTGGGATGTGAATTTGTAGATTTTAGCTCCCTTCAACTTTTCCTACAATTCCATTTTGAAGAAGGCATAGACCTAAGCCAATATGGTGATGGTGATATTTCGCAACACTTTATTTTCACGATTTTCCTATTTTTGTAAAAACCAAATCACTTTATTTTCATGATTTCGAGATTTTGGGATAATAAAATAAAGCAAAACAGGTGGAATTAAAATGTGCTGTAATCATCAAAACTGAAACAATTTGTAACAAAAAGATGCATGGGCAAAATTTAGTTTCATAAAATCTGTAAATACAAGTCCAACTCAACCCCTTACCGTACTATATGCACCTTAGATGACTAAATAGACAAGGTGTTTCCATAAAACTTATTAAACAGCCAATATTCCCCAAAGGTTTCTTATGTACTCACTTAATTTTCGCGCATCCTAATTTCAGCAGTTCAGTGACACTTAATTTTTTTGCAAATCTTTTAAAATCGTGAAATTTGTAAAATTAAAGTGACGCGAAAATTAAGTGTAATAAGATAATTCAATGCACCCCTAGTTACCTTGTCTGGCAATTTCCAGATAATGTACTGAGACCCTGGCTACTTTCCAGATCCTGCAGATCATACTTCACTCTAGTTTTGTTTTGGTAATATGGTAATAGACTAGCATCACTCTAGGGTGAATTGAGGTGTTTCCAAGACTCGTTACAGTTCAGAATGTGTCACCCTGTCCAAGAGCGTAGAGTGGAGCTTTTTCACCTGTTATTATAAAAGGAAAAAAAAAAATGTCTCTTTGTTTACAATTAACAAATCTTTTAAGAACCACAATCAAATGGGGTCGTGACCAAATTATCTTTAAGTAAATGATTCATAACTTATGGACCGCATAGAGGGAGGTAGGGCTAAAGCCCAACCACTTTTTGGCTTGGCTTGATTTTTTTTCAGGGCTCCAGATGATGTAGATCTGTACTTGTTTGTCCTGGCCAAATTATTATTATAAATTATTATTAAAAATTAAAAATCGTCTCAGCTGCCCCTGTAACTGAGGTATGAATTGCACAAAAAAATCCACTTATTGCACAATAAACTCCACTTATTGCACAAAAAACTCCACTTATTGCACAATAAACTCCACTTATTGCACAATAAACTCCACTTATTGTACAAAAAACTCCACTTATTGCACAAAAAACTCCACTTATTGCACAAAAAACTCCACTTATTGCACAAAAAACTCCACTTATTGCACAAAAAACTCCACTTATTGCACAATAAACTCCACTTATTGCACAAAAAACTCCACTTATTGCACAAAAAACTACACTTATCGCACAAAAAACTCCACTTATTGCACAATAAACTCCACTTATTGCACAAAAAACTCCACTTATTGCACAATAAACTCCACTTATTGCACAAAAAACTCCACTTATTGCACAAAAAACTCCACTTACTGCACAAAAAACTCCACTTATTGCACAAAAAACTCCACTTATTGCACAATAAACTCCACTTATTGCACAAAAAACTCCACTTATTGCACAAAAAACTCCACTTATTGCACAAAAAACTCCACTTATTGCACAAAAAACTCCACTTATTGCACAATAAACTCCACTTATTGCACAAAAAACTCCACTTATTGTACAAACTGCTGACATAAAACCCCTCAACATACCACACTTGGTTTAGAGCCTAACACTGTTTTGCTTTTGGCAACAGTAGAACTGGTGGAATGCATAAATGGAATAGTGGAGGGTGTATTTTCTTACATATCGCCCATGCTGTTTCTCCTTCTGCTTCAGCTCCTCGTGATCATGGCTCAACTCTTCTCCCTCTGCCAGCCTGGCCTCTGACTCCAGCACTTGCTTCTTGTAGTGTTCATGTTTGCTGATCTTATGATCAAAATGCTTCAACTCTTCCTGAAACCAACAAACTACAGTGAGCCATGCAAGGGGAAACAGCTTCAGTCAATCCATTCTTACATTAAGAGTGATTTTATTGTTATGTTTCAAAGCTTTTAACAGTCAAAATTATGTGGAATAACCAAAAATAACTATCAATGTTACCTTTTTAATAGAATTTTTACAATACTGTTTAAAATCCTGAAAGGGAAATTACAAGATCTCCAAGTACTAACCTTAATAGAATGGAGTTCTTGTTCAGTAAAGCCTTTCTTCTTAGCTTTCTCCCACAATTCCATGACTCTGTGATCTGAAAATTCCCTCACTTGTTGTTCCCCTGTGACTTTTACTTTCAGCTTGATGTAATTCTCAGTCAAATCATCATGTTTATCTTTCAG
The DNA here is from genome assembly GCF_932526225.1 of Nematostella vectensis. NCBI lineage: Eukaryota > Metazoa > Cnidaria > Anthozoa > Actiniaria > Edwardsiidae > Nematostella > Nematostella vectensis. The sequence continues at coordinate 2,300,388 of NC_064038.1, read as the reverse complement.
CTTCTTTTTTAGCTGTTCTATTTCATGTTCTTTCATCCGATCATGAATTAAGACTGAATTATCAGAGATATCGTGCTGTTTTTGAAGCTCATTTAGGAGTTTGTCATATTCTCCCATTTTGTTTTTGTGATGCTTAAACTCGGTCTGCAAATCATGTAGTTCTGCTTTTGTGAACTTTCCTAAGGAGGGTAAACAAATTGGATAATATTCTGAGGGAGACTTCATATAGTTATTTCATTATGTAATGATAAGTTACAAAACCTTTACAATGAGGGCAACTACATTTGATAGATATATTTAAAAGCTAGTGAAGTAAATTTGAATTACAGGTTGATTATAATTCTATCCTTCATAAATGCAATACAATAACTCAATAATCTAAATTTGATGTAAAGGTTCCACTGTGATAATGCGAAGTAACAATGACATACAAAGACAATAGAACTGATTGTTTTGAATGCAGCGATAAAAGAATTTTATAAGTACATGTCAAACGCAATAATGGTAATCATATCAGCATGCGCAACAAACCATGAAGAGAATAATGGTGTCTCGGCTATCCGTAGAGCAAACTTTGTTTGTAAAAATAAGCTGCTAGCAATTAACGTTCTCCCTACCTTGATCGCTGGCGAGACTCCAGAGCTGTTCAAGTCTTCTATCTCCAAAAGAGTTCATATCTCTCACGACATTGGTATCGGTAGCGTATCCAGTACCGTGCCCTTCCAAGACAGCATCAGCAATTCTACTCAACCCATGTTTCTCGAGAATTCGTATCAAATTATTCCGTAATTTCATCTCCATTTTACCATCGATATCTCCTCCATGAAGCTTGAGCTCTTTCCATTTTAATTCCTTTTCATCGTGCTGTAATAATTCTCGTTTTAGGTTTTGTAGTTTGTTATCAGACATGACGGTGTTCTGAGCTTTCTTCCAAATCATGTTCAACTTATTGATTCGAAATACTCCAGCATCTTGGGCAAACAATGGTGAAATAATCAACGAAAACTGTACAAGACAGGCATGCAGTGCCAGCCAGCTTACCATCGTACTAAAAAACAGTTTGAATTGAGAATAAATCCTTAGCGTTTAGAGACTGACATTCAGCCAGTTCCCGTATTTTGTTGTCATGTCGAACAGTAGACACATGTGCAATACTGCGCATGACCTCGACCAGGCCGCAGGAAAAACACAGGCAACCCAATACCTACCGCGACCATTGATTATTGTATTCGCGAGAAGGGAGGGGTCACATTTTTTGGTCACGAGCTATATTTGTTCTATATATCTTTTTCTCTTTTTAATACCATTATTGCTTACGCTGCTTTTTTACCTTTTATTGTTGTTTTCTTGATTTCTATTGTCACTATGATGATTTGCTTGCGGTTTAATGATTTTTATTTATTTTATTTTATTTTTTTTATTTGCTTTGCCACAATAAGCAGGGTAGCCGCAATTATCAAACCATCCCTTCCCCACGCTTATCAACTATTTCATTATAGACCTATGATGGTTGACTCCAACACGGAAAAACTTCTGTCAAATGATATCAACAAGAATGAAGAGACCCCCTCTCCTCTTGTCAAATCAACGGAGCGGTCCTGGGGCGAGCACTCGTGGGGATGGCGTGGATTTCGACCGAAGTATCTCCAGTTTATCAATAACCCTAAGGGCTTCATGGTCTTCCTGTGTATATTTGGCCTATTGCAAGGTGGGTACATTAGTGTGAATACGATAGCCCCTTTTCAACCTCCACTATTTTTTTTTGTAATGTCCCCTCTTTGATAATGTGCCCCTACCACCTAATAATGATTATTGCCCGGCCTTTCCCCTAGATAAATAAAGAAGGTCATTTCCGCCCTAAGGAATGGCTATAATCACCCCCTCCCTTCGTCCCTCACTTCTAGGATTCGTCTCTTCCTAAAATACCTTTCTACCCTTTTTTCTTCCTCCTACATTTTATTCCTGATTGTCTATCTGTCCAACTATGTATTTTAGGAATGGCCATCAACACATTTGTAAATCAGGCTTTGCCGACTTTGGAGCGGCGTTTCGGCTTCAACAGCAAGCAGGCCGGCTTCATCCCCTCCTCCAATGACATCACCGCCATTATATTGGTGGGTGTGGTCAGCTTCTATGGGGGAGTCGGTAACCGTCCCCTCTGGCTTGGTGCTGGCTCCATCATCACAGCATTAGGGACGTTGATATTCACTATTCCTCAGGGACTCGTCGGGGAGTATATACCTCCTGAACGTAAGCATAGACTGAATGTGTTTGGGATAGGGGCGTAGCCAGGGAAGTTGTTTTGGATAGGGGCTTCCAAGAGGGGTATTTGGGATAGGGGCATCCAATAGGGGTGTTTGGGATAGGGGCTTCTAAGAAGAGTGTTTGGGATAGGGGCTTCCAATAGGGGTGTTTGGGATAGGGGCTTCCAAGAAGGGTGTTTGGGATAGGGGATTCCAAGAGTGGTGTTTGGGATAGGGGCTTCCAAGAAGGGTGTTTGGTATATGGGCTTCCAAGAGGGGTGTTTGGGATAGGGGATTCCAAGAGTGGTGTTTGGGATAGGTGCTTCCAAGAGGGGTGAAGCTGTCCCAGTGAAATCGTGCGTATTACTTCTAAGCAGGTAATTACAGGAAACAATTCTTGAAACAAAATGACTATACGAGATAAGATATAATCTCGATCTAACATTCTCGATATCAGATATTTTATTTAGATTAATATACCAATTAACCTTCTCCATATGTTTTATATATTGGTACTTCATATGTTTTCTACATTGGTACCCCCATTGGGATGCTGCTCGCCCCAATCGAGAAATCCTGGATCCCGCATCATGTTGTTAGTGCATTTCGCGGGCAAATGCAAATATATATTTTTTCTTTTCAGTGAAAGCGGGACGCTTCCTGCTTTGCCAAACCAAAATAAACGTCACCGCAGACGACAGTTTGTGTAACTTAGACGACACCGTCTCTTCGTCAGGAATCCACTACTTCCTTTTCGTGCTTGGGCAGCTGATAGCCGGTGCTGGGGCCACACCTCTCCATACCCTCGGCCCCGCCTACCTGGACGATAATGTCCATCCGCAGTATATCGGGATTTATTTCGGGGTCTTCTACTTGACCGTGTTTCTTGGTCCAGGATTGGGGTCTATTCTAGGCGGCAAACTGCTAGGGATTTGGATCGATCTCAATGTCGTAAGTTGTCGGGAGTCCTGTGGCGGACGGGAAGGGGAGCACTTGTTCGGCTTGGCCCCAGTGAACCTTGGCCTTCGCGCGCCCAAAAACAAAATATTTCTGAATTACCAGGCAGGGTATAAGATCATCCAGAGGCTTATTTTTGATCGACACATTTCAATACCGGATGTTTGCTACAATATTTTGGTTTTGTTAGTGTTTTCCTTGAATAAAATTTTGGTTAGATGACGATTGATGATTACTTGTTCGACTTGATCGGGGGCGGTGTTTGCGAGTGACCGAGTTACACCGTGGCGCGTCGAGAAACCTTCATTCTACCTTACTTATACCCTCATGTCTACTCGAACCACGCGATCAGGCAAGATACCACAGTCGCTAAAGTATCGAAAAAAGACCGATTTCATCGAGACCATAGTTTTTGCGTTTCTCGCCCCTCGTTTAACGTAAAGAGACTGGGTACGAGTCCGGCACGTGCTCAAAACGTGACTACAAATCCTACTGTTTCTTATTCCCCAGCCCAAGGGAGTACGCATCACGCCATTCGACCCGCGCTGGATGGGGGCCTGGTGGCTTGGCCCATTGGGCAGCGGTGTCATCCTGGTAGTAGTGGGTCTTATCATCACAGGGTACCCGCGTATGCTACCATCAGGCGTCGCCCTGCAAGCCACCAAGAAACGCAGGGCCCCCCCTCGAGTCTACAAGAACCTGTCGGATAAATTGAAGGACATCATTCCTGCCACCAGATCTCTGCTGACAAACCCGGTGTACATCTGTCAGAATCTGGCCTTGACTGCAAGGTTAGATATATGTTTAATCAAATGGGCCCTTTTTAAAGAAAATTAGGGTCATGAAAGTGATAATTTTATACAAGTCAGTCTTTTTTTGGCAAAAGTGAACAACTGTCTTGCAACTTTTTGCTTTTTCTTATTCTATGTTTTGTAATACGTAGACTCATTTACCTATTTCGCACTATCTAATAACCCTGTGATAAGTAAAATGAAAGAATAGAGAAAATTGAGAAAAAAAGGCGCGCCGAGATTTGGGAGACATTTGCCCAGTGCACACTAGCGACATAACAGCATTATTAGAGCGTTATGTCACAACCGGAAAAGAACGGGCAAACAAAAGAAATACTCAGAGTTTTTAAACGTTAAACACGTTTTTAACATTGCATTATTGTGGACTTTAAAAGCACACTAGCATACACACATTGGCACCAGTCGGGCCAAGACGGGACGCTAGCACAGTCTATTACCCGTGCAGTTCGGCAACCATGGACAGCTGTTTCGTCAGCATGACTCGTCAGCATGGCATAGCCGGTTTGCCTCAGTTAAACTTCATCGGCAAAAAAAAATGCAGAGCGACTTCGACTCGAACGAAGTGCTTTAAACCACAGCTTAGATCCATGTTGGATCTAGAGCTGCGACCGGGCTAGCGTGATGCCAATTGTGCGGATCACGCATGCGACCTTTGCTAGTCTAAAACTCCGTCGGATAGCCAAACTATCCTTGCGAGTATGTATACATAAATGTGGACTTTAAAAGCACACTATCATTAAAATTATGTGTATTCATTTTAGTATAATGTCGCTTGTGCGAGGGAGAATTTGCACATTCAAGTAGGTAAAGTTTCTGTATCTGGAACTAAAAGGCACACACACAAAAGCGCAGACTTCCTAAGTATAACGTTATGCTCGGACATTCGGCGTATTTCTCGGTTGCGCTTAGAGAGACCGGCCTGCCTTTTGCGGCCCAAAAAAGTGCAGGACCCTCCAGCATGGCTAGTATGTTATCCAACATTTGCTTCATTTGCAGCGTTTTCTCTTGGATGGGTATTGGCCCTTTCATGTTCAAGATTATTCGCAGTCGCTATGGTGCTAGCCCAATGATGGCTGGAATTGCGTCTGCGATCATTGTTATTGGGGGATGCGGTTTAGGCATGATGTTGGGTGAGTAGCATGGAGATCCATGATGCTTTGCGTACTATCCCCGACCAAAGACCCGAGTAAGTATAGGCATTAGGGGGATATTTGTTTTTCTATCTCCTAGAAGGAAGGGGGGGGGGGGGGGGGGGGGGGAGGGGGGCTCTGTACGCGATCACTTTGACCAAGCTATGAATTGGAGTTGAGCACCCAAAACTTATTAAGTCCCTCCCTTGTTTTATTTTAAGCTGTTAGCCTGGGGGTGGGGCGAGGGGAAAACATACGGGGGTGATCGTCATACGGGGGTGATCAATTTTAACCTTTAGGAGCACTTTGGGTGCTCCTAAAGGGTCGAAGACATTTTTAACCCTAAAAGATAGCAGAATCGGAAAAATCCCTCAACACCCGCTAAGGAATAGCAGTTGGTCGAGATTTTATACCCTAAAAGAAAGGACGATGGAGAGTCTCTCCCCGTCCACTCCCCCCCACCCCCCAGGGGACTGTTAGGTTGCGTACGCCAGTTTAGATGTCGGCAGTCTTGTTGATGGTTTGTTTATCTATGCGTGCAGGTGGACTTATCGTCAAGTGGAGGAAGATTGAGGAGAGCAAGCGCGCCGCTAAGTACACGTTCTTCCTACAGCTCCTGGGGATATGGTCCATGTGGTGCTTTCTCATCCCCGGATGCTCAAACTCCAAATATGCTGGCTTTGATGTCCCGTATCACAATAGGTATGTGGGAGATTCCCGGATGTTCCAATAACCCGTACGTTTATATAAGATTCATTTCCAATGATGGAAATGAATTAATGAGTATCAATGTGGATGAGTATCAATGCGGCTACATCCCATTTTTTATAGAACGTTCTCAATTTAGAACACTTTGTTTGGCATCCCCCGTTTTGTTTCCGCTTGCGTCATTGAAAACCTTAAAGAGCCCTTGTCAGCCACACTCTGTTATTGTTTTCATTTAATACGGAAGGCACAAAATGTGATAAAATCTCGAATAATCATATAGAAACGTTAAATACTTTATTAAAAAAAATTTAATAAAACGATAAAAATGGATATTTTTACTCTTGCTACATTGCTAGATTGACAAAATGGAGTGACAGAGGCTGTTAAGAAATTCGATCAGCCCCTCCATTGTTTCTCCTCACATTCGAAATTAAAATAGTCTTTTTGCAAAGAAAAAAAACCATCTAGTCCCGTACTTGAGTAAAAATCATTCGATTGAAAGGATCTCAGTTACATGCTTGAATCAGCCGATGGAAATGGGTACTTTGTTGGAATCCGTACTGAGATATTTGGCCGACCTTCATATCTCATTCTGTCTGCAGCTCTATGGTGAAAGGTTCTGACATGACGCTTGGAGCGTGTAACTCGGCCTGTCATTGCTCAACTGCACAGTTCCGTCCGGTTTGTGGGCCGGACGGCGTTTCCTACTACTCGCCGTGTTTTGCGGGCTGCAAGGCCAGTCTCGGAATGAGGGTGAGGGCATATTTAAGTCTCCTATAGACTATTCTTAATTCTTACCCCTTTGAAAGCAGCGGACCGTAGGAATAGACACGGTGTTTTAAAATTCGGCATCCGAGGAGTAACAGAAATGCGAAAACCTTTTCCTGTTGATTCCTAGCCAATTGCCTATGAATTTCAAGCATTAAAGAAAAAAAAATCAAAATTACTGTCGATAAAGTGAAAGGGAGATGCTGCAAAGCCAAGAAGATTTTGGGAAATATATAACCTGTTTTAAGGTAACTTTCAGGGAGGGAAAAACTCCTTCACAGACCCAATTTTCACCACCACTTCCCTCGAAAATCAACTTGTTGCTCAAACACTTTCCCTCTCACATACATTTATAATTCACACCGTTCAACTCTATAGCTTATAACGCGAATCCTTGCCAGTCATCACAAACTGTTCCTGCGAGATTCGATGTCTGACTCTAAGGCTAATTAATTTGCATGCATTTGCATTGAATACGGCTCAATGATAACACGACGTTGGACTTAGCCTAATTCTACTTTATTCCGGATTCCGTGTAGGGTTTCACCAACTGTTCCTGCGTGCCGGATTTTGTCGTAAACGCCACCACCACGCTGTCCAGCACAAATGGAATCGTGCTGCAGAATGACGGGTGCATTCAAGATTGCAAGAACCTGCCCCTCTTTGTGATTGGACTGATTATAACTGCCATGTTCAGTCTGACGAATGCCGTTCCCAGTAAAATAACCACCATGAGGTGAGATGTAATTGTCATGATGTCTACGCATGTTGGAAATTACGTTTTTAAGAAAAAAAATTAAAAACGAAGAGCCTGATTTAAATTTGAAGAAATACTGTTCTCGCCTTATGTTTTCGCTTGTCGCATTTATATCTTCTTGAGCCTGATTGGCTCCTGTCCTATCCGTTCTTGAGCCTGATTGGCTCCTATCCGTTTTTGGCTGAATGATTAAACAATACCTGTTTCTACTTAAAGGTTTGCAAATTTTGTGTGTGATGAAAAAAGCACTGCTCCATACATATTTTCGCTGTCCAGGTTTTAACTGGTCACGCAGTAACTACCCTTATTTTGTTTCTATAAAAGCCCGGTGCAAAAAGCGCCGGAATTGCTGGCCAAAACCTAACGGACGCTGATCAAGCAATGCTTTTGTGAACACCATGTTGTGTGTGAAGTAGTTCTGCCAATATTTCCTCTTGGTTTGTGGCTACCCGAGCGTAGGGGAGCCAGCAATGTAGCCTGGTACTAGCGCTGTTTGCATTGGGCTTCATTCGCTCTTTTTTCATCGTGCTGCGCTAGATCCACTTCCCTACCTGTATCAGAGCCTCTATCTTCGCTTTCTCATTCGCGAATCTGAGACAAGCGAGAAGAAAATGTGAAACCAATAGTATATATCCACCAACCCATTTTTACCCCATGTAGATGTGTCTCCGATGACGAGCGATCATACAGTCTCGGAATCCAGTTCATCTTCATGCGTCTTTTCGGCTCTCTCCCCGGTCCGATCATCGTGGGTTACATCATTGACCACACGTGCACGATGTGGAAGACCGTCTGCGGCGAACGCACAAACTGCCTTAACTACAACTACGACCAGCTTGGTTGGATCCTCGTCTATTACGGCGTACCGACACAAGGTAATTATGGTAACCAGAGAGAGGGAGGGGGCAGAGGATTATGGGAAATATAAGTCTGAGTTCGACATAAATGTATCCTAGTTTAGCCACTACCAAAAACATGTAGTGCACGACAAATTTTGTAAAGCGCGAAACGAAAATTGTACATGTTTCTCAACTATCCGAGAAACATCCCTTTGTCGCTGCTACAAGTCTTGTCGCACTTCAATGTTTCTCTGGGTGGCTAAGCTAGAAGACTTGTCGCACTTCAATGTCTCTCTGGGTGGCTAAGCTAGAAGACTTGTCGCACTTCAATGTCTCTCTGGGTGGCTAAGCTAGAAGACTTGTCGCACTTCAATGTCTCTCTGGGTGGCTAAGCTAGAAGACTTGTCGCACTTCAATGTCTCTCTGGGTGGCTAAGCTAGAAGACTTGTCGCACTTCAATGTCTCTCTGGGTGGCTAAGCTAGAAGACTTGTCGCACTTCAATGTCTCTCTGGGTGGCTAAGCTAGAAGACTTGTCGCACTTCAATGTTTCTCTGGGTGGCTAAGCCTGTCGCACTTCAATGTCTCTCTGGGTGGCTAAGCTAGAAGACTTGCAGGCATGCATGTATTGATTATACTGATTTAAATCGTAGTTCTATTGGTGCTGTTGTATTAATTATCCTTAATTAAATCCCGATTATATCTGTTCTGTTGATTTATTTTTCCCTATTCAAGTCACAATTCTATCTGTTCTATTGTTTTAATCAATTCTTTACTTATTCGAATAAGTCCTGTTGTTTCAATCAATTTTTTTATTTATTCAAACCCAGTTTTCTCTGTCCTGTTGTTTTAACCAATTCTTTTTTTATTTGAACCCAGTTCTCTTTATACTGTTGTTTTAATCAATTCTTTATTAATTTGAATCCAGTTCTCTCTGTTCGGTTGTTTTAATCAATTCTTTATTCATTCGAACCCAGTTCTCTCTGTCCTGTTGTTTTAATCAATTCTTTATTCATTCGAACCGAGTTCTCTCTGTTCTGTTGTATTTAATCAATTCTTTATTTATTCGAACCCAGTTCTCTCTGTCCTGTTCTACTTTCTCTCGTGGCACTTCACCAAGAGGGACAGCGCTACACAGACGGCATCTGAAGTCAAGATGGATGACATCGCCATGGAAACCAAGCCTGTACTTTCAGATGAAATTCACGAAGGAGACAAACACGAGAAAAATGGACACGTCTAATAAAACCGTCCTTTTGGAACAAATTCATACCCTCACTCCCCCCATGGGGGAGCAATGCTAGGGAAGAGCTCCTGCATAGAGCTCCCATCTTCTTGCGTATGCTAAAGAGGTTTCTCTTCCGTTAGCGCATGCGCAAGACTATGAGACCGCAGTAACTGCACATGCTCAAGGACCCAACGATCTTTTAGGCCACTCTCCAAGGTTTTCCTGGCCGAAGAAACGCTGGGTCCGAGTATCTGCCTAGCGTAGTAACGTTCCCATTCATTGTATTAATGCACTTCCTATTCGTAGTTAGGTAGAAGTATGATTAGGTGGAGGTGGAACATAATTTTCGAGGTATGGAGGCTTGGGGAAGGGTAGGTAATATCAATTGGTTTTAAGCGGGGGGTCATTTTCTCCGAGAGGTAACAACTTAATAACTGGCAGTTGTTCTCCGTTTTGGACCTTCCAGTCACGAGGGGTACTTCTTCAGATCCCCTGGCTACGGGCCTGGGACCACCTTTTTATTTGAGGTTTTTAGTAACGCATGATTTCGGGAGTCTTGGGAAGTACCACTAGTACAAGGGGTAGTGTCATCACCACCCATTCACATTGTTTAATTTTGGGAGACGAAAGCTAGCACAGTCACAAATTCTCGAACATAAGCGTGGCCTACGGAAAATCCAAAACTTTCGCAACTGGAAACAGTGCCCTTTAAAAAACCAATACCAACATTCCATACGTCGATTATAAATTTATTTCCTAATCCAAAGTCAATTACTATAATGTATTAACAACCTTTTCCATCCCTTACAAAATAAATTTATGTTCTTTAACATGGACAGGTATATACTGGCATAAGCTCATTCAAGAAATTTTGCACGCAGAAGTATATTACTTTTCGCAACGAAACCCCATAAGACCATACATAGCCGTATTTAAAAAAAATCCTTTTAACAAAGTTGACAAAAAATTATATTAATCTCAATCGCAAAATAGACAATTCTCTTTTCAAGACGTTAATAATTAATACTTTCCAGAGCCAATATAGATGTGGAAAAAGTGAAACAAATGCGCGGAATATTATGAAATATGCGTCCAATAGATACTGAATGCGCTTTAGATGAAATGGTCTAGCAATAATTTTAAGGGGTTATAGCCAACATATTTCCTCACGTTACTATCTTACGCAAGCTACCGTGACCACCTTAAAAAAGTCTTTAGAATGTTAGCCAATAAGGGTACGATAAAGGTATTGATTGAAAATGTCCAATCAACAAAATGTCTGATTGAACGTTTTGGCGAAAATTTCCCAAAATAAGAAGACCATTAGTATTCGGCCACGGTAGTGAGCGTCATTAATAAGGACACTGGTAGTTAGGAACAAACGTATCATTCAATAACACAGTCATTAAATGCAAATGTTTTCACAAAGTGTATCAAAGCACGAATCCTGAGAATAAACATACAAATTTAACAAATGCTTGGTTTGCTATTTCTAGTGTACTAGGCCCAGTATTTCCTTGGTTACAGCATTACAGGAAAAGTTTAACAATCAAAACTTACGTCAAGTGTCAGAGAATGCACAAATTAAATGTCTTTGAGACGCCAGTTTGTTTGGCATGTCTTCAAAATTCCATATACCTACGAGTCCTCCGTTCAAAATAACTGCTGGACAGACTCTAAAAAGAGGTTTGCCTTCTTATGTACTTAGTCATGCTAGGGAAGCTTCCGCCCTGAGTCCAATATCCTTAAAAGGACAGGGAGAAGACACTTTCTTGATGCACTGTTTCTGAACGGAGGGTAGCCTGTTCCCTCTATCCTTTTCCATGTGGGAGATGGGTGATTTATTTCTGGTTGGACATTGCATTGCGGACCCCAGCGGCAGCTGCTGTCTGGACATGAGGGTTGGTGGCCACGCCCTTGGCGAACTCGCCTTGCGCCTTCTCAAGACTGGCACCAGCTTGGCGGTATATCCGATGGACCTGACAATAAAGATAGGTCGGTGTTAACAACTGCTTTATATTTCACAATTTGACTTTCTTGCTTCAGATGATGAAAATATAACGTACTGTTATCGAAAAGTAAACATTGAAATTCGCCGTTGCCTGATCAAAGTAACTACTGTAGAAGAAAACATTCGCTTTTGCATGACTTTCTTTCTTGAAAAGACGAAAATTTCTAATGTAGGGCAAACGGTCTCTGAGTGGGGCGATCGTGCTCAACTGTGATGGGGCGACGGTACTTTGGGCAATCGTTCCGCAATTCCTCTGCCATGGGTGTTACTCTTCCTTTACTTACACTTGTAAATATGAATATGTAAATATCCATTTCACATAAAATTTTGAAGGAATGTTTTTTTTCAAACAAGGCCACTGTACAAATCGCAATAAACTTACTTTGACGATTAGAATACAGTCAATGCCCACTCCGGCCAACAGCATTGCAGCGCAAATAAACATCATGATGGATACTGCCTTGTTGGTGCCATGCCACGTATCTGTGGCAGTTATAAACCCACTGCAAAAAATCAATATTGGTAAGTGAAAGGGAGGCTTCACCGCTATCCTGGTTCCAGAGCCTCGAACCTCTCTCTATTTGGGTCAAGGAGCGGAGCTTGCGAAACAGAGAGACGTTTGAGGCTCTGGAACCAGGGTATTTCACCGCCAGAGCTAAAGAATTATAAACAACTGAAATAGGATTCAAGTAAAAGTAAAATGTTTAAAATGGAAATAAATAAAAAAGTCAAAGTTAGTGAGGATTTTGAATATCTATGTTTGGGTTCAAATTATCTCATGAAAATGGCTAAATGAAGGAAAGTCGAACTCAGTTTGGGAATTTGAGATATCCAAGTTCAAACTAGTGGGGTACTACTCAGCCTTCTCAGAACCGGCCACCTCCTCTGGATGTTTGACCGTCTCCATCCAGACGATAAATATGTTATTTTGGTTTTGTTAGTCTTCATCAACCAAACCACCTCAAAACTCACAATAACCTGCTCCTGAAAATCTTTTTGAGAAGGCTGAGCTTTGAAATTGATATACTGTAACCAAATAACGTGCATTGACATCTGGACGTACCATGACCCCCCACCAGGGATCCCCAGCGTGTAGTAAATATTGATGGATATGTGCAGGAAAAAAATCAGGAAGAAGATGATGTAGCTAAATGAACTGTCATTCCTGAAAAGAAAAACAAACATTTTAGTAACAGAAAAAATTTGATTGTAAAAGTCAGTAAAATTTGTTTTTCAACATTTATGTAAGTTGAGGTACAATTGCTTTGGGATTTTCCTCCATTGTTATCCAAAGCTGAAGAAATATCAGATGTTTTTTAGCCTGGGTAGCAAACATTTTTTAGGGATTCAGTGAAAGTTTGGATGGGCAAAGATTTTGACTGATGAAAATGGGGAACTATTTCTTTGTCATACTTTCCAAAGAAAAAAAAAGGGAAATGCTAGCTATATTGTGGCAAGGATTGTTTTAATAATAGGTTGTCAAGTTTTAGCTGTACAGTTAAGAAATCAAAAAAAGAAAGTTTATGCAAAGGGCATTGCATGAGTATTGTTCATGATTTTGAAACTAGATTTTTCTGTTTGCAAGAAAAAAAAAACTAGTGACTTTTGCCTCTAGTATGGTTACATTTCAATAAAATGAAATAATGTGAACTATGAAAATGATTTAGGCTTTCTTACTTTAGTGCTTTGTAGGCTGGCCTATACCAGCATAGAAAACTGGCTGGGACATTCCAGACCAGGTAGAGGATAGAAAGACCAAATGTTTTCCCTTCATTGTGGTTGCCTGTAGCAGCCGTGATTAACAATGCCAATGCAACGATAAAATTGTAAAACATCACAAAGCTGTAAGCTGAAAGACATGAGAAATGTCATTTTATTTAGTAAATACACGCATAAAGAACCAAAAGGCTTTTTCACACATTGATGCAATGCAAGGCTCTGATCATAATGAATTTTCAACCAAACATTTAAAAATTTTCAACCAAACATTTAAACATGGCTTTAATATAAGAAAGGGATTGCTTGAAAAAATAGAATTCCTTATCACATTCTGATATTTTTTTATATGCCATCTGGTTATCTGGCTTTAAATATAATGATATACAGCCAGTGAACATCAATTTATCATTTTGCAAGAAGTAATGTCAAACTTTACTCCTCTGAGAAACACCACTGTGGAAAAATTGTTCTAGCGCACAAAATGTAATGTTTTGGTAAGAAAAATCTGCTTTCAGAAAAATTTAAGTAGAATGAGTTCAACTTAGAATGGCTATAACAACAAAAGTTGAGTCTGAGTGCAACTGACTTCCAAACTTGAAATCATCACTGTTAGTTCCAAATGCCCACATGTAACTTGTGATAAAATATGATTAATGAAATAAAAATTTTATTAATACAGGCAAATTTGTAGCAAACATTTACAGCCTTTACTGAGTCAAAGGACAACTTGCTTTGGTGAATAGTAAAAATTAACACTTTAAACTACACCCACCTTGCCATCTAATGAAGAGGAACCGGCACAATTTCTGGTACTCAATGGGGATATCCACCTGAATGTCATGGTAGAAACACGGTTTTAACTTAAACCATTCAGGCAGGGGCGGGAAGTTGTTTTCTCTGTAGCCTGGGAGATAAAAAAAAAAAAAAAGAAAGAAGGCATCTTGAGATAATGTCAGGAGAGATAAGACATGGTTGTCCTTAATTAAAGGAATTAGTCTGCTGTTACAAACAATAGCTCAAGATCAAGACAAAGAGTTCATAATTGAAGTACATTGAACCAGAAGCTTTAATAACTGTTTTCCAGCCAGTGAAATTCAATGGCAGCCAGTGCTTAGGGACAACCCTAAGAACAATTTTGAAATATATTTTTTTAACATAACATAGAACATTATTACTCACACCCTATTTACTGATGTATAATGTGCACCACGTCTAATTCACACCCCAATGTTAACCCATTGACTCCTGGCTATTTTTGAGCTGAATTTACAAAAAACAGACTGAAAACAGATACCTCCTCCCTATTCTGAGTTTTATACAGCCCGTCAAAGTCAAACACAGCTGCACCTAGTCAGCGGTATCCAAACTTTCCAACAGTGCTTTGCGGTCCCCACTTTTAATCCCTCATCGTTGTGCTGAAGCCAGCACAAGTTGATGGTTGCTTGTATTTTTCATCAAAAATAGAGCTATGAGCATATTAGGACAGTGTCTTAGGACATCATGAAGTCTTTTGGGGCATAATTGAGTGCTTTGCTTATGGATATTTGCAAGCAAAGGTGGATTCATGATGATTTTTTTCTTGTTTGGCTTTGCCTGGATGAGAAAATAATTTTCTAATGAATCACCACAGCTCTCCTAAATGCTGTCTTTTCTGAAACCAAATTGATTCCAAAATTGTTTACACTGCTATTCTGGGTCTGTATGACCTGGAATTGATTTGTTTGGTTTCAGAGTGAAAAGACTTATAAAAAACCATCTGACTTTGGTGAATTTTTCCCTGGATCTCCCAGAATGCTTTGCAATCCGTAAAGGCATCTTCGTGGTTTGACAAGCCTTCAAGGAGTGGACATTGTGTTTTGAGGCCATGGAAATGAACCTGGAGGATCAGAATAAAGGTATCTATTTGTGTCTTGAGCTGTGTTTGCTGATCTCTCTCCCTTGTGTTGTATTTTGAACGTTTTATTGAGAGGGGTGATCTGCTTTTTTTTCCTTGTTCGATTTGAAATTTGTCAAAGAACCTGTGCTTTTATTTGGCTTAAGAGCAGTTGCCAACACCTTGGTTGGATGCATATCTTCAAGACCATTTATCCCTTAGACTGATGCCTGAGTATCTTCATCTTGTTGTGTTTAGTTTGCATTTATGAATTTTTTGGGTTGTGGGTACTTCCCAAAGCCGGTTGAGGGGTCACTGTGTTAAGGCCTTTTTTTTAAAAAAAAATTAGAAAACCTGCGTATAATACCCACCCCAATAGAAATAGCATAGAAATGATAAACAAGAAACCTAAGATTAAAGATGCTAGATAAATTCATTTTATTTACTTTTCTACATCTGAACTTGAAGGTGATAATCACTTTGAACCCCTAAGGCATAACCAGCGCATCTCAGCACAACTGTAAAGCTGTTATTCTCATAGCTGAACATTTGTATTTTCACATAGAACATCAAAATGCAGGTAAATACGGTATTCATTTTAAATCATCATAGGTTAAAATTTCTTGTAGTATTGTTGTTTAGTTGATATTTTGAGCATTCAAAATTCAATTTCTGCTGTTTTGGTTACCTGAATACTGCATGCGCTGTAGTTCTTGCTCTTTTCTTTGCAATTCAGCTGCCTTTCGCTCCAAATCCTGATAATAAAAAACTTATTAACATTCATTATGGAAAAATCACATTTTCTGAAAGATTCTTGGTGTTTGGCCCCAAATAAAGTCAACAACCTGATTAAACAGATGCCTTGCTTAAACATAGCACTGACTTGTGAAAAAGATAGGTCTAAACTCACACATTTTAAATTCAAATGGAAATAGAATAAAAATGGGAGATAGTAAATGTAATTCCTGCACAAAATGGAAAGAAAAAATGTTGCTATTGCGTCTGTTATATTAAATACATATAAAACAGAGCCCAGGTAAAGTAATACATTTAACAAATATAGAAGAAAATGATCAGAGCTTGCCAAAGTATAGCCACTTGCCTCTTGTCTCTTCCTTAGATTCTCTTGCTCATTTTCTATCTGAAAAAATAGAATCCATCCCATGATAATTAACTACTACTACTGCTATGTCTACATTACATTCATAGGGGTGAGGGACACTTTTTTATTTTTCGCACCTTATTTTTTTTTTAGGGGGGAGGGAGGGCACTTATTAGATGCTGGGTGTACAGTGATTCATGTATAGTGGCTACTAAGTTCACTATAATAGAAGAAATGGCAAGAATTGAAGGTATGTACTGTTTGTTTTACAGTAACAGCTGTTAGATAATGCCTTGGCTTTGTGTAGCAACCCGAAGAAACACATTTCATTTCTCCAAGGGGTTTTTACTCAACTTCACAGACCGTACATTTGCTTTGTCTCTAAAACTCGTTTTCACATGTTGCTTATATATCTAACACGCATGCGCGTGGTGCCAAATATTCCCTAGGGGGGGGAGGGGTGTATACAATAAATGACAAACGATACATTTTACATTTGGCACATTTTTGCAAGAAATAGAATCAAGCTTCAATCACTTGTCATATACAGTAAACACCCACATACAAGAACTTAGAGATTAAGCACTGAAATCTGGCAATTTAAGCATCCTTTTTATAATATAAGGTTTTATAAATGTGCTAAGCTTTTAAAGCATCTTTTGCCATCAAATGTTGAATGGTAGAATACTGGATTTCATAAGCTTACCACATAAGGCGGAGGATCTTGATGTGTCTGAAGCACGGCTGGTTGGCTTGGCTGTGTCTTAGCCTGGGGCTGTGGTGGTAGCTGAGGAGGAGGGGCTGCTGTTGTCGTTGGAGAGGGCTATGAAGAAGTAGAATAAAACATAGCATAAACATTAACTTATCCTTATCTTGGGATAAGGTGGGTGAGTGGATTTAGATGAAAGGGATGATAATAATCTTTATTTAGCTCATATTTGTATTTTTACAGTACACATTTCACATAACTAAGAAAAGGAACACATAGTAAGGTAAAAAAAAAAGTGCAAAGGAGTAAAGTGCAAGCAGGGGAGCCAAAAAAAAACTGGTAGGTTATTTAGTTGGCCCCCTGTCCAGTTTAGGTATTTATTGGCAGGAAAATATGAGGAAAAGAAAAAGATAATAATAATAATTAAAAAAAAGAGAACTGAGCTTAATTACTTCATTGATTAGACAGCAGATAATATTTAGCGAACTTTGGGAATGAATAAATAGTCAAGTTTGCAATAGATGTTGGAAGATCTTTCCAAATATTGATACCCAGGTAAGAAATACATTGTTTACTAATCTTGGTTCTACCTCCAATCTTATGACGTTTTTGTTTGGTTGCGTATCTGGTGTTGTGACTATGTACATCTGAAGCATATTTAGTAGTCCTTATGCCAAGAGTGCATAAATTTGAAAACATAAAGCTGATAAATATTATCACTAGAAATCTAACAAATTCAGCAGAGGTTTGGCTGACACTGTTTCCTTACCATACATTCTAACAAAAAATGTAGAATACCATAAGATATGCTAGAATACCATAAGAGATATAAGGATATATTAAGTTATAGTATAATTGTTTTAGTTGATGGAGAAAGATATAATGTCTTAACTTTGATAGCACTCCTATGTTCCTCCTATGTATGAGAACAGACAAATGAAATGTGATTTTTCCATGTAACATTTTCATCGATCATTACTCCAAGATACTTGATACAATGCTTTCGTTCAAGAAGCTTAAAAGCTCCATGGGAGGAAAACAATTGAAAACATCTGATGAGAAATACGACTTTGATATCTAATAACTTCGGACATTATATATAAATACATTTTCAGCACTTCAGTAGCAAGTAGCAATAGTATTGTTTTTACCAGGGGGAGGGAGGGGGGAGTGGAGATTGGCTTTTGTGTGTAACCGCAGTACTATAAATGTTCTAATCGCCAGGGGCATTTTTAAAAATTTCTATGGTCCCAGGGGGCACGTTCAATAGATTTGATTTATATTACCAGAATTCCTATGTTGTTTGCTTGTAAACTAGGAGGGAGGGGGGGGTGTTTAGTAGAGGGGGGTGTTTATTAGAGAGGGGTGTTCAATACAAACTTGTAGGGGGGGTCATTCGATAAGAGGCGTTGTTTAGACAGGGGCCATTTATTAGATCATTTACAGTATCAGGGTTTTCAATAACCAGCAGCCTTCAAATGTCACCATCTAGCCAACTGAATTTTTATTTTTTTTTCCACATCATGGTACTAGCTATTTTATGTGAAAAGCTTATGGCTTCTCTCATGGTACTGGCTATTTTATGTGAAAAGCTTATGGCTTCTCTCATGGTACTGGCTATTT
This sequence comes from Nematostella vectensis, assembly GCF_932526225.1. Classification (NCBI taxonomy): domain Eukaryota; kingdom Metazoa; phylum Cnidaria; class Anthozoa; order Actiniaria; family Edwardsiidae; genus Nematostella; species Nematostella vectensis. The sequence continues at coordinate 2,281,911 of NC_064038.1, read as the reverse complement.
TATGTGAAAAGCTTATGGCTTCTCTGCGTAGAAAGTCACATGCAGTTTTACTGGGTAGAGCAGTCTGTTTACACTTGTTTCAGGTATCTAGGGTTTAGCCACCAGTGGTTTATGGGTAAATTGTTACTGGCTTAATCCTGGTTAATGAAAGTATTGCAAATGTTTTCAGGCACATGATCAAGATCTCTACAACTTTCTAAACCTGGACTTCTTTTTGTTTAGGCTTATTTGACACATGGTGCCTTATTTGAAAAAGTTGTACAAAAAAATTAACAAGAGTGTTTGAAATGTAAATGACTTCTAATAATAACATGACATCATAGTTAAAAGTTTTATAATCAGACACTATAATTAGGATTTAGTTTAAGACAGAAAGCATCAATAACTCATCAAAATGTGCGATAACCTCAACAGATAAACAATACAAAGATATCAGCATTCTAGAGTATAATGGGTTGCTGGCGAAAGCGCTAAATATAGAAACACAACTATACAGAACATTGTGACAGACAGACCATCATATTCATACATTTACTGTATACAATATGACAGCTTCATCGACACTCGAAACGGAGGAAAGCATGTTAAATACATTAGGTGAAAATACCTCTCAAAAATAACACAATCAAAGTAAATGATTTAGCTGTGAACGGATTATTTTTTCAGTGGAAAAGACAAACCTTGGTCGTGAGGCCAGAAGAAGTGTCTTGCTCCGCGAAAGGATTGAAATCTCCAAGGCCGCGAGAAGCGCCGCTCGTCATGTCAGTCACAGAAGGATCCTAGACCACGGAAACACAAATCACTCGGTTAATTCAACGAAGAAAATCGTTAAAATTACAAGTGAAAGCAACTAAGAATTTCTCGGTTGCCTGTGCATCGATTCATGATCAAGATTTTTTGACTTAAAAAATCTCACTTACCGCAAAAGGATTTTCTGGATCTCCGTATCCACCTTCAGCCATATTGACAGGAATAAAGTGAGACGATTAGAATTTTTTCTGTTGGAAAAACTGAGTGTTTTCAAGGGAGACGAGATTATAAAGCGACACTAGCCTTCGGACGTGTAGAGATCACTGCTGCGCATGCGTGAGGCGGAAGCATAGTCATGTGACCCACACCGATCGGGCCTATGATGTCATGGGATCAAAACAGGGAACCCAAAAAATATTTACGATCCTATTTCCGCTATCACTTGGGGAAATGTCTTCTTTAATAGATTTTGGGTGCATTTCATTTCCCCTACCCCCACACCCGATGCCTGCGCCAAGGAAATAATCCTTTGAAATTCGAGGGGAGTAGCTTACGATAGGTTTAATAATTTCATTTTTTCTACAAAACATCTTAGATTGCGTGAATTTCAATTTAGCTTGCTTGTTCTGGGCAGAGAAAATGTCATATGCACGTGCGTGGACAAAGTAATACAAAGGCTAAAGGCAGCAATGTAGACCTATGTCGTAGAGTGATGCACTTGATGACGACATGACTACATTACTATAGCAACACACCTATTTCCAGGAGACGCAAGTGTGAAAAAGACCCCGGTATTTTCTAGTATATATCTCAGCGAGCTGTGCGTGGCGTAACCGACTAAGACAGGCCTGGGATCCTGGTTATTGCCTCCCCATTAATGCGCAGGTACCTCAGGTTCCTTTGTGTTGTACAGTTCGCTAGATAGCGGTGCTGGGGCCGAAATCTTCAGCTTAGCCGTAAAGCTTTATGCTGCCATACGGTGTTTCAGCGCATGTCTGGAAGTATGGTCTATTTTTTTCTAATTTTACCTGGTCTGGACGACGTTCGGTTCTCGGCCATGTCCTCGATTTTTTTTAACACTGTTTACCTGTTACAATTCCATACTCCTTGCTCCCCCTTTGCTCATCCCCGTTCTCAGTTTTTGGTCAATTCCATACTCCTTGCTCACCCTTGCTCCCCGTTGCTCACCCCTGTTCTCCGTTGTTCGGCCAAGTCTGTACTATCCCTTGCTCGCCTTTGATTACCCCCGTTCTCCGTTGTTCGGCCAAGTCTGTACTATCCCTTGTTCACCTTTGATTACCCCTGTTCTCCGTTGTTCGGCCAAGTCCATATTCCTTGCTCACACCCGTTCTTAGTTTTTCGGTGGAGTTCAAATTCCTTGATCCTCTTTGTTCATCCCCGTTCTCAGTTTTCTGTCATTTTCCATATCCCTTGTTCAACCATTGTTACTATTTGCTCAACCTCGTTCTCAGTTTTCGGTCATTTCCATATTCCTTGCACACACACGTTCTTAGCCTTTTCGGTCGAATCCATATTCCATAATCCTCTCTGCTTACCCCTGTTCGGCCAAGGCTATATTATTTGCTCCCCCTGGCTCAATTTATAGCTCCCACGCGGCGCCCCATACCTAAGAAAAAGTGGTGTATAAAACAAATATGGTAATATGGTAACAAACATTGGTAACCCATCAACTCGAGTTTTCGTGACGCAATATATCCGTCCGTCCGTCCGTCCGTCCGTCCGTCCGTCTGAAAAGCATCGCATGACAACCAAACTTGGCAGGTGTCATGTTTGTGTCAAGGGGGTTAAAAAATATGGTCACGTAAAACTATTCCGATGGCCATATCTCATGAACAAAACATCATATAACAACCAATCTTGGTATGTGTCATGAAGGTGCCATGGGGGGGAGGGGTGCACCAATATGAGTGATTGTTAGGTCATCAATGACGTCACTAGAAGCAAGAATATGCTGACATCATCAAAATAAAAAAATACATACTTCGTTAAAGAAACATCGTATGACAACAAAACTCGTTAGGTGTGATGTATGTTTCAAGTGGGGTGCAATGAGATGGTCACGTGACGTCGTCGATGACGTCAATAAATTAAATCTACCCAGACGCCGAAACATCGTATGACTAAACTTGTTATGTGTCATGTATATGTTGGGGGAAGGGGGTTGTTGGTCGAGTGATCTGTGAAATCGTTGACGTCGTCAAAAACAGAAATATAATTTCTTAAATTAAGCGAAAATAAGCAAAGATTTGGTCGTTTGGAGCTCCGCTTTTAGGCAATGCCTAAATCTATATAATATTTATTCAATGCATATATAACGTTTTCTACGACATCTCCAGTACCGAGCACGGGTTCACCGATTTAACCTGGGTACACACACAAAAAAGTAAAAAATGCTTGCTCACCGGTGCTCATTGGAGCTAGAGTAAAAAACGCAACCCTGTTTCAACAGATTTCAACATGGACGCCTTTCCTGGGGGTGGGCTCTTCCCATGTCGACCTGACAGGGATGCTCGTCGTATTTTCGGGCCTCAGTTGTTTTTCAGGGGGGCTCTAAGAAAAAATAGGCTATTAGACATGGTATTTTTTAGGGGTTTGCAAAAAGGCACAACGAGCGAACCTTTTCTTAGATATTCATAATAGCGGAGCCATCGTGGCCGCAGGCCGCGCGCGGAGCTCCATAGGTATAGAAATTGGTCATAAACTAGGCGACTCAAAATTTGTGGTCAATGACGTCATGTCATACGCTGTCAGCTGGCTGTACAACTCACGTGACCAGCTCCTGCGATCAGGCCAGCTAATTGATTGATCACTCTAAACCAATGACAGACTGGCTCCGACAGGAACTAGGGGGGGCTTGGAAAAGCCGGGGGGACTAAGCCGATTCTGACTTTCGACATCAACGGAACACAAGCTGGCAGGGAAGAATCGACCAAAAAAAGTGTTTCATAGAGAAAATGCAACTAATTATCCAGTCAAATGGCCGTATGAAAGTAAGAGTTTGAAGGATACATCTGTCTACTGCTTTGTAGGAACTGCTTTGTTCTTACAAGCTCGGAATATCGGCTCGACTTCTTCACCTGGCGCGGTGGTTGAAAATTTTTAGTTGAAGGAAAAGGCTACAAAACCAGCAGCATTTATCAGGGAATTGTCGAGGCTACTATTCTCATTATGATGTTACAGAGCAAAAAAAAAAAAAAAGAAAAGCTTTATTTATGATAGCTAAAATACGTTGTTTGCAAATATAAAATAATATCAAACAAAACGATTTTCGTCTTTTTACAACTTCTCTGATTTCCCCGGTGTCACTATTCAATCATCTTGCTTCCACTGTGTTTTTAATTGGCTGAGATCAATTTTTTGAACGCTGATTGGAGGCTATTTTGGCGCTCACTAAAACGGCTTCCCACTTCTGTTATAATCGTAAAAGAAACTTTTCCTCAAATAAGAAAAATACATCTACAAATAAAGACTTATCTATCTAGCTCATGTTAGAACGACCTTGATGACTCATGTATACACAGTTGTGAATTGAGAATTCATTTGCTATTTATTGGCAACTGTGTGAGGAAAAACAAAAAGCAATTCGCATTCATCCTTGCAAAGTCTTTCCCTTTTTCTTTATCTCCTGTCTATGCTGTTCTTGTCCCAAATTTTATGTTAAATACACAAAAACGTCAAAATGTCTCTTTCTTTCTCATATAAAGCCAATATTGATCTGTTTGTTTCTGTTTGGTAAGGATACTAATCTAATCATTTGTTTTCCTCTATGTTTGTTCTCATGTTTTAAGAAAATTAGAAATTTGAAAAATAACGATTGATTTTTTCTGATTCAGGTGAACTTTTAATACCCAAAAGTCATGATGTGAGACTGTATGAAGACATGGATGATGAGCAGCATATATAGCAAAATATTTAGCTTTCCTTTCTTCCCAATAAAATGTTTTTCCTTTTCAATCAATCTGCATTCTTCCCCTGGGAAAAATATTTTTGATGTTTGGTTGATATTGCCCTAAAATTTTATCAATTAAAATAAACAAAACTGTGATTTCTTTTTCCTTTTTAAAGGGGGAGGGGGGGGGGCGGGGTTTGTCCCAAGTGCTATGCTCTTTTCATTCTTTTGTGGGATTCAAGCTACTTATGAGTAGCAATAATTTGATTCGCTATTCAGCATCCTTTGTGCATTTAAGATATTATAAAATAGATACATTCAAGTTTATTCAGAACCTACATTTCTGCGTATTTGCCATATCTGCTATTGGGTAAAATTGCTGTTTACCATACCCATTTACCCAAAGAGACTTCCATTAAAACAGAAGGGGGTGATCGATCTCAACCCTGAGGGATAACACTTTGGGTGTGGTCAGTAATTTCTACCCCCATAAGGTAGCGCATTAGGTGTGGTCAAGCAATTTCTTTCTCTAAGCATTTTGAACACTCCCTAAGGAAAAGCAGTTAGCATGATTTCATACCCTTAAGATAGGACAAACAACCCCATTTGACTATTTTAGGAGAAGCCCTCCCCCTCCTTAATGGATGCTGTCAAATGGGATTTCTCATTTCTTACCTATGCTAACTTTGTCTGGGGTTTTAAATTGGCAGGTTAACATTTAAGAATGATATAACTGTGCTGTTAGACTGAAGTAGGAAAAAGATAGTGAATTATAATATTTGTATTCACAAAGATTTGTAGTTGTAGTTCATTACATTGGGAGAAATAGCTGAGATAAAATAAAATCTAGCTTGGATCGTGCATTTTAACCCTTTGGTGCCTGCCCTAAAATGGGCCATTTTTTGTCTCTCATTGTAAAATATCCTACCACTTCTGCTTTTATCCGATTTGCTTGTGCTATATGTCTATGGAAAGCTTACAAAATGGGCTACACATTGGTTCCCTCATTTTAAATTTTTTCACCATTTACTAATTATTTTTTGTATTAATTTATGCTAATTAAGGTGTTACGTAATATACTATTAACAAGAAAATATCACATTATACACTTGAAATCAAGTCAATCAAAAAATGTTGAAAACAAAATTACCTATCATATAATACACACTTGCTATAAATTCTAGCCCAAAGTGGGTGGGGGGGGGGGGGGGGGTTAAACATATAGCACTTTAGTCTTTTTACAGCATATGGACTGAGGTGAATGTTGTTATTATGGATCTCTTTTTTATTTTCAAAAGAAATTCTAGATTCTAGTCTAGAAACTATTTTGTTCAGGGGATCATACCCCTAAACTGCCCAAAGATTCCCAATATGGAAATTGGGTAATAAAGCTGGCTCCGCTTTTAGGCAGTGCCTAAATCTATATATTAACTTCTAAACAAAAGACTTGTTTACACTACTTCTGAACTCGTTTTTTCAATGGGTAATTTTTGAATCTAAGGTATTTCTTAGGGAAGATCTTTTTATGTGCAGTTATTTCTTAGGGATGTTTTTCGAATGTATGTAGCGTGCGACATGTCTCTTAGTTTAGCCACCCAAAGAGTAGACATTATGGCGCGCCCAAAATCTTGTAGAAGCGACAATAGATAGTTGAGAAACATTATCGTGTCGCGTCTACAAAATTTGTCGCGCACTACATGTTTTTGGTGGTGGCTAAACTAGGAAACATTTAGGAGACATGTAGCCAGGCCTTAACTAGTCTTTTACTTTTGTGATAAACCCTTCCTCCTGGTGTCTTGCTCTTTTTTTTGTCATGACTCGTAAGCTGGATATAGCAGCATGGAGTAAAGCATCATTTCTCTATTCACTGTTGAAACAGCTGAAACAATCAATGTTCTGCTCTACCGGAAATTATCCATATTACACTCTACGTGTGGTAACGTTCAGTGGCCGGATAGAGCTAGATGTCTTCTCTTTTATTCATTGTGAATCGCAAGCTTGATAGAGCAACACAAATTAATCCATTTATTTACTGTGTTGTACTAGCAGGACAGAGCTAAACGTCTTCTCTTCAAGAATCTATCCATATTCCACTCGCTGTGTGGTAACATCCAGTGGCCGTTAAACACGCACAAAATCGTCATCCGGTCTGTGTAGTCCAAGTCCGGCAGCAACTGTAATTACATAAACATACCATTATCGGGACTTATTCAGTGTGTTATATCTTAGGCTTGTTCGCAAAGTGAGGGGGGGGGGGGGGGGAGGGGCTGTCATTTGAAGGCAGATTGTGTGATTTTGTGCACTGTATACTACATACCTTGGGGTGACGAGAAAGTACTTAGCCCTTCATTTTAAGGCATATTTGGTTTACGGTATACTACTTACCTTGGGGGTGATCAGAAAGTACTGTGCCGTGTGGGCCTTGCACGCTGTCTTCACTACAAGGTCGAACACACGCCTCTCATTGTTGGGGTCCATACCCTGTGAAGAAGATTGAAATTAAATCTACTTATAACAGGCGCATACCCAGGATTGGCTAAGGGAGGGTGCGCAGTCATAGGTATCACATGGAAAAGCATAGCATTTGAAGACTCCTTAATAAAAAATGACCCACTTTTTGGCGGACAATGGGGTTATGTACCCGCCTGCATAAGCGCTGCATCCCCTTTCAAGTGTACACAGAGGCTTAAGCATATATATACTATACCGCATATATATCGTTAACAGCAGTGCTGCACCAAAGAAGCACTTGCACGCATATACAAAGAAAGATCAATGAAATTACTGAGGGTGTAACAAAACAAATCGTCCTGTAGTTACTTCATCCGCGTCTAATAAATAAAAGAGGAACCAATGAAATGGATCACCTGCAGAGGGGGACCTGGGCCCGAAAGGAGAGACCAAGGCGTCCGGAAGGTCCGTTAGCTACAAAACAACTCTCTTTAAATAATGTTTATCGTACTCCACTGTGTCGTATTTTCATACTTTTCCCTCCACGCGAGTGTGGCATGAGAAGAAGGCTATGTAATATTTTTATACTTTTCCCTTCACGCGAGTGTGTCATGAGAAGGCTATGTTATATTTTTATACTTTTCCCTTCACGCGAGTGTGTCATGAGAAGGCTATGTAATATTTTTATACTTTTCCCTTCACGCGAGTGTGTCATGAGAAGGCTATGTAATATTTTTATACTTTTCCCTTCACGCGAGTGTGTCATGAAAAGGCTATGTTATATTTTTATACTTTTCCCTTCACGCGAGTGTGGCACGAGAAGGCAAATACCCCGGGAGGCATGCACGGTACCTGGTTGATCTCGTCGACGACCCTGAAGGGGCAGTGGGTGAGCTCCTGGAGCGCCATGAGGAAGAGCATGGTGGACACACTTCTCTCGCCTCCGCTCTGATGGAAGGGGGTTAGCACATGGAGGGAGTCCTTCGCACGGAACTTCACCTTGATCTGGACACCATACCTGTCGTATTCCTTCTCGCCCTTTCCAGGAAGGAATAAAAGTACGTGTTAAAGGGGTGCTTCTATGTAACCAGAAACTTCCAATGACCCATTGTAGTTGTCCATGCCGTTTGGGGACTAATATTACGTATTAAGGGTGCTCCTATGTGAGCATAAACTTGGAATGACCCATTGTAATTATCCATGTAGTCCTTTTTGGGGGATATTATTACGTGCTTCCATGTGACCCAGAAACTTTTACCCCATTGCCACTATGTATGTCTATTTCTGAGACAAAACTAAACAAATTGCCAACATTACAGTTGTGCGCTCATTAATAACAATAGAATCTCATATGACCGACAAAAAAAATGTTAAAAGGGAATTTAAGCAGACAAGTTTCTGGATGACACAAAGGAAACGGAAGTAGAAAATTTTTGTGTTTAAAGCTTAGAATGAAAGCCTGCGAGGTAGAACATGTAAGTCTTCTTACATTGGGTTGGAGCAAAAAGTTCACAAAGAAGGAAACCATTAAACTTCCGGTTTCCGTTCGTGGTTCGGGAATGTGTTCACTTAAACACGGAGCTATCCCTTTCATAGCGCGCGTTCGTGTTTAAAGCCGCACTGTCACCAGTTTACTTCTCTGATGATTTTTAACGGAAAACGCGAAAACATTTCAAAATTATAGAAGGACTGTGTCTATTGGAAGTTTCCTTTAGGATGTGACTGATAATTTAGAGCGGATGGCCTGTTATTAGGGCGGATTCTAAAAGATTCTTTTGAGGTTTCCGTCGGCCCTCCGGAGGTAAACTGGTGAAAATGCAGCCGGTGGAGCATTTACCTGGTCAGTGGAGAGGGAGACTTCTCCTGCACAGCCCATCATCCGGAAGAACTCTCCATACTTAACGTTAATTTTGGCAAGAAGTTCCTGCAGTGGAACCAACCACCTGAAACCCCCGATATAAACAGTAAGCTATTTTAAGAAGAAGCTTTTGAATAGAATCAGAGAACAATGTGACATGGAAAGGTATTTACACTTGACGTCTTTGCACCTTTAGGGAATAATATTTTTTAGACCACTCAAACACAGGTTGTTGGAAGTGAAGTACCTTTGTTACTCACCGTTCTTTAAGGTTTGCAATCTGTTGCTGTTTTGCCGCTAGATTTGACTCTTGTGCGTCTACTTGTCCCGACATACTCTTGATTTCCTTGTCACGGCTCTCATATTCCTTAATAACCTGGTTAATAATTTTGAAAATGTTCAGAGTCTGAGCCCAACAGTTATAAAAGCGTTTGAGATTGATGCGGACTTACGTTCGGGTCTGTCTGATAGTTGCATTCTGCTCGAGCTTGTTCCTCATTTATTCTTTCATCAATTTCATCCAATGTGTCCGGCAGTATCTTGAAGGCCTGAAGTAGGAAAAAAAAAAAAAAACATCAGCATTGCTTGAACACTATGCTGGCAGTGATGTTGTAGGTCTGAAAAGGCTTGAAGGATACCATTTGCATTAGTCAAAACAGGGAAACATAGATGGCGGAAACTGAAGACGTTCTGTAGGAAGAAACAGCAAAATGACTAGACTAAGAAATGGCGCTGTCTTGGGAGTCCGCTAGGTAAAGAACTGTCATGTCTTTATTTCAATTGTCTAAATAGCATTGAACTGATTCAATAAAGGAAGGAAGCTTGAAGAAAAAAACAAACTTAACCAGGGAGAATGAAGACATCAGAAACACTAAACACCTTGCATTGGGTTAATACAGGAAAGGTGCTGATCTTAAGGGGCTAAAACGAGAATTTACGATAACATTCTTCTAAGTCAAGAAAATAGGAGAAAAACCTCTTGTATTTCAAAATGGCTAATTCGTAGCTTTTTTGGTATACATTAAGTCATTTACAAACCTCCTTCAAACTCGCTGGCACGTCTTCTCCCATAGGTATGCCTGTCAGCTGGTGAGCCACTTGTTTGAGGTTTCTAGCCTTTGACTTCTGTGCCTCCAAACTGGCTTGGGCCCGACGATACTCATCCTGAAATTCAAGTGATTGGATTCACGATTAGCATCTACTACTTGTACAGTATATTGATAGTAATTGCGAATTACAAAAAAAGTGAATTCTTTTTTAGTATGTTCGCTAAAATTTGTTTCGTGGTGCACAAAGGTGAGATCCAGATCTAGGTGAAGCAAGAGACTGGAGTACTTTGTTAAACAATACCCTAAGATGTCCTAGAAGAAGTTCAAACAACATTTTATCTATTGTTTTGTTAGAATTTGTTTCTGTGTGGCAGCGCAGGGTGCCTGGTGCCTAAAATTAAATCCAAAAGCTTGGAGTTTTGAATATTCAAAACAAGACGAAAGACATGTACACAAGAGGGATCCATAGTCACACAAGAGGGATCCATAGTCACACAAGAGGGATCCATAGTCACACAAGAGGGATCCATAGTCACGCAAGAGGGATCCAGAGTCACACAAGAGGGATCCATAGTCACACAAGAGGGATCCATAGTCTTACAAGAGGCATCCATAGTCACACAAGAGGGATTCATAGTCACACAAGAGGGATTCAGAGTCACACAAGAGGGATCCATAGTCACACAAGAGGGATCCATAGTCACACAAGAGGGATCCAGAGTCACACAAGAGGGATCCAGAGTCACACAAGAGGGATCCATAGTCACACAAGAGGGATCCATAGTCACACAAGAGGGATTCAGAGTCACACAAGAGGGATTTAGAGTCACACAAGAGGGATCCATAGTCACACAAGAGGGATCCAGAGTCACGCAAGAGGGATCCATAGTCACACAAGAGGGATCCATAGTCACGCAAGAGGGATCCATAGTCACACAAGAGGGATCCATAGTCACACAAGAGGGATCCAGAGTCACACAAGAGGGATCCATAGTCACACAAGAGGGATCCATAGTCACACAAGAGGGATCCATAGTCACACAAGAGGGATCCATAGTCACGCAAGAGGGATCCATAGTCACACAAGAGGGATCCATAGTCACACAAGAGGGATCCATAGTCACACAAGAGGGATCCATAGTCACACAAGAGGGATCCAGAGTCACGCAAGAGGGATTAAGAGTCACGCAAGAGGGATTCAGTGTCACGCAAGAGGGATTCAGTGTCACGCAAGAGGGATTCAGTGTACGGATCCAGAGTCTTGTTACCTCAAGCCTTGCATAGTTGTCCTGCGACTCTCTACACTGATTCTCAAGCTTGTTTTTCTCCATGTTTACTTTAGCGTGCTGGAAACTGGACAAAACACGCTCCTTGCAGACTGCCATGCAATCCTAAAACATAAAGATGCACGATAAAAGGACAAAACCTTAGTACAAAACAACAATGCTGTACAAATACGAAAATTCCCTTGTGACGGTGTTTTTTGTGGAAAGAAGAGAATCAGTAGAAAATCAGTTTAAAATATTCTGCAAGCTCTCGTCGTATTTTCTCCAAATTACGATTGGTTAGCGCCTTGTGGAAGGTGGCGTGACATGGTATCCTAGAATTAACAATTTGTCTCTAATAATGATTGAATAAATATTCGGAAACAGACGAGTGAATCTGTTGAAATATGGTTGCGTGCCGTTGAAGTGTACTTCTTTGTAAATGTTTGAAGCGATATTACCGTATCTTATTTAAAATCAAGCAAAAAACGAAAATATGACAATAGCTATCAGATTCCATTTTAATTAATCTCCAATAAGCGACCAACACCTATTGTTCAGGTATTTGGCGGCCAGTGGTCGCTTATGAGAGCAACCTCTCAGACCAGCTCCGTTAACGACCACAATTTTTCGTTCCCAAGTGCTTCGAATGTACTTGTCAATATTCACCTTGATAGCGTCCTTGAAATCTTCCGCAAGCCTCGTCCTCTTGACATTAATCTTATCAATCTCATGCTCAACCCTAGCTTCTTTAGCCTTTAGGTCTGGTGCCTCCCTCTGAACACTAGCCAGTCTGCATGGAAAGAGATAGTTCTATCATGGGGCAAGGTTGGTAAATCTATTTACTGGTACCTCTTTCCAAATGATCCATATTACCATGACGCGAGCTACATTGGCCACCAAGACAATGGTTTGAATTTAGCCAGTAAGAATCCGAGAACCACAGGTTTAATTGGCATGTTTCGTCATGTTCTGGTGCGCATTGAAGCATCTCTCAACCACGCTGATTGGCTAGTGAAGTTCATGTCAATCAAATACGTTTCTCGCATCCTTATTGGCTTACTTCCTGCAACTGTCAAGTGACAACGGTAGCGCGCGTCGTATCGATAACACGTTTCTCGCATCCTTATTGCCTTACTCCCTAATACTGTCAAGTGACCACGGTAGCGCGCGTCCTATCAGATAACATGTTTCTCGCATCCTTATTGACTAAATTCCTAAAACTGTCAAGTGGCCACGTTAGCACGCGGAGTATCAGATAGCACGTTTCTCGCATCCTTAATGGCTTACTCCCTTAAACCTTCAAGTGACCACGGTAGCGCGCGTTTTTCGCATCCTTATTGTCTCACTACCTGCAACTGTCTAGTGTTTTGTGTAACGTCTTTTTTGTCGACAACTTTATTTTATGAAGCTTTAGTTCTACTACAAAGTTTGGGAGGCCTGTGTTACGCCAACTAAACAGTGGTTAGCGAGTTAACCCACCTTGCGAGCAGGGTTAGATTTTACCTCCAAACTGACCCAGAGTTAGCGCTAACCAGCGTTTTGGGAACGAATATCCTAACATTTCGCTCTTAATCCAGGGTTAGTAATTCGGGGGATTACTTGGCTTTCGGGAACGGTGAGTTATCCGTAGATTAGCTAACCTACGATTAGCGAATTTTAACCCGGGATTAGGCGCTGATCGAGGGTTAAGTTAATCGGCCTTTCAGGAACCGGCCCCTGGGGGTAATAATTGAAACGTGGGTTAGGGTTAATTTAACCCTGGGTTAGCGCTAATCGCCTTTTCAGAAACCGGCCCCAGGAGCTAAAGTATGAAAAACTGAACTAAAATAGTGCCCTATTCGCCAGCTTTTGACAATGTCATTCTTTATTGCAGTTAAAAAGTACAGTTCTTATGCACATACAATAAAACCCCTATTTTGTTCCTGATATCTAAAAAAAAAAACCGCATCCTTACGTATTTTGCTTGGCCTCCATTTGGTTTCCAAGCGTCTTTCTTCGCTGTAGTTGCGAAGATAATGTTTTCTGGAACAAAAAGGTCAAGCAACCATTAAAAACAAAATGGTGAAACAAATGCATGAGCGCAGTAAGCAAGTAAAGAAAGGTTCCATGTCTTTAATAGCCACAAAAGTAATGGGTATAAGGCCGATTTGTGTTCACCATAGAGTATTAGCATACGGACCACTGACCTGAGCTGCTTATCTACTGTATCTATCTCAATATGGCAGGGGTAAACGGACTATGGGAAACTTGCTGGGGTACTGCCTATACATACACCTATACTTTTTGAAAAATGCAGGGCTTCTTCATGTCTAAAATTATGTCAACCCTAAAATTGATGCTCATCCTACTCCTATTAAAGCCGCATTGTCACCAGTTTACTTCCGGTCTATTACGTAACAATCTCCGATGATTTTTAACGGAAAACGCGAAACATATTTCAAAAAAATGAAAGCAGTGTGTCTATTGGAAGTTTCTTTCAGGTTGTGATTGATAATTTAGAACGGATGGCCTGTTATATATCTCCATTTGTTTCTTTGGGAGTATGAACCCCTTTCATTTTTATAGAAACTAGTTTAAAGCTGCATTGTCATCAGTTTACTTCCGGTCGATTACGTAACAATCTCCGATGATTTTAAACGCAAAACGCGAAAAATATTTCAAAATATTGAAAGCAAAGTGTGCTTATTTGAAGTTTCTTTGAGTATGTGATTGATAATTTAGAGCGGATGGCCTGTTTAATATCTCGGATTTTAATAGATTATTTTGTCTTTTAACGGTTGAGTTTTCCGTCGGACCTCCGGAAGTAAACTGGTGACAATGCGGCTTTAAATTTAAGTGGCTAGCATGAAAGCATTTTATCGGTTGCGTCCTCCTAGCCGTTGTTAAAACTCTCTAATCACGATAGCTATGGCACTGTAACTAACCTTGCTGTTCCTCAGTTCCTCTAGTTGGCCGGCAAGACCCTTTTCCTTGTCTACGATCTCTGCATACCGCTCATTAGATGACTGATGTTGTACCTGGATCTCCTAATGACAAAGCCAGTATAAACGGAAAACTGTGAGTCATATCTCAGTCATAGCGTTTTGGCAGATGGGTGCTTTTGTTATTGTTTTCTTTCAATGTTGAATGCGATTAAATATCGAAATAACCATCAAAACAAACTTTTATACCTCTTTTACCAAATCCAATCGATAATACAGCAAGAACCTCGGCTAATGTGGACAAACCTGTAGCTCCTCCTCAAGTGCTCTTTTGCGCTCAAGATCAACTGCAATGTTCAGAATCTTGGCATCCCTAGAGCGAAATTGGTGCATTGAGTATAATGGAAATGTTTAGAAACCTGGCTTCCTTAAAGCGAAATTGGTACACAGAGTAGGCAATGTCCGAAACTTTGTGCAAGAAAAATATAGTTGCACATAATTTCTTTTAATTTTCTAGTAATTCATTTTCTAGGAATGCAGGTAGATTGATGATCAACTACTTTCATATACAGTACATAGGAAATGTCTAAAGCCTTGGCTTTCTGGAAAAAGAATTGGTGTAGTGTTTATATAGGGAATGTTCACAAAATACAGAGACTGGTAAACCAGACTAAAACGGTTCTTTAATAAAACATACAAAATATTACTACTGACCTGATATGTTCAACACTTGTTGACTTCTCCTTATTCCCATACTTTGAAAACTTCACTCGATACTACATAAAGAAAACACGACAAAACCATAAGATAGAGTTGTTAAATGTCCAAAAAAAAAACCCACCTTTCTAAAGAAATATATATTACCCGTGATGAAGGTGTGAAGAAGTTTCGAAGTCCAGACTCATCAATAACCTGTGATAAAATGGAGAAAGTAATGATAATACTGTAAGAACACAGCCTTTCATGTTAGCTGGGAAACCCACATGTCGCTCCTCACTTACATTTATCGAATGCTGTGCTTTAAATGGCTGAGAACACTACAATTACTGATTCAAAATCCCAATTAATTTCTCATAGCTGAAAGCTTTATTGTATGCTGACAAATGATGACAAAACGATGTTAACCCAGGCAAGCATCTCTTATTGAGTATTAGTTACCTGATCGGAGTTCTTAGCAGTGGACTCATCACCCAGGAGAATATCATGTACCCTGTATGTTTCACATAAGTACTTAGTAACTTACCTGATCGGAGTTCTTAGCAGTGGACTCATCACCCAGGGGAATATCATGTACCCTGTATGTCTCACACAAGTACTTAGTGACAGCCTCTGGAGCAGTGAAGAGATCCTGAAGATAGCACTTGAAACCCCATCTCCTGATGATAACAGTATCTGGTCATTAGGCAACTGTCCACAAGGCAACTGGGCACTAGGAAACTGTGCTAAGTTACCTAACAATGTCTTAGCAAATGAAAATAAGGCATCTATAAAACACAGAGACTGGTATACCATCTATAAAACACAACCTAGTAATGGAAATTGCTGGAGTTTATTTATTCTCTTTATCCTTACCGATATCACTTATGAGCACTTTATTGTTGTAGAACTAACATTTGACATTCAGCGTTTGCATTGACAAAGTTATTTGAAATAAGTGTATATTACAAACCACACCAAGATACAGACTACAAAAGGTTTGCGGGAAATGTAGACACGAAAACATGCTCCAAGACTATGTTATCTTACCTGAGTTCTACAATTGAGCGCCTTGGACGGAAGCTTGAGAGTGGTTCATTTGGGGGGACCACGCCATTGACCTTCAGGTGCTGCTTATCACGTACCTATAGTCAACCAATTAATCAATAAATTCATTGGTCAATCAATCTATTTGTCAATGAATTAATATATTTATTGATAAATCAATCAATCAATTTTAGCAATCACTACAGTTATCTATCCATCCATCTATTCACATCAGTCAATCAATCAATCAATCAATTTTAGCAATCACTACAGTTACTGTATCTATCCATCATCAATTCACATCAATCAATCAATCAATCAATCAATCAATCAATCAATCAATCAATCAATCAATCAATCAATCAATCAATCAACCAATCAAACCAATCAATCAATCAATCAATCAAATCAATCAATCATGTGTGTAGTACAGGCAGGGATATGGGCTATATCAACTAACCCAATTAGTCAGATGCTTACTGGTTAGCATACCTCATCCATAAAGATGTTCATGTCTTCTCTGCTTTCAAAGACAAATGACCGCATGTCATTTGCATTGATAAGTTTCTCCAGATACTTTGCATCATTAATATTCTTCATGTTCACCTGTTATAGAAACAGGAAAACCAGGTCTAGTTAAAGTAATTTAGGGATAGGTAAAATTTAGGAATAGGAAAAATGAGACAATCAGACAGACAAATACACAAATATCCATGGCCCTAAGCAAGACCCTGGACAAATGTGCTGAAAAATTCAATACAAATAAGAGGAGGAGGAATGACATAGCTAGTTTCTAGTGCATCTCCTTCGAAATTGTCAGTCTTGTCAAACCTTTCCAGTTTAAAGCCATTTTGATGATTCACTGTCGAAGTGAAACCCCTTTATTATAATTGACCGCCGCCCTCAGTGTCAGTGCAAGTGAGTAGCTAAGGGGATGGGGGAGTGTGAGTGTCAGTGCAAGTGAGTAGCTGAGGGGATGGGGGAGTGTGAGTGTCATTGCAAGTGAGTAGCTGAGGGGATGGGGGAGTGTGAGTGTCAGTGCAAGTGAGTAGCTGAGGGGATGGGGGAGTGTGAGTGTCAGTGCAAGTGAGTAGCTGAGGGGATGGGGGAGTGTGAGTGTCATTGCAAGTGAGTAGCTGAGGGGATGGGGAAGTGTGAGTGTCAGTGCAAGTGAGTAGCTAAGGGGATGGGGGAGTGTGAGTGTCAGTGCAAGTGAGTAACTGAGGGGATGGGGGAGTGTGAGTGTCAGTGCAAGTGAGTAACTGAGGGGATGGGGGAGTGTGAGTGTCAGTGCAAGTGAGTAGCTGAGGGGATGGGGGAGTGTGAGTGTCATTGCAAGTGAGTAGCTGAGGGGATGGGGGAGTGTGAGTGTCAGTGCAAGTGAGTAGCTGAGGGGATGGGGGAGTGTGAGTGTCAGTGCAAGTGAGTAGCTGAGGGGATGGGGGAGTGTGAGTGTCATTGCAAGTGAGTAGCTGAGGGGATGGGGAAGTGTGAGTGTCAGTGCAAGTGAGTAGCTAAGGGGATGGGGGAGTGTGAGTGTCAGTGCAAGTGAGTAGCTAAGGGGATGGGGGAGTGTGAGTGTCAGTGCAAGTGAGTAACTGAGGGGATGGGGGAGTGTGAGTGTCAGTGCAAGTGAGTAGCTGAGGGGATGGGGGAGGGGGGAGTGTCAGTGCAAGTGAGTAGCTGAGGGGATGGGGGAGTGTGAGTGTCAGTGCAAGTGAGTAGCTAAGGGGATGGGAGGGGGGAGTGTCAGTGCAAGTGAGTAGCTGAGGGGATGGGGGAGTGTGAGTGTCAGTGCAAGTGAGTAGCTGAGGGGATGGGGGAGTGTGAGTGTCAGTGCAAGTGAGTAACTGAGGGGATGGGGGAGGGGGAGTGTGAGTGTCAGTGCAAGTGAGTAGCTAAGGGGATGGGGGAGTGTGAGTGTCAGTGCAAGTGAGTAGCTGAGGGGATGGGGGAGTGTGTGTCAGTGCAAGTGAGTAGCTGAGGGGATGGGGGAGTGTGAGTGTCAGTGCAAGTGAGTAGCTGAGGGGATGGGGGAGTGTGAGTGTCAGTGCAAGTGAGTAGCTAAGGGGATGGGGGATGGGGGAGTGTCAGTGCAAGTGAGTAGCTGAGGGGATGGGGGAGTGTGTGTCAGTGCAAGTGAGTAGCTGAGGGGATGGGGGAGTGTGAGTGTCAGTGCAAGTGAGTAGCTGAGGGGATGGGGGAGTGTGAGTGTCAGTGCAAGTGAGTAGCTGAGGGGATGGGGGAGTGTGAGTGTCAGTGCAAGTGAGTAGCTGAGGGGATGGGGGAGTGTGAGTGTCAGTGCAAGTGAGTAGCTAAGGGGATGGGGGAGTGTGAGTGTCAGTGCAAGTGAGTAGCTAAGGGGATGGGGGATGGGGGAGTGTCAGTGCAAGTGAGTAGCTGAGGGGATGGGGGAGTGTGAGTGTCAGTGCAAGTGAGTAGCTGAGGGGATGGGGGAGTGTGAGTGTCAGTGCAAGTGAGTAGCTAAGGGGATGGGGGAGTGTGAGTGTCAGTGCAAGTGAGTAGCTAAGGGGATGGGGGAGGGGGGAGTGTCAGTGCAAGTGAGTAGCTAAGGGGATGGGGGAGTGTGAGTGTCAGTGCAAGTGAGTAACTGAGGGGATGGGGGAGGGGGAGTGTGAGTGTCAGTGCAAGTGAGTAGCTAAGGGGATGGGGGAGGGGGAGTGTCAGTGCAAGTGAGTAGCTGAGGGGATGGGGGAGTGTGAGTGTCAGTGCAAGTGAGTAGCTGAGGGGATGGGGGAGTGTGTGTCAGTGCAAGTGAGTAGCTGAGGGGATGGGGGAGTGTGAGTGTCAGTGCAAGTGAGTAGCTGAGGGGATGGGGGAGTGTGAGTGTCAGTGCAAGTGAGTAGCTAAGGGGATGGGGGAGTGTGAGTGTCAGTGCAAGTGAGTAGCTAAGGGGATGGGGGAGGGGGGAGTGTCAGTGCAAGTGAGTAGCTGAGGGGATGGGGGAGTGTGAGTGTCAGTGCAAGTGAGTAACTGAGGGGATGGGGGAGGGGGAGTGTGAGTGTCAGTGCAAGTGAGTAGCTAAGGGGATGGGGGAGTGTGAGTGTCAGTGCAAGTGAGTAGCTGAGGGGATGGGGGAGTGTGTGTCAGTGCAAGTGAGTAGCTGAGGGGATGGGGGAGTGTGAGTGTCAGTGCAAGTGAGTAGCTGAGGGGATGGGGGAGTGTGAGTGTCAGTGCAAGTGAGTAGCTGAGGGGATGGGGGAGTGTGAGTGTCAGTGCAAGTGAGTAGCTGAGGGGATGGGGGAGTGTGTGTCAGTGCAAGTGAGTAGCTGAGGGGATGGGGGAGTGTGAGTGTCAGTGCAAGTGAGTAGCTGAGGGGATGGGGGAGTGTGAGTGTCAGTGCAAGTGAGTAGCTGAGGGGATGGGGGAGTGTGAGTGTCAGTGCAAGTGAGTAGCTGAGGGGATGGGGGAGTGTGAGTGTCAGTGCAAGTGAGTAGCTGAGGGGATGGGGGAGTGTGAGTGTCAGTGCAAGTGAGTAGCTAAGGGGATGGGGGAGTGTGAGTGTCAGTGCAAGTGAGTAGCTAAGGGGATGGGGGAGGGGGGAGTGTCAGTGCAAGTGAGTAGCTGAGGGGATGGGGGAGTGTGAGTGTCAGTGCAAGTGAGTAACTGAGGGGATGGTGGAGGGGGAGTGTGAGTGTCAGTGCAAGTGAGTAGCTAAGGGGATGGGGGAGGGGGAGTGTCAGTGCAAGTGAGTAGCTGAGGGGATGGGGGAGTGTGTGTCAGTGCAAGTGAGTAGCTGAGGGGATGGGGGAGTGTGTGTCAGTGCAAGTGAGTAGCTGAGGGGATGGGGGAGTGTGAGTGTCAGTGCAAGTGAGTAGCTGAGGGGATGGGGGAGTGTGAGTGTCAGTGCAAGTGAGTAGCTGAGGGGATGGGGGAGTGTGAGTGTCAGTGCAAGTGAGTAGCTAAGGGGATGGGGGAGGGGGGAGTGTCAGTGCAAGTGAGTAGCTGAGGGGATGGGGGAGTGTGAGTGTCAGTGCAAGTGAGTAACTGAGGGGATGGGGGAGGGGGAGTGTGAGTGTCAGTGCAAGTGAGTAGCTAAGGGGATGGGGGAGTGTGAGTGTCAGTGCAAGTGAGTAGCTGAGGGGATGGGGGAGTGTGTGTCAGTGCAAGTGAGTAGCTGAGGGGATGGGGGAGTGTGAGTGTCAGTGCAAGTGGGTAGCTGAGGGGATGGGGGAGTGTGTGTCAGTGCAAGTGAGTAGCTGAGGGGATGGGGGAGTGTGAGTGTCAGTGCAAGTGAGTAGCTAAGGGGATGGGGGATGGGGGAGTGTGAGTGTCAGTGCAAGTGAGTAGCTAAGGGGATGGGGGAGTGTGAGTGTCAGTGCAAGTGAGTAGCTGAGGGGATGGGGGAGTGTGAGTGTCAGTGCAAGTGAGTAGCTGAGGGGATGGGGGAGTGTGAGTGTCAGTGCAAGTGAGTAGCTAAGGGGATGGGGAAGGGGGGAGTGTCAGTGCGAGTAGCTAAGGGGATGGGGAAGGGGGGAGTGTCAGTGCAAGTGAGTAGCTGAGGGGATGGGGGAGTGTGAGTGTCAGTGCAAGTGAGTAACTGAGGGGATGGGGGAGGGGGAGTGTGAGTGTCAGTGCAAGTGAGTAGCTAAGGGGATGGGGGAGTGTGAGTGTCAGTGCAAGTGAGTAGCTGAGGGGATGGGGGAGTGTGTGTCAGTGCAAGTGAGTAGCTGAGGGGATGGGGGAGTGTGAGTGTCAGTGCAAGTGAGTAGCTGAGGGGATGGGGGAGTGTGTGTCAGTGCAAGTGAGTAGCTGAGGGGATGGGGGAGTGTGAGTGTCAGTGCAAGTGAGTAGCTAAGGGGATGGGGGAGTGTGAGTGTCAGTGCAAGTGAGTAGCTAAGGGGATGGGGGAGTGTGAGTGTCAGTGCAAGTGAGTAGCTGAGGGGATGGGGGAGTGTGAGTGTCAGTGCAAGTGAGTAGCTGAGGGGATGGGGGAGTGTGAGTGTCAGTGCAAGTGAGTAGCTAAGGGGATGGGGAAGTGTGTGTGTCAGTGCAAGTGAGTAGCTAAGGGGATGGGGGAGTGTGAGTGTCAGTGCAAGTGAGTAGCTAAGGGGATGGGGAAGGGGGGAGTGTCAGTGCGAGTAGCTAAGGGGATGGGGAAGGGGGGGAGTGTCAGTGCAAGTGAGTAGCTGAGGGGATGGGGGAGTGTGAGTGTCAGTGCAAGTGAGTAGCTAAGGGGATGGGGAAGGGGGGAGTGTCAGTGCAAGTGAGTAGCTGAGGGGATGGGGGAAGTGTGAGTGTCAGTGCAAGTGAGTAGCTGAGGGGATGGGGGAGGGGGGAGTGCACAGTCTCCCTGATTGTCAAACATTTTAATTACTTAAAAGTAATTACTTAAAATTACTTTTAATTACATTTTAATTACTTAAAAGTAATCTTTTATCAGAGGATTGTCATAAATTACTATTACTCCATATGAAATGTATGATTGTGCAACCCCAACCAGTTCAAGTTGCTGAATTACTGGCCCAGGAATGCTAGTTGTTTTGGCCAGGAATGGAGGGGGCTATTTGCATTGGGCTGAGGGTTTTCACTGTCTATGTATTATGTTACCTGTAACATAATGGGTTCATGGACCGGCTGTGAGAACTTGTCCTGGTTATCTCTCAGCCACATGACAGCATTATAGGTGTCTTTAAACCTTGTGCGAAGTAACTCAAGTCGCTGATTCCTCATGTCTTCAAGTCTGTGAAGCCTACTCTGGATATCTAGCCAGAAAGGATTCAGTTAGTTTTAGAGCACCACTTAAAAAGCCCTTGTCAGCCACACCTTTGTTAAACAAATGTTTTCTTCTTTTTCAACCAAGCTCAATCGAAAATATTGCATTGACTTCCCCAAATCAGCCAATGGGAATAGATGTTGTTTCATACTTGGTGCTTTGCTGATGACAAAATGGTGGCTGGCAGAAGCTGTTTAATGGTACATTGACAATCAGAAAGAGTTAGCCAATTGGTATTCAGGAATCCAAGTTTTGTTTGACATGGTTGATGCGGCAAAACAGCCGTTTGCTGTAATTACAATTTCTGTCTTCATTAGTTTATGATGTGAGCTCCATTTAACATTTATTTTAACACTAAAATGTGGAATGTTTATTGTGTTCTGTCTCGACAAACAGGGTCTTGTTGAGACTGTTTGAATATCTCACATGTGAAGCATTAAATAATTTCCGCTGTTCAAGGTTTTACTGGTTGTACAATTAGATATTACGAATAATTCAAATGAGATTGTTAAACTAAAACAACTAGACAAGATACCTTTGTCTTTTTATGTCAAGCCAAATGATAGCACCCTCCACTTAATTAATCTACTCTGTTAATTGTTATTATCTAATCAAAATGTAGCTCACCCAACACTATTTTAACAAATTATAGCTAATGTTGTTCCTATACAAAGAAATACCCCACAAACCTCTGGCTTGAAGTTTCAGTTGCTCTCTGTTTCTATTTAGTTGCTGGCCTTCCTGCTGTAAGGCTGTTATCTGGCGGTTCAGTTGGCGGGCATTCCCACTTATCTCCTCTATCTTAGGCTGAAATAGAAGTTTCCCGATCAATGTGGAAAAACTAGGGTATCGAAGAACCATCTAAGTAAGGACTCAGAATAACATTTACTGTTGAAGGTTTCATTTGTGTTTATACCTGTAGTTCTGCTGGGTCAGGCAACCTTTCCAGCTCCGTCTCATACCCCTGAATCTGTCTTTCAAGATCACTGATCCTGTTGATCAAAGTCAAATAAGATTTATTTTCTGCTATCACTCAAGTATTTACACAATAAACAATCATTTTTGAATAATTCAATATTAAATTTAATTATTTCCAGCCCTGTGCATATAGACTACTAGCCATACAACTTGAATATTCTGCTAATGGGAGGTTGGTTAGGACACTTACTTTTTATGCCTACGCTTCTCCTCATCCTGCATATCTTTCAAATGATTTTGCTGTTCCTCAATCTAAATAAAAAAAAAATCAATAGTTAAAATAATTGCAATAACATGCAATTACAATAATTGCATGCATATATCACACTTTATCCTGCAGTACAAAATATTCTGGTTTGCTTTAACTGTGTGTCAGGTTCACCTATATTGTGTCAGTTTACATGTTTATCTCAAGCAGATTTTACATTCTCAACATTTTGCATGATGAAGTAAATAAATACATACAAACATAATAAAAAATAAATAAACAAATCGATAAATTGCTCTACCTTGTCCACCAAGGCTTCTAGCTGATCACTCTTAGCTTTGGCCTTTCTGTGAGTCTCTGAGCCTTTCTCTGCCTACGGATAAACAAGTAGAGAGTATGGAGAAAACAAGCATAACAGATTATATATGTTTTCTATAGATTCATGGTGTTGAGCAAGCCAAAAGCTAAAAACAAAAAGGCATGTCTAGAGAAAAACCAAGGGCAGCGTCTAGCAGTAATTCACCAATCTTAGAATGGGTTTGAAAATAGTTAATTTTCTCACATGCTAAGCCATCTCTGAGCTCTGATAAGTACTGTATGTAGGTCACTGGAAATATCTAGACCTCCAAACAGTTTAAAAAGTCAATCACCCAACTATTTAACTAGTCAATTCTGTCTATCAAGCGGTTAACCAAAGAATCTTATCATTTCAGCACATGCACAGGGTGGGGCTGGACCCCATCTAGACACACCTGCTAAACCTACCCAGTTATCAGACACACACCTGCTAAACCTACCCAGTTATCAGACACACACCTGCTAAACCTACCCAGTTATCAGACACACACCTGCTAAACCTACCCAGTTATCAGACACACACCTGCTAAATCTACCCAGTTATCAGACACACACCTGCTAAACCTACCCAGTTATCAGACACACACCTGCTAAATCTACCCAGTTATCAGACACACACCGTCTAAACCTACCCAGTTATCAGACACACACCTGCTAAACCTACCCAGTTATCAGACATACACCTGCTAAACCTACCCAGCTATCAGACACACACCTGCTAAACCTACCCAGTTATCAGACACACACCTGCTAAACCTACCCAGTTATCAGACACACACCTGCTAAACCTACCCAGTTATCAGACACACACCTGCTAAACCTACCCAGCTATCAGACACACACCTGCTAAACCTACCCAGTTATCAGACACACACCTGCTAAACCTACCCAGAACCCACAACAAAAGTAAGTGGGACACTTCCCATACGAACAACCGCCAACCCTCTCCCCCCGATTAATATTGGTTAGAGGCGATTTTTCAGCTCAAAACACAAGCAGTAGCAAGGTGATCATTTGCCTTCAACATTGAGGAAGGGGGAGGGAAAGTGTCCCATTAGTTTTGTAACAGATTGCAGTTATCAGAACCTGAAAATCATCTAGACACACACCTGCTAAACCTACCCAGTTATCAGACACATACCTGCTAAACCTACCCAGTTATCAGACCCTGAAAATTACCTAGACACACACCTGCTAAACCTACCCAGTTATCAGACACACACCTGCTAAACCTACCCAGTTATCAGACACACACCTGCTAAACCTACCCAGTTATCAGACCCTGAAAATCATTTTTCTTGATTATGTAACTTTGTAAATGTAATAGCCCGGTTGGGATAGGGTTTGGTGGCCCAGAGACAAAGAATTACAATACTGTATCTTCTGGTCAACGGCAGACCGCTTCACTGTAGGATTGAAGTCCGCCATGTAGGATTGGGAATAAATGTACAGTCACTAATAGTTAGCTCATTGCTCGTCCTGTGTACACGACTTGGTGTCGGAAGTGGGATATGTCGAACACGAAGAGACCGGAGCTAAAGCTGGCCGGAAATATTAGCGAAAATTTCAAAAACTTCGAGCTCCGATTCAACGATTACTGCATACAAGCGAACTATCGGGACCTGGGAAAAGACCCCGGAACAGAACGCCTGGAACACTACAAGAGCCCCCTTCTAGAAATATTGGCATTGCGATCCTCCCTACCCGATGAAGCTTTATCCGCCCTTAGATACACTATCGAGCCACAAATACCTGAGGGAGAGAAGAAAAAACCATGGATTTGGATGGAAAAACTATGAGCCCACTACACAGGCACCACAGGGAGCTCGCTGTTGACCGAGCTGCTGAAAACACACATCAAACCTGACACCTCAAAGAAAACCTTGACGGATGTGGTTTCTGAAGCAAAATCAATAGAATCTGCAAAGAAGACAAGTAAGCTCATCACTGACTCGTCGGCAAAAGGAATCGAAGAGGAAGTTCATTGGACAGGCCTTAGACACAGCCAAATGAAACTGCGACGAGAACCAGGAACCTGCTTTTGGTGTGGCGACCGAAGAGGACCCCACCCCTGGAAGGAATGCCCTGCCAACGGCAAGTCATGTTCTAAGTGTGCTGGCAATGATCATTTCGCCCGAGTCTGTTTAGAAGAACACAATCCCCAAGCGTCCGGTTCGAGCCAGCGACAACAACAAGCGAGAGGAAGACCTCAGGCAAAGGGATATGACCAGCGCAGTCGGCGGGGCTATCCACGTGCCCGCGCCTCGCCTCGACCAAGGGATGTCCATTACACCAATATATGTGAAGAGCAGCAATATAGTTCAGCCCCCAGCCCCGACTATGGCTTCGATATGTACACGCTGGAAGCACAAGTACACAACATAGATACAGACAGCCCCTCCAAAAGCCCGGGAAAGCGCTATTTCACAACTCTACCACTTTCAACGACAGGGTCGTCTTTCAAGCCGGTCAAGTTTCAGATCGACACAGCAGCTACCTGCAACACGATGTCTTACAACACACTGCACATCTCCTGTACCCCTATAGAAACTCCAAGCCACTCCAACCAGTTGGCCAAGTAGAACTGGTATGCGACAAGTCGGACAAGTACGAAACACTAGTCTTCCAAATCTTACCAGACTCCTGCATTTGCCTTAAGCCTGCACTACTCTCTGGGAGTGACAGTGAACTCCTCAGACTAATCAAGGTGCAAGCAGAGGAGATCTATTCCCTCTCCTCGTCAGTGGTCCACACTGCCACCAAGACCGGAGATCTCCCAGGGTTCCAAACGACACCTCCAAAAGTGGATGAGGTCAGTCAGCACGGCATACGTCCACCTACAACAAGTACACGAAATCACCACAAACCCATGTCAGCCCACTCCCTCTCCTTCAGCATCGATCAGGGTTACAAAAGACCTCCGCCTCCAACTACCGGGCAATCTGAGAAAGGAAGACATACTTACTCAATACGCTGACAGCTTTGAAGGACTCGGATTCTTGGGTCCCCCTATACACTTCCAGTTAGACGAAAGCATACAGCCTGTTCAAATACCGGTTCACAGAATACCAGTAGCCAAACGAGAAAAGGAGATAGAAGCCCTGGACCGGTATGTCAAGGCCGGTGTCCTCGCCAAGGTGAACGACCCAACAAGTTGGTGTTCAAACGAGTTAATACGAGAAACATCTAAGAAATTCAGAGTGTGCATAGACCCAAGCCAAACTGTAAACAAGGCCATCAATCGCCCAATACACCAGATGTCCACCTTAAACGAACAGCTTCACAAGCTAAGTTCAGCGAGATGTTTCTCCCTTGTTGATGAGGAATCGTCATGGCTGACAACAATGCACACATCATACAGAAGATACAGTTGGCGCCGCCTACCACTTGGAATCAAGAGCGCACCAGAGGAGTTTCAGATGCGACTGTTAACTGCACTCGAAGGCCTGGAAGGCATCATATGTATGGCAGACGACATCCTAGTATTCAGAGAGGGAAAAGATTTCGCAGAAGCTGAGAAAGATCACGACAGACAATTCGTCGCCCTGATGGAACGCTGTAAACAGAGAAATATCAAGCTCAATGCACAGAAGCTTTAGTTCAAGCTGACAGAGCTCAAATTTATGGGAACCATAATCTCGGACGAAGGAATAAAACCGGATCCAGACAAGATAACAGCCATAACTGAGATGCCAACACCAAATAACAAGCAAGCACTACTTCAATTCATCGAAATGGTGAACTATCTCGTGCCGTTCTGCCCAAACCTGAGCACAGAAATACAGCCGCTGTGCAAGCTAACGCAGGACGCCGTTACTTTCAACTGGTCTGAAGCACAAGATAGAGCGTTCAAGAAAGCAAAACAACTGATCTCATCAGCTCCTGTCTTAGCCTACTATGATCTTCACAAGCCAGTCGTGCTACAGACGGACGCCAGTGACTATGCTGTCGGTGGAGCTCTGCTCCAACCCAATGACGAGGGTAAACTCCAGCCTGTGGCTTTCACTTCCTCAAGTATGAGCCCAACAGAACAACGCTACTCACAAATCGAGAGGGAGTGTTTGGCAATCTGTAACGGTTTCCAGAAATTTGACCAGTGGCTATACGGCAAGTCAGATATCGAAGTTCACACCGACCACCAGCCCCTCGAAACCATCATGAAGAAACCTCTCAACAAGGCTCCTGCACGCTTACAGAAGATGATCATGAAGTTGCAGCGCTATCAATTCAAGCTTACCTACAAAAGAGGCCCGACCATCTACCTGGCCGACACTCTCTCTAGAGCAGCCCTTCCTCAACCCATTGCCGCTAAAGTAACATCTTTCGAAGTATTCCGCACAGAGATGGCGGCCAGAGAAACCGACAAGAAACCAAGGCTAACAGAGAACACTGAGAGCCAAATAAGGGAAGAGACAAGCAAAGATACTACATTGGCAGCCTTACAAGACGGCATCATACATGGATGGCCAGAAGACAAAACACGCCTGCAACATTCGCTTCGCCCCTACTGGTGCTACAGGGGCGAGCTGTCAGTACAGAACGGCATAATCTACAAAGGCATACAAGTAATGATACCCCAATCAATGTACAAAACCATGCTCTCCAAGATACACGCAAATCACTTTGGCGCAGAATCCAACATACGCATGGCACGTGAAGTCCTATTCTGGCCAGGGATGAGGAAAGCAATTCAGGACGCATGTGAATCCTGTGGCACTTGTGCCCAATATGCACAATCAGCCCCAAAGGAACCCATGCGGTCTCCACCCATACCCACTAGACCATGGGAGATAGTCAGCCAGGATATATGTGAAATAGACAAGCAGAACTATTTGGTCACGGTCTGTCACTTCTCTGACTGGATTGAAGTGGACAAACTGGAAGACACCCTGGCTCCCACAATCATCGAGAAAACTCAGGCACATTTTGCGAGATATGGCATTCCAGTGAACTGCCACACTGACAACGGTCCCCAGTTTATAAGCAAGGAATACAGACAGTTCTCAGCTGACTATGGCTTCAAGCACACGTCGTCGCCATACCACCCAAAAGGCAATGGAAGAGTTGAGGCTGCTGTCAAGGTCGCAAAATCAATGCTGAAAAAGGCAAACGACTTTCAAAACGCAATGCTGATGTACCGAAACACCCCGCCTCAAGGTCACACCTACTAACGAGTGCAACGCACGTTTTTGAGACGTACAAGAACCACACTACCCACCACAGAACAACTCCTGGCTCCATCCATGGTCAACATTGAAACCGTAAAACAGGAAATAGTCAAAAAAGGAGTGAAACGAAAGCATACTATGACAAGATGGTGGTGATGATGGTGATGAGATACCCAGCATCGGAGCCTTATACCGCCACTCCAGCCCAGTTCAGTCAGCCCACAGGGATCACCCACAATACACCGCAGATACACAAAAGCCAGGTTTCGTCACACCAGGCTGAAGAGATCAATAAATCAAACCCCATGGATGGGCTCGCGATAGAAATACCTCTGCCTCAAGACACCCAGGGACAACCGGAAACGCTCAACCCGGCAAGACAGACAAGATCTGGGAGGGAAGTCAAAACTCCACAGAGACTTAAAGATTATCTTCTCAAGTAGCTGATGTTTAGAACCACTCTTCAGGAACCATCATAGGAACACTGTAGAACGTTATGGTTAACTGTTAAGGCGTTGTTTGTTTTATTTTATTATAATGTAATTTTCGTTAAAAAGGGGGAGATGTTGGTCAGCGCTCTGCTGGTCAGCGGCAGGCCGCTTCACTGTAGGATTGAGGTCCGCCATGTAGGATTGGGAATAAATGTACAGTCACTCATAGTTACCTCATTGCTCGTCCTGTGTACATGACTCTTTCAACATCGGGTTCAAGTCTAAATCTGACACACCTAGCATCGTATTACTAGCGACCTAACTGTCATACAATCATCAACTTAATCGCTTTATCTGTTTCGCTACATCATGCACACATCACTACATAAATGAGAAAATAAATTTGTAAAATTTAAGATTTTTTTATTACCTCATCGTCTACATACCTGTTGCTTCATGTTTCTGTCAAGTTGACAGAGGTGCTGTACAATGGCATTCAGTTGCTGTTCCATAGGGGCATTCTCCCTACGGCACTGGTCAAGTTGCTTCTTTGCATCTTCACGCTTTGTCTTGAGCTCTACAAATTGCTTTCGGGCCTCCTCATATTCCTGTTCAAAGAAGGAATTCTACAGTTGTACTAGATTGTTCTACATACTAATCAGATCTTAAGATGATCATCCTGGGCATGGAGGTGCTCAGATTTGGCATTACTACTATAACGCAGGTAGGCATATTGTTTAGACATGATAAAATTCCAAACTTTGAGTATTGAAAACAAATATGTAAGGATCTTAATGACTGTGGTTTCTTTCAAGTCAATTGGTCTGGCATGATAATATTGTTTTATTTTTGTTTTTGGAAAATTTAAAAAGTAACATTTCATATTTACTCCTGAAGAATTTCTTGGCCTTATTTGACACAAAATGAGCTTATTCAAGAAAAACCTTCATGCTGGCAAATATAATAACCACTATAACATGTTTTGGTCCCATGTTTTTTTAGGTTTAGACATAAAACGCCATTTGTAAGAACACTGCCAAGGTTATAGTGCACAACCATCTATGAATAAAGATTATTGTATTTTATTTAGAAGGTGATTATTGTATTTTATTTAGAAGGTGACTATTGTATTTTATTTAGAAGGTGACTATTGTATTTTATTTAGAAGGTGACTATTGTATTTTATTTAGAAGGTGACTATTGTATTTTATTTAGAAGGTGATTATTGTATTTTATTTAGAAGGTGACTATTGTATTTTATTTAGAAGGTGACTATTGTATTTTATTTAGAAGGTGATTATTGTATTTTATTTAGAAGGTGATTATTGTATTTTATTTAGAAGGTGATTATTGTATTTTATTTAGAAGGTGACTATTGTATGTTATTTAGAAGGTGATTATTGTATTTTAATTAGAAGGTGATTATTGTATTTTATTTAGAAGGTGATTATTGTATTTTATTTAGAAGATAATTATTGTATTTTAATTAGAAGGTGATTATTGTATTTTATTAAAAGGTGATTATTGTATTTTATTTAGAAGGTGATTATTGTATTTTATTTAGAAGGTGATTATTGTATTTTATTTAGAAGGTGATTATTGTATTTTATTTAGAAGGTGATGGATGAAGTTATACTCACAGCCCAAGGTCTTTTTTTCTTAAGAAGTTGAACAATCTCCATGTGACGCTCCCTCTCCTTGTACCGCTGCACCTCATGCTCAAGGCGTTGGTTCTGCTCTTGTAACCTTTCCAAGTGGCTATTCTTCTCTTGCAGAGATAGCTAAGGTAACATATATCAGGTAACATAAATATGCTAGATTTTGACGGCTTTATGGATTTTGGTGGTGAAAAAAAGCCTGCATACTCAAAATATGGAAGGGGAACACAGGAAAAAAGAGCCGGCAAAGACCAGAAAACAGCCGGTTATAGCCTTGAGCCGGCCCCTGTTTTGAACCCTGTATATAAATGCATGGTGGTAATAATGGATGATACAGCTTTTCAAGTATTTTTTGTGGGGAACCACAACTAACAACTATTGTTCTTGCTTCACCACAGAAAATCACCAATATAATATATAGGTAAGGCCATGTTTCACATATTTTTTTCAAAATGTTACTATCTGCATTAGGTTCTGCCTGCATGTTTAGTACAAAAAAAGATCCTATGCGGGAAAGCTATGATGAGGCTTTTTGACACAGGACAATGGAACTTTGCCTAAAGTTCTTGAATGGATAATAACTCGAAGGTCAATAAATGAATAGGTTATATTTTGTATACAGACATATCACACTAAAACAAGATGAATCTATTCTTAGTCTTCTTATTCTTGGCAAAAGGAATGTACCTCAATTTCCTTCTCTGCTTTTCTGAGATCAATCAGCTCTTGGTGATCACTCTGCATCCCAGGTGGGCCTACCTACAGACATGATAGAGTAACACAATGAAGTAAGAGAGTCCAAGGCATTGTCACACATGGGCCTATGTACCTACAGACATGACAGAGTAACACAATGAAGTAAGAGAGTTCAAGGCATTGTCACACATGGGCCTACCTACAGACATGATAGAGTAACACAATAAAGTGAGAGAGTCCAAGGCATTGTCACACATGGGCCTATGTACCTACAGACATGATAGAGTGACACAATGAAGTAAGAGAGTCCAAGGCATTGTCACACATGGGCCTACCTACAGACATGATAGAGTAACACAATGAAGTAAGAGAGTCCAAGGCATTGTCACACATGGGCCTTATGTACCTACAGACATGATAGAGTAACACAATGAAGTAAGAGAATCCAAGGCATTGTCACACATGGGCCTACCTACAGACATGATAGAGTAACACAATGAAGTATGAGAGTTCAAGGCATTGTCACACATGGGCCTACCTACAGACATGATAGAGTAACACAATGAAGTAAGAGAGTCCAAGGCATTGTCACACATGGGCCTATGTACCTACAGACATGATAGAGTGACACAATGAAGTAAGAGAGTTCAAGGCATTATCACACATGGGCCTACCTACAGACATGATAGAGTGACACAATGAAGTAAGAGAGTCCAAGGCATTGTCACACATGGGCCTATGTACCTACAGACATGACAGAGTAACACAATGAAGTGAGAGAGTCCAAGGCATTGTCACACATGGGCCTATGTACCTACAGACATGACAGAGTAACACAATGAAGTAAGAGAGTTCACGGCATTGTCACACATGGGCCTACCTACAGACATGATAGAGTAACACAATGAAGTAAGAGAGTTCAAGGCATTGTCACACATGGGCCTATGTACCTACAGACATGATAGAGTAACACAATGAAGTAAGAGAGTCCAAGGCATTGTCACACATGGGCCTATGTACCTACAGACATGATAGAGTGACACAATGAAGTAAGAGAGTCCAAGGCATTGTTACACATGGGCCTACCTACAGACATGATAGAGTAACACAATGAAGTAAGAGAGTTCAAGGCATTGTCACACATGGGCCTACCTACAGACATGATAGAGTAACACAATGAAGTAAGAGAGTTCACGGCATTGTCACACATGGGCCTACCTACAGACATGATAGAGTGACACAATGAAGTAAGAGAGTCCAAGGCATTGTCACACATGGGCCTATGTACCTACAGACATGATAGAGTAACACAATGATGTAAGAGAGTCCACGGCATTGTCACACATGGGCCTATGTACAGACATGATAGAGTAACACAATGAAGTAAGAGAGTCCAAGGCATTGTCACACATGGGCCTATGTACAGACATGATAGAGTAACACAATGAAGTAAGAGAGTCCAAGGCATTGTCACACATGGGCCTACCTACAGACATGATAGAGTAACACAATGAAGTAAGAGAGTCCAAGGCATTGTCACACATGGGCCTACCTACAGACATGATAGAGTAACACAATGATGTAAGAGAGTTCACGGCATTGTCACACATGGGCCTACCTACAGACATGATAGAGTAACACAATGAAGTAAGAGAGTCCAAGGCATTGTCACACATGGGCCTACCTACAGACATGATAGAGTAACACAATGATGTAAGAGAGTCCACGGCATTGTCACACATGGGCCTACCTACAGACATGATAGAGTAACACAATGAAGTAAGAGAGTCCAAGGCATTGTCACACATGGGCCTATGTACCTACAGACATGATAGAGTGACACAATGAAGTAAGAGAGTCCACGGCATT
Organism: Nematostella vectensis; assembly: GCF_932526225.1. Taxonomy (NCBI): domain Eukaryota; kingdom Metazoa; phylum Cnidaria; class Anthozoa; order Actiniaria; family Edwardsiidae; genus Nematostella; species Nematostella vectensis. The sequence goes on along the minus strand of NC_064038.1, from coordinate 2,248,859 downwards.
GTCACACATGGGCCTTATGTACCTACAGACATGATAGAGTAACACAATGAAGTAAGAGAGTTCAAGGCATTATCACACATGGGCCTACCTACAGACATGATAGAGTGACACAATGAAGTAAGAGAGTCCAAGGCATTGTCACACATGGGCCTACCTACAGACATGATAGAGTAACACAATGAAGTAAGAGAGTCCAAGGCATTGTCACACATGGGCCTATGTACCTACAGACATGATAGAGTAACACAATGATGTAAGAGAGTCCACGGCATTGTCACACATGGGCCTATGTACCTACAGACATGATAGAGTAACACAATGAAGAAAGAGAGTTCAAGGCATTGTCACACATCTGGTGTAACAGACAGCTGGATACTAGACAGACAAACAGATCCATTGACAGATAGATAAGCAGATAGGAAGAAATAAAAGCAGACAGACATACAATAATCAGACAAATATAGGTAAATGAATATAAAAACAAATCCACTTACTGCTGCTTCAGTTGCCATAAGAAGCTGTTGCTGTGTCATTTTTGCAAATTCCACAACTTTGTCCTAAATAATATGTAAAAAAAAAATACAGATTACTTGACTTGTTTCCAGGGAGTTTCACTGAGGCTTTACCTTAGCTAAACAAGGATAGTAAATAAACAATGCGGTCAAGATTTGTGCAACACCTGGAGCTGCTGGAGTGTTAGCAGTTGCTTATTTCAAAAAAAGCTAACCCTCAAACGTCAGCGACACTTCACTGTTTTCAAGCAATATAAAACATGAAACTACAATCCAGCATTGATCTTTATCCCTTCTTATACAATGCCAATTCATATTATCCATTTTTTGAAATCTCACTGTTATGTACCACACCTGGGGGTAAAATTGTGTAGACTGCACAGTACCTGTGGTAAAAACTGGCAGAGGTTGGATATCTGGACATTGAGTCTTGCTGTTAAATCTTGAACCTGCAAAAATACAAACAAATTGTAACAAATCTAGGTAATACCATTGTCCCTATCGCTGTAACTAACATGAACAGTTGCTTGACCCTGCTAGTGATGGTTTGGACACACTTACATACAGTATCTGTGGGTTTATCTAATTATGACTTCTGTATTGCAGGTATGTTAAGGCAGTGACCAATTGATGCCAGTGATTGCAGGGTGTGTGAAGACAGTGACCAATTGATGCCAGTGATTGCAGGTGTGTGAAGGCAGTCTCCAATTGATGCCAGTGATTGCAGGGTGTGTGAAGATAGTGACCAATTGATGCCAGTGATTGCAGGCTGTGTGAAGACAGTGACCAATTGATACCAGTGATTGCAGGGTGGGTGAAGTCAAGTGACCAATTGATGCCAGTGATTGCAGGGTGTGTGAAGACAGTGACCAATTGATGCCAGTGATTGCAGACAGTATGGATCTACATTAGCAGGATATTGAGCCTATACAAACCTCTTTCATAGTGGCCCCTTTGCCATTGATCTTCCACACAGATCTGTTGCCCTCCCTGTAGATGTCTCTAGTGATTATGTAGTTGTGGCCCGAAGAATTATACCTGGAATGCAAAAAAAAAAAAAAAAAAAACACTTAGACAAGATATCAGCTTGATTCTTTTGTAGCTTCTCCATGAGAGGAATCCACCATTTTTATAGTTTGGAAAAAATCCTCCAGTGATAAATGGATCTTAAATGTGCAGGGGCCACAAAGAGCTTTAATTCGAATCCAACTTACAGTTCAACCTCTGTCATCCCTTGAGATGCCCCATGCTTGACAAACTCACCAACCTGGATATTAATACATAAGTAGAACGAAGTTAATCCAGAACATAAGAGTTTTTTATATCCAAACAAAATCATCTAAAAAGTGAGTTATAAATACATCAACATAAGTAATTAGAAACCCTGGACCTGTGATTTATTTATTTATTCTAATATATCATTTTATACTCCCGAGATATGCAGAGTCACATTTTATGTTAACCCTCACATCACACAAAGCATCTATTTTCATCTGCTAATTAAGTGAGTATCCAAGATACATATTTTATATCAAATGTATCCTTAATTACTGTATGTACAGTGATGACTAAAACTATTGCAACATTTCACTGCGGTGACCTTGGTAAAAAACCACAGTAACCCCGGTCACACCTCTGTGGTCAGACACTCTAACCTCATCAAAAAAGTGTGGTAATTAGCAACGGTTTTCAACTGCGGTACAAACTATGAAAAGTACACATGATCCCGGTAACATTGCTCTATAATTGATATTCTTACTTATGGAAAACATAGTTTAAAATAGAACTGAATTGACAGGCAAGCAATTGCTAATCTCAAAGGTTCTCTGTGAACGTTTCAACAAGTTCTTTCTGGAAGGGTAAATTGTTTGTCGATATGAATGAAGAGGAATAATCGGACAACTAGCTTAGCAAGCAAGTTGAGTAGGAATTGTAAATAGAAAGTTCCGAAAGATTTCATTTGCAAAATAATGTTCGAATGCTAAAAATAATCGCTAGACACATGAATGTGTGAAATGTTGAACAAAACTATCTTGAGGAATCCATTTCTTTGTATGTAAAGACTACACATATATTGGGAAGACTTTTTACGTGAAGAAACTATTGATTGCTAAGCGAATGTGTGAAAAAGAGTTTTTTCGCGAAGGAATGTTCGAATGCTAAAAAGTGAAGGTTGCATATCAAAAGCAATCAAATGCTGTTAGGATAACAAAAATATACGCAAATGTGAGAAAAGTCAGACAAGTTGTCTTAAAGCCGCATTGTCACCAGTTTACTTCCGGAGGTCCGACGAAAACCTCAACCGTTAAAAAACAAAAGAATCTATTAGAATCCAAGATATTTAACAGGCCATCCGCTCTAAATTATCAATCACATCCTCAAAGAAACTTCGCGTTTTCCGTTAAAAATCATCGAAGGTTTTTTACGTAATCGACCGGAAGTAAACTGGTGGCTTTAAGACAACTTGATTAGAAATAAAGTTTTGGAAGGACTATTTTCTATAAGGAATGTTTAAATGCCAAAAATAATCTCTAAACACACGAATGTGTGTTTTCGCTAGGATTAATTTGTTATTGTAAAGATTATAAACAAAGTTCGGAAAGACTATTTTCTGGAAGAAATATTCAAATGCCAAAAATAATCATTCAGTTAGTAAAGTTTGTGCAGACCAAACAGACTTTTCTTGATATACAAATCAAATCACTCCTTATGTACATTCAGCTCTTACATGATACTTAACTGCAGATTTTGGCCGCGGTTTTAGGAATATAATGTAAACGCTGTCAACGCGGCAGACCGCGACAGAACTGCGGTTTGCTGAAAAATCTTGGGCACCCCGGTTTTGCCGCGGAAAATAGTTTTAGTCATCACTGTATCAGCCTTCATTCAAAGATTATTAATATTTGAAGTTTCCATTGTGAGTTGACAGTTGTCAGGGGCGGATCCAGGAGCTCCAAAAATGGGGGGGGGGGGGGGGACAAAGCAAGGGTTTCAAGAGAGGGGGGATTCAATATTCTTTTGTGTATTTCCTCAAATCTTTTTTCGTTTTTTTAAGCCATATATCTCAAAATAAGGGGGATGGAAATGAAAAAAGTTTCTCTGAATGGAGATGAAGAAATCTTGATTCTTCAAATCAACCTTTAATCAGCAGTGCTGCCTTTTACACAAGAGCAGTTGAACAAGGTTGAAAACCCAAGTGAGGATCTCAGCGATCGAGCTGCTTATATACATGTCACAGAATGTTCTAGAAGTAAACAATACATCAGTGTTCCTAAAATAGATCGATGGGGTCTTAGGTTATTTACAAATAATTGGAAATATCTAGATTATACTAAATCATGCTGAGTCATTATGAGTCATGGTTATTAGTCTGTATGGTATAGTTCCCAAAAGTTTGCAAAAAGTGATATTCCAACAGCCCACCCCTTAATCCGCCCCTGGTTGCGTTTTTAAATATAAACAAATACAAAGGTGTGGTTGATCAACATTCTTTAAGATAAGACTATTTGTCTGGTGCTCTGTGATGTCTTATAGCATAATAAAGCATACCTCACTAGCTCTGCCCAGTAGGCGGGGATGGCCGGCAAGCCCAAGACAGAGTGCACACACCACGGATGATTTACCAGTCCCTATGAAACAAAACACATCTTTTTCAATACTCCAACACCACAGAAAACTTGGAGGTTGTGATCAATTAAAACAGCTACATTCTAAATTCTCCTGGCTATTTTTGAGCTGAATTTACAAAAAAACAGACTGAAAACGGATACCTCCCCCCCTATTCTGAGTTTTATACAGCCCGTCAAAGTCAAACACAGCTGCACCTAGTCAGCAGTATCCAAGCTTTCCAACAGTGCTTTGCGGTCCCCACTTTTAATCCCTCGTCGTTGTGCTGAAGCCAGCACAAGTTGATGGTTGCTTGTATTTTTCATAAAAAATACAGCTATAGCATATTAGGAGAGTGTCTCAGGACATCATGAAGTGAGTTATGGATATTTGCAAGCAAAGGTGGATTTATGATGATTTTTTTCTTGTTTGGCTTTGCCTGGATGAGAAAATAATTTTCTAATGAATCACCACAGCTCTCCTAAATGCTGTCTTTTCTGAAACCAACTTGATTGCAAAATTGTTTACATTGCTATTCTGGGTCTGTATGACCTGGAATTGATTTGTTTGGCTTCGGGGTGAAAAGACTTATAAAAAACCATCTGACTTTGGGGAGAGGAGTGTTGACTGGCCCTTCCCTAGTGAATTTTTCCCTGGATCTCCCAGAATGCTTTTCAATCCGTAAAGGCATCTTCGTGGTTTTACAAGCCTTCAAGGAGTGGATATTGTGTTTTGAGGCCATGGAAATGAACCTGGAGGATCAGAATAAAGGTATCTATTTGTGTCTTGAGCTGTGTTTGCTGATCTCTCTCCCTTGTGTTGTATTTTGGGCGTTTTATTGAAAGGGGTGATTCTGCTTTTCTTTCCTTGTTTGATTTGAAATTTGTCAAAGAACATGTGCTATTATTTGGCTTAAGAGTAGTTGCCAACACCTTGGTTGGATGCATATCTTCAAGACCATTTATCCCTTAGACTGATGCCTGTGTATCTTCATCTTGTTGTGTTTAGTTTGCATTTATGAATTTTTGGGGTTGTGGGTACTTCCCAAAGCCGGTACAGGCTGGTTGAGGGGTCAATGTGTTTAAGATATTACCGCTAAAATTGCAATCACACCAGTTTACTTCCAGTCAATTATTTAACAATCTGACAGGCCGACTGAAACCTAAACAAGGCCATACAGTAGCAAAGGGAGAAACAAGAATTCTATCAGCACTTTTTAACAGGCTATCCACTCTCAATTGGAAGTCTCATCACCAAAAGGCCATAAGGCCCATCATCAACTGATCACTTTATAAAAAAATTTTTGATTGAAAGGGGTAATGTCCAGAGTTGTAACATACAGTAAACTGGCTCAAATTAGGAATAAAAAGTGTATCACACTAGACAGTAACAAGAATTGTTCTTGGTCTATGCCAAATCTACAAAGGATGACAGGTAAAACCAATATATAAATAATTGGAGAAATTGGAAGCTTACAGTATGCACTTTGGTTATCACATTAATCCAGTTGAAAACAAAGTCTAACTAAGGTCTAGGGAACATTTAAATGTGGACACTTCACACTCGCAACAGCAAGGAAGTACCAACTTACCATTAGGTCCAACAAGAACATTTAAATGTGGACCTTGCATTACTTCACACTCATCATATGTCCTGCAAAAAATTACCAAAAAATAATATTCAAATTAGATAATTGTATCAAGAAAACAATTGACAAACAGATCGATCCCAGATTTGTAAAGATCTGCTTATAACTTAGATGTCAATTGTATCAATTGAATGTTGATTCAATAATGAATTATCTAGTCTGTCAGTATCCAGTCATTTAGACTTTATCATCAATTAGTTCTCAATTGCCCAAACCGCTTGTAGTCCAGCGGATATGTGCAGATTTTACCTTGAATTGCGCACTTTTTGCTAAAGTTATCAATTTTAGCATAGTGATAGTTTTAATATCCCTTACAAGATAGGCTATAGAGCCAAGCTGAGTTCGGCTTTAATTTCTGATTAATAATGAATATTGATTTGGCCGCCATTTTGAACCGGAAGTAAACTAACTTTTTCAAAAAAAAATAAACTCACACATTTTAAGAAAGTTTACTCATAGACAAATAAAATACAAGTCAAAGAATGCATCTAAACAAAACAGTTCTTAAAGTAAACAGAGTTTTTTTCATTTTTGTAACTTTTACGGTGACAGCGATTTTGAACCAGAAGTAGTCAAGAGTAAATACTGGCACGCTTGTTTCAATTTGCGCCTTTAAACAAAAATAAAAAAAAATTGTTTCAGGAGTAGTTTAGGGTCATCTTTTCAAGATACCCTATGGAGCCAAAAAAAAATCGGATTTAATCGAAGGAATATCTTGGAATATTAAAATGGCTGATAATTTAATCCGAAAGTCGATATCACGCGTCGATACTCACTATTTTCGCAAGTCGTCAAATGATATAAAAGACACATATAGCCAGCCCAAGTATACCAAACATTCACGCTCGCTCGCAACTGCTTATGTGACAAGCCTGGTGGGGATACCAAGCTGCTCCACCAATTGACCTCAACATCTGTAAACGACCGCACACATGAATGTGTGCAAGTGCTATAAGATGAACAGTTTCTAACAGAAAAAAAACTGTTAATCTGGTGGCCTCGGGTGTGTGCTTATCACTCTTCTTGCCTTTCTTTCTTATTCTACAGAAGAGTCAAAGGAGTATCTCGCCAATTAGAATTTCACGCATTTACAGGTGATACTGTATCCTGTTGTGCGGGTAGGGGGAAAAACAGTACTTGCTGTATTCCACAAAGCCACAGATGGTCTTCAACAGCTAGTCTTCAGGTCAGTTAAGATAAAAGACAATGTTTGACAACACTTGAGTGCTTTCCACTGCTTCTATACGATCCAACAAGTGCAGAGAGTCGGAAGTAGACAAGGAAAGAATGCAGCTCTTCGTGAAGAAAGGAACACCATTTGATGTCATTCTATCAACGAAGGCAGCTATCATACAACACACCAAGAAAGCTGCCTTTCAAGCAGGCCATTGTTAGGGGCAAGCACTCCTCCCTGTCCTAATACTTCCGTCTTTTTTAGCACAATGGACTACAGTTGCCATAGCCGCTTTTGACAAACGCTACTAGAGCTTTCCAAGGCGTTACAAGAAGCAAAAGAACTATTAGATGAGAAACCAAGAGCTATTAGATGAAAGATAGGCTGCCCAGCACGCTGCACATTGCACCAAAGCCAGCTTGAAATGTTCAGCCCTTTGCAGCTCCAAAAAATCGTTTAACAAAGCTGTAAGATATCTGAATTGCAAAGAAAACAAAGAAGAAAACACATGTAAAGAAAACACAATTCTAATCGGAGTTTGTTATTAAGTTAGACTGACCAACGCATTATGAACCACACTCTTTTTGTTTTATAAGAATCTATTTTTTAAGAACGTCCAGCCTGACTGAGATTTCACTAATTTTTAACAAAATGCCGAGGATCACATAGCAAGAAACTTTTTCTTTATATTAAATTGGTGCATTTATCATTTGTGCAATTCTATTAAAAAAAAGCTTCATTGCTTATTCGTATATGCATTAAGCTGGTTTGATTAGAGTGTGCAGAAACAGGTTTGGAAACTTCCGGTTAAAAAAAAGGTAAAATTAATAGCAGAATCCTAATCAGTTTTGCCTTTTATTTACAACTTAAAAGAATTAAATTCATGAATATTTTTGTCATAGACTTTTAAACAAGATGTGCATCTCTGTGCTTTCAAAAATGCCAAATTTAATCTCCAGTGCAAAATGGCTGCTATTATAATAACCCATATTAGTCGGTGATAAAAGCCGATTTTATGGTGGCTCCATAGCTTATCTTATTTTATCAATAAAATTGCGGTTATTTTCAAAAATCTTGGGTTTAAATACATTCTTTGACTTTCATATTAGTTGTCTAATTATTAAACAGTATTACAGTATTAAAATGTGCAAGTTTATTTATTTTTTATAAAAAGGTCATTAACCCATTGACTCCTGGCTTTTTTAAACTGAATTTACAAAAAACAGACTGAAAACAGATACCTCCCCCCCTATTCTGAGTTTTATACAGCCCGTCAAAGTCAAACACAGCTGCACCTACAGTAGTCAGTGGTATCCAAGCTTTCCAACAGTGCTTTGCGGTCCCCACTTTTAATCCCTCGTCGTTGTGCTGAAGCGAGCACAAGTTGATGGTTGCTTGTATTTTTCATAAAAAAATACAGCTATGAGCATATTAGGAGAGTGTCTCAGGACATCATGAAGTCTTTTGGGGCATAATTGAGTGCTTTGCTTATGGATATTTGCAAGCAAAGGTGGATTCATGATGATTTTTTTACTTGTTTGGCTTTGCCTGAATGAGAAAATAATTTTCTAATGAATCACCACAGCTCTCCTAAATGCTGTCTTTTCTGAAACCAAATTGATTCCAAAATTGTTTACACTGCTATTCTGGGTCTGTATGACCTGGAATTGATTTGTTTGGCTTCGGGGGGAAAAGACTTATAAAAAACCATCTGACTTTGGGGAGAGGAGTGTTGACTGGCCCTCCCCTCGTGAATTTTCCCCTGGATCTCCCAGAATACTTTGCAATACGTAAAGATATTTTCGTGGTTGTACAATCCTTCAAGGAATGGACATTGTGTTTTGAGGGAAATGTACCTGGAGGATCAGAATAAAGGTATCTATTTGTGTCTTGAGCTGTGTTTGCTGATCTCTCTCCCTTGTGTGGTATTTTGAGCGTTTTATTGAGAGGGGTGATTCTGCTTTTCTCTCCTTGTTCGATTTGAGATTTGTCAAAGAACCTGTGCTATTATTTGGCTTAAGAGTAGATGCCAACACCTTGGTTGGATGCATATCTGCAAGACCATTTATCCCTTAGACTGATGCCTGAGTATCTTCATCTTGTTGTGTTTATTTTGAATTTATGAATTTTTGGGGTTGTGGGTACTTCCCAAAGCCGGTACAGGCCGGTTGAGGGGTCAATGTGTTTACCAACACACCCTAAAAAATCATGCTTGCCTCATTGCCTGAGAACAATGCCTTTTTCGCAAGCTTAGGTGCATACAACAGTGTAAGCAAATTCTGCTTGATAGACAAACAAGCCTCCTTTAAGTTGTGGCTGATATTCTAACAGATAATTCTTATGTTAAAACCATTGGGGAAACCAAAGGGAGCCCAAATTCTATGAAAATATTTGCCTTTATAAATTCAAAGCAGCAGTGTCAACCCACTTTTGGTACCTTTCCTGTATATTCACCGTCAAAGTAATCTTATCACAAAACCTTGCCTGAATCTGATGTTTTCTTGGGCATTTTTTCTAAAAAAGCTATTCATATTTTCCTATCAAGGAGTCCAGTCATGTCCAAGTAAAAAAAAATCTATTTTCTAGGTTAACCCATTGACTCCTGGCTTTTTTGGAGCTGAATTTACAAAAAACAGACTGAAAACAGATACCTCCCCCCCCTATTCTGAGTTTTATACAGCCCGTCAGTGCTTTGCGGTCCCCACTTTTAATCCCTCGTCAATGTGCTGAAGCCAGCACAAGTTGATGGTTGCTTGTATTTTTCATCAAAAATACAGCTATGAGCATATAAGGAGAGTGTCTCAGGACATCATGAAGTCTTTTGGGGCATAATTGAGTGCTTTGCTTATGGATATTTGCAAGCAAAGGTGGATTAATGATGATTTTTTCTTGTTTGGCTTTGCCCGGATGAGAAAATAATTTTCTAATGAATCACCACAGCTCTCCTAAATGCTGTCTTTTCTGAAACCAAATTGATTCCAAAATTGTTTACACTGCTATTCTGGGTCTGTATGACCTGGAATTGATTTGTTTGGCTTCGGGGTGAAAAGACTTATAAAAAACCATCTGACTTTGGGGAGAGGAGTGTTGACTGGCCCTCCCCTCGTGAATTTTCCCCTGGATCTCCCAGAATGCTTTGCAATACGTAAAGATATTTTCGTGGTTGTACAATCCTTCAAGGAATGGACATTGTGTTTTGAGGGAAATGTACCTGGAGGATCAGAATAAAGGTATCTATTTGTGTCTTGAGCTGTGTTTGCTGATCTCTCTCCCTTGTGTGGTATTTTGAGCGTTTTATTGAGAGGGGTGATTCTGCTTTTCTCTCCTTGTTCGATTTGAGATTTGTCAAAGAACCTGTGCTATTATTTGGCTTAAGAGTAGATGCCAACACCTTGGTTGGATGCATATCTGCAAGACCATTTATCCCTTAGACTGATGCCTGAGTATCTTCATCTTGTTGTGTTTATTTTGAATTTATGAATTTTTTGGGTCGTGGGTACTTCTCAAAGCCGGTACAGGCCGGTTGAGGGGTCAATGTGTTAATACTTCCGGTTCAAAATGGCGGCCAAATCAATACTCCTTATTAACTAGAAATTAAAGCCGATCTGAGCTTGGCTCTATAGCCTATCTTGAAAAGGGTATTAAAAACTATCACTATGCTTAAATTGGTAACTTTAGCAAAAAGTGCGCAATTCAAACACATATCCGCCGGACTATTGGTAATCAATTGATAAATTTGTAACCTAAAGTTAGACCCAGGCTAAGATCAGAACTGGATGAGGACAGCTGTAGGTTGAATCCCTGAAGCAGACGGCATTTGTGAGTACGAGAAGATTTATGTGATTCCTTTCGAAATTAATCCCTGTTTTGTTCGAAGACTTCGGAACAACAACAAAATTCACACCTTTCTCCATCCGGTGCGAGTAAGAACACAAACTATCGCATGCGCTCTTTATAATAAAAAATAACAAAGATTATTCGAAACAAGGATAATTCGAATACTATAATAATTCTTAAAATCTGTTTAAGACTTGAATGGATCGAAGATCGTGAAAGATGCTTACACCGATTATGCATCGCTAAAGGAAATAAGTTTAAACTCACACGAAATTCTTCATTTTGATTCGAACGATCGCCCCATCGACGAATTCATCAGAATGTCCCTTCTTCTTGATGATAACTCCATTCACTTTCGGTTTCTTGGCTGATAGAGTGCCGTTTTCTGCCTTCACTATTCTCTTGCGCGACGCCATCTTGAGCACCTTGTGAGCGGAGCAGCGGTGAAATTTCGCGCGAAAAGAGCGTATCCAAATAAGGGCAGGACTACCATATTTGTAAGATGATACCACTATTTGGCCATGCGTTCAACACAGGTAGTCCGCGTTCTGGGGGTCGACTGCTATCGTTGAAACCCGTTATAAACAAAACCTCACAAAAAAACGGTACAAACCAAACTCAACAGTATATATATTTCAAAGATCAGTTGGATGAATCGGTTGAAATGATTTTTTATGGTTAACCCAATGGGCGCCCTGTGGTACTGCTCATGCCCAGTTCCCACCAGTCCTAATGGCTAATGGCGGAAGTTGCCAGCCCGCTATTAGCGTCCTTCTAGGAATCAACAAGTGTCCATTTCTACGAAACTAGCACCAGTTGCAAACTGGTACTTTATAAAATATACCATAGTTATAGCCATGGGTGATATTTTCCTACCTACAGAGCAATGAGCGAAGGTGAGTTGAAAGAGAAAGCGCTGGACCGTAACTCTGGTCTGAAACTGTTTCTTTCGATCTGTTGTACGAAATCAGTCCAAAGAGTCGTCGAGATAACGGGTATTGTGGAGATGGCATCATTTGCTCGAAATATTATGTGTCCATCTATGGAATTCTTTATTTAAGGTGATTTGTAAAATACTTTTTGTTTTTGTAATAACCAAGCTTCTAAAATTAATTGGATATTGGAATATTTCCTAATTTTTGTTCCAACATAGGGCTAAAGTATATATGTTTTCTTTTGTAAGTCATCGCAAGCGAAGGGTAAACCGATAAAGATATAGGCATACTTCATATTCATCTCCTCAATAGAATAAAAATACTTAAAAAGTAGCAACCTGTAGCTAACAGCCTCAACTTATAGCATACCATCTCCTTCAAGGAATTATTCCCTAGCTAAAATCCGCGCCAAAACTACTTGATACCTTTTGAAATTTGCCAAAGAAAGTAAAAAATTTATATCTGGCCGGCCAAGACTCCGTCAACATACGAGACCCCCCCTCTCCCCCCTGTCCAATGTTGGGATTCCAAGTGGGCCACGTTAGAGAGTGGACATCCTGCTATCGGACCAACATTGGACCAGGGGGGGAGGGGTGATTATATCAAGGACAGAGGGGGTGTTTTGTAATGCTATTTGGTATTGTAATTGGTCCAAAATTATGTGTGAAGGTTTCAAGAGTCTTGGCACAGTTTGTAGCATAAGTATGAATTTTCAGCCAAGACTGAGGGGGAGGGGTAAGTGGATACAAAAAATAACTTTGTAAAACAGGTATAATACTTTATATAGAATGTCACCCACTTGGGATTTGGGATTACCTATGTAAGCAGGCTTTGCTTTGGCTTTTGTTTTGTTATTGTTTATGTTTAGAGAGTCATGTTTCACATTCATTAGTATAGCCACTAGGGTGATGGGGCATGCATTCTCTTGCAACCTCCATCTTTTTTTTGTCTTCCTTAAATTAACTGTCGTTACTAGGTCTAGGTCAGTGCTAGGTCTATACTTTTATTGGCTTCATTACAATATTGATGAATTTTTACTTTTTTGCTGATTTTTGTCCTTCCTGTCCTCTTATTTCTCACATGCAATAGTTTCAATGCTCACTTAACTATTTTTAGTTGTTTTTATTATTACTTATAATTATATCTGATTTGTTCCCAGGTCTATCCAAGTTGATTCGTGAGTCATGTAGAACTGGAGATCTAGATGTCCTTCTGAATGTCAAGTATAACTATCCAAATGTTGCCACTGATCTCGTTAAAGGTTCTGCCGATGCAGATGATGAGCTGCCTTTTCTACACGTTGCATGTCAAAATGGACACCTTAGCATAACAAGGCATCTGATCTATGCAGGTGCAGATGTCAATCAATCAAAACTGTCACAGACACCAATAAACATTGCATGTCAGAAGGGGCATGCTGAACTTGTTGACTATCTTATATCAAATGGTGCAGTTATAGACCCAATGGAGTCTGATTTTGAAAACTCACCCATCTACTTGGCATGCTGTAATGGCCACACAAGCATTGTAGAGTCTCTTGTCTCCAAGGAACCCATGATTCTACGCAGGAGTGGTCAGCTTCTTTTGTATATAGCAGCTTACGAAGGGCATCTGGATATTGTGAAGTTTTTTATTCAAAGACGAGTTAATATTAATCATACTGGGACCATTGTAAATGAGGAAGGAGTTGCTGTTGAATCGCTAGGGGCACTTCATGGAGCTTGCAAAGGGAAGAAGGCCAACACCGTACAGTATCTCATTGAAAACGGAGCTTTGGTTACTGAAAGCATTGTAGATGAATTTGGAGAAGATGTGTTGAAAACTGTGCTTTTTAGGTGAGGTGGCCGATTGTAGTTTAAAAAGGCTTTGCCATGTTTACAGAATGTTATACGCTAGTGTATAGACTTATTAGACACTACAAGAGGCCCATGAGGGGCCACTCCCTCTCAAAGTCAATCAAATGATGAAACCAATTAATGGCTTTCATGTTTTGACTGTCGTGTCATAAACCATTTGACTGCACACAGCAAGGGAATTGATTGGTCACAGTGGTACAGTATGATTGACTACGCTCTATTTCCAGACAAGAAATTGACAATAATTCACTGTATAATGGATGCTTTTTATTTTCAGAGTCCTTTAAGGCAAAGAAAAGTGTAGAAATTCTCCACTAAAAATGGCTCTAACTCCCCTGTCTGTTGAATCCCACACTAACTACTGGCCAACAAGTCTAATGTGACACTTGAATGTGATCTTTCAACCTTACACATGATTCAATGTTTGTTTCCAGATACACCAAAGATGCCAATGTAAAGCGAAAAACCACTTTCTCTTTTGAGCATGACCCAAATGTGAATAGGTTCAGTGTTAACTGGGGACACAAGAATCTACATGCCCTCCACAAAGCTTGGTTTGTTGACTACTCGTTGAATCTTGTGAGGATCGACCTTGCTAACAACAGCCTGCATGAACTTCCAGAGGAACTGCTCAACACACTGCCATTACTAGAAGAGCTAGATGTATCCAACAACAACTTAGTGTCACTACCAGAAATCAGCAATTTATCATTTATGAGGTAATCAGAGCTAGATGTATCCAACAACAACTTAGTGTCTCTACCAGAAGTCAGCAATTTATCATTTATGAGGTAATCAGAGCTAGATGTATCCAACAACAACTTAGTGTCACTACCAGAAGTCAGCAATTTATCATTTATGAGGTAATCAGAGCTTGATGTATCCAACAACAACTTAGTGTCACTACCAGAAATCAGCAATTTATCATTTATGAGGTAATCAGAGCTAGATGTATCCAACAACAACTTAGTGTCACTACCAGAAGTCAGCAATTTATCATTTATGAGGTAATCAGAGCTAGATGTATCCAACAACAACTTAGTGTCACTACCAGAAGTCAGCAATTTATCATTTATGAGGTAATCAGAGCTAGATGTATCCAACAACAACTTAGTGTCACTACCAGAAGTCAGCAATTTATCATTTATGAGGTAATCAGAGCTTGATGTATCCAACAACAACTTAGTGTCACTACCAGAAGTCAGCAATTTATCATTTATGAGGTAATCAGAGCTAGATGTATCCAACAACAACTTAGTGTCACTACCAGAAGTAAGAAATTTATCATTTATGAGGTAATCAGAGCTGGATGTATCCAACAACAACTTAGTGTCACTACCAGAAGTCAGCAATTTATCATTTATGAGGTAATCAGAGCTAGATGTATCCAACAACAACTTAGTGTCACTACCAGAAGTCAGCAATTTATCATTTATGAGGTAATCAGAGCTAGATGTATCCAACAACAACTTAGTGTCACTACCAGAAGTCAGCAATTTATCATTTATGAGGTAATCAGAGCTAGATGTATCCAACAACAACTTAGTGTCACTACCAGAAGTCAGCAATTTATCATTTATGAGGTAATCAGAGCTTGATGTATCCAACAACAACTTAGTGTCACTACCAGAAGTCAGCAATTTATCATTTATGAGGTAATCAGAGCTAGATGTATCCAACAACAACTTTAGTGTCACTACCAGAAGTAAGAAATTTATCATTTATGAGGTAATCAGAGCTGGATGTATCCAACAACAACTTAGTGTCACTACCAGAAGTCAGCAATTTATCATTTATGAGGTAATCAGAGCTAGATGTATCCAACAACAACTTAGTGTCACTACCAGAAGTAAGAAATTTATCATTTATGAGGTAATCAGAGCTAGATGTATCCAACAACAACTTAGTGTCACTAACAGAAGTCAGCAATTTATCATTTATGAGGTAATCAGAGCTAGATGTATCCAACAACAACTTAGTGTCACTACCAGAAGTCAGCAATTTATCATTTATGAGGTAATCAGAGCTAGATGTATCCAACAACAACTTAGTGTCACTACCAGAAGTCAGCAATTTATCATTTATGAGGTAATCAGAGCTAGATGTATCCAACAACAACTTAGTGTCACTACCAGAAGTCAGCAATTTATCATTTATGAGGTAATCAGAGCTAGATGTATCCAACAACAACTTAGTGTCACTACCAGAAGTCAGCAATTTATCATTTATGAGGTAATCAGAGCTAGATGTATCCAACAACAACTTAGTGTCACTACCAGAAGTCAGCAATTTATCATTTATGAGGTAATCAGAGCTAGATGTATCCAACAACAACTTAGTGTCACTACCAGAAGTCAGCAATTTATCATTTATGAGGTAATCAGAGCTAGATGTATCCAACAACAACTTAGTGTCACTACCAGAAGTCAGCAATTTATCATTTATGAGGTAATCAGAGCTGGATGTATCCAACAACAACTTAGTGTCACTACCAGAAGTCAGCAATTTATCATTTATGAGGTAATCAGAGGTAGATGTATCCAACAACAACTTAGTGTCACTACCAGAAGTCAGCAATTTATCATTTATGAGGTAATCAGAGCTTGATGTATCCAACAACAACTTAGTGTCACTACCAGAAGTCAGCAATTTATCATTTATGAGGTAATCAGAGCTAGATGTATCCAACAACAACTTAGTGTCACTACCAGAAGTAAGAAATTTATCATTTATGAGGTAATCAGAGCTGGATGTATCCAACAACAACTTAGTGTCACTACCAGAAGTCAGCAATTTATCATTTATGAGGTAATCAGAGCTAGATGTATCCAACAACAACTTAGTGTCACTACCAGAAGTCAGCAATTTATCATTTATGAGGTAATCAGAGCTAGATGTATCCAACAACAACTTAGTGTCACTACCAGAAGTCAGCAATTTATCATTTATGAGGTAATCAGAGCTAGATGTATCCAACAACAACTTAGTGTCACTACCAGAAGTCAGCAATTTATCATTTATGAGGTAATCAGAGCTAGATGTATCCAACAACAACTTAGTGTCACTACCAGAAGTCAGCAATTTATCATTTATGAGGTAATCAGAGCTAGATGTATCCAACAACAACTTTAGTGTCACTACCAGAAGTAAGAAATTTATCATTTATGAGGTAATCAGAGCTGGATGTATCCAACAACAACTTTAGTGTCACTACCAGAAGTAAGAAATTTATCATTTATGAGGTAATCAGAGCTGGATGTATCCAACAACAACTTAGTGTCACTACCAGAAGTCAGCAATTTATCATTTATGAGGTAATCAGAGCTAGATGTATCCAACAACAACTTAGTGTCACTACCAGAAGTCAGCAATTTATCATTTATGAGGTAATCAGAGCTGGATGTATCCAACAACAACTTAGTGTCACTACCAGAAGTCAGCAATTTATCATTTATGAGGTAATCAGAGCTAGATGTATCCAACAACAACTTTAGTGTCACTACCAGAAGTAAGAAATTTATCATTTATGAGGTAATCAGAGCTGGATGTATCCAACAACAACTTAGTGTCACTACCAGAAGTCAGCAATTTATCATTTATGAGGTAATCAGAGCTAGATGTATCCAACAACAACTTAGTGTCACTACCAGAAGTAAGAAATTTATCATTTATGAGGTAATCAGAGCTAGATGTATCCAACAACAACTTAGTGTCACTAACAGAAGTCAGCAATTTATCATTTATGAGGTAATCAGAGCTAGATGTATCCAACAACAACTTAGTGTCACTACCAGAAGTCAGCAATTTATCATTTATGAGGTAATCAGAGCTAGATGTATCCAACAACAACTTAGTGTCACTACCAGAAGTCAGCAATTTATCATTTATGAGGTAATCAGAGCTAGATGTATCCAACAACAACTTAGTGTCACTACCAGAAGTCAGCAATTTATCATTTATGAGGTAATCAGAGCTAGATGTATCCAACAACAACTTAGTGTCACTACCAGAAGTCAGCAATTTATCATTTATGAGGTAATCAGAGCTAGATGTATCCAACAACAACTTAGTGTCACTACCAGAAGTCAGCAATTTATCATTTATGAGGTAATCAGAGCTAGATGTATCCAACAACAACTTAGTGTCACTACCAGAAGTCAGCAATTTATCATTTATGAGGTAATCAGAGCTAGATGTATCCAACAACAACTTAGTGTCACTACCAGAAGTCAGCAATTTATCATTTATGAGGTAATCAGAGCTGGATGTATCCAACAACAACTTAGTGTCACTACCAGAAGTCAGCAATTTATCATTTATGAGGTAATCAGAGGTAGATGTATCCAACAACAACTTAGTGTCACTACCAGAAGTCAGCAATTTATCATTTATGAGGTAATCAGAGCTTGATGTATCCAACAACAACTTAGTGTCACTACCAGAAGTCAGCAATTTATCATTTATGAGGTAATCAGAGCTAGATGTATCCAACAACAACTTAGTGTCACTACCAGAAGTAAGAAATTTATCATTTATGAGGTAATCAGAGCTGGATGTATCCAACAACAACTTAGTGTCACTACCAGAAGTCAGCAATTTATCATTTATGAGGTAATCAGAGCTAGATGTATCCAACAACAACTTAGTGTCACTACCAGAAGTCAGCAATTTATCATTTATGAGGTAATCAGAGCTAGATGTATCCAACAACAACTTAGTGTCACTACCAGAAGTCAGCAATTTATCATTTATGAGGTAATCAGAGCTAGATGTATCCAACAACAACTTAGTGTCACTACCAGAAGTCAGCAATTTATCATTTATGAGGTAATCAGAGCTGGATGTATCCAACAACAACTTAGTGTCACTACCAGAAGTCAGCAATTTATCATTTATGAGGTAATCAGAGCTAGATGTATCCAGCAACAACTAGTGTCACTACCAAAAGTCAGCAATTTATCATTTATGAGGTAATCAGAGCTAGATGTATCCAACAACAACTTAGTGTCACTCCCAGAAGTCAGCAATTTATCATTTATGAGGTAATCAGAGCTGGATGTATCCAACAACAACTTAGTGTCACTACCAGAAGTCAGCAATTTATCATTTATGAGGTAATCAGAGCTAGATGTATCCAACAACAACTTAGTGTCACTACCAGAAGTCAGCAATTTATCATTTATGAGGTAATCAGAGCTAGATGTATCCAACAACAACTTAGTGTCACTACCAGAAGTCAGCAATTTATCATTTATGAGGTAATCATCTGATGCCTATGGGTGCTTATGAACGAATCAACCATCACCTTGCATCCGTTGATGCAACTTTATGTGACATTGTTGTTTTGCTTTTATTTTATGTATGTTTTACATAAATATATATCAATAAAGAATGCATTTAGAAACCCAGGAAATTAATTAACAAAAGGTTGGAATGTATAGTAGTTAAGCTGATGTTTTGAGTGTTAGCCATTCTGTGGAGAAAATGCTTAAAACCTACATTTCAACCTTGTTTGATTAATTTCCGTGATTCCACCACACCTACACAGACCAACTTGTTATTCCGCAGCTTGTCTGTATTTTCTCTAGTCATACATCGCGATACCAGTATGTTAAATATTAAATGCAAGAAGGTTGAAGGCACTAGTTGGAAATTGCTTTCTTAAAAGTTAAAAGTAATTACTATGGTGACAGCAATAACTAAATGACTAACAACTAAAAACAATTACCAAACGTTTATCTCAACAGCCTGGAGAAGCTCTTTGCCCAGCGTAACAACCTCACATGGGTTTCATCATCCCTTTTTCAACTGAAGACACTCAATAAATTAAATCTCTCCCATAATAAGCTGACCATGCTTGGTGAGGAAGACACAGACTTAGGCAGTCAAGGCTGGATGAGATGTACTTCCCTAAAAGTGTTGAAGGTCACCCATAACCTCCTTGAGTCTTTACCCTTTGGTATCCAGTCTGCATCATCACTGGTCAAGCTTTTCCTCAGTAATAATAAACTGAAAGAGTTTCCGATGCCATGGAAGTGCCCCTTGGTATGTACAAAAAAGTTTGTGTGATTCCAGAAACAGATCCATAAGGGAACTGGAAATAAGTTCCTTTCAATTCTTTTTTCCAGGGTGTCAAGAAAAAAATACTATATTTTGGCCACTTCTAGGGGGATGGAAAGAACCAGATAAGGGGCTGGCATTTACTAAAATTCTAACAGAGCATCATGTGTGCATTGATAATATTATGAAATAGGTGCATTTTAGTATAGAAAACCCATAGAATGTATTTTATTTAGTCGAATTTCCAGTTTTTGGTGTATTGTATTCATTGTTCTGGTACGAGATCGAGACAGTTTGGGCTTTTTGATTTTATTTAGTTTCTAGATATATTTGCCTTTTTTACTATTAGGGGTTAAAATTGCCGTTGAACATACTCATATTGCTCCCCCATACCTCTTCTTTGGGAGGGGTGGCGCAGTGTCTAAATCCTTTATAGAATATATGTAATTATAATTAATGTTTGTTGATAAAACTTCCTCATCCTAACAACATGTGATACACCCTGTTAGTCAATTCGTGTTTTTAAGCCTTTTTTTTTTTTTCAGGAAACTCTGGATCTATCCTACAACAGCTTTACATCATTTGTCTGCAGTGTAGACATGGTCTGGGCAAACTCTCTGCTATACCTGAACTTATCACATAACCATTTAGACGCAATATCTGGAAATGTGTGCCAGCTAAATGCTCTGCAAGAACTGAATGTGAGCCATAATAAGATCAGACGGCTTCCTCAGGATAGATACTGGTGCTGCACGAATCTCCACAAACTTGACCTTTCATATAACAAGGTAGTATGCAGCTTAAACTTGTTGTACAGGCTTTTATTTATAACTTTGATGGTACCACGTCTGTGATGCTTTTGAAAAGGCTGTGACTTCTCACGAGGACCTAAAAGCTTGTGACACATTCAGCTAATGTGGGTGAGCTGGCAGTACAATAATTAAGCAATAATTATAATTAAGTAATAAATCAAGACATGGTTGAAATAGTATGTTTTACGTCTAGTCTGTAAGAACAAAGTGGTTTCGAGGATCTTTCAAGCCTTAGCCCTTCATCTTTTGCTTCGGCGTCGCACAAGCAATGCTTGCACTGTTTTTACCTTGCAAATATATTTGAACACTTTGTTTCCTGTTCTAGTTGACTGCCAAATACCAAGGCGATGGTACAGGTTTCACGTTACGACAAAGATTGTTCAAGACGCCATCGCAAGAGGAATATCAGGAAGCTAGCACTGACTGTGAGTTTCCAGTGGATTTGTTTGCCCCAACTTTAGAAACGCTACTTCTAAACGACAATGGACTTTTGGTCGTACCGCCATCTGTCTGCAGGCTCACAAATCTAAACGAGCTTGATCTTAGCAAGTAAGTGAATTGTCAAGCCCCTTTTTTTCAAGGGAAAAAACGTTTAGTGAATGGGGATGGTAAGCAGGATTTGCCTAGGGGATACACAATCATGGATTACATGGAATAAGTCTAATAATATATGAGAAAATTAAGCGGATAATTTTTTTTTGGTTTCCGCATTTTTACCATGTTAGTTAGAATACTTTTTAAGGGTGCATTGGGGTGTTGCAGTTCTATTAAACTCCATGTTGATTTGCAGTCGTTGGAAAAATGCAGGGACTCGCATAAACGACAGACGTAGGCGATCGTCTCAAAATCAATCATTACCCTAGCACATTTTCAGTTTACTGAATTTTTTTAGCGTGAGACCTCCTAAGGGATAGCAGAATATTTTAACTTTCCCCGAAGGCATTGCAAAATCTTTGAACATCCTCTAAGGGATAGCATGATCATGCCAGTACCCAGGATTTTTCTAGGGGGGGGGGGGGGTACGAAATCCGAAAAAGTGGACCTAATTTTTCCGGGGGTGGGAGGGTGTTTTCTGATAACAATCTTACCCCTTTCGAAAGAACAAAAAGGGATTTTTTATGCTTTTGAAGTATCTCCACGGGACGTTTATTGTCGGATTTGGCTACATACCACAGTGATCTAGCTTATGGTTTTTAGTTTTGTCTACAAATAGCACGTCTATTGAGAACCAAAAGTGGACTTTCGGCCGTTGTGGAGCTGCACCCCCCCTGGGTACGGGCCTGATAATCTTTGAACATCCCCAAGGGACAATAGCAGTTTTGAATCATCTCCACCGGTGCGTGAGATGGATGATAGCCATTATTATTCAGTCTGACAACGTATATCCATGCTCTTCCTTAGCAACCCTGACTTGAGGACCTTGCCACCACAGCTCGGGAATCTAAGGGACTGCTGGCAACTTCGGCTCAACAAACTCACGTTGACAGAGTTACCTAAACATGTCAGACCAGGTAGGACACGACGCATGCGTCAGTACTGACGTCACATGTCCACGTATGTCGTCCATCACGTGACTTAACAAACTCATGCTGAAAGAGATACCTAAACATGTCAGACCAGGTAGGACACGACGCATGCGTCAGTACTGACGTCACATGTCCACGTATGTCGTCCATCACGTGACTTAACAAACTCATGCTGAAAGAGTTACCTAAACATGTCAGACCAGGTAAGACACGACGCATGCGTCAGTACTGACGTCACATGTCCACGTATGTCGTCCATCACGTGACTTAACAAACTCATGCTGAAAGAGATACGTAAACATGTCAGACCAGGTAAGACACGACCCATGCGTCAGTACTGACGTCACATGTCCACGTATGTCGTCCGTCACGTGACTTAACAAACTCATACTGAAAGAGTTACCTAAACATGTCAGACCAGGTAAGACACGACCCATGCGTCAGTACTGACGTCACATGTCCACGTATGTCGTCCGTCACGTGACTTAACAAACTCATACTGAAAGAGTTACCTAAACATGTCAGACCAGGTAAGACACGATCCATGCGTCAGTACTGACGTCACATGTCCCACGTATGTCGTCCATCACGTGACTTAACAAACTCATGCTGAAAGAGTTACCTAAACATGTCAGACCAGGTAAGACTCGACCCATGCGTCAGCATTTAACCTCACGTGTTATACTTATGTCACTTGAAAAATGTATGCCAGACCAGGTGCGACATGAGGAACACGGCACGTGAAAAAAGTGTAATTAGTAATAAATGAACACACACTTGACAGAGTTACAACGTGAAATGTAATGCACCATTGTCCCATTGCTGCATTAAATATGATTAACTAAAATTAACGCTGCCATAGCTTCACAGCGCAACCCTTTTAAAAAACCGTGAACACCAAAAAATATGTGAGGAATGTGTATTGTCACGTTATCACTTATAAACACATTGTTGACAAAACATGCATGTGATCGATTAAAACAAACACAGCATGTTATTAACGGCATGTTATAATTATGACCATATACCACGACACGTGGCCACCACACGAAGTCTAACTTTTCAATTAAAGCCGCATTTGTCACCAGCTTACTTCCGGTCGATTACGTAACAATATCCGATTATTTTTAACGGAAAACGCAAAAAAATATTTCAAAATATTGCAAGCAGTGTGTTTATTGGAAGTTTCTTTGAGGATGTTATTAATAATTTAGAGCGGATGGCCTGTTTAATATCTCGGATTTTAATAGATTCTTTTGTCTTTTAACGGTTGAGGTTTCCGTCGGACCTCCGGAAGTAAACTGGTGACAATTCGGCTTTAAGCGCACAAACCTATGCATGGGAGGGTGGCTAAGCAAATTCACCAGATTGGAAATTACGCACACGTCTGGTTTCGGCACTAGAAACTGCTATATATTGAAGCAGAGCTGAACTGAAGGATACAAGACAAGAAATTTTTGTCACCCCATTTAAAGGAAAATTTCGGATATCGGATCCCAAGAAGTAGCGGATCCTTGATCTTAAAGATTTCGAAAATGGGCCTACCTTGCGAATGCATAGCTGGCTGTATCTTGCCATCTTTTCGACATTTAATCTACCCACCAACAATACAAGACATATTTATTAGTGAAAATGGTCTTATAGTGCTTTAAGTTCTTAATTTTCAGCTTTGACTGATATTTGGATTCAGGATTCCATTTGTCCGGATCCCGTATTCCCATATTGTGGATCCCAAGCTCTGGATCCCGGTTCCAAATGCCTCAAATCTCACAAGATCCTGGATCCAATGCCTCAAATCTCACAAGATCCCGGTTCCAAATGCCTCAAATCTCACAAGATCCCGGTTCCAAATGCCTCAAATCTCAC
Organism: Nematostella vectensis; assembly: GCF_932526225.1. Taxonomy (NCBI): domain Eukaryota; kingdom Metazoa; phylum Cnidaria; class Anthozoa; order Actiniaria; family Edwardsiidae; genus Nematostella; species Nematostella vectensis. The sequence continues at coordinate 2,225,027 of NC_064038.1, read as the reverse complement.
AAGATCCCGGTTCCAAATGCCTCAAATCTCACAAGATCCTGGATCCAATTCCTCAATTCCACTGGATCACGGATTCCTTTACATTGCGCGACATTTCACAGCTCTCTCTCTCGAAACCATTTACTGTACCACTAGCAAAATGCATCTCTCGACAAAGCATTATCTACCTTTCAGGTACTATAGGTGTCCGCTCCAAGGATACCCTTGCCTTCCTGAGAGCGACCTTGCGAAAGTCGGTGCCTTACTACAGGATGAAGCTGATGGTAGTTGGAATCCAGGTTAACAAACATGTACATGTTTTAGCTATTTTATAGGACCCCTTGGTACAAGCTCTTGATCTTTTTTTCATAGATATAAATGATTTATGCAAGTCATTGCATCGATTTTTTTCAAAGATCTGTTTCAATTCTACGAAAACGTTTAAATATTGAATTCCTTTGTTCAAACTAGTAGATGCTTTAATGATAACATATGATCACTCGCAAACTTTGGAAAACTACAGTGTGAGAATTCCTTTTAAAATATTCTGGACCACAAAGCCAATGGTTGTCAAAGTCGAAGTTAAACATTCTAAAACTTGTTTGAAATTACATTGGAATTCCGTTGATAAGGACACTATTGCGCCATTTAGAATTGCCCTATTACTAGGTTATTAAGATTTACAAAAGATAGACACCCTTAATTCTTTTTAAAATAACAAGGCTGTCCTTAGTCTATGGTCTAAATAGTCCTTAGTCCCTAGTCCATATATTCCTTTATTCGTTTTTTTAGGGATATGGCAAGACCACGTTGTTGGCAGCATTGAAAGGCCAGCCACTGCCAAGCAATCTATCGACGGTTGGAATTGTGGTGGACGAGTGGTCCGTACAGATTTCCACTTCCTTGCTATCTCGCATTGGTATAACCTCGGTATGTCAACCATCTTGCTATCACGATAACCCTGGTATTTCAACTTCCTTGCTATCTCGTATTGGTATAACCTCGTTATGTCAACCATCTTGCTATCACGATAACCCTGGTATTTCAACTTCCTTGCTATCTCGTATTGGTATAACCTCGGTATGTCGACCATCTTGCTGTCATGATAACCCTGTTATTTCAACTTCCTTGCTATCTCGTATTGGTATAACCTCGGTATGTCGACCATCTTGCTGTCATGATAACCCTGTTATGTTAACTTTCTTGCTATCTCGTATTGGTTTAACCTCGATATGTCAACCATCTTGCTATCATGATAACCCTGTTATGTTAACTTCCTTGCTATCTCGTATTGGTATAACCTCGGTATGTTAACCATTTTGCTTTCACGATAACCCTGTTATTTCAACTTCCTTGCTATCTCGTATTGGTATAACCTCAGTATGTCGACCATCTTGCTGTCATGATAACCCTGTTATTTCAACTTCCTTGCTATCTCGTATTGGTATAACCTCGGTATGTCGACCATCTTGCTGTCATGATAACCCTGTTATGTTAACTTTCTTGCTATCTCGTATTGGTTTAACCTCGGTATGTCAACCATCTTGCTATCATGATAACCTTGTTATGTTAACTTCCTTGCTATCTCGTACTGGTATAACCTCGGTATGCCAACCATCTTGCTATGATGATAACCCTATTATGTTAACTTCCTTGCTATCTCTTATTGGTATAACCTCGGTATGTCAACCATCTTGCTATCACGATAACCCTTGTATTTCAACTTCCTTGCTATCTCGTATTGGTATAACCTCGGTATGTCGACCATCTTGCTGTCATGATAACCCTGTTATGTTAACTTCCTTGCTATCTCGTATTGGTATAACCTTGGTATGTCAACCATCTTGCCTATCATGATATCCCTATTTTGTTAACTTCGTTTCTATCTCGTATTGGTATAACCTCGGTATGTCAACCATCATGATTATGTAATATGTGTATTCTCAGGGCCAATAAGGACAGTAATGGGAGTAGTTCTAATAATGGTGTGCTGGTCCCCAGGGTGTTGGCCCAACCATTACCTTCAGCACATGGGCTTATTTTAGTCAGAGCGTGTATATGAGAGTAATGGGAGAAGTTTTAACAGTGATTTATTGGTTATTTGTGTTATTTGGTCAGAGCGTGTATATGAGAGGAATGGGAGAGGTTTTAACAGTGAATTATTGGTTATGTGTGTCCCCAGGGTATTGGCCCAACCATCACCTTAAGCACGTGGGATCTAGCGGGTCAGAGCGTGTACTACGCCGCCCATCAAATGTTTCTCACCCCTAGCACGCTGTATCTGGCTGTGTGGAATGCCACTCTGGGTGAGGAAGGGGTTGAAAACCTCAGAAGCTGGTTATTGAACATCAAGGTATTATCAAAATAAAAAAAGAGTTTTTCCTAGGGGCATTCCCAAAGGATTTGCTGTGGTGTTTTTTTTCTGGAGGAGGGGATAGTGCTAAAAAGTCCTGGTGTATATAATTTTTTTAAATAATAGGTAAATGTGGGAAGCCTTTTGACCTTTTTGTAGCGGTAATCCGAATTTTTGAGAGTGCAAAGGTGTGAAGTCGATAAAAGCCACATGCTTTAAATATAGTCGGTATAAGGCACAGCTGCGAATAAATTTGTTGCTTTTTGGCGGCCAGAAAGGGAACGGCTTGCTCGATGCGATAAGACGTTTAGCGACCCCCGCCCATAAAAGTGTGACAATGTATTCAGTGGTCCATCTCTACGTCGTTGTTGTTCCCAGGCCCGCGCTCCGTACTCTGACGTCATCATTATCGGAACTCACCTTGACCGGATCCCGCGAGCATCCCGCGAGTCTCGGGTCAAGGAGCTGAATCATATGATCATGAAGAGATACAACACTAAAGGTTTCCCCAAGATCGTGGGCTACACAGTGGTATCAGCGGTCACAGGGGAAGGCATCACAGAGCTGAAAGAGCTTATTTATAAGAAGGCGATCAATTCCAAAGAGCAGGGGCAATTAGTGATCGGGAAACAGGTTTGTAAACAATGCTTCAATAAAGGAAGTGATATATCACCATTCTGGTTCGGTCTTTTAACAGGTTTAGCTGAATGATGTTGATGACTACAGTAATATTCTGACGATGACTGTTATGATGATTATGATTATGCTAATAATGTGATGATGATACATACAATGATGATGTTAATAATAATATCACACACGATAAGGATGTGGGGATGTGCTTGATAAACACGCCGTTTCTCATATATACGCCGTTTCTCATATACACACCGTGCTTGATATACACGCCTTGCCTGATATACACGCCGTGCTTGATATACATGCCATGCCTGATAAACATGCCGTGCTTGATATACATGCCGTGCTTGATATACACGCCGTGCCTCATGTACACGCCGTACTTGATATAAACGCTGTGCCTGATAAACACGCCGTGCTTGATATACATGCCGTGCTTGATATACACGCCGTGCCTCATGTACACGCCGTGCCTTATATACACACCATGCCTGATATACACGACAAGCCTCGCCCCCAGCCTCATGTACACGCCGTGCTTCATATACACGCCGTGCCTGATATACACGCCTTGCCTCATATACACGCCTTGCCTCATATACACGGCATGCTTGATATACACGGCATGCTTGATATACACGCCGTGCCTCATATGCACGCCGTACTTGATATACACGCCTTGCTTGATATACATGCCATGCTTGATATACACGCCGTGCCTCATATGCACGCCGTACTTGATATACACGCCTTGCTTGATATACATGCCATACTTGATATACATGCAGTGCCTGATATACATGCCGTGCCTGATATACACGCCTTGCCTCATATACACGCCTTGCCTCATATACACGGCATGCTTGATATACACGGCATGCCTCATGTACACGCCGTGCCTCATATACACGCCGTGCCTCATGTACATGCCATGCCTGATATACACACCTTGCCTGATATACATGCCGTGCTTGATATACACTCCGTGCATCATGTACACGCTGTGTTTGGCCACCAGGTTCCCTTGAGCTACATCCAGCTGCAGGACGCCATACGTCACGAGGCGGAGAGGAGGCGAGAAGCGAGAAAGCCACCCATACTCCTAGAGGAAGAGATGCTAGCACTTGCTGCCGGCAACAAGGACAACGACATCCACGACCACGAAGAGCTCGCGCTAGGTTCGTAATCTGTTCATAATGACGTCTACATCGACAATAATTATTATATTGATAAAGAAGACGATGAAAATAATGAAGAATATTATGACGATGGAGAGATGATAAATGTTATAATAAGGGTGATGGTGATTATGAAGATGATGATAGTGATGATGTTGTTGGTTGTGATGATGTTAATAAAGATGATTGTGGTGATGATGATGATGAAAAAAATGATGATGGTGGTGATGATGATGATGATGAAAAAAATGATGATAGTTGTGATGATGATGTTGAAAAAGATGATGATGATGTGAAAAAAGATGATGGTGATGGTGGTTGAAATTATAAAAGATGATGATGGTGGTCACGATGATTTTGAAAAAGATAATAGTGGTGGAAATTATATTGAATAAGATACAGTTGAAGAGTTTTATAACACGATTCAGTTCTAAAAATCGACTGACGACGATAATTTTGTGCAGCCACGCGCTTTCTTCACGATAACGGTGTTCTTCTGCACTACAACGACCAACTCCGTGGTCTGAACACACTGTACTTCATCGACCCTGCGTGGGTGTGTGACCTGATAGCCAGTATCGTCACGGTACGGGAGAAGAACGGCTACGTGCGTGACGGTATCATGCTCACAAGTAACGTACGGATGGTGTTGCGTGACCCTCGCTTTCCACCCAACTTTATACCTCAGGTAAGCGAGTAACAGGGACGATCTCGCGGAATGTGTGATTGTTTGGTGTTTGTTATTTCTACCCTGTTTGTAGAGTCTCAGTTGTTTGTAGAGTGTCAGGAGAGCGAGTGAATCGGACGATCTCGCAGAGTGTGTGATTGTTTGGTGTTTGTTATTTCTACCCTGTTTGTCCCGCATGAGCTGGCGAGGCTAGGTCTAGGTTTTTTAGGTGTGTTGAAACCTTTAATTTAAAAATTAAACAAGCCTTACCCGTAAGGTGAAGTTTGATTGAGATTCTACCTCCTCATTTATGCATATAGAGATCACATGAGATAGCGCATGCGCACGAAGAGTCATTCCTTTAAAGATTGGCCCTTTTATTTTTAATGGGAGGGCTATATAACAACAGTTTAAATGTCACTCGATCCCATCGCCAATATATATAGGGAGGGCATGCATAAATGAGGAGGTAGAATCTCCATCAAACTTCACCTTACAGGTAAGGCTTGTTTAATTTTTAAATTCTACCTCCTCATTTGCATACAGAGACCCCATGAGACTTCAAAGCACATGTGCCAATAACCCAATTATACAGTAACCCAAACTTTAACAAGAACATGTTGCTTTAATATCACAATAAAGCAAAAAAGGGTTACATAAATAAGTGCTGTTGCTTCCAAGTGTCAGAATATAATCAAAATATATCTGGCTACTGAGCACAACTTAATATTGCATGTCCAAACTCAGTGTCTGTGACAACTTTCTGGTAATATGTGCACTCGTTTGACCATATCCAGCTGCTGCTAAAATTGTCTCTAGTGGAATTCCCTGTCTAGATGCAGCAGATGTTGAGGCTGCACGTGTGCTATGAGGTCTAAATTCCTCAGTGTTAATACCTGCTTTGTCCATGACTTGTTTAACCCAACGTGATAACGTTGGTCTAGCCACTGGCTTATGTGGCTTGGTGTAACTAATAAACAGTTTTGTATCTCCTTGTGTCCGAAGTGGATTGGTTCTACTGATATACTCTTCTAAATGAAGAACCACGCACAATCGTTTGTCAACTGTAAAACTGGGAATTGTTAACACTGGCTGTGGACGCCCTGGTCTAGACTGTTCAGTTATGTTAAACTTATAAGCAGATTCACATTTTGACATATGTTGTGTATCCATTAAGTGAATGGACTGACCTCATTGTCCAGTCACCAGTAGGCACAGCGTCACAAGTTTGTATGATAATAGCTAAAGGCTCGACTTGTCAGGTGGGCTCAATTGTTTTAAAAGTTCCAGCACCTTTGACACATCCCACGTGGATTGGTATCTTGCCTTTGGCGGTCGTAACTGGTATGTTGCCTTGACCAAACGCTTAACTAATGGATGTTCCCCTACTGTGTACGAACTGTCTGCAAAGTCTACTGCTGCTGATAAAGCAGATCTAGCAGTGTTTATTGCTGAGTACCTGCTGTCATTTGAATGGAGATGTGTAAGGAACTCAAGAACATTTGCTACAGAAGGGCGAATTGGATTCGCAGTCCGTTGCTCGGCAAATCTTTCCCATTTATGCAAATAAACTCGGTACTGCTTAGTTGTCCCTTTCCTCCAGGAAGCCATGATGAGGTCTTCAGCTTGTTGTGAAAGGCTGTACATTTTGAGTTTTTCCCCCGACAAGAGGCAGGCCATGAGACGCATTTTTGGCCAAAGTGGATGAACTTGAGTACGGTTGTGGGGAAGTTGCAGTAGAGTCTTCTTGTTGGGTAGCAGCACTGGTTGGCTGATTAACATCCATGACATTCTGGGAAACCAAACCTTGGTCCTCTTGAAGTTTTTGTAGTATCTTGGTCAACGTGCTGAAAGGAGGAAATATATAAGAATATTTGTCACTCCAACTTAAACACATTGCATTTACAGCCGAAGCTTCAGGGTCAGCCTGCCATGATACAAAGGGTTTAACCCTTTCACTACTGAAGCCCAATGTGTGTCACATCCTGCTGTTCCTGGAGCCTAATTAGCATTCCCCACTAATTTACACACCAAAACAAAACATGTATGCTCAGTAGGTTTTGGAGGCAGATTGTAAAGAATAAAGCACAGAAACAAGTAGTGCAGATAATGAAGTTTTTAATGAACCGAAATATTGGCGTTTTTGCCACTAATGCTTAGAGCGATAATGATTTGAATTTACAATTTCATACAAAAATTCAAATTTCGCGCCATCTTCTCTACCAATGATCTCAAATTTTGCATCATTTACAAGATTATTGTTTATCTTAGACACAAAATATAAAAAGAACATATAATAAAGGTAGTTGTAAGCATATAGTCATAAGAAATAGTGTAAAAATAAAGTCTGTACTATGATAGTTTATGCCGTGCCATGGTCCATTTCATGGAATGCCTGGTGGCAACCTTTACGGCAGAGACCGACTTTGCAGACCGCACACTCATAGTACGTCTCGATCTTGTAGCCTTTCGGGGTCGTTTTTCCCTTCTTGCTGCAAAGAACACATGCCCTCTTCCTTCCTTCTACATGAGTGGCGACATGAGCTGAGGCTGGGATGTTCTGGGGAGTTGGGGGAGCAGGGACTCGTGGGCGCTTTCTCGAGTTGAACTTCGCAATAAGCGATTGCGCTAGTTCTGTCTTGAAAACGATAACAGTCCTCTTCGCCTTTCCTTGTAATTGGCGCTTAAATCCTTCAAGGACGAATGCGTTTGTCACTGCCAGATTGAACAAAAACCAAAACACGTATTTATACCATTTACGCGATTGCCAGCCCGAGGAATAAAACGATCGGAGCTGGTCCGCGCGGTCAACTCCTCCCATGTGCGCCGTGTAAACATCCGTCACCTTCGGCTTTTCGATGTCTATTTCTTCGCGGCTGCGATACTTTCTTCTCACTGTGCGACCCGGCTCAAGAGGGGAAACATTTGTCGAAAGAAGACTGACATCCCTCTTGTCGTGCCATTTTGTGAAGAGGAGCTGGCCTCGCTGACGCTGAAGCATTTCACCGGGCTTCAACTTGTCTTTGGCACATGGCGGCAATTCCCTGCGATTCACGCGCACAGTCCCGCATGCATAGGTTTTTTGATCTAGCAAGTGGTCAAAAAGCCGAACAGTTGTAAAAAAATTATCACAGAAGATGTGTCTGTAACTGTTAAGGAAAGGCTTAGCCATATCCATAACCACATCGTAGCCGAGTCCATGGACACGCTGTCTGTTTTCTTGCCCAAGGTAAACTTTGTAGTTGCACACGTAACCGTTGTTCGCGTCGGCAGCCATCCACACTTTTATGCCGTATTTCGTCGGCTTTGCAGGCATATATTGGCGAAAACCAAGTCTTCCCTTGAAGGCAATCATTCCCTCATCGACTGATATGTCCTTTGAGGGCTCGTAAGCTTGCTGGATACTTTTTAAGACATCGCTCAGTACTGGGCGAACTTTAAAGAGACGGTCGTAATCGGCGTCCCCACGTTGTGGCTCGTTGTTCGGATCGCTGAAGTGTAGGAATTGGGCGATCTCTTCAAACCTTGTCTTGGGAATCACGTCCTGAATCCCAAGGTTTCCAAATAGGGGGTTTTGGGACCAATAAAGGGCTTGCTGTGGCAAGGAATTAATCCCCATCACGAGCGCTACCCCAAGGAACATGCGGAGTTCGTCGGGAGTGACGTCCTTCCACTTCGCCAGCCGTGCCTCTCTATCGGCCTTCTGCCCGATAATAAATTGTGCATATCGGTTAGTTTCGTCAGAAATTAAACCAATAAGTTCATCCGAAAACATCAAACTAAAATAGTCTTCAGCTTTTGCATCTTCTGATACCGTTTTCTTCAACCGTTGTTGCCCGGTGAAGTCCTCGAGGTCGAAATGCGTGAGTTGCTCCGACCAATTTTTAACACTATCTTCATCGCTCTCGTCTTCACTTTCTTCCTCAGAAGAACTGCTTTCTTCCTCAGAAGAAAGTTCAAAACCCTGAAACTCATTTTCAGAATTGTTTACATCGTCATTCTCGTCAGGATTAACACCAAAAATCGCTCTAAATTCGCTCGCATCGATCGCTAAAGATTCCGCCATGTTTGCAGTACAGGGGTGACTGATAAGTTTTCGGTCGGCGCTCACGCACTTTATACAATGAAAAATTATGCGCAGTTGGTGGGATTTGATTGGCTAATGTCGTAACAACAATAGTCCACGTGTTTTCCTGCAGCATGAATTCCCTAGGGAGGAGGGGGACGATTGTTTTGAGTTGTATGCAAATTGGCCGCTTTTGGCCGCTCCAGGAAAAACGTCACATTTCCGTTTGGCCGCTTTTGGCCGTTTTGATAGTGAAAGGGTTAAGCTGACAATTCTGTCTCGTGGCAAAAAGGTCAATATCTGGCAATCCCATCGCACTGACAAAGATTTGAAGACCTGTGGATCCAGTTGCAACTCAGTGCGGTCAGGAAATTGGCGACTCAGGCGGTCAGCGGGATATAAGTTGCTGTTAGCCAGATATTTCTAGCTTTACACCATAACCATATTTCACGTGTGATTTTGTTACAAAGCTTAGAATGTTTTCCCCCCATGCTTGTAATGTAATGCGCAGCTGTGGTGTTATCTAGTTCCAGATGGATGTGAATTTTGGTCTCGTGAGAACATAAGGCTTGTAGTCCTAAATAGGCTGCTTTTAGCTCTAGACAGTTGATATGTTTGTATTCAGTTATTTCCTGTTCTAGCCACCTGCCTCCGGTGGGTTCCGTGTTGTCTCTGTATGCACCCCAACCCTCCATGGAAGCGTCAGTGCTTAGTATGGAGTTCGGGGTACCATGAGAAATCTGTCTTGCATGCTTAAAACTCTCATTTTTCCACCAACAAATGTCTTGCCTTGCAAGTTCTGAGAAGTGCATTAGTCCCTCAGATGACCCCTGCAGTGCTTTTAGAGCATCAATTTTGTCTATTTCAAGTTGTTTATAGAACATTGGCCCATATTCCACACCTTGGGAGCTGGAAACAAGGGTGCCAATTAATTTTGCAGCTTCTCTGATAGTGAATACATCCTTGCTTAGAATTTTATCTGCCAAGGCTACTATAATGTTAACCTTTTCTGCTGGTATGCTTACAGTCATTGTTACAGAATCTTATTTAAATCCTAGATGTATAAGCAGCTGGGTTGGTTGTGTGACCGATTTCTTCTCTGAGACTGAAAACCCTAGTTCACAGAGCAATGAATACGTGGCATTTACATTGTTTTTGCATTCGTTAAATGTGTTGCCCACCAAAAAACTGTCATCTAGGTATCCACTAGAGGTAAAGCCTTTATCTCGCAAAACAGAATAAAATGGCTTCATTAGCTTGGTAAATACCCTGGGTGCTGGGCTAAGCCAATTTGCCATAGTAACATACTTAAATGGCTTGTTACCCACTTTAAATTTCAAAAACTTTTGTGAATTGTCATTAATTGACACAGAGTAATAGGCATCAGTTAGGTCCAGAGAGGCCATAAAGCAATTTTTGGTCATAAGGTTAATACAGGATTGTAATGTGTCCATTTTGAAATGAATTTGAGGGATGCTTTCATTAAGCTTTTTTAAATTTAGAATCAACCTGTATTTCCCATTTTTCTTAGGTCTCAGGAACACAGGGGAGATAAATTCTCCCTCTTCATGGCTACATTTCTCAGTGACCCCTTTCTGTAAAAGCTCCTCGATCAAGCCTATTAATGATTTTTGTTCTGTTTTGTCACATTTAAGTTGTTTTGGCATTTGTGATTGGATAGGTGGGGAAGCAAACTCAATGGTATAGCTTCGTACTGTTTTTAAAACTGTCCCATCAGACGTAATAGCTTCCCATTGAGAAATGTGATTTTTCAATCTACCCGCTTGAGTAATCTTAGCATTTTCCAGTGTATTCTGCTTTTGCTCAGTAGTTTTTCCCCGGTAACAACTCACCTGTTTATTTTCAGGTGGTGGGTGGGTCAGCGTCGAGCTGGGTACTGAGGCTTGTTTTTGTTGCCCCAGTTTCTGTATCCGCTCTGTGCCTTTCCTCTTCCTCTTCCTAAAAAATGAAACTTGGACTTGTACTCAGATCGCTGGTTTTTGAACTGCAATCTCTGGTTACTATACGAGGGCCTCTGGTTATTATATGAGGGCCTCCGGTTGAATGTTTTGGAGGTCACCTTTGAGGTAACTTTACTTGCTTCTGCCAAGTCTTTAGAAGCTGACGTCATCGAAATTAAAAATATTTATATTCCACGAAGGAAACATCGCATGGCAACCAAACTCTGTAGGTTTCATGTACGTGTCAGGAGGGATGGAACAATATGGTCACGTGTTGTTTGACGTTATCGATGACCTCACTTAAAGCAAAAAACGTGATTAAAAGCAAACAAATTCATATCTCTTGGAAGAAACATTGTTTCACAACCAAACTTGGCAGGTGTCATGTTTGTGTCAGGGGGGTGCAAAAATATGCTAAAAGAAAAAAATATTCCGATTTCATTAAAAACAAAAATATCCATATCTCATGAACAAAACATGATATAACATCCAATCTTGGTATGTGTCATGAAGGTGTCAAGGGGTGCACCAATATAGTCACGTGATTGTATCTAGTGACGTCATCAATGACGTCCTTGCATTTACACATTTTCTGGAGACAAAGAAATGTCAATCCCATGGTTGACATTGAAGTAAGAATATTGAAATTAATATATAGATTTAGGCACTGCCTAAAAGCGGAGCCAGCATTGAACACCTTTTGTGTTGACTGATCGAGGAATTTTGGGGGAATCAAGAATGCCGCTCTTTACTGAGATTTATTTATTGTACCAACCAAATAGATCCAGGCCTTATTCAATAATTTAAATTATGCAGTACATCAAAATTAACAAACACAATTCCTGGTGTGAATATAGCTGTCAAAATTGTCAAGTGTCTAATGGTAAATTCTTGTCCCATCATAGAAGTTCCATTATGAATATTTTTTTAATCAAAACAATACTCCGACAAGCTTTGCCATTGTGCAGAATATGTCATGGATGTAACAGCATTCCAAAGATTTGAAATAATATATTTAGACTGTTTAGATGCCATACTGTAATTTTTATGTATTGATTTAGTAGCAATTCTCTCCTCCATTGGAACGAATATCTGGAAATTAAAATCCAAAAATATATCTCCTTTCATGCATTACATATTGGTTCACCTACCCTTTACCATATAGTGGCCTTGTTGTTGGTGGCCTACTCCAAAATGAATGCAATGGAAGCAAATCCTAAAAAAACATCTAAGGCATCACTGACATTGCAAAAATGCTAACTTCTAATTTCAAACCAAACCCTTTCATTGATCTATGTTTGGGGTAGAGAGGAAGCAAAGTATATCAATTGACTAAAAAATAGTTGAAGGGAGAGGAGATATAAAGGAAATTGACTCAACTTGAAAGGTTTGGTGAAAAAAATATAACAGTAATGAAAATAATTTGATTGAGCATTTCTTGACATTTCCCCTTTTCTATTTCAAAGATAGAATATAGTGTCAAACACAATTTTAGATAAGATGCAATACTAGAGTTTTAATGTACAATTTTAAGTGGTGATTTTCCCCATGGAAATTAATTTCTACAAATATACATTCAGTAATGCATTATATTTTGGTGTTTTTAGAAACCCTGGATCCAACCATTCCAATGAAATAAATCTAAACCTCTAAAATAAATGTAATGGGGAAGAGACTTGGAAAGGAAATCCTAAAAAGAAGATATAAGTGAAAGTACTAAATGAAAATTTCTAATTTAAAATTGAAATCTGTTCATTAATTTATTTTTGGTGTAGAGGGAAAATAGCAAAGAGCATCAATTGCAAAGAGCGCCAATAGTCAACAGGCGTAAGGAAAAGGAAGAAATATGACTCTTCTTCTGTTTGAAAAGAAAATATTATAACAATAATGTGATAATTATATTTAGTACTTTCCTAAAATATTCTCTTTTCCCATTATCTTTAGGTTGATAGAAAACTGTTTTCTTTACAGATTTATTATTTAAAAAGGAAAAGTTTGTTTTTAGTTTTATATAATATAAGTATCTTGTTCTAAAAAAAAAACTATTAAGTGTGTACTGCTGAATCACATAGTAATGCCCTAGTCATTTGAGCCCCCTCCCTTATGGTCCTGGGGGAGTCAGCGGTTAATGTGGGGTTTTAGTATTGACTGTTTTTTTACTCTTAACTTGGAAACAGGCTTTTATTAAAGTCTAATCCCCCCCTTTTTCCTAGGACCATGTGTGTGGGGATATCAAATGACTAGTGAATAAGAACTCCCCACTGTTATCTTTTAAGACATGGTTTTCAATTCTCATGTCTTCCAGTCTTTAGCATTCATCTTGGCCCTCAGGTAGTAACTGGTTCATAAAAGAGTGAAATTTCTTTCAAAATTATCTTTTCATCAAGACATTTATAATCTGACTATATTCCACAACTATTTGAAAAACAAAACAAAATAAACACATGAGATGCAAGATGCAGACAATAACAACAATACATATTGGCAAAAGGGGTTGATTTTTTTTATCCTCGGTAAGGAAAATTTATCTTGTAAGTTGAAAAAGTTGCTGTATTTTCTAAGGATATGTATCTTAGGACTAAGAGCACAGGACTTTATCCTCACAAAATTTGAGGCAAAAAGAAATAATCATCGCATGACAAGAACTTTTTCCCTTGCTCCGTGCTTGTATTTAGCCGCCATTTCGGGGCCGAGTGGGGCCTGGGAGTTGCGCGGCTGACTGGCTGGCTGGCGAGTGACACCGCAGGGTACCCGCGCAATGACCACAAAACCAAGTCGCATAGTTATACCATATTTCTGCACCTATTGAGCTCCGCTATGAAATTCTTAAATGGTTGCCTACGGAAAACGCAGCTTTTGTGAAACATTTCAACATTTCTGCTTTATATGTGATTTTAGCATGCATTAGATATGATGTTTATCAGGTGTTGACTGATGTTGTAAAGCTAAAAATCATTGTGGTCGCTTACGAGAGCTTATAAATAAAAGAAAATCTCAGTTGGTGTTTTGAAATTGTGGTCGTTAACGGAGCTGGTCGCACCGATAAGTTGGTTGCTCACGAGAGCTTAGAATTACAGAGTTTGTGTGATAATTCAATCGGTGATTCGTGATCGTGGTCGTTATCGGGGCTGGTCGCTTACGAGAGCGGTCGCTCAAAGAGCTTCGACTGTATTTCATTAAACATATCATTCAATCTTTCAAAACTGTCGTTTTTCTAGCTCGCTCGGTCATTTCCTTATTAGGCACTACATACCATATTTGGGAGTCCCGCTTCAATCAATTTTATGCTTTTTTATCGCTCTGGAACTTTGTATGTCGAAAAATTCCACGTAAACTTGCAGGGATTCGTGTTTACTACGATTTTGCTGGCAGCCATCTTGGAAATGGAGCCTAGTCCCTATCGCTCGCCCAAGGCTCTTTTAGACCATTTAGAAAAACGACAACCATTGATTGATACGAGAAACATCGTGTGACAACAAAACTCGGTATGATGGTATGATGTATGTTTCAAGTGGAGTGCAATGAGATGATCACGTGACGTCATCGATGAAGTCAATAAATTGAAACTACCCTGACGTCGAAACATGGTATGACAACTAAACGTGTTATGTGTCATGTAGATGTCAAGGGTGGGGGAAGGGGAATTGTAACAAGATGGTCGCATGATCTGTGAAATCGATGACGTTGTCAAAAACAGAAATATAATAATAAAGCGAAAATAAACAAATATTTGGTCGTTTGGAGTTCCGCTTTTAGGTATATCTTAAATCTATATATTAGATTTTACTTTTTCCGTTTTACGTTTTTAGGTCTTTTTCTCTACATACATCGTTACCAATCAAGTAAAGAACTGTCCATTTCTTTGTATATCATTTTCGTTCGTCTTATTTTATTTCATTTTATTTTACAAATTTGTGTCTCTTTACTTTGGTAGCAGCGGAAGAATGTCGTCAGTACACTAAATGTTCTTTCTGACTTGCGAATAGCGTAAATGTATCTTACTCATCGAGTTCGTCTTCTTTTTCTAACTTTCAATTAAAGCCGTTTTGTCACGAGCTTACTTCTGGAGGCCCGACGGAAACCTCAACCAAATTTTTTTTGCGTTTTCCGTTAAAAATCATCGGAGATTATTACGTAATCGACCGGAAGTAAACTGGTGACAATTCCGGCTTTAAGTCCCTCTGTTTGTCCACCAAGCATTTTATTCGACAGGCACGACTCGGTTACACCTGCAGAGTACTTTCAACAAATCTAAGAATTCCCGACGAAGCGCTGTTATGCCCATCGTGTAAATCACTGAATTCCTGCTTATTAAAGCTAGGAACGCATACACCCTGTAGACCCACCATGGCATAACCCAGTCCCCGCTGGTAAAATCCACCAGGTCAATGCACAGAAATGGAACCCAACAGACAAGGAACACCACCACAATTGCGGCCAGTGTTCTTGTGATCTTGGTTTCCTCGGCGCTGATTGTGTGTATTTTATTTTCGTGCTGTTTCACTTTAAGGAAAACGCGAAGATAGCAATAGCTCATAACTGAGCCTGGAACAATTATGATGATGACTAAAGTAATAGCGTTTAACGTGGGATTTTCCATTGAAAAGAAGCAAAGGTATTTCTCAGGCTGATAGACGTAAACATTCCCTCTTGCTAGGTAAAGTAAAGGAGCTTGAAGCGAGCTCCCCCAGATTATAACTACATACAGGGCAGTCTTTTTTTAAGGTAAAGAGCCCCGTGTACTTCTCGTGTTTTACAACACAATAGAATCTGTTGACAGCAATCCAGCTATGCGTTTGTATGGAAGCAGTTCCAAGGGAAACCGCGATAAATCCCATGAATTGACATGCCTTATCAGAGAAAGGCCACCTTGATAACACTATGGGAGGCGTGCCGAGGATTCCAGCGGTAATCAAGGCTTGAAAAAAAATCCGATAAAGCCAGGGAAGCAATAAAGATGTTCGTCGGCGACCAAAGCTGGCGCTTCCTGGCGATTACAAGAACTGTAGCAAAATTTCCAAGAATCGCTAAAAAGCATAGAACACACCATGCTAAAACTTCACCTAGAGGCTGTTGGGGCTTGCTTGATTGATCAATGTCGCTGGTCCAATTTGAGAATTGTCTTGTTCGATTCATTGTTATAATCGTTGCAATCTGTGCCGAATGAGTTTAGGATGTTACAAGTTAGGAAATCGATTGATTCGCGCTCGGGCTATACGAAAATAATCCTTTTGAAAGACAAAGTTTTCCAAAACTTCGAGCCTGGAGTTGGATTGAGCGCTACATAAACATGTATGGTAACAGCTCAACAAACGATAAGTCAATCGACTCTCACAAGAGTGTGTTTGCTGGGCTTTTTGCTTTGAGGTGCCGAACACTTGAGATGGTTTTAAGGCTTTTACTTGGCACCATTCAGTTGTAAATTCGGAATATTTTAAGTTTTTGGATTAAAATGGTCAAAATGGAACGAATTAAGTCTCAATGCTAGTCTCGAGTGGCTTGAGTGAAATAAAGAATTTAAAAGGTTTCGTTGTTGTTAGTTTAGTACTTTTTAACGATGCTAAGATTAAATTAAAGGTTTTAAATTTTGAAAAATATGAATTGTAAAGGCAAGTTTTATTGTTTTAACAATAACAAGATCATTCTATTCGAGTGCCCCAAACACGAACCGCATAAAATGTTAAAAGGTTTTTTAGTCATTTAGCAGCATCTGCATTTTGCATCTGCGTTTATTGCTTTTTAAAATAAACACGCACTACATTTTTATTCATTTCATATGTTTTCACTTGACGGCTGGGGGGGGAGGTGAAACTTCTACAATAAATATTCACACCTTTTTTCAGAACGTTTAGTCTGAACCCTTTTAAAGCGAGCGGCATTGTCACCTCCTCTCGGTCGATTACGTACCAATCTCCGATGATTTTTAACGGAAAACGCAAAAAATATGATACAGCCATACGAGTCCGATGGCTCGTGGGATGGATGTATGGGGAACAACAACTATTAGCTGCTTATGGTACAAATGTACAGAGCGCGAGAACAGGCGACATATTATTTGTTATGGTTGTAAAAGGAGTACAATGGCTAAGGTCATTAATGTTTATGATCTCCTATGTGTGTTCAGAACTGGCAATTGATGATCTCCCATGTGTGTTTAGTACTGGTAATTCATGGTCTCCCCATGTGTGTTTAGTACTGGCAATTGATGATCTCCCATGTGTCTCCAGTACTTGCAATTCTTGATCTCCCATGTGTGTCCAGTACTTGCAATTGGTGATCCCCCATGTGTCTCCAGTACTTGCAGTTGATGGAGAGGTTCGAGATCGCTCTCACCTTAGATGACTTCCAGATCCTCATCCCTTCCATGCTCCCCCACGAGGCCCCTGGTATAAAGATGAACGAGCTCTACAGACTCTTCCAACGCACATCACCTGACAGTACCCCCCACAGTTCTGCAACGCTACCAACGAGGAAACAGAGCAAAGAGTCAAGGTAATTTTGACGTCATCATTTCGCCTAATCAGCTAATTGACGTCACCATTTCACCTTAACAGCTTTTTGACGGCTCCATTTCGCCTAATAAGCTTAATGACGTTTCCATTTCGCCTAATCAGCTTATTTGCGTCACCATTTTGCATAATCAGCTTATTGACGTCGCCATTTGCCTAATCAGCTTATTGACGTCGCCATTTGCATAATCAGCTTATTGGCGTCACCATTTGCATAATCAGCTTATTGACGTCGCCATTTGCCTAATCACCGTATTGACGTCTCCAATTCGTCTAATAAGCTTTTTTCACTTGCAATTTTCCCGAATTTTTCTTCCCCATCATGTCTTGCTACTTCTTCACTGCCCTTATCCTTGTTGGTGTTGCTTTGCCTTATTTCTCTCTCCGATGCTCATACTAACTGTATAGCATAATGCACGTGGCCAGGGCTGGGTATCCCATAATGCATGTGGCTAGGGCTGGGTATCCCATAATGCACGTGGCCAGGGCTGGGTATCCCATAATGCACGTGGCTAGGGCTGGGTATCCCGTAATGCACGTGGCTAGGGCTGGGTATCCCATAATGCACGTGGCTAGGGCTGGGTATCCCATAATGCACGTGGCTAGGGCTGGGTATCCCATAATGCACGTGGCTAGGGCTGGGTATCCCGTAATGCACGTGGCTAGGGCTGGGTATAGCATAATGCATCTGGCTAGGGCTGGGTATCCCATAATGCACGTGGCTAGGGCTGGGTATCCCATAATGCACGTGGCTAGGGCTGGGTATCCCATAATGCACGTAGCCAGGGCTGGGTATCCCGTAATGCACGTGGCTAGGGCTTGGTATAGCATAATGCACGTGGCTAGGGCTGGGTATCCCATAATGCACGTGGCTAGGGCTGGGTACAGCATAATGCACGTGGCTAGGGCTGGGTATCCCATAATGCAGGTGGCTAGGGCTGGGTAAAGCATAATGCACGTGGCTTTTGCTGGATATAGCATAATGCACGTGGCTTGGGCTGGGTATCCCATAATGCACGTGGCTAGGGCTGGGCATCCCATAATGCACGTGGCTAGGGCTGGGTATCCCATAATGCACGTGTCTAGGGCTGGGTATCCCATAATGCACGTGGCTAGGGCTGGGTATCCCATAATGCACGTGGCTAGGGCTGGTTATCCCATGATGCACGTGGCTAGGGCTGGGTATCCCATAATGCACGTGTCTAGGGCTGGGTATCCCATAATGCACGTGTCTAGGGCTGTGTATCCCATAATGCACGTGTCTAGGGCTGGGTATCCCATTATGCACGTGGCTAGGGCTGGGTATCCCATGATGCACGTGGCTAGGGCTGGGTATCCCATGATGCACGTGTCTAGGGCTGGGTATCCCATGATGCACGTGGCTAGGGCTGGGTATCCCATAATGCACGTGTCTAGGGCTGGGTATCCCATAATGCACGTGTCTAGGACTGGGTATCCCATGATTCACATGGCTAGGGCTGGGTTTCCCATAATGCAGGTGGCTAGGGCTGGGTATCCCATAATGCACGTGGCTAGGGCTGGGTATCCCATAATGCACCTGGCTAGGGCTGGGTATCCCATAATGCACGTGGCTGGGGCTGGGTATCCCATAATGCACCTGGCTAGGGCTGGGTACAGTCGGCACGCGCATACCCTACCCCCCGAAGGCGAAATAAATTAACATACTTCAGAAGCTTTCTGCACTTCGCCTCTCTGCAATATCCCTAATCTAGCGCAATTCCTTGGTTTTATATTTTCTTTAGTCCACAATAGTACGCCAAGTTTTTCTACAGCTTACCCGCTGTATTTGAAGTTATACATGAAGAATTGCCAATATTATCTATTCCCGTGAACCCCACCCCTTCCCCCCTCGGTAAATCCTGGCTGTACGCCTTACCATGTCTCAATGTTTTAACATCTAGCGAGATGGACGCCTTACCATTTCTCAATGTTTTTACGTCTAGCGAGATGGACGCCAAAGCAAAGGCAAGCACTCTAGGCGTACCAGGGAGACGCCAACCTCGTGGCACTCACGACAAGGACGGGAGTTCTTTTGATCAAAAGGAACTCGACCTGGACGA
This sequence comes from Nematostella vectensis, assembly GCF_932526225.1. Classification (NCBI taxonomy): domain Eukaryota; kingdom Metazoa; phylum Cnidaria; class Anthozoa; order Actiniaria; family Edwardsiidae; genus Nematostella; species Nematostella vectensis. The sequence goes on along the minus strand of NC_064038.1, from coordinate 2,205,594 downwards.
TGGTGGGTAGGAGTTGTCTAACTGTACATGAACAGTTCCAATGGTCATTCCGTTGGTTTACCGCACTCCAATGGTCATTCCGTTGGATTACCGCACATTATATTATATATACATTGGTAAACCCTTGCATTAGCTTTCACTAATTGAACCCCCTACGTTAAAGATGGCAAAATCGGGGACTGTCTCGACGTACTTGTCTGGCGTTTAGAAGGCAAGGGGATTGTTATGCAAACTTTCGGCTACCCTGTCTTTTTTGTCTTTTTTCGAGCTTGGTGTGGACAAACCGGCTTGTGGACAAAGTAACAGCAAACCTGGAAATATGATTATGAATGACAGAATACATTGATTTTTATTTGGTATTTCAGATTCCCATGACTCTATCCAGCGGAACTACCAGATGGCGTACGTCCCTAGCGGCCTATGGAGTCGCTTGATTACCCGGCTGCTCGTCTCGCTCCAGCGATGGCGACAAACAGAGGGAATTGACGAGAGCAGATTGAGCGTGATCTACTGGAGGAAAGGGATCGGAGTGATGTACGAGGAAGGGCACTTCGTGGTCAAGTCCTACAGAGAAATGGTAAATAATTAGGGTTGAATATCCTTAAATAAAATGACCATAGTATACACGGAGGAAAGGTATCGGAGTAACGTGCGGGAAAGATTATTTCTAACAGTCTTACAGTAGAACTCTCTAAGGATTGGGAGATAAAGTATCATCTCTTTTTCCTACAAAACCATTTCCATCCCCTCTGAATGAATGAAAATTATATATAAGGGAAGGGATGGGAGTGCTGGCGTGCGAGGGAGGTCATTTCGTGATCCAAGACATATAGTATTTAGGGTGGAGTATCATAGTCTTCACCACACATCAACTCTTTTCTCTATTACAAGTGACCATAATCTACTGAAGGAGATTGATTTTGAAGTGATTGGAGAAAGTGCTTTTCGCTGTCACGCTGTCACGTCAGAAATAGGAGCCACGCCCTTCCTTTAACTGTCTGAAAATACACTGCCCATTTTTCTCTATTTCAAGTTTAGGCAAAATTGCAAAACATTTTTTTCTGATAATCACGCCGTTGGTTTTCACATCTTGCATAAGGGAGCTCAAGCAACGACGACAGCGACGAGTACCGCGACGGCAGAAAGGAAGTGAAAGTTTAAAAGCCACAAATAAAATCCCTTGTGTGTTATACATTTTAGGCTTTGTACTGCAAACGGCCTGTCTCACGTTCTATAGAGTACGGGGAGGACGGCGCAGGAAACGACACTATCATTACTAGCTGGCAGGCAGAAATAAGCTTCTAGCCTTTTCTTTAATTATTTAGAAGTATTAAGTCAAGTTCATTTTATCGAAACTACTTTCGAATTGAGCGTCGCTTTCGTGCCGCTGACTTGATCATTAGAGAGTTTTAGCAGGGACGCCAGACCGAAGACGGGACCCAAAAAAGTGCTTCCAGACTAGAACCTTATTTGTGCTTTTGCGAACAGGTTGTGTTTTGAGCGCAAGCGTACCCTTCCTCGGCCGACCATGACACTTAGTGTTTTCACGTCACGGTTTGGTGGAACACAGATCAAATGTACCAGACAGAAGTGGATTTTATGTTTTATTGTTTTCTGCCGTTGCCGTGCGCTTTGCTGTCGCTCTTGGTAAAACCCCCTAATCTCGTTTCCAGGTCCCGCTGTCTAGCGGTCGCCGGTTCGAGGAGCTTGAGGGCATCACGGTACAGGTATGGTCTAACGTCAAGGACTTCTCCGTCATGGGATTCATAGTGGATCAGATCGACGCACTCATCTCCGAGTGGTACCCAGGTAAATCACAACAGACTATTAGTATTTTATCACGTCAAGGAATTCTCAATCATAAGCTTTATACTAAATCAAATCAACCCCTTTCTGGAAGATCACAATAAAAACCATTCAAGACCATAAGAATTTGATTACGTCAAGGGGGTAACCACTTACTAGTTAGAATTTGTTTGATCGAATTTTTCGATATCCTCCATTTGTCATTTTTGTATTCGAAGCTTTATTAACCGCCTTATAGAAAAACTTAGACAATAATGTCTTTAAATGTGGATTACTATAAACAGCAATCCAATACATTCTCGGAGTAAGAATGGACTAGCGAGAACTCGGGATCGTTTTTAGAGAGGTCACTTACCTCATTTACATTTCTTACGACACTAACAACTTGCATTTCTTTCCTCAGGTCTTGACGATACTGATAACTTGCATTTCTCTCCATAGGTCTAGACGATACTGATAACTTCGGCTATCCCTTGGTACGACGCCTGATCCCTTGCCCCAAGTGTACCACCGACATCAGGAAGCGGCCCCCTTCCCTCCGTCGCTCATGCTCCATGGAGTTCCCCTCCCAACGCCTCCAGCGCCCCTTCAACTTCACTCTCCCCACGTGTGCAGCCGCCGCCCTTATGTTCTCCACTATAAGCTGTCCCTACCACCCCGACAGCGTGGTCTGTCTTGACGAACTGGTCCCAGATTTAATGATGACCGATCTCCCAAGGCATTTACTCGTAGAGAGATGCGACTTTTCGTATAGGGACGATGCGGCGAGTCGACTTGGCGGGGGAGGGGCGGGGGAGGTATTTAGGGGGGAACTGAGGAATTCTTTTGTCGCAGTCAAGACTTTTCACTCAACACGTGCGTCAGGGTGAGTTAATAAACTGATTTATTAGAACCCTGTTACACATATGATATTCTCTTGCAACTTGTGTCGCAAAAATAAATTTAAGACTCGCGTTTCTCACATGTGATGCCTTATTTGAAACTTGTTTTACGTTTCTCGAAGTCGCATTAAAAGTAGAATGCGCTTCGTCTTCCCGCTACAAATTAAGACTCAAATCAAGCCTTCGGCTGGTGCAAATTCGTGTGATATGGTGCGTGCTCTATCAATGGCTTTATATGTTCAATGTTTGTACGGTGGTACCTCTATTTAGCGGCCATTCGCGGGTCCATGACAGGTGGCCGCTTAATGGAGATAGCCAAATACACAAATTGATATTCTGGAACATGGTGATTAGGGCATTTAAGGGCTGCCACTTTATAAATGATCACTTATAGGAGGTCTCGATGTATTTCAGCCTGTTGTTTGACAGCGGTATCGGAGAAAGGTCTGGAGCCCGAGATTGGTCAGCGGCATCTTCCTCCTTGCGCCCGCGCAGTGAGGGCACAAGCATGCGCAGAGCAGGTTTGCACCGGTTCGAGGTTGATCTAGATGACGAAAATGTCGAGAATGAGCTTGAGAAGACGAAGGTTGTGCGCGCATTCTGGGATCTCAGACAGGAGGTGAGAAGACGTACACGAAACTGCTCGGCTACTGTTCGTTCAGATCAGGGCAATGTTTAGGGGGTGACTTCGTTATATTCGGAAGAAGCTCGACACTGTTCGGATGTGGCAGGGTATTCTATGTATGGGCGTGGTACTGTTCGACAGTGACCAGTAATACTCTGCTCGGTAACAGGGACTCGGTAATATTCGGAAGGCCCTCGGTACTGTTCGGATGGGGAAACGTTTTCGTACATGGCGTGGAACTGTTAGGAAGTGATTCCAATATATTCGGAAGCTGTTCGGTATTGTTCGTATGTGGCATGGTACTGTTCTATAGTGATTCGGTTATATTCGGAAGCTGTTCGGTCCTGTTCGTATGTGGCATGGTACTGTTAGGGAGAGACCGTTATTATTCGGGTGCTACCCTGGTACTGGTTTGATGTGGTAGGGCAGTGTTCGTATTTGGCATGGCACTGTTTGAGAGTGATTCGGTTATGTTCGGGTGCTGTTAAGATGTGTAGCGTTTATCACACTTTTCCGCCACAGACTCGGCTCTTATTTGCCAGTGAGTCTTTAATTGCTTTTTTGTGTAATGCTGGGCTATAATTCGTTAATCAAAGGTGCCATAAGAGATAACATGAGAAAAAATCCCGTCATTCTCTGTCCTCAACTAGGTCGCAGTCCTCTGCCACCTTCAGCACCCGTGCGTAGTCCGCCTTCTTGGCGTGTGCCTACGCCCTCTCTGCTTCCTCCTGGAGCTTGCCCCCCATGGAAGCCTGGCTTCAGTCATGGAAGACATCACTCTTGGGCGGCGGGAGACTGAGAAGGAGCACGTTGGTGCCAAGTCCATAAAGTATGAGACCAAGCAGACCCCACTGGGCAGGGGTCTTACTTACAAGATTGCATACCAGGTAATGATTGGGTAATTCAAGGTAATATACTGCCTTTGGCGACCGTCCATTATTTAAACGTAAGGTAACTGCTGGGTGGGAAATTATTAAAAACCGCATTTTTTTTGTTCTCCAAACCTAACACATACCGACATAGCCAACAAACTTCTGGCCCGCCTTTTGTATCTTTAGCCCTTCTTTTCCACATTTCGCAAATAAAAATGGGCCCCCTTCTTTCCACCACCTCCTCTTTTGAAAAATCGACAGTACCTTAAAACCTGGAATCCACGCTAAGCACGCTACGGTGTTTAGTCAAGTTTATAAAGATGTCGATGGAGAATGGGTCCACAACGATTTTTTCATTCTAAAAGGGAGTTGGATGAGATGAGGAGGATGAGTCCCTGAGGTGGATTGAAGCGGAATTTTAAAGCGAATTGTTCAAGATAACATTGTATAAACCTTCTTAATTAGTAGTCTTTCCTTTTAATAATATTCCAAATTCTTTCCATTGGAAATAAGACTTCAAATGCGTCGTACCAGGGGGCCCTCAAACGATATCCAATACTCCCCCTCGTGTGCTTAGATCGTAAAGCATTGTGGGTAAGAACAAGGTTGCAAGTGCATTATGGGTATAGTGACCCAACCCCCTTAACTAATATGACAAAACTTTGCCTCGTGTGCTCAGGTCGCAAGTGCATTGTGGTATCTGCATGACAGTGACATTATCTACCGCGATCTGAAAACCGACAACGTCCTCGTGTGGTCCTTACACGATACGGATCTTGTCAATGTCAAGCTGTCCGACTATGGAATCTCGTGTTTTGCCACACCCCAGGGCGTGGCAGGGGATGAAGGTACCCCTGGTTACCAGGCCCCCGAGATCCTACCTGGAATCGGCTACGATGAGAAGGTACTTCATATTTTGTTGATGTTTTTAATATCGTCCTCACTATTGCACCCATAGAAGGCCAGAATTTGTTTCTGGAGCTAACAATATTCCTAATTCGGTTGTACTATGTTTGGTCAGGGGCTCGTAAATATGCGCACGGATTAGCCAATCACATGCGACCTTCGTGCTGACTTTTGGCTGAGGTTAGCTGCGTGCGCAGTCTCGAACAAAAAGCCGTGTTATACCTTCGGTGTACTGTGATGTTTTTGTTGCTTTTTTCTTCAATCTGAATTTCTTAATCCTCCTCTAAATACGACTAGCTTGCACTTTTTTGCCATTTAAGTATTCCCGATTAAAAGACTCTTTTTTTTATTTTAGGTCGATATCTTCTCCTACGCCATTTTTCTGTATGAGTTAATGTCCGGGACACGTCCATTCCGTAATTACCGCAGCGCTGTGGACATAAAAAGGGACATCAGACGCAACATCCGACCCTCACTGGAAGAACAAGAAATTGACAGGTTGGTATATACCCTTATATATCCCTCCTTTACTATCTATCAACCCCCGTCAACTATATGTCTCCCTTAAACAACACTCGTGTTTCTGAATTCTCTACCATCCACTTTTATCAACCTCTCTCATCTCCTCATCCTAAACCCCGATCGTCGCTTGGTTTGTGACCCCCGTATGCATTTCTCCCTCGCTATCAACTATCACTATCCACCATTATCAACGACATGCCTTCTTTTACCACGTCTTCAATACCACTTGCTTCCCTGAATTCTCTACCTGTCCTTGCCACTTCCATCAAGTCTCTTGTTTCCCCCTCTTAATCCCTTTTTCCCTTATTTTCCTTTGTCGTTTTTCCCCTAACATTCTACAGTTTATTTAGTATTGCTTAGATACGTAGCGCTTACCGAATAATTTTCGTAAATCCCCTCTCTAGTCAGCTGCCACGACTCGAGCAGTTGATGCGGTGGGGCTGGAGAGAGCTTCCTGAGCAGCGACCCACTGCCGAGACCCTTCTCCATGAGATGGAGGATCCGGCCTTCCTCTGCCAATTCCGTATTATGCCGAGTCCTGAAGAGGGAGGAGTCCTGGAGAAGATCACAGCTGTCTATGGGTTGGCGCAGTCCGGATCAGGTAGAGTCACGCCCCGCTGTAGGGACACCTGCTTAAAGCGGCTTTGTCACCAATTTACTTCCGGTAGATCTCCGATGATGTTTAACGGGAAACGCGAAAAATATTTCAAAATTGTACAAGCGGTGTGTCTATTGGAAGTTTCTTTTAGGATGTGACTGTTAATTTAGAGCGGATGGCCTGTTAAATAGCGCAGATTCCAATATATTCTTTTGTCTCTTGTCGGTTGAGGTTTCCGTCGGCCCTCTGGAAGTAAACTGGTAGCCTTGAAGGTGCATTAAGAGAAAGCTTAACCATTTTCAGTAGAACCCCGTTAATAAAGACATCTTCCGGTTCCCACAAACTGTGGTTATTAAGGGGGTGTTCATAATAAGCAGGTTGAACAAAATATAAAGCTTTCTTTTAACAAACTGCCCTTGATAACAAGGCGTCTCATGTTGTCCTTTAATCCAGGCCAAACGAAACGCAAGTCGGCGCAAGTTGTTGCAAAATGTATAAAGATTTTATTATAAAATGCCCTTGATAACAATGTGTCTCTATTTTACATAGAGTCCTGGAAGGCGTATAATACACTAAAATATCGAAATAACCATCGAAAAAATAAAGTTTGATACTCTATTTACCAAATTCGATCGAAAATATTGCATTGGCTTCCCCAAATCCGCCGATGGAAATGGATGCTTTTTCGCACTTACTCGTACTTTGCTAGGATGACAAAATTGAGGCTGACAGAGGCTGTTTAAGTCCAGGTAAAACTAAACGCAAGTTGGCGTAAGTTGCTACCTAACTTGCTATCGTTTGTCCACCAACACGCCATACCTTGCGTCGAATTTGAACATGTTCAAAATTTGAATACAATTTGCCAACTTGGGTGGAACTCTTTTGTTCTTGGGTTTGATGGCGCTTAATTATTGTTATAATCTTATCGCTTATTTTGTTTATTGTGTTGGACAAACGCGAAAGTGACTAATTATTTTCAAATGAATTTATGACTTTTACTTAAGTAATGTACGGTTAAAATTTGAGTGCCTGGTGTCAAGTTAGGTGACGGTCAGGCTTGGGTATTTGTTTTGATGTGAAATAACGTTCGGCCAGTTGCTACCTCTTTTATCATTTGTGATATGTAGTAGTGTTACTGATGACGGCAGCATATATTGCAATCAGCTGTTGTCACTGACTTTCTTTAGTGATCATTCCTCCTCTTCCATTATTACACAGGTAACCCGGGTCTGGGTGCCGTGACCCCTGGCTCCTCGCCTAACTTCGTACTGGTGTGGAGTCGTGAGCGTGAACAGCGTAACTTCAGCATGTTGAACTGTGACACGGGCGTGTTTTACCGACAGGAGGAGTCTTGTCCGGGCCACAGAGTGCTTTGTATGGCCAGGGTCGGAACTAGGACATGGCTTGGGACCGAGGTATTGTTTATGAAAGGATAATAAAATAATGATAAAATTATGATGATGATGATGATGATGATGATGAACCATCAAAAACAACTACAACAACAATAATGATGAGATGATAGTGGTGGTTGTGTTGGTGGTGGTGATGGTGATGGTGATGATGATGAACTCTTATTTCAAATATGCTTTTATTTGCTGAAAGCTGACTCAAGCGATATGAGTTTCAAAGGTCTTCGATCTTTCAGGAACCTTATCTTAAATTTTTCGTGTGTGTACCTAGAAATGGTGATCTATGTACGTACAAAGCACCACTGAATAAGTGTCCTTACTCTTAGGGTCAGACTATTGAGGTCTTTGGTAAACGTTCTTGGCGCCTTCCCAGCACCCTTTGCTCCTTCATCGTCAAAGCCCCAGTTCTCGCTCTGCTAACGGAGGAGCATCCACTGCAGGCCCAAGCAGAGCCTCAGGTGTGATAATTACTTTAGATTGCGTTATTTTCAGTGGGTAGGTCTGGAAGGTAAGCAGACGGTTAGGCAAGCATGGGGAGAGGTCTGGCTGGGCTTGGAAGGGAAGTGGGAGATGATTTGGCAGGGGTAGATGGGGAGATATTGTCTGGCAGAGAGTAGGGTAGGGGAAAGGTCTGACAGGGGGTGAGACGAGAGAGAATTTCTAGTAGAGGTAGGGGGAAGTGGGGGAGACGGTCAGGCATGAGACTGGGTGGGAGATAATTTCTAGTTGGGGGGAGGGGGTGAGGGAGATGGTCTGACAGGGGGTGTGGGAGATGGCCTGGCAAGATATGTGGACAGCCTATTGGTACATTTTTGTTTATATACCCATCTATTCTCGTATAGTGACCCTTCTCTCTAAATATACGCAAACAATAATTCCCATGCATCGTTTAATTTGTCATTGATATCTTTCTTTAAAAAGACGAGGCCTCAAGTAAAGAAAGTATACGCGTCACTCGCCAACGGCACCTTAGTCGTATTCACACACATCAGCGCTTCCACGGCCTGTCAATTACACAGTGACGTCACACTCAGCTACACTGACGTCAGCGATGACGTCATCAAGAAGGAGATGTCAGAGTGGCGTGACATTCAAGTCATCAATCTCGGGCAAAACCGTAACCCAGTGAAGTGCATGGTTCTCGTGAACGACTCCCGGGAGCTTTGGGCTAGCTGTGGTAACAAGATACTGATTGTCAGTACGCAAACTCTGGCTGTGATAGAGGAAATCACTGTCTACTCTTCACTGCGGGCTCACATTCGTAAGATGGTCGTGAGTGGGGATAAGGTCTGGAGCATCGATCGTCGATCTACCAAAATTCTAGAATGGGACGTCAAGTCGTACCAGTTGTCAAGGGTGTTTGACGTGGACTTGGAACACCCAATCGGCAAGATCGTCTGCAAGCCCTTTGAGAATTCTTTGGACCAAGACATTGGCGAGGAAGAGGCGGCGATACCTACCATACCGCGCATGCGCCGCCCCGAACATGTGTCTGTGAACCCGCCCTCCTACGGTGAAGCCACACAGACTGTTGACGCCTCCACAAGCCCTGGCACGAAAGTCCTTGTAGACCGAGCCCTGGGAGGGGGGAGGGTGAGTAGATCTGGTGCGCTGAAGAGACGATCAGCTTGTGGGCCTTATCGACCTGATCCACAGGAAGACCGCGGCGATCTCCGTATCGAAGGTCACACCGACTCTGATAGAATAGAGAAAACATATAACGCAAAGATTTTGATTCCCGGCGGTAGTGACGAAACAGACGCTGAGAGAAATGAGAAGAGTAATTCTGATGGCGACCTCATGGGGACGTCCAGAGAAAATGACGACACAGACACTAAGAGAACAGACGCGGAGAGAGGGGAGAAGGGTAATTCTGATGGCGACCTCATGGGGACTTCCGTTGACAGTGGGTTTGCTGCTGAGGATTTGGGTGCTTGCTTGACAAAACAAGACGATGAGGATCAAGATAGGATCGGTTCGGTTGAAGAGGGTGCCTCTATTGCTGATGAGACCGAGTCAAACAAAGAAACAAAAGAAAAGCATCGGGAGGATGAGGTTGGTGTCTCCAACAAAGAGTCAACTCAGAGCGGAGAAGGAGATGGACAAAGTGCAGGCAATGGTTGCGTCATAGCCGATCTTGCTGAAGAAAACGTGGCTTCAGGTGACATCAATTGGACTGTTGAAAAGTCCCTAAAAACAAATAATATAAATTCAAACGACGAAGAATTTGGCTCAAATGGTGCTAATATCGAAAGTGCTGATAGTAGAAAAGATAAACGCGTCCCTGGAGAAGAATCATTAGAACTGAGGTCAGACAAAAACGCAAATGATCCAAAGGCAAATACAGCAGAAACAGAAGAGGAAAATGGAAACTCAGAATTTGAATTAGTAGACCGTGAGCGGCTGATTGTCGAACATGCGCGCCTGCGCAGTGAAGCAAAACGAGCGGCAATCGAAGCAGGCGACGCGTCAATGGCGTCACTCAAGGCGAAACCCAGGACCACACAAAGAGGTCCGTCTCTTATGCGATCTTGGAAGCGTTCTAAGCGACAACCAATGACGTCACTAGACCGCGGATCTCGTGACCAAATAGACTCACCCAAAAAGCGTGGGCAGCGACCACGACTACAAGTCAGGATGGGATCTATGAACAAGGTGATGACGGTGCAGATGGTTGGGGGCGTCCTCTGGGTCGGCAGGGGCAGAGGGGATATCCTGGTAATCAATGTGGACCCGGACGCGAAAGAGTGTGAGTATGGCGAGGTGTTGGCCCAGCTGGAGATCGACAATAACATGGACTACAGCAACGGGCAGATGGACGAGATTATCATCACAGGCAACGATAAGGTAAGTAAAGGGAGGGTAGGGTTGGGGTCTGACAGGAGGCAATAAGATAAAGAGAGGCTCTGGCTTAGGTCATTTGCAATAAACGACAAGGTAAAAAGGGGAGGGGAGGATGTGGAGATGGTCTGACAGGGGGCAATAAGATAAAGAGAGGCTCTGGCTTAGGTCAATTGGAATTAACGACAAGGTTAAAAGGGGAGGAGAGGATGTGGAGATGGTCTGACAGGGGGCAATAAGAAGGGCAATAAAGCTCAGATGAATTGGAGAGATGGACTGACAGGAAAATATGATGAAATGAGGCTGTGGCTCCATATGTAGGATTGCTCAAAACTTTGTAGAAGACTTTAAAGTGGCTCACAGCTCGGGTGTGACTTGCTCGAGGGAGGGGGGTGTACTTGGATATTAGTATGACAAGTACGATGATAGATAATTTATTGTAAATAGAAATATAATTGAAAACCAATTGTAAATTTTGTTCTTCAATATGAAATTATTTGGAGCAACGCCCGTAAATCAAAGATGAAAAGGTGCCAAATAAATTAATTGGAGTGAATTGAAATTATCCGATGTTTTTCTGGAGTGTGTCGCTTGAGTGCAAGTAAATGTTACTGATAACGTAATTGATAACGTATGGAATACTCTATCGATAATGATAGCTGGAAAGGGGATTTTGACGATAACAAATGTTTTCCACAGGTCGTTTGCCTTCGTCGTCTAGAACCAATGCGCACGCGCAAGCTTGCATCACTTGATACGCCCCAGTATAGTCCATACAACGCGGACCCTTCGACAGAGCGGTATCAGGTGATTGTCCTGGAGGCCTGGGGTCGAAGTGAATTTCAAGCATTCAAGACTTATTTAGATCAATTCAACTCATTGATGGAGTGAATGAAATCCGTTCTTGAAGACATGTGCCGTTCTCAGTCGGACTTGCACACTTCAGGCTTAGGCGTATGTTTACTACAAGCTGTATTAAGCAGCCACCTTTGCGACCCAAGCAAAGTGTTGTTGTAGGGAATCTGTTTATCAAGGACACCGTTGGGTCTCCAGCGATGCTTGTTGTAGAATTGAACCTGTATAAAGCGTGCGCATTCGAGATGCACCCTTTGCGGTCGCTCATCCCGGCGAAAGAAGGAAAGAGCTGGATCATCGAGTATGCCATCGGTAACAGTGGAATCGACTAAAAATGTTTTGCATGTAGAAGAAACATATTTTCATCATCGTAGCTTTTTAAAAGAAAACAATTTACAGCTTTCCGTGAATGGAAAACATAGACGTAATGACAATCTATATCGTCACAAAATTGCAAGGATATTAATTTTAATTTAGACTTGTTTTTTTAGATTAAAATTTGTTTTTATAGGGTACTAAAGTCAAAGACTTGAATTTCAGAAATTGTTGCATGACTTGCCGCAATAGTAATTGTGCTCTTTCAAATCGCAGTAGAAATCAAGCAGTTTTTTTAGTATTAAATACTTGGTATTTTTCATATTTTGGCAATTTTTAGAAAAAAATTATTATGAGTACAGGCGTATCAAAATAAAAATAGTTTGCCTTATTGATTATCAGTTTTGTTTTTGGTTTACTCTAAAGGTACTAAGCCCTGTAAATAGAACTAGAACCACATAGCATATGTATACACCTATTTCAAAAAGGGTCGCACTCCAGGATCCCTTGTCGTGACCCGCGGTGGCTCATGGGTAGCGAATAAACGGCTGAATCCTTGTTTTTTAAAGCCGTGTCAATAAGAACACGAACAAGAATTCTACAGCTTTTGAAACCTGGATTTGTATTTTATTTACGCTTATTTGCTTATTTACTTGATGACCATGAATCACTGTGGGATAAGATACACACATTCTCTGAGTGCAACCTTATTTGAAATAGGTGTATATTTCAAATCTTGGAACATATAGTTTTCCATGCGTGGTCGTACGACACGGGAAAGCTTGAGAGGACATCAAGTCTTTGGAAACACGAGGGTGCGCATTTTATTACTCTTGCTCCCAGAAAAAAGATCAGGGTTACATACATACATTTTTCACGAGTCTAACCCCCAAAAGGTTACAATCGATAAATTTTCTATTGGTATCGTAAACTATCCCAAGCAAAGTCACCATCTGACTGGAAGTTACATTCGGGAAAAAGATCAGGGTTACATTCGGGAAATTTTTTACGAGTGTAACCTTCAAAAGGTTACAATCGATAATTTTTCTCAGAATGTAACTTCCAAAAGTAACATTAGGAAAAAAAAAATATTATACTCGGAAAAAAAGTATATCTATCTATCGCGCGCTATGCTCTGCGTTAGAATCACCTCAATCAAGTTATCTAAGGAATCTAGTTAATTCTTGTGTGCATAAAATATATACAGGATCCTGAACAAAGCATGAGCACATCAAAGATGCTGAGAGTACATAAAAATGTCCCTATCCCTTTTTTAATGTCACGACACACAAAGAACATTATAATTAAGTATCGATATTTTTAAAAAAAAAATAAAGAAAAAAAAATAGGCTATCAGCGGGAATCGAACCCGGGTCTCTGCGTTAGTAGTCAAGTGCCCGCAACGAAAGACTAACGTGGCATTGCTGAAGGGAATTGTAATGAAAATTACTTTTAATACTATTGATATCGTAAAATATCCCAAGCAAAGTCACCATCGGACTGGAGGTTACATTCGGGAAAACCTTCAGGGTTACATTCGGGAATTTGTTTTACGAGTGTAACCTCCAAAAGGTTATTTTTTTTCCGAATGTAAATTCCAAAAAGTAACATTAGGAAAAATAAAACAGTATACTTGGAAAAAAAGGTATATCAATCTATCGAGCGCTATGCTCTATGATAGAACCTACTTAATCAAGTTATCCAAGGAATCTAGTTAGTTCTTGTGTGCATAAAATATGTACAGGATCCTGAACAAAGCATGAGCACATCAAAGATGCTGAGAGTACATAAAAATGTCCCTATACCTTCTTTTTATGTCATGACACACCAAGAACAGTATAATTAAGTATCGATATTTTAAAAAAAAAATAAAGAAAATAAAATAGGCTATCAGCGGGAATGGAACCCGGGTCGCTGCGTTAGTAGTCAAGTGCCCGCAACGAAAGACTAACGTGGCATTGCTGAAGGGAATTGTAATGAAAATTACTTTTAGTACTATTGGTATCGTAAACTATCCCAAGCAAAGTCACCATCGGACTGGAGGTTACATTCGGGAAAAGCTTCAGGGTTACATTCGGGAATTTGTTTTACGAGTGTAACCTCCAAAAGGTTACAATCGATAATTTTTTTTCCGAATGTAAATTCCAAAAAGTAACATTAGGAAAAATAAAACAGTATACTCGGAAAAAAAGGTATATCAATCTATCGAGCGCTATGCTCTATGTTAGAATCTACTTAATCAAGTTATCCAAGGAATCTAGTTAGTTCTTGTGTTCATAAAATATGTACAGGATCCTGAACAAAGCATGAGCACATCAAAGATGCTGAGAGTACATAAAAATGTCCCTATACCTTCTTTTTATGTCATGACACACCAAGAACAGTATAATTAAGTATCTATATTTAAAAAAAAAATAAAGAAAAAAAAATAGGCTATCAGCGGGAATTGAACCCGGGTCGCTGCGTTAGTAGTCAAGTGCCCGCAACGAAAGACTAACGTGGCATTGCTGAAGGGAATTGTAATGAAAATTACTTTTAATACTATTGGTATCGTAAACTATCCCAAGCAAAGTCACCATCGGACTGGAGGTTACATTCGGGAAAAGCTTCAGGGTTACATTCTGGAATTTGTTTTACGAGTGTAACATCCAAAAGGTTACAATCGATAATTTTTTTTCCGAATGTAAATTCCAAAAAGTAACATTAGGAAAAATAAAACAGTACACTCGGAAAAAAAGGTATATCAATCTATCGAGCGCTATGCTCTATGTTAGAATCTACTTAATCAAGTTATCCAATGAATCTAGTTAGTTCTTGTGTGCATAAAATATGTGCAGGATCCTGAACAAAGCATGAGCACATCAAAGATGCTGAGAGTACATAAAAATGTCCCTATACCTTCTTTTTATGTCATGACACACCAAGAACAGTATAATTAAGTATCGATATTTAAAAAAAAAAGAAAGAAAAAAAAAATAGGCTATCAGCGGGAATCGAACCCGGGTTGCTGCGTTAGTAGTCAAGTGCCCGCAACGAAAGACTAACGTTGCATTCCTGAAGGGAATTGTAATGAAAATTACTTTTAATACTATTGATATCGTAAAATATCTCAAGCAAAGTCACCATCGGACTGGAGGTTACATTCGGGAAAAGCTTCAGGGTTACATTCGGGAATTTGTTTTACGAGTGTAACCTCCAAAAGGTTATTTTTTTTCCGAATGTAAATTCCAAAAAGTAACATTAGGAAAAATAAAACAGTATACTCGGAAAAAAAGGTATATCAATCTATCGAGCGCTATGCTCTATGTTAGAATCTACTTAATCAAGTTATCCAAGGAATCTAGTTAGTTCTTGTGTTCATAAAATATGTACAGGATCCTGAAAAAGCATGAGCACATCAAAGATGCTGAGAGTACATAAAAATGTCCCTATACCTTCTTTTTATGTCATGACACACCAAGAACAGTATAATTAAGTATCGATATTTAAAAAAAAAAAAGAAAAAAAAATAGGCTATCAGCGGGAATTGAACCCGGGTCGCTGCGTTAGTAGTCAAGTGCCCGCAACGAAAGACTAACGTGGCATTGCTGAAGGGAATTGTAATGAAAATTACTTTTAATACTATTGGTATCGTAAACTATCCCAAGCAAAGTCACCATCGGACTGGAGGTTACATTCGGGAAAAGCTTCAGGGTTACATTCGGGAATTTGTTTTACGAGTGTAACCTCCAAAAGGTTACAATCGATAATTTTTTTTCCGAATGTAAATTCCAAAAAGTAACATTAGGAAAAATAAAACAGTACACTGGGAAAAAAAGGTATATTAATCTATCGAGCGCTATGCTCTATGTTAGAATGTACTTAATCAAGTTATCCAAGGAATCTAGTTAGTTCTTGTGTGCATAAAATATGTGCAGGATCCTGAACAAAGCATGAGCACATCAAAGATGCTGAAAGTACATAAAAATGTCCCTATACCTTCTTTTTATGTCATGACACACCAAGAACAGTATAATTAAGTATCGATATTTAAAAAAAAAAAGAAAGAAAAAAAATAGACTATCAGCGGGAATCGAACCCGGGTTGCTGCGTTAGTAGTCAAGTGCCCGCAACGAAAGACTAACGTTGCATTGCTAAAGGGAATTGTAATGAAAATTACTTTTAATACTATTGGTATCGTAAACTATCCCAAGCAAAGTCACCATCGGACTGGAGGTTACATTCGGGAAAAGCTTCAGGGTTACATTCGGGAATTTGTTTTACGAGTGTAACCTCCAAAAGGTTACAATCGATAATTTTTTTTCCGAATGTAAATTCCAAAAAGTAACATTAGGAAAAATAAAACAGTATACTCGGAAAAAAAGGTATATCAATCTATCGAGCGCTATGCTCTATGTTAGAATCTACTTAATCAAGTTATCCAAGGAATATAGTTAGTTCTTGTGTGCATAAAATATGTACAGGATCCTGAACAAAGCATGAGCACATCAAAGATGCTGAGAGTACATAAAAATGTCCCTATACCTTCTTTTTATGTCATGACACACCAAGAACAGTATAATTAAGTAT
Organism: Nematostella vectensis; assembly: GCF_932526225.1. Taxonomy (NCBI): domain Eukaryota; kingdom Metazoa; phylum Cnidaria; class Anthozoa; order Actiniaria; family Edwardsiidae; genus Nematostella; species Nematostella vectensis. The sequence goes on along the minus strand of NC_064038.1, from coordinate 2,189,392 downwards.
CGATATTTAAAAAAAAATAAAGAAAAAAAAATAGGCTATCAGCGGGAATCGAACCCGGGTTGCTGCGTTAGTAGTCAAGTGCCCGCAACGAAAGACTAACGTGGCATTGCTGAAGGGAATCGTAATGAAAATTACTTTTAATACTATTGGTATCGTAAACTATCCCAAGCAAAGTCACCATCGGACTGGAGGTTACATTCGGGAAAAGCTTCAGGGTTACATTCGGGAATTTGTTTTACGAGTGTAACCTCCAAAAGGTTACAATCGATAATTTTTTTTCCGAATGTAAATTCCAAAAAGGAACATTAGGAAAAATAAAACAGTATACTCGGAAAAAAAGGTATATCAATCTATCGAGCGCTATGCTCTATGTTAGAATCTACTTAATCAAGTTATCCAAGGAATCTAGTTAGTTCTTGTGTGCATAAAATATGTACAGGATCCTGAACAAAGCATGAGCACATCAAAGATGCTGAGAGTACATAAAAATGTCCCTATACCTTCTTTTTATGTCATGACACACCAAGAACAGTATAATTAAGTATCGATATTTAAAAAAAAAAATAAAGAAAAAAAATAGGCTATCAGCGGGAATCGAACCCGGGTTGCTGCGTTAGTAGTCAAGTGCCCGCAACGAAAGACTAACGTTGCATTCCTGAAGGGAATTGTAATGAAAATTACTTTTAATACTATTGATATCGTAAAATATCTCAAGCAAAGTCACCATCGGACTGGAGGTTACATTCGGGAAAAGCTTCAGGGTTACATTCGGGAATTTGTTTTACGAGTGTAACCTCCAAAAGGTTATTTTTTTTCCGAATGTAAATTCCAAAAAGTAACATTAGGAAAAATAAAACAGTATACTCGGAAAAAAAGGTATATCAATCTATCGAGCGCTATGCTCTATGTTAGAATCTACTTAATCAAGTTATCCAAGGAATCTACTTAGTTCTTGTGTTCATAAAATATGTACAGGATCCTGAACAAAGCATGAGCACATCAAAGATGCTGAGAGTACATAAAAATGTCCCTATACCTTCTTTTTATGTCATGACACACCAAGAACAGTATAATTAAGTATCGATATTTATAAAAAAAAATGAAGAAAAAAAATAGGCTATCAGCGGGAATTGAACCCGGGTCGCTGCGTTAGTAGTCAAGTGCCCGCAACGAAAGACTAATGTGGCATTGCTGAAGGGAATTGTAATGAAAATTACTTTTAATACTATTGGTATCGTAAACTATCCCAAGCAAAGTCACCATCGGACTGGAGGTTACATTCGGGAAAAGCTTCAGGGTTACATTCGGGAATTTGTTTTACGAGTGTAACCTCCAAAAGGTTACAATCGATAATTTTTTTTCCGAATGTAAATTCCAAAAAGTAACATTAGGAAAAATAAAACAGTACACTCGGAAAAAAAGGTATATTAATCTATCGAGCGCTATGCTCTATGTTAGAATGTACTTAATCAAGTTATCCAAGGAATCTAGTTAGTTCTTGTGTGCATAAAATATGTGCAGGATCCTGAACAAAGCATGAGCACATCAAAGATGCTGCAAGTACATAAAAATGTCCCTATACCTTCTTTTTATGTCATGACACACCAAGAACAGTATAATTAAGTATCGATATTTAAAAAAAAAAAGAAAGAAAAAAAATAGACTATCAGCGGGAATCGAACCCGGGTTGCTGCGTTAGTAGTCAAGTGCCCGCAACGAAAGACTAACGTTGCATTGCTGAAGGGAATTGTAATGAAAATTACTTTTAATACTATTGGTATCGTAAACTATCCCAAGCAAAGTCACCATCGGACTGGAGGTTACATTCGGGAAAAGCTTCAGGGTTACATTCGGGAATTTGTTTTACGAGTGTAACCTCCAAAAGGTTACAATCGATAATTTTTTTTCCGAATGTAAATTCCAAAAAGTAACATTAGGAAAAATAAAACAGTATACTCGGAAAAAAAGGTATATCAATCTATCGAGCGCTATGCTCTATGTTAGAATCTACTTAATCAAGTTATCCAAGGAATCTAGTTAGTTCTTGTGTGCATAAAATATGTACAGGATCCTGAACAAAGCATGAGCACATCAAAGATGCTGAGAGTACATAAAAATGTCCCTATACCTTCTTTTTATGTCATGACACACCAAGAACAGTATAATTAAGTATCGATATTTAAAAAAAAAAATAAAGAAAAAAAATAGGCTATCAGCGGGAATCGAACCCGGGTAGCTGCGTTAGTAGTCAAGTGCCCGCAACGAAAGACTAACGTGGCATTGCTGAAGGGAATTGTAATGAAAATTACTTTTAATACTATTGATATCGTAAAATATCCCAAGCAAAGTCACCATCGGACTGGAGGTTACATTCGGGAAAAGCTTCAGGGTTACATTCGGGAATTTGTTTTACGAGTGTAACCTCCAAAAAGGTTTTTTTTTTCCGAATGTAAATTCCAAAAAGTAACATTAAGAAAAATAAAACAGTATACTTGGAAAAAAAAGGTATATCAATCTATCGAGCGCTATGCTCTATGTTAGAATCTACTTAATCAAGTTATCCAAGGAATCTAGTTAGTTCTTGTGTTCATAAAATATGTACAGGATCCTGAACAAAGCATGAGCACATCAAAGATGCTGAGAGTACATAAAAATGTCCCTATACCTTCTTTTTATGTCATGACACACCAAGAACAGTATAATTAAGTATCGATTTAAAAAAAAATAAATAAAGAAAAAAAATAGGCTATCAGCGGGAATCGAACCCGGGTCGCTGCGTTAGTAGTCAAGTGCCCGCAACGAAAGACTAACGTGGCATTGATGAAGGGAATTGTAATGAAAATTACTTTTAATACTATTGGTATCGTAAACTATCCCAAGCAAAGTCACCATCGGACTGGAGGTTACATTCGGGAAAAGCTTCAGGGTTACATTCGGGAATTTGTTTTACGAGTGTAACCTCCAAAAGGTTACAATCGATAATTTTTTTTCCGAATGTAAATTCCAAAAAGTAACATTAGGAAAAATAAAACAGTATACTCGGAAAAAAAGGTATATCAATCTATCGAGCGCTATGCTCTATGTTAGAATCTACTTAATGAAGTTATCCAAGGAATCTAGTTAGTTCTTGTGTGCATAAAATATGTACAGGATCCTGAACAAAGCATGAGCACATCAAAGATGCTGAGAGTACATAAAAATGTACCTATACCTTCTTTTTATGTCATGACACACCAAGAACAGTATAATTAAGTATCGATATTTAAAAAAAAAATAAAGAAAAAAAATAGGCTATCAGCGGGAATCGAACCCGGGTTGCTGCGTTAGTAGTCAAGTGCCCGCAACGAAAGACTAACGTGGCATTGATGAAGGGAATTGTAATGAAAATTACTTTTAATACTATTGGTATCGTAAACTATCCCAAGCAAAGTCACCATCAGACTGGAGGTTACATTCGGGAAAAGCTTCAGGGTTACATTCGGGAATTTGTTTTACGAGTGTAACCTCCAAAAGGTTACAATCGATAATTTTTTTTCCGAATGTAAATTCCAAAAAGTAACATTATGAAAAATAAAACAGTATACTCGGAAAAAAAGGTATATCAATCTATCGAGCGCTATGCTCTATGTTAGAATCTACTTAATTAAGTTATCCAAGGAATCTAGTTAGTTCTTGTGTTCATAAAATATGTACAGGATCCTGAACAAAGCATGAGCACATCAAAGATGCTGAGAGTACATAAAAATGTCCCTATACCTTCTTTTTATGTCATGACACACCAAGAACAGTATAATTAAGTATCGATATAAAAAAAAAAAGAAAAAAAATAGGCTATCAGCGGGGATTGAACCCGGGTAGCTGCGTTAGTAGTCAAGTGCCCGCAACGAAAGACTAACGTGGCATTGCTGAAGGGAATTGTAATGAAAATTACTTTTAATACTATTGGTATCGTAAACTATCCCAAGCAAAGTCACCATCGGACTGGAGGTTACATTCGGGAAAAGCTTCAGGGTTACATTCGGGAATTTGTTTTACGAGTGTAACCTCCAAAAGGTTACAATCGATAATTTTTTTTCCGAATGTAAATTCCAAAAAGTAACATTAGGAAAAATAAAACAGTATACTCGGAAAAAAAGGTATATCAATCTATCGAGCGCTATGCTCTATGTTAGAATCTACTTAATCAAGTTATCCAAGGAATCTAGTTAGTTCTTGTGTGCATAAAATATGTGCAGGATCCTTATCAAAGCATGAGCACTTCAAAGATGCTGAGAGTACATAAAAATGTCCCTATACCTTCTTTTTATGTCATGACACACCAAGAACAGTATAATTAAGTATCGATATTTAAAAAAAAAATAAAGATAAAAATAGGCTATCAGCAGGAATCGGACCCGGGTCGCTGCGTTAGTAGTCAAGTGCCCGCAACGAAAGACTAACGTGGCATTGATGAAGGGAATTGTAATGAAAATTACTTTTAATACTATTGGTATCGTAAACTATCCCAAGCAAAGTCACCATCGGACTGGAGGTTACATTCGGGAAAAGCTTCAGGGTTACATTCGGGAATTTGTTTTACGAGTGTAACCTCCAAAAGGTTTTTTTTTTCCGAATGTAAATTCCAAAATGTAACATTAAGAAAAATAAAACAGTATACTTGGAAAAAAAAGGTATATCAATCTATCGAGCGCTATGCTCTATGTTAGAATCTACTTAATCAAGTTATCCAAGGAATCTAGTTAGTTCTTGTGTGCATAAAATATGTACAGGATCCTGAACAAAGCATGAGCACATCAAAGATGCTGAGAGTACATAAAAATGTCCCTATACCTTCTTTTTATGTCATGACACACCAAGAACAGTATAATTAAGTATCTATATTTAAAAAAAAAATAAAGAAAAAAAACATAGGCTATCAGCGGGAATTGAACACAGGTCGCTGCGTTAGTAGTCAAGTGCCCGCAACGAAAGACTAACGTGGCATTGCTGAAGGGAATTGTAATGAAAATTACTTTTAATACTATTGGTATCGTAAACTATCCCAAGCAAAGTCACCATCGGACTGGAGGTTACATTCGGGAAAAGCTTCAGGGTTACATTCGGGAATTTGTTTTACGAGTGTAACCTCCAAAAGGTTACAATCGATAATTTTTTTTCCGAATGTAAATTCCAAAAAGTAACATTAGGAAAAATAAAACAGTATACTCGGAAAAAAAGGTATATCAATCTATCGAGCGCTATGCTCTATGTTAGAATCTACTTAATCAAGTTATCCAAGAAATATAGTTAGTTCTTGTGTGCATAAAATATGTACAGGATCCTGAACAAAGCATGAGCACATCAAAGATGCTGAGAGTACATAAAAATGTCCTTATACCTTCTTTTTATGTCATGACACACCAAGAACAGTATAATTAAGTATCGATATTTAAAAAAAAAATAAAGAAAAAAAATAGGCTATCAGCGGGAATGGAACCCGGGTCGCTGCGTTAGTAGTCAAGTGCCCGCAACGAAAGACTAACGTGGCATTGCTGAAGGGAATTGTAATGAAAATTACTTTTAATACTATTGGTATCGTAAACTATCCCAAGCAAAGTCACCATCGGACTGGAGGTTACATTCGGGAAAAGCTTCAGGGTTACATTCGGGAACTTGTTTTACGAGTGTAACCTCCAAAAGGTTACAATCGATAATTTTTTTTCCGAATGTAAATTCCAAAAAGTAACATTAGGAAAAATAAAACAGTATACTCGGAAAAAAAGGTATATCAATCTATCGAGCGCTATGCTCTATGTTAGAATCTACTTAATCAAGTTATCCAAGGAATCTAGTTAGTTCTTGTGTGCATAAAATATGTGCAGGATCCTGAACAAAGCATGAGCACTTCAAAGATGCTGAGAGTACATAAAAATGTCCCTATACCTTCTTTTTATGTCATGACACACCAAGAACAGTATAATTAAGTATCGATATTTAAAAAAAAAAAAAGAAAACAAATAGGCTATCAGCGGAAATCGAGCGCGGGTCGCTGCGTTAGTAGTCAAGTGCCCGCAACGAAAGACTAACGTGGCATTGCTGAAGGGAATTGTAATGAAAATTACTTTTAATACTATTGGTATCGTAAACTATCCCAAGCAAAGTCACCATCGGACTGGAGGTTACATTCGGGAAAAGCTTCAGGGTTACATTCGGGAATTTGTTTTACGAGTGTAACCTCCAAAAGGTTACAATCGATAATTTTTTTTCCGAATGTAAATTCCAAAAAGTAACATTAGGAAAAATAAAACAGTATACTCGGAAAAAAAGGTATATCAATCTATCGAGCGCTATGCTCTATGTTAGAATCTACTTAATCAAGTTATCCAAGGAATATAGTTAGTTCTTGTGTGCATAAAATATGTACAGGATCCTGAACAAAGCATGAGCACATCAAAGATGCTGAGAGTACATAAAAATGTCCTTATACCTTCTTTTTATGTCATGACACACCAAGAACAGTATAATTAAGTATCGATATTTAAAAAAAAAAATAAAGAAAAAAAATAGGCTATCAGCGGGAATGGAACCCGGGTCGCTGCGTTAGTAGTCAAGTGCCCGCAACGAAAGACTAACGTGGCATTGCTGAAGGGAATTGTAATGAAAATTACTTTTAATACTATTGGTATCGTAAACTATCCCAAGCAAAGTCACCATCGGACTGGAGGTTACATTCGGGAAAAGCTTCAGGGTTACATTCGGGAACTTGTTTTACGAGTGTAACCTCCAAAAGGTTACAATCGATAATTTTTTTTCCGAATGTAAATTCCAAAAAGTAACATTAGGAAAAATAAAACAGTATACTCGGAAAAAAAGGTATATCAATCTATCGAGCGCTATGCTCTATGTTAGAATCTACTTAATCAAGTTATCCAAGGAATCTAGTTAGTTCTTGTGTGCATAAAATATGTGCAGGATCCTGAACAAAGCATGAGCACTTCAAAGATGCTGAGAGTACATAAAAATGTCCCTATACCTTCTTTTTATGTCATGACACACCAAGAACAGTATAATTAAGTATCGATATTTAAAAAAAAAAAAAGAAAACAAATAGGCTATCAGCGGAAATCGAGCGCGGGTCGCTGCGTTAGTAGTCAAGTGCCCGCAACGAAAGACTAACGTGGCATTGCTGAAGGGAATTGTAATGAAAATTACTTTTAATACTATTGGTATCGTAAACTATCCCAAGCAAAGTCACCATCGGACTGGAGGTTACATTCGGGAAAAGCTTCAGGGTTACAATCGGGAATTTGTTTTACGAGTGTAACCTCCAAAAGGTTACAATCGATAATTTTTTTTCCGAATGTAAATTCCAAAAAGTAACATTAGGAAAAATAAAACAGTATACTCGGAAAAAAAGGTATATCAATCTATCGAGCGCTATGCTCTATGTTAGAATCTACTTAATCAAGTTATCCAAGGAATCTAGTTAGTTCTTGTGTGCATAAAATATGTACAGGATCCTGAACAAAGCATGAGCACATCAAAGATGCTGAGAGTACATAAAAATGTCCCTATACCTTCTTTTTATGTCATGACACACCAAGAACAGTATAATTAAGTATCGATATTTAAAAAAAAAAAAGAAAGAAAAAAAAAATAGGCTATCAGCGGGAATCGAACCCGGGTTGCTGCGTTAGTAGTCAAGTGCCCGCAACGAAAGACTAACGTTGCATTGCTGAAGGGAATTGTAATGAAAATTACTTTTAATACTATTGATATCGTAAAATATCCCAAGCAAAGTCACCATCGGACTGGAGGTTACATCCGGGAAAACCTTCAGGGTTACATTCGGGAATTTGTTTTACGAGTGTAACCTCCAAAAGGTTATTTTTTTTCCGAATGTAAATTCCAAAAAGTAACATTAGGAAAAATAAAACAGTATACTTGGAAAAAAAGGTATATCAATCTATCGAGCGCTATGCTCTATGTTAGAATCTACTTAATCAAGTTATCCAAGGAATCTAGTTAGTTCTTGTGTGCATAAAATATGTACAGGATCCTGAACAAAGCATGAGCACATCAAAGATGCTGAGAGTACATAAAAATGTCCCTATACCTTCTTTTTATGTCATGACACACCAAGAACAGTATAATTAAGTATCGATATTTTAAAAAAAAAATTAAGAAAAAAATAGGCTATCAGCAGGAATCGAACCCGGGTCGCTGCGTTAGTAGTCAAGTGCCCGCAACGAAAGACTAACGTGGCATTGCTGAAGGGAATTGTAATGAAAATTACTTTTAATACTATTGGTATCGTAAACTATCCCAAGCAAAGTCACCATCGGACTGGAGGTTACATTCGGGAAAAGCTTCAGGGTTACATTCGGGAATTTGTTTTACGAGTGTAACCTCCAAAAGGTTTTTTTTTTCCGAATGTAAATTCCAAAAAGTAACATTAAGAAAAATAAAACAGTATACTTGGAAAAAATAGGTATATCAATCTATCGAGCGCTATGCTCTATGTTAGAATCTACTTAATCAAGTTATCCAAGGAATCTAGTTAGTTCTTGTGTGCATAAAATATGTACAGGATCCTGAACAAAGCATGAGCACATCAAAGATGCTGAGAGTACATAAAAATGTCCCTATACCTTCTTTTTATGTCATGACACACCAAGAACAGTATAATTAAGTATCTATATTTAAAAAAAAAAATAAAGAAAAAAAAATAGGCTATCCGCGGGAATGGAACACGGGTCGCTGCGTTAGTAGTCAAGTGCCCGCAACGAAAGACTAACGTGGCATTGCTGAAGGGAATTGTAATGAAAATTACTTTTAATACTATTGGTATCGTAAACTATCCCAAGCAAAGTCACCATCGGACTGGAGGTTACATTCGGGAAAAGCTTCAGGGTTACATTCGGGAACTTGTTTTACGAGTGTAACCTCCAAAAGGTTACAATCGATAATTATTTTTCCGAATGTAAATTCCAAAAAGTAACATTAGGAAAAATAAAACAGTATACTCGGAAAAAAAGGTATATCAATCTATCGAGCGCTATGCTCTATGTTAGAATCTACTTAATCAAGTTATCCAAGGAATCTAGTTAGTTCTTGTGTGCATAAAATATGTACAGGATCCTGAACAAAGCATGAGCACATCAAAGATGCTGAGAGTACATAAAAATGTCCCTATACCTTCTTTTTATGTCATGACACACCAAGAACAGTATAATTAAGTATCGATATTTTAAAAAAAAAATTAAGAAAAAAATAGGCTATCAGCAGGAATCGAACCCGGGTCGCTGCGTTAGTAGTCAAGTGCCCGCAACGAAAGACTAACGTGGCATTGCTGAAGGGAATTGTAATGAAAATTACTTTTAATACTATTGGTATCGTAAACTATCCCAAGCAAAGTCACCATCGGACTGGAGGTTACATTCGGGAAAAGCTTCAGGGTTACATTCGGGAATTTGTTTTACGAGTGTAACCTCCAAAAGGTTTTTTTTTTCCGAATGTAAATTCCAAAAAGTAACATTAAGAAAAATAAAACAGTATACTTGGAAAAAATAGGTATATCAATCTATCGAGCGCTATGCTCTATGTTAGAATCTACTTAATCAAGTTATCCAAGGAATCTAGTTAGTTCTTGTGTGCATAAAATATGTACAGGATCCTGAACAAAGCATGAGCACATCAAAGATGCTGAGAGTACATAAAAATGTCCCTATACCTTCTTTTTATGTCATGACACACCAAGAACAGTATAATTAAGTATCTATATTTAAAAAAAAAAATAAAGAAAAAAAAATAGGCTATCCGCGGGAATTGAACACGGGTCGCTGCGTTAGTAGTCAAGTGCCCGCAACGAAAGACTAACGTGGCATTGCTGAAGGGAATTGTAATGAAAATTACTTTTAATACTATTGGTATCGTAAACTATCCCAAGCAAAGTCACCATCGGATTGGAGGTTACATTCGGGAAAAGCTTCAGGGTTACATTCGGGAACTTGTTTTACGAGTGTAACCTCCAAAAGGTTACAATCGATAATTATTTTTCCGAATGTAAATTCCAAAAAGTAACATTAGGAAAAATAAAACAGTATACTCGGAAAAAAAGGTATATCAATCTATCGAGCGCTATGCTCTATGTTAGAATCTACTTAATCAAGTTATCCAAGGAATCTAGTTAGTTCTTGTGTGCATAAAATATGTACAGGATCCTGAACAAAGCATGAGCACATCAAAGATGCTGAGAGTACATAAAAATGTCCCTATACCTTCTTTTTATGTCATGACACACCAAGAACAGTATAATTAAGTATCGATATTTAAAAAAAAAAAAGAAAAAAAAATAGGCTATCAGCGGAAATCGAGCCCGGGTAGCTGCGTTAGTAGTCAAGTGCCCGCAACGAAAGACTAACGTGGCATTGCTGAAGGGAATTGTAATGAAAATTACTTTTAATACTATTGGTATCGTAAACTATCCCAAGCAAAGTCACCATCGGACTGGAGGTTACATTCGGGAAAAGCTTCAGGGTTACATTCGGGAATTTGTTTTACGAGTGTAACCTCCAAAAGGTTACAATCGATAATTTTTTTTCCGAATGTAAATTCCAAAAAGTAACATTAGGAAAAATAAAACAGTATACTCGGAAAAAAAGGTATATCAATCTATCGAGCGCTATGCTCTATGTTAGAATCTACTTAATCAAGTTATCCAAGGAATCTAGTTAGTTCTTGTGTGCATAAAATATGTACAGGATCCTGAACAAAGCATGAGCACATCAAAGATGCTGAGAGTACATAAAAATGTCCCTATACCTTCTTTTTATGTCATGACACACCAAGAACAGTATAATTAAGTATCGATATTTAAAAAAAAAAATAAAGAAAAAGAATAGGCTATCAGCAGGAATCGAACCCGTGTCGCTGCGTTAGTAGTCAAATGCACGCAACGAAAGACTAACGTGGCATTGCTGAAGGGAATTGTAATGAAAATTACTTTTAATACTATTGGTATCGTAAACTATCCCAAGCAAAGTCACCATCGGACTGGAGGTTACATTCGGGAAAAGCTTCAGGGTTACATTCGGGAATTTGTTTTACGAGTGTAACCTCCAAAAGGTTACAATCGATAATTTTTTTTCCGAATGTAAATTCCAAAAAGTAACATTAGGAAAAATAAAACAGTATACTCGGAAAAAAAGGTATATCAATCTATCGAGCACTATGCTCTATGTTAGAATCTACTTAATGAAGTTATCCAAGAAATCTAGTTAGTTCTTGTGTGCATAAAATATGTACAGGATCCTGAACAAAGCATGAGCACATCAAAGATGCTGAGAGTACATAAAAATGTACCTATACCTTCTTTTTATGTCATGAAACACCAAGAACAGTATAATTAAGTATCGATATTTAAAAAAAAATAAAGAAAAAAAATAGGCTATCAGCGGGAATCGAACCCGGGTTGCTGCGTTAGTAGTCAAGTGCCCGCAACGAAAGACTAACGTTGCATTGCTGAAGAGAATTGTAATGAAAATTACTTTTAATACTATTGATATCGTAAAATATCCCAAGCAAAGTCACCATCGGACTGGAGGTTACATCCGGGAAAACCTTCAGGGTTACATTCGGGAATTTGTTTTACGAGTGTAACCTCCAAAAGGTTATTTTTTTTCCGAATGTAAATTCCAAAAAGTAACATTAGGAAAAATAAAACAGTATACTTGGAAAAAAAGGTATATCAATCTATCTAGCGCTATGCTCTATGTTAGAATCTACTTAATCAAGTTATCCAAGGAATCTAGTTAGTTCTTGTGTGCATAAAATATGTACAGGATCCTGAACAAAGCATGAGCACATCAAAGATGCTGAGAGTACATAAAAATGTCCCTATACCTTCTTTTTATGTCATGACACACCAAGAACAGTATAATTAAGTATCGATATTTTAAAAAAAAAATTAAGAAAAAAATAGGCTATCAGCAGGAATCGAACCCGGGTCGCTGCGTTAGTAGTCAAGTGCCCGCAACGAAAGACTAACGTGGCATTGCTGAAGGGAATTGTAATGAAAATTACTTTTAATACTATTGGTATCGTAAACTATCCCAAGCAAAGTCACCATCGGACTGGAGGTTACATTCGGGAAAAGCTTCAGGGTTACATTCGGGAATTTGTTTTACGAGTGTAACCTCCAAAAGGTTTTTTTTTTCCGAATGTAAATTCCAAAAAGTAACATTAAGAAAAATAAAACAGTATACTTGGAAAAAATAGGTATATCAATCTATCGAGCGCTATGCTCTATGTTAGAATCTACTTAATCAAGTTATCCAAGGAATCTAGTTAGTTCTTGTGTGCATAAAATATGTACAGGATCCTGAACAAAGCATGAGCACATCAAAGATGCTGAGAGTACATAAAAATGTCCCTATACCTTCTTTTTATGTCATGACACACCAAGAACAGTATAATTAAGTATCTATATTTAAAAAAAAAAATAAAGAAAAAAAAATAGGCTATCCGCGGGAATTGAACACGGGTCGCTGCGTTAGTAGTCAAGTGCCCGCAACGAAAGACTAACGTGGCATTGCTGAAGGGAATTGTAATGAAAATTACTTTTAATACTATTGGTATCGTAAACTATCCCAAGCAAAGTCACCATCGGACTGGAGGTTACATTCGGGAAAAGCTTCAGGGTTACATTCGGGAACTTGTTTTACGAGTGTAACCTCCAAAAGGTTACAATCGATAATTTTTTTTCCGAATGTAAATTCCAAAAAGTAACATTAGGAAAAATAAAACAGTATACTCGGAAAAAAAGGTATATCAATCTATCGAGCGCTATGCTCTATGTTAGAATCTACTTAATCAAGTTATCCAAGGAATCTAGTTAGTTCTTGTGTGCATAAAATATGTACAGGATCCTGAACAAAGCATGAGCACATCAAAGATGCTGAGAGTACATAAAAATGTCCCTATACCTTCTTTTTATGTCATGACACACCAAGAACAGTATAATTAAGTATCGATATTTAAAAAAAAAAAAAGAAAAAAAAATAGGCTATCAGCGGAAATCGAGCCCGGGTCGCTGCGTTAGTAGTCAAGTGCCCGCAACGAAAGACTAACGTGGCATTGCTGAAGGGAATTGTAATGAAAATTACTTTTAATACTATTGGTATCGTAAACTATCCCAAGCAAAGTCACCATCGGACTGGAGGTTACATTCGGGAAAAGCTTCAGGGTTACATTCGGGAATTTGTTTTACGAGTGTAACCTCCAAAAGGTTACAATCGATAATTTTTTTTCCGAATGTAAATTCCAAAAAGTAACATTAGGAAAAATAAAACAGTATACTCGGAAAAAAAGGTATATCAATCTATCGAGCGCTATGCTCTATGTTAGAATCTACTTAATCAACTTATCCAAGGAATCTAGTTAGTTCTTGTGTGCATAAAATATGTACAGGATCCTGAACAAAGCATGAGCACATCAAAGATGCTGAGAGTACATAAAAATGTCCCTATACCTTCTTTTTATGTCATGACACACCAAGAACAGTATAATTAAGTATCGATATTTAAAAAAAAAAATAAAGAAAAAGAATAGGCTATCAGCAGGAATCGAACCCGTGTCGCTGCGTTAGTAGTCAAATGCACGCAACGAAAGACTAACGTGGCATTGCTGAAGGGAATTGTAATGAAAATTACTTTTAATACTATTGGTATCGTAAACTATCCCAAGCAAAGTCACCATCGGACTGGAGGTTACATTCGGGAAAAGGTTCAGGGTTACATTCGGGAATTTGTTTTACGAGTGTAACCTCCAAAAGGTTACAATCGATAATTTTTTTTCCGAATGTAAATTCCAAAAAGTAACATTAGGAAAAATAAAACAGTATACTCGGAAAAAAAGGTATATCAATCTATCGAGCACTATGCTCTATGTTAGAATCTACTTAATGAAGTTATCCAAGAAATCTAGTTAGTTCTTGTGTGCATAAAATATGTACAGGATCCTGAACAAAGCATGAGCACATCAAAGATGCTGAGAGTACATAAAAATGTACCTATACCTTCTTTTTATGTCATGACACACCAAGAACAGTATAATTAAGTATCGATATTTAAAAAAAAATAAAGAAAAAAAATAGGCTATCAGCGGGAATCGAACCCGGGTTGCTGCGTTAGTAGTCAAGTGCCCGCAACGAAAGACTAACGTGGCATTGCTGAAGGGAATTGTAATGAAAATTACTTTTAATACTATTGGTATCGTAAACTATCCCAAGCAAAGTCACCATCAGACTGGAGGTTACATTCGGGAAAAGCTTCAGGGTTACATTCGGGAATTTGTTTTACGAGTGTAACCTCCAAAAGGTTACAATCGATAATGTTTTTTCCGAATGTAAATTCCAAAAAGTAACATTAGGAAAAATAAAACAGTATACTCGGAAAAAAAGGTATATCAATCTATCGAGCGCTATGCTCTATGTTAGAATCTACTTAATCAAGTTATCCAAGGAATCTAGTTAGTTCTTGTGTTCATAAAATATGTACAGGATCCTGAACAAAGCATGAGCACATCAAAGATGCTGAGAGTACATAAAAATGTCCCTATACCTTCTTTTTATGTCATGACACACCAAGAACAGTATAATTAAGTATCGATATTAAAAAAAAAAAGAAAAAAAAATAGGCTATCAGCGGGGATTGAACCCGGGTCGCTGCGTTAGTAGTCAAGTGCCCGCAACGAAAGACTAACGTTGCATTGCTGAAGGGAATTGTAATGAAAATTACTTTTAATACTATTGGTATCGTAAACTATCCCAAGCAAAGTCACCATCGGACTGGAGGTTACATTCGGGAAAAGCTTCAGGGTTACATTCGGGAATTTGTTTTACGAGTGTAACCTCCAAAAGGTTACAATCGATAATTTTTTTTCCGAATGTAAATTCCAAAAAGTAACATTAGGAAAAATAAAACAGTATACTCGGAAAAAAAGGTATATCAATCTATCGAGCACTATGCTCTATGTTAGAATCTACTTAATGAAGTTATCCAAGAAATCTAGTTAGTTCTTGTGTGCATAAAATATGTACAGGATCCTGAACAAAGCATGAGCACATCAAAGATGCTGAGAGTACATAAAAATGTACCTATACCTTCTTTTTATGTCATGACACACCAAGAACAGTATAATTAAGTATCGATATTTAAAAAAAAATAAAGAAAAAAAATAGGCTATCAGCGGGAATCGAACCCGGGTTGCTGCGTTAGTAGTCAAGTGCCCGCAACGAAAGACTAACGTGGCATTGCTGAAGGGAATTGTAATGAAAATTACTTTTAATACTATTGGTATCGTAAACTATCCCAAGCAAAGTCACCATCAGACTGGAGGTTACATTCGGGAAAAGCTTCAGGGTTACATTCGGGAATTTGTTTTACGAGTGTAACCTCCAAAAGGTTACAATCGATAATGTTTTTTCCGAATGTAAATTCCAAAAAGTAACATTAGGAAAAATAAAACAGTATACTCGGAAAAAAAGGTATATCAATCTATCGAGCGCTATGCTCTATGTTAGAATCTACTTAATCAAGTTATCCAAGGAATCTAGTTAGTTCTTGTGTTCATAAAATATGTACAGGATCCTGAACAAAGCATGAGCACATCAAAGATGCTGAGAGTACATAAAAATGTCCCTATACCTTCTTTTTATGTCATGACACAGCAAGAACAGTATAATTAAGTATCGATATTAAAAAAAAAAAGAAAAAAAAATAGGCTATCAGCGGGGATTGAACCCGGGTCGCTGCGTTAGTAGTCAAGTGCCCGCAACGAAAGACTAACGTGGCATTGCTGAAGGGAATTGTAATGAAAATTACTTTTAATACTATTGGTATCGTAAACTATCCCAAGCAAAGTCACCATCGGACTGGAGGTTACATTCGGGAAAAGCTTCAGGGTTACATTCGGGAATTTGTTTTACGAGTGTAACCTCCAAAAGGTTACAATCGATAATTTTTTTTCCGAATGTAAATTCCAAAAAGTAACATTAGGAAAAATAAAACAGTATACTCGGAAAAAAAGGTATATCAATCTATCGAGCGCTATGCTCTATGTTAGAATCTACTTAATCAAGTTATCCAAGGAATCTAGTTAGTTCTTGTGTGCATAAAATATGTGCAGGATCCTTAACAAAGCATGAGCACTTCAAAGATGCTGAGAGTACATAAAAATGTCCCTATACCTTCTTTTTATGTCATGACACACCAAGAACAGTATAATTAAGTATCGATATTTAAAAAAAAAAAAAGAAAAAAAATAGGCTATCAGCGGGAATCGAACCCGGGTCGCTGCGTTAGTAGTCAAGTGCCCGCAACGAAAGACTAACGTGGCATTGATGAAGGGAATTGTAATGAAAAGTACTTTTAATACTATTGGTATCGTAAACTATCCCAAGCAAAGTCACCATCGGACTGGAGGTTACATTCGGGAAAAGCTTCAGGGTTACATTCGGGAATTTGTTTTACGAGTGTAACCTCCAAAAGGTTACAATCGATAATTTTTTTTCCGAATGTAAATTCCAAAAAGTAACATTAGGAAAAATAAAACAGTATACTCGGAAAAAAAGGTATATCAATCTATCGAGCGCTATGCTCTATGTTAGAATCTACTTAATGAAGTTATCCAAGGAATCTAGTTAGTTCTTGTGTGCATAAAATATGTACAGGATCCTGAACAAAGCATGAGCACATCAAAGATGCTGAGAGTACATAAAAATGTACCTATACCTTCTTTTTATGTCATGACACACCAAGAACAGTATAATTAAGTATCGATATTTAAAAAAAAAATAAAGAAAAAAAAATAGGCTATCAGCGGGAATCGAACCCGGGTAGCTGCGTTAGTAGTCAAGTGCCCGCAACGAAAGACTAACGTGGCATTGCTGAAGGGAATTGTAATGAAAATTACTTTTAATACTATTTGTATCGTAAACTATCCCAAGCAAAGTCACCATCAGACTGGAGGTTACATTCGGGAAAAGCTTCAGGGTTACATTCGGGAATTTGTTTTACGAGTGTAACCTCCAAAAGGTTACAATCGATAATTTTTTTTCCGAATGTAAATTCCAAAAAGTAACATTAGGAAAAATAAAACAGTATACTCGGAAAAAAAGGTATATCAATCTATCGAGCGCTATGCTCTATGTTAGAATCTACTTAATCAAGTTATCCAAGGAATCTAGTTAGTTCTTGTATTCATAAAATAAGTACAGGATCCTGAACAAAGCATGAGCACATCAAAGATGCTGAGAGTATATAAAAATGTCCCTATACCTTCTTTTTATGTCATGACACACCAAGAACAGTATAATTAAGTATCTATATTTAAAAAAAAAAACATAAAGAAAAAAAAATAGGCTATCCGCGGGAATTGAACACGGGTCGCTGCGTTAGTAGTCAAGTGCCCGCAACGAAAGACTAACGTGGCATTGCTGAAGGGAATTGTAATGAAAATTACTTTTAATACTATTGGTATCGTAAACTATCCCAAACAAAGTCACCATCAGACTGGAGGTTACATTCGGGAAAAGCTTCAGGGTTACATTCGGGAATTTGTTTTACGAGTGTAACCTCCAAAAGGTTACAATCGATAATTTTTTTTCCGAATGTAAATTCCAAAAAGTAACATTAGGAAAAACTAAAGCAGTATACTCGGAAAAAAAGGTATATCAATCTATCGAGCGCTATGCTCTATGTTAGAATCTACGTAATCAAGTTATCCAAGGAATCTAGTTAGTTCTTGTGTTCATAAAATATGTACAGGATCCTGAACAAAGCATGAGCACATCAAAGATGCTGAGAGTACATAAAAATGTCCCTATACCTTCTTTTTATGTCATGACACACCAAGAACAGTATAATTAAGTATCTATATTTAAAAAAAAAATAAAGAAAAAAAAATAGGCTATCCGCGGGAATTGAACACGGGTCGCTGCGTTAGTAGTCAAGTGCCCGCAACGAAAGACTAACGTGGCATTGCTGAAGGGAATTGTAATGAAAATTACTTTTAAAACTATTGGTATCGTAAACTATCCCAAGCAAAGTCACCATCGGACTGGAGGTTACATTCGGGAAAAGCTTCAGGGTTACATTCGGGAATTTGTTTTACGAGTGTAACATCCAAAAGGTTACAATCGATAATTTTTTTTCCGAATGTAAATTCCAAAAAGTAACATTAGGAAAAATAAAACAGTACACTCGAAAAAAGGTATATCAATCTATCGAGCGCTATGCTCTATGTTAGAATCTACTTAATCAAGTTATCCAAGGAATCTAGTTAGTTCTTGTGTGCATAAAATATGTGCAAGATCCTGAACAAAGCATGAGCACATCAAAGATGCTGAGAGTACATAAAAATGTACCTATACCTTCTTTTTATGTCATGACACACCAAGAACAGTATAATTAAGTATCGATATTTAAAAAAAAAATAAAGAAAAAAAATAGGCTATCAGCGGGAATCGAACCCGGGTTGCTGCGTTAGTAGTCAAGTGCCCGCAACGAAAGACTAACGTGGCATTGATGAAGGGAATTGTAATGAAAATTACTTTTAATACTATTGGTATCGTAAACTATCCCAAGCAAAGTCACCATCAGACTGGAGGTTACATTCGGGAAAAGCTTCAGGGTTACATTCGGGAATTTGTTTTACGAGTGTAACCTCCAAAAGGTTACAATCGATAATTTTTTTTCCGAATGTAAATTCCAAAAAGTAACATTATGAAAAATAAAACAGTATACTCGGAAAAAAAGGTATATCAATCTATCGAGCGCTATGCTCTATGTTAGAATCTACTTAATCAAGTTATCCAAGGAATCTAGTTAGTTCTTGTGTTCATAAAATATGTACAGGATCCTGAACAAAGCATGAGCACATCAAAGATGCTGAGAGTACATAAAAATGTCCCTATACCTTCTTTTTATGTCATGACACACCAAGAACAGTATAATTAAGTATCGATATTAAAAAAAAAAGAAAAAAAATAGGCTATCAGCGGGGATTGAACCCGGGTCGCTGGTTAGTAGTCAAGTGCCCGCAACGAAAGACTAACGTGGCATTGCTGAAGGGAATTGTAATGAAAATTACTTTTAATACTATTGGTATCGTAAACTATCCCAAGCAAAGTCACCATCGGACTGGAGGTTACATTCGGGAAAAGCTTCAGGGTTACATTCGGGAATTTGTTTTACGAGTGTAACCTCCAAAAGGTTACAATCGATAATTTTTTTTCCGAATGTAAATTCCAAAAAGTAACATTAGGAAAAATAAAACAGTATACTCGGAAAAAAAGGTATATCAATCTATCGAGCGCTATGCTCTATGTTAGAATCTACTTAATCAAGTTATCCAAGGAATCTAGTTAGTTCTTGTGTGCATAAAATATGTGCAGGATCCTTAACAAAGCATGAGCACATCAAAGATGCTGAGAGTACATAAAAATGTCCCTATACCTTCTTTTTATGTCATGACACACCAAGAACAGTATAATTAAGTATCGATATTTAAAAAAAAATAAAGAAAAAAAAATAGGCTATCAGCGGGAATCGAACCCGGGTTGCTGCGTTAGTAGTCAAGTGCCCGCAACGAAAGACTAACGTGGCATTGCTGAAGGGAATTGTAATGAAAATTACTTTTAATACTATTGGTATCGTAAACTATCCCAAGCAAAGTCACCATCGGACTGGAGGTTACATTCGGGAAAAGCTTCAGGGTTACATTCGGGAATTTGTTTTACGAGTGTAACCTCCAAAAGGTTATTTTTTTTCCGAATGAAAATTCCAAAAAGTAACATTAGGAAAAATAAAACAGTATACTCGGAAAAAAAGGTATATCAATCTATCGAGCGCTATGCTCTATGTTAGAATCTACTTAATCAAGTTATCCAAGGAATCTAGTTAGTTCTTGTGTGCATAAAATATGTACAGGATCCTGAACAAAGCATGAGCACATCAAAGATGCTGAGAGTACATAAAAATGTCCCTATACCTTCTTTTTATGTCATGAAACACCAAGAACAGTATAATTAAGTATCTATATTTAAAAAAAAAAAGAAAGAAAAAAAAATAGGCTATCAGCAGGAATCGAACCCGGGTCGCTGCGTTAGTAGTCAAGTGCCCGCAACGAAAGACTAACGTGGCATTGCTGAAGGGAATTGTATTGAAAATTACTTTTAATACTATTGGTATCGTAAACTATCCCAAGCAAAGTCACCATCGGACTGGAGGTTACATTCGGGAAAAGCTTCAGGGTTACATTCGGGAATTTGTTTTACGAGTGTAACCTCCAAAAGGTTACAATCGATAATTTTTTTTCCGAATGTAAATTCCAAAATGTAACATTAGGAAAAATAAAACAGTATACTCGGAAAAAAAGGTATATCAATCTATCGAGCGCTATGCTCTATGTTAGAATCTACTTAATCAAGTTATCCAAGGAATCTAGTTAGTTCTTGTGTGCATAAAATATGTACAGGATCCTGAACAAAGCATGAGCACATCAAAGATGCTGAGAGTACATAAAAATGTCCCTATACCTTCTTTTTATGTCATGACACACCAAGAACAGTATAATTAAGTATCGATATTTAAAAAAAATTAAAGAAAAAAAAAAATAGGCTATCAGCGGGAATCGAACCCGGGTTGCTGCGTTAGTAGTCAAGTGCCCGCAACGAAAGACTAACGTGGCATTGCTGAAGGGAATTGTAATGAAAATTACTTTTAATACTATTGGTATCGTAAACTATCCCAAGCAAAGTCACCATCGGACTGGAGGTTACATTCGGGAAAAGCTTCAGGGTTACATTCGGGAATTTGTTTTACGAGTGTAACCTCCAAAAGGTTACAATCGATAATTTTTTTTCCGAATGTAAATTCCAAAAAGTAACATTAGGAAAAATAAAACAGTATACTCGGAAAAAAAGGTATATCAATCTATCGAGCGCTATGCTCTATGTTAGAATCTACTTAATCAAGTTATCCAAGGAATCTAGTTAGTTCTTGTATTCATAAAATATGTACAGGATCCTGAACAAAGCATGAGCACATCAAAGATGCTGAGAGTATATAAAAATGTCCCTATACCTTCTTTTTATGTCATGACACACCAAGAACAGTATAATTAAGTATCTATATTTAAAAAAAAAAATAAAGAAAAAAAAATAGGCTATCCGCGGGAATTGAACACGGGTCGCTGCGTTAGTAGTCAAGTGCCCGCAACGAAAGACTAACGTGGCATTGCTGAAGGGAATTGTAATGAAAATTACTTTTAATACTATTGGTATCGTAAACTATCCCAAACAAAGTCACCATCAGACTGGAGGTTACATTCGGGAAAAGCTTCAGGGTTACATTCGGGAATTTGTTTTACGAGTGTAACCTCCAAAAGGTTACAATCGATAATTTTTTTTCCGAATGTAAATTCCAAAAAGTAACATTAGGAAAAACTAAAACAGTATACTCGGAAAAAAAGGTATATCAATCTATCGAGCGCTATGCTCTATGTTAGAATCTACGTAATCAAGTTATCCAAGGAATCTAGTTAGTTCTTGTGTTCATAAAATATGTACAGGATCCTGAACAAAGCATGAGCACATCAAAGATGCTGAGAGTACATAAAAATGTCCCTATACCTTCTTTTTATGTCATGACACACCAAGAACAGTATAATTAAGTATCTATATTTAAAAAAAAAATAAAGAAAAAAAAATAGGCTATCCGCGGGAATTGAACACGGGTCGCTGCGTTAGTAGTCAAGTGCCCGCAACGAAAGACTAACGTGGCATTGCTGAAGGGAATTGTAATGAAAATTACTTTTAAAACTATTGGTATCGTAAACTATCCCAAGCAAAGTCACCATCGGACTGGAGGTTACATTCGGGAAAAGCTTCAGGGTTACATTCGGGAATTTGTTTTACGAGTGTAACCTCCAAAAGGTTATTTTTTTTTCCGAATGAAAATTCCAAAAAGTAACATTAGGAAAAATAAAACAGTATACTCGGAAAAAAAGGTATATCAATCTATCGAGCGCTATGCTCTATGTTAGAATCCACTTAATCAAGTTATCCAAGGAATCTAGTTAGTTCTTGTGTGCATAAAATATGTACAGGATCCTGAACAAAGCATGAGCACATCAAAGATGCTGAGAGTACATAAAAATGTCCCTATACCTTCTTTTTATGTCATGAAACACCAAGAACAGTATAATTAAGTATCTATATTTAAAAAAAAAAAGAAAGAAAAAAAAATAGGCTATCAGCAGGAATCGAACCCGGGTCGCTGCGTTAGTAGTCAAGTGCCCGCAACGAAAGACTAACGTGGCATTGCTGAAGGGAATTGTATTGAAAATTACTTTTAATACTATTGGTATCGTAAACTATCCCAAGCAAAGTCACCATCGGACTGGAGGTTACATTCGGGAAAAGCTTCAGGGTTACATTCGGGAATTTGTTTTACGAGTGTAACCTCCAAAAGGTTACAATCGATAATTTTTTTTTCCGAATGTAAATTCCAAAATGTAACATTAGGAAAAATAAAACAGTATACTCGGAAAAAAAGGTATATCAATCTATCGAGCGCTATGCTCTATGTTAGAATCTACTTAATCAAGTTATCCAAGGAATCTAGTTAGTTCTTGTGTGCATAAAATATGTACAGGATCCTGAACAAAGCATGAGCACATCAAAGATGCTGAGAGTACATAAAAATGTCCCTATACCTTCTTTTTATGTCATGACACACCAAGAACAGTATAATTAAGTATCGATATTTAAAAAAAATTAAAGAAAAAAAAAATAGGCTATCAGCGGGAATCGAACCCGGGTTGCTGCGTTAGTAGTCAAGTGCCCGCAACGAAAGACTAACGTGGCATTGCTGAAGGGAATTGTAATGAAAATTACTTTTAATACTATTGGTATCGTAAACTATCCCAAGCAAAGTCACCATCGGACTGGAGGTTACATTCGGGAAAAGCTTCAGGGTTACATTCGGGAATTTGTTTTACGAGTGTAACCTCCAAAAGGTTACAATCGAAAAATTTTTTTCCGAATTTAAATTCCAAAAAGTAACATTAGGAAAAATAAAACAGTATACTCGGAAAAAAAGGTATATCAATCTATCGAGCGCTATGCTCTATGTTAGAATCTACTTAATCAAGTTATCCAAGGAATCTAGTTAGTTCTTGTGTTCATAAAATATGTACAGGATCCTGAACAAAGCATGAGCACATCAAAGATGCTGAGAGTACATAAAAATGTCCCTATACCTTCTTTTTATGTCATGACACACCAAGAACAGTATAATTAAGTATCGATATTTAAAAAAAAAAATAAAGAAAAAAATAGGCTATCAGCAGGAATCGAACCCGGGTCGCTGCGTTAGTAGTCAAGTGCCCGCAACGAAAGACTAACGTGGCATTGCTAAGGCAATTGTAATGAAAATTACTTTTAATACTATTGGTATCGTAAACTATCCAAAGCAAAGTCACCATCGGACTGGAGTTTACATTCGGGAAAACCTTCAGGGTTACATTCGGGAATTTGTTTTACGAGTGTAACCTCCAAAAGGTTATTTTTTTTCCGAATGTAAATTCCAAAAAGTAACATTAGGAAAAATAAAACAGTATACTCGGAAAAAAAGGTATATCAATCTATCGAGCGCTATCCTCTATGTTAGAATCTACTTAATCAAGTTATCCAAGGAATCTAGTTAGTTCTTGTGTTCATAAAATATGTACAGGATCCTGAACAAAGCATGAGCACATCAAAGATGCTGAGAGTACATAAAAATGTCCCTATACCTTCTTTTTATGTCATGACACACCAAGAACAGTATAATTAAGTATCGATATTTAAAAAAAAAATAAAGAAAAAAAAAGGCTATCAGCAGGAATCGAACCCGGGTCGCTGCGTTAGTAGTCAAGTGCCCGCAACGAAAGACTAACGTGGCATTGCTGAAGGGAATTGTAATGAAAATTACTTTTAATACTATTGGTATCGTAAACTATCCCAAGCAAAGTCACCATCGGACTGGAGGTTACATTCGGGAAAAGCTTCAGGGTTACATTCGGGAATTTGTTTTACGAGTGTAACCTCCAAAAGGTTTTTTTTTTCCGAATGTAAATTCCAAAAAGTAACATTAAGAAAAATAAAACAGTATACTTGAAAAAAAAAAGGTATATCAATCTATCGAGCGCTATGCTCTATGTTAGAATCTACTTAATCAAGTTATCCAAGGAATCTAGTTAGTTCTTGTGTGCATAAAATATGTACAGGATCCTGAACAAAGCATGAGCACATCAAAGATGCTGAGAGTACATAAAAATGTCCCTATACCTTCTTTTTATGTTATGACACACCAAGAACAGTATAATTAAGTATCGATATTTAAAAAAAAAAAATAAAGAAAAAGAATAGGCTATCAGCAGGAATCGAACACGGGTCGCTGCGTTAGTAGTCAAGTGCCCGCAACGAAAGACTAACGTTGCATTGCTGAAGGGAATTGTAATGAAAATTACTTTTAATACTATTGGTATCGTAAACTATCCCAAGCAAAGTCACCATCGGACTGGAGGTTACATTCGGGATAAGCTTCAGGGTTACATTCGGGAAATTGTTTTACGAGTGTAACCTCCAAAAGGTTATTTTTTTTCCGAATGTAAATTCCAAAAAGTAACATTAGTAAAAATAAAACAGTATACTCGGAAAAAAAGGTATATCAATCTATCGAGCGCTATACTCTATGTTAGAATCTACTTAATCAAGTTATCCAAGGAATCTAGTTAGTTCTTGTGTTCATAAAATATGTACAGGATCCTGAACAAAGCATGAGCACATCAAAGATGCTGAGAGTACATAAAAATGTCCATATACCTTCTTTTTATGTCATGACACACCAAGAACAGTATAATTAAGTATCTTTATTTAAAAAAAAAATAAAGAAAAAAAAATAGGCTATCAGCGGGATTTGAACCCGGGTCGCTGCGTTAGTAGTCAAGTGCCCGCAACGAAAGACTAACGTGGCATTGCTGAAGGGAATTGTAATGAAAATTACTTTTAATACTATTGGTATCGTAAACTATCCCAAGCAAAGTCACCATCGGACTGGAGGTTACATTCGGGAAAAGCTTCAGGGTTACATTCGGGAATTTGTTTTACGAGTGTAACCTCCAAAAGGTTACAATCGATAATTTTTTTTCCGAATGTAAATTCCAAAAAGTAACATTAGGAAAAATAAAACAGTATACTCGGAAAAAAAGGTATATCAATCTATCGAGCGCTATGCTCTATGTTAGAATCTACTTAATCAAGTTATCCAAGGAATCTAGTTAATTCTTGTGTGCATAAAATATGTACAGGATCCTGAACAAAGCATGAGCACATCAAAGATGCTGAGAGTACATAAAAATGTCCCTATACCTTCTTTTTATGTCATGACACACCAAGAACAGTATAATTAAGTATCGATATTTAAAAAAAAATAAAGAAAAAAAAATAGGCTATCAGCGGGAATCCAACCCGGGTTGCTGCGTTAGTAGTCTAGTGCCCGCAACGAAAGACTAACGTGGCATTGCTGAAGGGAATCGTAATGAAAATTACTTTTAATACTATTGGTATCGTAAACTATCCCAAGCAAAGTCACCATCGGACTGGAGGTTACATTCGGGAAAAGCTTCAGGGTTACATTCGGGAATTTGTTTTACGAGTGTAACCTCCAAAAGGTTACAATCGTTAATTTTTTTTCCGAATGTAAATTCCAAAAAGTAACATTAGGAAAAATAAAACAGTATACTCGGAAAAAATGGTATATCAATCTATCGAGCGCTATGCTCTATGTTAGAATCTACTTAATCAAGTTATCCGAGGAATCTAGTTAGTTCTTGTGTGCATAAAATATGTACAGGATCCTGAACAAAGCATGAGCACATCAAAGATGCTGAGAGTACATAAAAATGTCCCTATACCTTCTTTTTATGTCATGACACACCAAGAACAGTATAATTAAGTATCTATATTTAAAAAAAAAAAAAGAAAAAAAAATAGGCTATCAGCGGGAATTGTACCTTCTTTTTATGTCATGACACACCAAGAACAGTATAATTAAGTATCGTTATTAAAACAAAAAAGAAAGAAAAAAATAAGCTATCAGCGGGAATCGAACCCGGGTTGCTGCGTTAGTAGTCAAGTGCCCGCAACAAAAGACTAACGTTGCATTGCTGAAGGGAATTGTAATAAAAATTACTTTAATTACTATTGATATCGTAAAATATCCCAAGCAAAGTCACCATCGGACTGGAGGTTACATTCGGGAAAACCTTCAGGGTTACATTCGGGAATTTGTTTTACGAGTGTAACCTCCAAAAGGTTATTTTTTTTCCGAATGTAAATTCCAAAAAGTAACATTAGGAAAAATAAAACAGTATACTTGGAAAAAAAGGTATATCAATCTATCGAGCGCTATGCTCTATGTTAGAATCTACTTAATCAAGTTATCCAAGGAATCTAGTTAGTTCTTGTGTGCATAAAATATGTACAGGATCCTGAACAAAGCATGAGCACATCAAAGATGCTGAGAGTACATAAAAATGTCCCTATACCTTCTTTTTATGTCATGACACACCAAGAACAGTATAATTAAGTATCTATATTTAAAAAAAAATAAAGAAAAAAAAATAGGCTATCAGCGGGAATTGAACCCGGGTCGCTGCGTTAGTAGTCAAGTGCCCGCAACGAAAAACTAACGTGGCATTGCTGAAGGGAATTGTAATGAAAATTACTTTTAATACTATTGGTATCGTAAACTATCCCAAGCAAAGTCACCATCGGACTGGAGGTTACATTCGGGAAAAGCTTCAGGGTTACATTCGGGAATTTGTTTTACGAGTGTAACATCCAAAAGGTTACAATCGATAATTTTTTTCCCGAATGTAAATTCCAAAAAGTAACATTAGGAAAAATAAAACAGTATACTCGGAAAAAAAGGTATATCAATCTATCGAGCGCTATGCTCTATTTTAGAATCTACTTAATCAAGTTATCCAAGGAATCTAGTTAGTTCTTGTGTGCATAAAATATGTGCAGGATCCTGAACAAAGCATGAGCACTTCAAAGATGCTGAGAGTACATAAAAATGTCCCTATACCTTCTTTTTATGTCATGACACACCAAGAACAGTATAATTAAATATCGATATTTAAAAAAAAAAAAAAAGAAAAAAAATAGGCTATCAGCGGGAATCGAACCCGGGTCGCTGCGTTAGTAGTCAAGTGCCCGCAACGAAAGACTAACGTGGCATTGCTGAAGGGAATTGTAATGAAAATTACTTTTAATACTATTGGTATCGTAAACTATCCCAAGCAAAGTCACCATCGGACTGGAGGTTACATTCGGGAAAAGCTTCAGGGTTACATTCGGGAATTTGTTTTACGAGTGTAACCTCCAAAAGGTTACAATCGATAATTTTTTTTCCGAATGTAAATTCCAAAAAGTAACATTAGGAAAAATAAAACAGTATACTCGGAAAAAATGGTATATCAATCTATCGAGCGCTATGCTCTATGTTAGAATCTACTTAATCAAGTTATCCAAGGAATCTAGTTAGTTCTTGTGTTCATAAAATATGTACAGGATCCTGAACAAAGCATGAGCACATCAAAGATGCTGAGAGTACATAAAAATGTCCCTATACCTTCTTTTTATGTCATGACACACCAAGAACAGTATAATTAAGTATCTTTATTTAAAAAAAAAATAAAGAAAAAAAAATAGGCTATCAGCGGGATTTGAACCCGGGTCGCTGCGTTAGTAGTCAAGTGCCCGCAACGAAAGACTAACGTGGCATTGCTGAAGGGAATTGTAATGAAAATTACTTTTAATAATATTGGTATCGTAAACTATCCCAAGCAAAGTCACCATCGGACTGGAGGTTACATTCGGGAAAAGCTTCAGGGTTACATTCGGGAATTTGTTTTACGAGTGTAACCTCCAAAAGGTTACAATCGATAATTTTTTTTCCGAATGTAAATTCCAAAAAGTAACATTAGGAAAAATAAAACAGTACACTCGGAAAAAAAGGTATATCAATCTATCGAGCGCTATGCTCTATGTTAGAATCTACTTAATCAAGTTATCCAAGGAATCTAGTTAATTCTTGTGTGCATAAAATATGTGCAGGATCCTGAACAAAGCATGAGCACATCAAAGATGCTGAGAGTACATAAAAATGTCCCTATACCTTCTTTTTATGTCATGACACACCAAGAACAGTATAATTAAGTATCGTTATTAAAACAAAAAAGAAAGAAAAAAATAAGCTATCAGCGGGAATCGAACCCGGGTTGCTGCGTTAGTAGTCAAGTGCCCGCAACAAAAGACTAACGTTGCATTGCTGAAGGGAATTGTAATGAAAATTACTTTAATTACTATTGATATCGTAAAATATCCCAAGCAAAGTCACCATCGGACTGGAGGTTACATTCGGGAAAACCTTCAGGGTTACATTCGGGAATTTGTTTTACGAGTGTAACCTCCAAAAGGTTATTTTTTTTCCGAATGTAAATTCCAAAAAGTAACATTAGGAAAAATAAAACAGTATACTTGGAAAAAAAGGTATATCAATCTATCGAGCGCTATGCTCTATGTTAGAATCTACTTAATCAAGTTATCCAAGGAATCTAGTTAGTTCTTGTGTGCATAAAATATGTACAGGATCCTGAACAAAGCATGAGCACATCAAAGATGCTGAGAGTACATAAAAATGTCCCTATACCTTCTTTTTATGTCATGACACACCAAGAACAGTATAATTAAGTATCTATATTTAAAAAAAAATAAAGAAAAAAAAATAGGCTATCAGCGGGAATTGATCCCGGGTCGCTGCGTTAGTAGTCAAGTGCCCGCAACGAAAGACTAACGTGGCATTGCTGAAGGGAATTGTAATGAAAATTACTTTTAATACTATTGGTATCGTAAACTATCCCAAGCAAAGTCACCATCGGACTGGAGGTTACATTCGGGAAAAGCTTCAGGGTTACATTCGGGAATTTGTTTTACGAGTGTAACCTCCAAAAGGTTACAATCGATAATTTTTTTTCCGAATGTAAATTCCAAAAAGTAACATTAGGAAAAATAAAACAGTATACTCGGAAAAAAAGGTATATCAATCTATCGAGCGCTATGCTCTATGTTAGAATCTACTTAATCAAGTTATCCAAGGAATCTAGTTAGTTCTTGTGTGCATAAAATATGTGCAAGATCCTGAACAAAGCATGAGCACATCAAAGATGCTGAAAGTACATAAAAATGTCCCTATACCTTCTTTTTATGTCATGACACACCAAGAACAGTATAATTAAGTATCGATATTTAAAAAAAAATAAAGAAAAAAAAATAGGCTATCAGCGGGAATCGAACCCGGGTTGCTGCGTTAGTAGTCAAGTGCCCGCAACGAAAGACTAACGTGGCATTGCTGAAGGGAATTGTAATGAAAATTACTTTTAATACTATTGGTATCGTAAACTATCCCAAGCAAAGTCACCATCGGACTGGAGGTTACATTCGGGAAAAGCTTCAGGGTTACATTCGGGAATTTGTTTTACGAGTGTAACCTCCAAAAGGTTATTTTTTTTTCCGAATGAAAATTCCAAAAAGTAACATTAGGAAAAATAAAACAGTATACTCGGAAAAAAAGGTATATCAATCTATCGAGCGCTATGCTCTATGTTAGAATCTACTTAATCAAGTTATCCAAGGAATCTAGTTAGTTCTTGTGTGCATAAAATATGTACAGGATCCTGAACAAAGCATGAGCACATCAAAGATGCTGAGAGTACATAAAAATGTCCCTATACCTTCTTTTTATGTCATGAAACACCAAGAACAGTATAATTAAGTATCTATATTTAAAAAAAAAAAGAAAGAAAAAAAAATAGGCTATCAGCAGGAATCGAACCCGGGTCGCTGCGTTAGTAGTCAAGTGCCCGCAACGAAAGACTAACGTGGCATTGCTGAAGGGAATTGTATTGAAAATTACTTTTAATACTATTGGTATCGTAAACTATCCCAAGCAAAGTCACCATCGGACTGGAGGTTACATTCGGGAAAAGCTTCAGGGTTACATTCGGGAATTTGTTTTACGAGTGTAACCTCCAAAAGGTTACAATCGATAATTTTTTTTCCGAATGTAAATTCCAAAATGTAACATTAGGAAAAATAAAACAGTATACTCGGAAAAAAAGGTATATCAATCTATCGAGCGCTATGCTCTATGTTAGAATCTACTTAATCAAGTTATCCAAGGAATCTAGTTAGTTCTTGTGTGCATAAAATATGTACAGGATCCTGAACAAAGCATGAGCACATCAAAGATGCTGAGAGTACATAAAAATGTCCCTATACCTTCTTTTTATGTCATGACACACCAAGAACAGTATAATTAAGTATCGATATTTAAAAAAAATTAAAGAAAAAAAAAATAGGCTATCAGCGGGAATCGAACCCGGGTTGCTGCGTTAGTAGTCAAGTGCCCGCAACGAAAGACTAACGTGGCATTGCTGAAGGGAATTGTAATGAAAATTACTTTTAATACTATTGGTATCGTAAACTATCCCAAGCAAAGTCACCATCGGACTGGAGGTTACATTCGGGAAAAGCTTCAGGGTTACATTCGGGAATTTGTTTTACGAGTGTAACCTCCAAAAGGTTACAATCGAAAAATTTTTTTCCGAATTTAAATTCCAAAAAGTAACATTAGGAAAAATAAAACAGTATACTCGGAAAAAAAGGTATATCAATCTATCGAGCGCTATGCTCTATGTTAGAATCTACTTAATCAAGTTATCCAAGGAATCTAGTTAGTTCTTGTGTTCATAAAATATGTACAGGATCCTGAACAAAGCATGAGCACATCAAAGATGCTGAGAGTACATAAAAATGTCCCTATACCTTCTTTTTATGTCATGACACACCAAGAACAGTATAATTAAGTATCGATATTTAAAAAAAAAAATAAAGAAAAAAATAGGCTATCAGCAGGAATCGAACCCGGGTCGCTGCGTTAGTAGTCAAGTGCCCGCAACGAAAGACTAACGTGGCATTGCTAAGGCAATTGTAATGAAAATTACTTTTAATACTATTGGTATCGTAAACTATCCAAAGCAAAGTCACCATCGGACTGGAGTTTACATTCGGGAAAACCTTCAGGGTTACATTCGGGAATTTGTTTTACGAGTGTAACCTCCAAAAGGTTATTTTTTTTCCGAATGTAAATTCCAAAAAGTAACATTAGGAAAAATAAAACAGTATACTCGGAAAAAAAGGTATATCAATCTATCGAGCGCTATCCTCTATGTTAGAATCTACTTAATCAAGTTATCCAAGGAATCTAGTTAGTTCTTGTGTTCATAAAATATGTACAGGATCCTGAACAAAGCATGAGCACATCAAAGATGCTGAGAGTACATAAAAATGTCCCTATACCTTCTTTTTATGTCATGACACACCAAGAACAGTATAATTAAGTATCGATATTTAAAAAAAAAATAAAGAAAAAAAAAGGCTATCAGCAGGAATCGAACCCGGGTCGCTGCGTTAGTAGTCAAGTGCCCGCAACGAAAGACTAACGTGGCATTGCTGAAGGGAATTGTAATGAAAATTACTTTTAATACTATTGGTATCGTAAACTATCCCAAGCAAAGTCACCATCGGACTGGAGGTTACATTCGGGAAAAGCTTCAGGGTTACATTCGGGAATTTGTTTTACGAGTGTAACCTCCAAAAGGTTTTTTTTTTCCGAATGTAAATTCCAAAAAGTAACATTAAGAAAAATAAAACAGTATACTTGAAAAAAAAAAGGTATATCAATCTATCGAGCGCTATGCTCTATGTTAGAATCTACTTAATCAAGTTATCCAAGGAATCTAGTTAGTTCTTGTGTGCATAAAATATGTACAGGATCCTGAACAAAGCATGAGCACATCAAAGATGCTGAGAGTACATAAAAATGTCCCTATACCTTCTTTTTATGTTATGACACACCAAGAACAGTATAATTAAGTATCGATATTTAAAAAAAAAAAAATAAAGAAAAAGAATAGGCTATCAGCAGGAATCGAACACGGGTCGCTGCGTTAGTAGTCAAGTGCCCGCAACGAAAGACTAACGTTGCATTGCTGAAGGGAATTGTAATGAAAATTACTTTTAATACTATTGGTATCGTAAACTATCCCAAGCAAAGTCACCATCGGACTGGAGGTTACATTCGGGATAAGCTTCAGGGTTACATTCGGGAAATTGTTTTACGAGTGTAACCTCCAAAAGGTTATTTTTTTTCCGAATGTAAATTCCAAAAAGTAACATTAGTAAAAATAAAACAGTATACTCGGAAAAAAAGGTATATCAATCTATCGAGCGCTATACTCTATGTTAGAATCTACTTAATCAAGTTATCCAAGGAATCTAGTTAGTTCTTGTGTGCATAAAATATGTACAGGATCCTGAACAAAGCATGAGCACATCAAAGACGCTGAGAGTACATAAAAATGTCCCTATACCTTCTTTTTATGTCATGACACACCAAGAACAGTATAATTAAGTATCGATATTTAAAAAAAAAATAAAGAAAAAGAATAGGCTATCAGCAGGAATCGAACCCGGGTCGCTGCGTTAGTAGTCAAGTGCCCGCAACGAAAGACTAACGTGGCATTGCTGAAGGGAATTGTAATGAAAATTACTTTTAATACTATTGGTATCGTAAACTATCCCAAGCAAAGTCACCATCGGACTGGAGGTTACATTCGGGAAAAGCTTCAGGGTTACATTCGGGAATTTGTTTTACGAGTGTAACCTCCAAAAGGTTACAATCGATAATTTTTTTTCCGAATGTAAATTCCAAAAAGTAACATTAGGAAAAATAAAACAGTATACTCGGAAAAAAAGGTATATCAATCTATCGAGCGCTATGCTCTATGTTAGAATCTACTTAATCAAGTTATCCAAGGAATCTAGTTAGTTCTTGTGTGCATAAAATATGTACAGGATCCTGAACAAAGCATGAGCACATCAAAGATGCTGAGAGTACATAAAAATGTCCCTATACCTTCTTTTTATGTCATGACACACCAAGAACAGTATAATTAAGTATCGATATTTAAAAAAAAATAAAGAAAAAAAAATAGGCTATCAGCGGGAATCCAACCCGGGTTGCTGCGTTAGTAGTCTAGTGCCCGCAACGAAAGACTAACGTGGCATTGCTGAAGGGAATCGTAATGAAAATTACTTTTAATACTATTGGTATCGTAAACTATCCCAAGCAAAGTCACCATCGGACTGGAGGTTACATTCGGGAAAAGCTTCAGGGTTACATTCGGGAATTTGTTTTACGAGTGTAACCTCCAAAAGGTTACAATCGTTAATTTTTTTTCCGAATGTAAATTCCAAAAAGTAACATTAGGAAAAATAAAACAGTATACTCGGAAAAAAAGGTATATCAATCTATCGAGCGCTATGCTCTATGTTAGAATCTACTTAATCAAGTTATCCAAGGAATCTAGTTAGTTCTTGTGTGCATAAAATATGTACAGGATCCTGAACAAAGCATGAGCACATCAAAGATGCTGAGAGTACATAAAAATGTCCCTATACCTTCTTTTTATGTCATGACACACCAAGAAGAGTATTATTAAGTATCGATATTTAAAAAAAAAATAAAGAAAAAAAATAGGCTATGACCGGGAATCGAACCCGGGTCGCTGCGTTAGAAGTCAAGTGCCCGCAACGAAAGACTAACGTGGCATTGCTGAAGGGAATTGTAATGAAAATTACTTTTAATACTATTGGTATCGTAAACTATCCCAAGCAAAGTCACCATCGGACTGGAGGTTACATTCGGGAAAAGCTTCAGGGTTACATTCGGGAATTTGTTTTACGAGTGTAACCTCCAAAAGGTTACAATCGATAATTTTTTTTCCGAATGTAAATTCCAAAAAGTAACATTAGGAAAAATAAAACAGTATACTCGGAAAAAAAGGTATATCAATCTATCGAGCGCTATGCTCTATGTTAGAATCTACTTAATCAAGTTATCCAAGGAATCTAGTTAGTTCTTGTGTGCATAAAATATGTGCAGGATCCTGAACAAAGCATGAGCACTTCAAAGATGCTGAGAGTACATAAAAATGTCCCTATACCTTCTTTTTATGTCATGACACACCAAGAACAGTATAATTAAATATCGATATTTAAAAAAAAAAAAAAAAAAAAAAAATAGGCTATCAGCGGGAATTGAACCCGGGTCGCTGCGTTAGTAGTCAAGTGCCCTCAACGAAAGACTAACGTGGCATTGCTGAAGGGAATTGTAATGAAAATTACTTTTAATACTATTGGTATCGTAAACTATCCCAAGCAAAGTCACCATCGGACTGGAGGTTACATTCGGGAAAAGCTTCAGGGTTACATTCGGGAATTTGTTTTACGAGTGTAACATCCAAAAGGTTACAATCGATAATTTTTTTTCCGAATGTAAATTCCAAAAAGTAACATTAGGAAAAATAAAACAGTATACTCGGAAAAAAAGGTATATCAATCTATCGAGCGCTATGCTCTATGTTAGAATCTACTTAATCAAGTTATCCAAGGAATCTAGTTAGTTCTTGTGTGCATAAAATATGTGCAGGATCCTGAACAAAGCATGAGCACTTCAAAGATGCTGAGAGTACATAAAAATGTCCCTATACCTTCTTTTTATGTCATGACACACCAAGAACAGTATAATTAAATATCGATATTTAAAAAAAAAAAAAAGAAAAAAAATAGGCTATCAGCGGGAATCGAACCCGGGTCGCTGCGTTAGTAGTCAAGTGCCCGCAACGAAAGACTAACGTGGCATTGCTGAAGGGAATTGTAATGAAAATTACTTTTAATACTATTGGTATCGTAAACTATCCCAAGCAAAGTCACCATCGGACTGGAGGTTACATTCGGGAAAAGCTTCAGGGTTACATTCGGGAATTTGTTTTACGAGTGTAACCTCCAAAAGGTTACAATCGATAATTTTTTTTCCAAATGTAAATTCCAAAAAGTAACATTAGGAAAAATAAAACAGTATACTCGGAAAAAATGGTATATCAATCTATCGAGCGCTATGCTCTATGTTAGAATCTACTTAATCAAGTTATCCAAGGAATCTAGTTAGTTCTTGTGTTCATAAAATATGTACAGGATCCTGAACAAAGCATGAGCACATCAAAGATGCTGAGAGTACATAAAAATGTCCATATACCTTCTTTTTATGTCATGACACACCAAGAACAGTATAATTAAGTATCTTTATTTAAAAAAAAAATAAAGAAAAAAAAATAGGCTATCAGCGGGATTTGAACCCGGGTCGCTGCGTTAGTAGTCAAGTGCCCGCAACGAAAGACTAACGTGGCATTGCTGAAGGGAATTGTAATGAAAATTACTTTTAATAATATTGGTATCGTAAACTATCCCAAGCAAAGTCACCATCGGACTGGAGGTTACATTCGGGAAAAGCTTCAGGGTTACATTCGGGAATTTGTTTTACGAGTGTAACCTCCAAAAGGTTACAATCGATAATTTTTTTTCCGAATGTAAATTCCAAAAAGTAACATTAGGAAAAATAAAACAGTACACTCGGAAAAAAAGGTATATCAATCTATCGAGCGCTATGCTCTATGTTAGAATCTACTTAATCAAGTTATCCAAGGAATCTAGTTAATTCTTGTGTGCATAAAATATGTGCAGGATCCTGAACAAAGCATGAGCACATCAAAGATGCTGAGAGTACATAAAAATGTCCCTATACCTTCTTTTTATGTCATGACACACCAAGAACAGTATAATTAAGTATCGTTATTAAAACAAAAAAGAAAGAAAAAAATAAGCTATCAGCGGGAATCGAACCCGGGTTGCTGCGTTAGTAGTCAAGTGCCCGCAACAAAAGACTAACGTTGCATTGCTGAAGGGAATTGTAATAAAAATTACTTTAATTACTATTGATATCGTAAAATATCCCAAGCAAAGTCACCATCGGACTGGAGGTTACATTCGGGAAAACCTTCAGGGTTACATTCGGGAATTTGTTTTACGAGTGTAACCTCCAAAAGGTTATTTTTTTTCCGAATGTAAATTCCAAAAAGTAACATTAGGAAAAATAAAACAGTATACTTGGAAAAAAAGGTATATCAATCTATCGAGCGCTATGCTCTATGTTAGAATCTACTTAATCAAGTTATCCAAGGAATCTAGTTAGTTCTTGTGTGCATAAAATATGTACAGGATCCTGAACAAAGCATGAGCACATCAAAGATGCTGAGAGTACATAAAAATGTCCCTATACCTTCTTTTTATGTCATGACACACCAAGAACAGTATAATTAAGTATCTATATTTAAAAAAAAATAAAGAAAAAAAAATAGGCTATCAGCGGGAATTGAACCCGGGTCGCTGCGTTAGTAGTCAAGTGCCCGCAACGAAAAACTAACGTGGCATTGCTGAAGGGAATTGTAATGAAAATTACTTTTAATACTATTGGTATCGTAAACTATCCCAAGCAAAGTCACCATCGGACTGGAGGTTACATTCGGGAAAAGCTTCAGGGTTACATTCGGGAATTTGTTTTACGAGTGTAACATCCAAAAGGTTACAATCGATAATTTTTTTTCCGAATGTAAATTCCAAAAAGTAACATTAGGAAAAATAAAACAGTATACTCGGAAAAAAAGGTATATCAATCTATCGAGCGCTATGCTCTATGTTAGAATCTACTTAATCAAGTTATCCAAGGAATCTAGTTAGTTCTTGTGTGCATAAAATATGTGCAGGATCCTGAACAAAGCATGAGCACTTCAAAGATGCTGAGAGTACATAAAAATGTCCCTATACCTTCTTTTTATGTCATGACACACCAAGAACAGTATAATTAAATATCGATATTTAAAAAAAAAAAAAAAGAAAAAAAATAGGCTATCAGCGGGAATCGAACCCGGGTCGCTGCGTTAGTAGTCAAGTGCCCGCAACGAAAGACTAACGTGGCATTGCTGAAGGGAATTGTAATGAAAATTACTTTTAATACTATTGGTATCGTAAACTATCCCAAGCAAAGTCACCATCGGACTGGAGGTTACATTCGGGAAAAGCTTCAGGGTTACATTCGGGAATTTGTTTTACGAGTGTAACCTCCAAAAGGTTACAATCGATAATTTTTTTTCCGAATGTAAATTCCAAAAAGTAACATTAGGAAAAATAAAACAGTATACTCGGAAAAAATGGTATATCAATCTATCGAGCGCTATGCTCTATGTTAGAATCTACTTAATCAAGTTATCCAAGGAATCTAGTTAGTTCTTGTGTTCATAAAATATGTACAGGATCCTGAACAAAGCATGAGCACATCAAAGATGCTGAGAGTACATAAAAATGTCCCTATACCTTCTTTTTATGTCATGACACACCAAGAACAGTATAATTAAGTATCTTTATTTAAAAAAAAAATAAAGAAAAAAAAATAGGCTATCAGCGGGATTTGAACCCGGGTCGCTGCGTTAGTAGTCAAGTGCCCGCAACGAAAGACTAACGTGGCATTGCTGAAGGGAATTGTAATGAAAATTACTTTTAATAATATTGGTATCGTAAACTATCCCAAGCAAAGTCACCATCGGACTGGAGGTTACATTCGGGAAAAGCTTCAGGGTTACATTCGGGAATTTGTTTTACGAGTGTAACCTCCAAAAGGTTACAATCGATAATTTTTTTTCCGAATGTAAATTCCAAAAAGTAACATTAGGAAAAATAAAACAGTACACTCGGAAAAAAAGGTATATCAATCTATCGAGCGCTATGCTCTATGTTAGAATCTACTTAATCAAGTTATCCAAGGAATCTAGTTAATTCTTGTGTGCATAAAATATGTGCAGGATCCTGAACAAAGCATGAGCACATCAAAGATGCTGAGAGTACATAAAAATGTCCCTATACCTTCTTTTTATGTCATGACACACCAAGAACAGTATAATTAAGTATCGTTATTAAAACAAAAAAGAAAGAAAAAAATAAGCTATCAGCGGGAATCGAACCCGGGTTGCTGCGTTAGTAGTCAAGTGCCCGCAACGAAAGACTAACGTGGCATTGCTGAAGGGAATTGTAATGAAAATTACTTTAATTACTATTGATATCGTAAAATATCCCAAGCAAAGTCACCATCGGACTGGAGGTTACATTCGGGAAAACCTTCAGGGTTACATTCGGGAATTTGTTTTACGAGTGTAACCTCCAAAAGGTTATTTTTTTTCCGAATGTAAATTCCAAAAAGTAACATTAGGAAAAATAAAACAGTATACTTGGAAAAAAAGGTATATCAATCTATCGAGCGCTATGCTCTATGTTAGAATCTACTTAATCAAGTTATCCAAGGAATCTAGTTAGTTCTTGTGTGCATAAAATATGTACAGGATCCTGAACAAAGCATGAGCACATCAAAGATGCTGAGAGTACATAAAAATGTCCCTATACCTTCTTTTTATGTCATGACACACCAAGAACAGTATAATTAAGTATCTATATTTAAAAAAAAATAAAGAAAAAAAAATAGGCTATCAGCGGGAATTGATCCCGGGTCGCTGCGTTAGTAGTCAAGTGCCCGCAACGAAAGACTAACGTGGCATTGCTGAAGGGAATTGTAATGAAAATTACTTTTAATACTATTGGTATCGTAAACTATCCCAAGCAAAGTCACCATCGGACTGGAGGTTACATTCGGGAAAAGCTTCAGGGTTACATTCGGGAATTTGTTTTACGAGTGTAACCTCCAAAAGGTTACAATCGATAATTTTTTTTCCGAATGTAAATTCCAAAAAGTAACATTAGGAAAATTAAAACAGTACACTCGGAAAAAAAGGTATATCAATCTATCGAGCGCTATGCTCTATGTTAGAATCTACTTAATCAAGTTATCCAAGGAATCTAGTTAGTTCTTGTGTGCATAAAATATGTGCAGGATCCTAAACAAAGCATGAGCACCTCAAAGATGCTGAGAGTACATAAAAATGTCCCTATACCTTCTTTTTATGTCATGACACACCAAGAACAGTATAATTAAGTATCGATTTAAAAAAAAAAATAAAGAAAAAAAAATAAGCTATCAGCGGGAATCGAACCCGGGTCGCTGCGTTAGTAGTCAAGTGCCCGCAACGAAAGACTAACGTGGCATTGCTGAAGGGAATTGTAATGAAAATTACTTTTAATACTATTGGTATCGTAAACTATCCCAAGCAAAGTCACCATCGGACTGGAGGTTACATTCGGGAAAAGCTTCAGGGTTACATTCGGGCATTTGTTTTACGAGTGTAACCTCCAAAAGGTTACAATCGATAATTTTTTTTCCGAATGTAAATTCCAAAAAGTAACATTAGGAAAAATAAAACAGTATACTCGGAAAAAAAGGTATATCAATCTATCGAGCGCTAT
Organism: Nematostella vectensis; assembly: GCF_932526225.1. Classification (NCBI taxonomy): domain Eukaryota; kingdom Metazoa; phylum Cnidaria; class Anthozoa; order Actiniaria; family Edwardsiidae; genus Nematostella; species Nematostella vectensis. Next base: position 2,149,875 of record NC_064038.1, on the reverse strand, counting down.
GCTCTATGTTAGAATCTACTTAATCAAGTTATCCAAGGAATCTAGTTAGTTCTTGTGTGCATAAAATATGTACAGGATCCTGAACAAAGCATGAGCACATCAAAGATGCTGAGAGTACATAAAAATGTCCCTATACCTTCTTTTTATGTCATGACACACCAAGAACAGTATAATTAAGTATCGATATTTAAAAAAAAAAATAAAGAAAAAAAAATAGGCTGTCACGGGGAATCGAACCCGGGTCGCTGCGTTAGTAGTCAAGTGCCCGCAACGAAAGACTAACGTGGCATTGCTGAAGGGAATTGTAATGAAAATTACTTTTAATACTCTTGGTATCGTAAACTATCCCAAGCAAAGTCACCATCGGACTGGAGGTTACATTCGGGAAAAGCTTCAGGGTTACATTCGGGAATTTGTTTTACGAGTGTAACCTCCAAAAGGTTACAATCGATAATTTTTTTTCCGAATGTAAATTCCAAAAAGTAACATTAGGAAAAATAAAACAGTATACTCGGAAAAAAAGGTATATCAATCTATCGAGCGCTATGCTCTATGTTAGAATCTACTTAATCAAGTTATCCAAGGAATCTAGTTAGTTCTTGTGTGCATAAAATATGTACAGGATCCTGAACAAAGCATGAGCACATCAAAGATGCTGAGAGTACATAAAAATGTCCCTATACCTTCTTTTTATGTCATGACACACCAAGAACAGTATAATTAAGTATCGATATTTAAAAAAAAAAAGAAAGAAAAATAATAGGCTATCAGCGGGAATCGAACCCGGGTCGCTGCGTTAGTAGTCAAGTGCCAGCAACGAAAGACTAACGTGGTATTGCTTAAGGGAATTGTAATGAAAATTACTTTTAATACTATTGGTATCGTAAACTATCCCAAGCAAAGTCACCATCGGACTGGAGGTTACATTCGGGAAAAGCTTCAGGGTTACATTCGGGAATTTGTTTTACGAGTGTAACCTCCAAAAGGTTACAATCGATAATTTTTTTTCCGAATGTAAATTCCAAAAAGTCTCATTAGGAAAAATAAAACATTATAATCGGAAAAAAAGGTATATCAATCTATCGAGCGCTATGCTCTATGTTAGAATCTACTTAATCAAGTTATCCAAGAAATCTAGTTCTTGTGTGCATAAAATATGTACAGGAACCTGAACAAAGCATGAGCACATCAAAGATGCTGAGAGTACATAAAAATGTCCCTATACCTTCTTTTTATGTCATGCCACACCAAGAACAGTATAATTAAGTATCGATATTTAAAAAAAAAATAAAGAAAAAAAAATAGGCTATCAGCGGGAATCGAACCCGGGTCGCTGCGTTAGTAGTCAAGTGCCCGCAACGAAAGACTAACGTGGCATTGCTGAAGGGAATTGTAATGAAAATTACTTTTAATACTATTGGTATCGTAAACAATCCCAAGCAAAGTCACCATCGGACTGGAGGTTACATTCGGGAAAAGCTTCAGGGTTACATTCGGGAATTTGTTTTACGAGTGTAACCTCCAAAAGGTTACAATCGATAATTTTTTTTCCGAATGTAAATTCCAAAAAGTCTCATTAGGAAAAATAAAACAGTATACTCGGAAAAAAAGGTATATCAATCTTTCGAGCGCTATGCTCTATGTTAGAATCTACTTAATCATGTTATCCAAGGAATCTAGTTAGTTCTTGTGTGCATAAAATATGTGCAGGATCCTGAACAAAGCATGAGCACATCAAAGATGCTGAGAGTACATAAAAATGTCCCTATACCTTCTTTTTATGTCATGACACACCAAGAACAGTATAATTAAGTATCGATATTTAAAAAAAAAAAATAAAGAAACAAAAATAGGCTATCAGCGGGAATCGAAACCGGGTCGCTGCGTTAGTAGTCAAGTGCCCGCAACGAAAGACTAACGTGACATTGCTGAAGGGAATTGTAATGAAAATTACTTTTAATACTATTGGTATCGTAAACTATCCCAAGCAAAGTCACCATCGGACTGGAGGTTACATTCGGGAAAAGCTTCAGGGTTACATTCGGGAATTTGTTTTACGAGTGTAACCTCCAAAAGGTTACAATCGATAATTTTTTTTCCGAATGTAAATTCCAAAAAGGAACATTAGGAAAAATAAAACAGTATACTCGGAAAAAAAGGTATATCAATCTATCGAGCGCTATGCTCTATGTTAGAATCTACTTAATCAAGTTATCCAAGGAATCTAGTTAGTTCTTGTGTGCATAAAATATGTACAGGATCCTGAACAAAGCATGAGCACATCAAAGATGCTGAGAGTACATAAAAATGTCCCTATACCTTCTTTTTATGTCATGACACACCAAGAACAGTATAATTAAGTATCGATTTAAAAAAAAATAAATAAAGAAAAAAAATAGGCTATCAGCGGGAATCGAACCCGGGTCGCTGCGTTAGTAGTCAAGTGCCCGCAACGAAAGACTAACGTGGCATTGCTGAAGGGAATTGTAATGAAAATTACTTTTAATACTATTGGTATCGTAAACAATCCCAAGCAAAGTCACCATCGGACTGGAGGTTACATTCGGGAAAAGCTTCAGGGTTACATTCGGGAATTTGTTTTACGAGTGTAACCTCCAAAAGGTTACAATCGATAATTTTTTTTCCGAATGTAAATTCCAAAAAGTCTCATTAGGAAAAATAAAACAGTATACTCGGAAAAAAAGGTATATCAATCTATCGAGCGCTATGCTCTATGTTAGAATCTACTTAATCAAGTTATCCAAGGAATCTAGTTAGTTCTTGTGTGCATAAAATATGTACAGGATCCTGAACAAAGCATGAGCACATCAAAGATGCTGAGAGTACATAAAAATGTCCCTATACCTTCTATTTATGTCATGACACACCAAGAACAGTATAATTAAGTATCGATATTTAAAAAAAAAATTAAGAAAAAAAATAGGCTATCAGCGGGAATCGAACCCGGGTCGCTGCGTTAGTAGTCAAGTGCCCGCAACGAAAGACTAACGTGGCATTGCTGAAGGGAATTGAAATGAAAATTACTTTTAATACTATTGGTATCGTAAACTATCCCAACCAAAGTCACCATCGGACTGGAGGTTACATTCGGGAAAAGCTTCAGGGTTACATTCGGGAATTTGTTTTACGAGTGTAACCTCCAAAAGGTTACAATCGATAATTTTTTTTCCGAATGTAAATTCCAAAAAGTAACATTAGGAAAAATAAAACAGTATACTCGGAAAAAAGGTATATCAATCTATCGAGCGCTATGCTCTATGTTAGAATCTACTTAATCAAGTTATCCAAGGAATCTAGTTAGTTCTTGTGTGCATAAAATATGTACAGGATCCTGAACAAAGCATGAGCACATCAAAGATGCTGAGAGTACATAAAAATGTCCCTATACCTTCTTTTTATGTCATGACACACCAAGAACAGTATAATTAAGTATCGATATTTAAAAAAAAAATAAAGAAAAAAAAATAGGCTATCAGCGGGAATCGAACCCGGGTCGCTGCGTTAGTAGTCAAGTGCCCGCAACGAAAGACTAACGTGGCATTGCTGAAGGGAATTGTAATGAAAATTACTTTTAATACTATTGGTATCGTAAACTATCCCAAGCAAAGTCACCATCAGACTGGAGGTTACATTCGGGAAAAGCTTCAGGGTTACATTCGGGAATTTGTTTTACGAGTGTAACCTCCAAAAGGTTACAATCGATAATTTTTTTTCCGAATGTAAATTCCAAAAAGTAACATTAGGAAAATAAAACAGTATACTCGGAAAAAAAGGTATATCAATCTATCGAGCGCTATGCTCTATGTTAGAATCTACTTAATCAAGTTATCCAAGGAATCTAGTTAGTTCTTGTGTGCATAAAATATGTGCAGGATCCTGAACAAAGCATGAGCACATCAAAGATGCTGAGAGTACATAAAAATGTCCCTATACCTTCTTTTTATGTCATGACACACCAAGAACAGTATAATTAAGTATCGATATTTAAAAAAAAAAGAAAGAAAAAAAATAGGCTATCAGCGGGAATCGAACCCGGGTCGCTGCGTTAGTAGTCAAGTGCCCGCAACGAAAGACTAACGTGGCATTGCTGAAGGGAATTGTAATGAAAATTACTTTTAATACTATTGGTATCGTATACTATCCCAAGCAAAGTCACCATCGGACTGGAGGTTACATTCGGGAAAAGATTCAGGGTTACATTCGGGAATTTGTTTTACGAGTGTAACCTCCAAAAGGTTACAATCGATAATTTTTTTTCCGAATGTAAATTCCAAAAAGTAACATTAGGAAAAATAAAACAGTATACTCGGAAAAAAAGGTATATCAATCTATCGAGCGCTATGCTCTATGTTAGAATCTACTTAATCAAGTTATCCAAGGAATCTAGTTAGTTCTTGTGTGCATAAAATATGTACAGGATCCTGAACAAAGCATGAGCACATCAAAGATGCTGAGAGTACATAAAAATGTCCCTATACCTTCTTTTTATGTCATGCCACACCAAGAACAGTATAATTAAGTATCGATATTTAAAAAAAAAAATAAAGAAAAAAAAATAGGCTATCAGCGGGAATCGAACCCGGGTCGCTGCGTTAGTAGTCAAGTGCCCGCAACGAAAGACTAACGTGGCATTGCTGAAGGGAATTGTAATGAAAATTACTTTTAATACTATTGGTATCGTAAACAATCCCAAGCAAAGTCACCATCGGACTGGAGGTTACATTCGGGAAAAGCTTCAGGGTTACATTCGGGAATTTGTTTTACGAGTGTAACCTCCAAAAGGTTACAATCGATAATTTTTTTCCGAATGTAAATTCCAAAAAGGAACATTAGGAAAAATAAAACAGTATACTCGGAAAAAAGGTATATCAATCTATCGAGCGCTATGCTCTATGTTAGAATCTACTTAATCAAGTTATCCAAGGAATCTAGTTAGTTCTTGTGTGCATAAAATATGTTCAGGATCCTGAACAAAGCATGAGCACATCAAAGATGCTGAGAGTACATAACAATGTCACTATACCTACTTTTTATGTCATGACACACCAAGAACAGTATAATTAAGTATCGATATTTAAAAAAAAAATAAAGAAACAAAATAGGCTATCAGCGGGAATCGAACCCGTGTCGCTGCGTTAGTAGTCAAGTGCCCGCAACGAAAGACTAACGTGGCATTGCTGAAGGGAATTGTAATGAAAATTACTTTTAATACTATTGGTATCGTAAACTATCCCAAGCAAAGTCACCATCGGACTGGAGGTTACATTCGGGAAAAGCTTCAGGGTTACATTCGGGAATTTGTTTTACGAGTGTAACCTCCAAAAGGTTACAATCGATAATTTTTTTTCCGAATGTAAATTCCAAAAAGTCTCATTAGGAAAAATAAAACAGTATACTCGGAAAAAAAGGTATATCAATCTATCGAGCGCTATGCTCTATGTTAGAATCTACTTAATCATGTTATCCAAGGAATCTAGTTAGTTCTTGTGTGCATAAAATATGTGCAGGATCCTGAACAAAGCATGAGCACATCAAAGATGCTGAGAGTACATAAAAATGTCCCTATACCTTCTTTTTATGTCATGACACACCAAGAACAGTATAATTAAGTATCGATATTTAAAAAAAAAGAAAGAAAAAAAATAGGCTATCAGCGGGAATCGAACCCGGGTCGCTGCGTTAGTAGTCAAGTGCCCGCAACGAAAGACTAACGTGGCATTGCTGAAGGGAATTGTAATGAAAATTACTTTTAATACTATTGGTATCGTAAACTATCCCAAGCAAAGTCACCATCGGACTGGAGGTTACATTCGGGAAAAGCTTCAGGGTAACATTCGGGAATTTGTTTTACGAGTGTAACCTCCAAAAGGTTACAATCGATAATTTTTTTTCCGAATGTAAATTCCAAAAAGTAACATTAGGAAAATAAAACAGTATACTCGGAAAAAAAGGTATATCAATCTATCGAGCGCTATGCTCTATGTTAGAATCTACTTAATCAAGTTATCCAAGGAATCTAGTTAGTTCTTGTGTGCATAAAATATGTGCAGGATCCTGAACAAAGCATGAGCACATCAAAGATGCTGAGAGTACATAAAAATGTCCCTATACCTTCTTTTTATGTCATGACACACCAAGAACAGTATAATTAAGTATCGATATTTAAAAAAAAAGAAAGAAAAACAATAGGCTATCAGCGGGAATCGAACCCGGGTCGCTGCGTTAGTAGTCAAGTGCCCGCAACGAAAGACTAACGTGGTATTGCTGAAGGGAATTGTAATGAAAATTACTTTTAATACTATTGGTATCGTAAACTATCCCAAGCAAAGTCACCATCGGACTGGAGGTTACATTCGGGAAAAGCTTCAGGGTAACATTCGGGAATTTGTTTTACGAGTGTAACCTCCAAAAGGTTACAATCGATAATTTTTTTTCCGAATGTAAATTCCAAAAAGTAACATTAGGAAAGTAAAACAGTATACTCGGAAAAAAAGGTATATCAATCTATCGAGCGCTATGCTCTATGTTAGAATCTACTTAATCAAGTTATCCAAGGAATCTAGTTAGTTCTTGTGTACATAAAATATGTGCAGGATCCTAAACAAAGCATGAGCACATCAAAGATGCTGAGAGTACATAAAAATGTCCCTATACCTTCGTTTTATGTCATGACACACCAAGAACAGTATAATTAAGTATCGATATTTAAAAAAAAAAGAAAGAAAAAAAATAGGCTATCAGCGGGAATCGAACCCGGGTCGCTGCGTTAGTAGTCAAGTGCCCGCAACGAAAGACTAACGTGGCATTGCTGAAGGGAATTGTAATGAAAATTACTTTTAATACTATTGGTATCGTATACTATCCCAAGCAAAGTCACCATCGGACTGGAGGTTACATTCGGGAAAAGCTTCAGGGTTACATTCGGGAATTTGTTTTACGAGTGTAACCTCCAAAAGGTTACAATCGATAATTTTTTTTCCGAATGTTAATTCCAAAAAGTAACATTAGGAAAAATAAAACAGTATACTCGGAAAAAAAGGTATATCAATCTATCGAGCGCTATGCTCTATGTTAGAATCTACTTAATCAAGTTATCCAAGGAATCTAGTTAGTTCTTGTGTGCATAAAATATGTGCAGGATCCTAAACAAAGCATGAGCACATCAAAGATGCTGAGAGTACATAACAATGTCCCTATACCTACTTTTTATGTCATGACACACCAAGAACAATATAATTAAGTATCGATATTTAAAAAAAAAATAAAGAAAAAAAATAGGCTATCAGCGGGAATCGAACCCGTGTCGCTGCGTTAGTAGTCAAGTGCCCGCAACGAAAGACTAACGTGGCATTGCTGAAGGGAATTGTAATGAAAATTACTTTTAATACTATTGGTATCGTAAACTATCCCAAGCAAAGTCACCATCGGACTGGAGGTTACATTCGGGAAAAGCTTCAGGGTTACATTCGGGAATTTGTTTTACGAGTGTAACCTCCAAAAGGTTACAATCGATAATTTTTTTTTCCGAATGTAAATTCCAAAAAGTAACATTAGGAAAAATAAAACAGTAGACTCGGAAAAAAAGGTATATCAATCTATCGAGCGCTATGCTCTATGTTAGAATCTACTTAATCAAGTTATCCAAGGAATCTAGTTAGTTCTTGTGTGCATAAAATATGTGCAGGATCCTTAACAAAGCATGAGCACTTCAAAGATGCTGAGAGTACATAAAAATGTCCCTATACCTACTTTTTATGTCATGACACACCAAGAACAGTATAATTAAGTATCGATATTTAAAAAAAAAAAAAGAAAAAAAAATAGGCTATCAGCGGGAATCGAACCCGGGTCGCTGCGTTAGTAGTCAAGTGCCCGCAACGAAAGACTAACGTGGCATTGATGAAGGGAATTGTAATGAAAATTACTTTTAATACTATTGGTATCGTAAACTATCCCAAGCAAAGTCACCATCGGACTGGAGGTTACATTCGGGAAAAGCTTCAGGGTTACATTCGGGAATTTGTTTTACGAGTGTAACCTCCAAAAGGTTACAATCGATAATTTTTTTTCCGAATGTTAATTCCAAAAAGTAACATTAGGAAAAATAAAACAGTATACTCGGAAAAAAAGGTATATCAATCTATCGAGCGCTATGCTCTATGTTAGAATCTACTTAATCAAGTTATCCAAGGAATCTAGTTAGTTCTTGTGTGCATAAAATATGTACAGGATCCTGAACAAAGCATGAGCACATCAAAGATGCTGAGAGTACATAAAAATGTCCCTATACCTTCTTTTTATGTCATGACACACCAAGAACAGTATAATTAAGTATCGATATTTAAAAAAAAAAGAAAGAAGAAAAAATAGGCTATCAGCGGGAATCGAACCCGGGTCGCTGCGTTAGTAGTCAAGTGCCCGCAACGAAAGACTAACGTGGCATTGCTGAAGGGAATTGAAATGAAAATTACTTTTAATACTATTGGTATCGTAAACTATCCCAACCAAAGTCACCATCGGACTGGAGGTTACATTCGGGAAAAGCTTCAGGGTTACATTCGGGAATTTGTTTTACGAGTGTAACCTCCAAAAGGTTACAATCGATAATTGTTTTTCCGAATGTAAATTCCAAAAAGTAACATTAGGAAAAATAAAACAGTATACTCGGAAAAAAGGTATATCAACTATCGAGCGCTATGCTCTATGTTAGAATCTACTTAATCAAGTTATCCAAGGAATCTAGTTAGTTCTTGTGTGCATAAAATATGTACAGGATCCTGAACAAAGCATGAGCACATCAAAGATGCTGAGAGTACATAAAAATGTCCCTATACCTTCTTTTTATGTCATGACACACCAAGAACAGTATAATTAAGTATCGATATTTAAAAAAAAAAATAAAGAAAAAAAAATAGGCTATCAGCGGGAATCGAACCCGGGTCGCTGCGTTAGTAGTCAAGTGCCCGCAACGAAATACTAACGTGGCATTGCTGAAGGGAATTGTAATGAAAATTACTTTTAATACTATTGGTATCGTAAACTATCCCAAGCAAAGTCACCATCGGACTGGAGGTTACATTCGGGAAAAGCTTCAGGGTTACATTCGGGAATTTGTTTTACGAGTGTAACCTCCAAAAGGTTACAATCGATAATTTTTTTTCCGAATGTAAATTCCAAAAAGTAACATTAGGAAAGTAAAACAGTATACTCGGAAAAAAAGGTATATCAATCTATCGAGCGCTATGCTCTATGTTAGAATCTACTTAATCAAGTTATCCAAGGAATCTAGTTAGTTCTTGTGTGCATAAAATATGTGCAGGATCCTAAACAAAGCATGAGCACATCAAAGATGCTGAGAGTACATAACAATGTCCCTATACCTACTTTTTATGTCATGACACACCAAGAACAATATAATTAAGTATCGATATTTTAAAAAAAAATAAAGAAAAAAAATAGGCTATCAGCGGGAATCGAACCCGTGTCGCTGCGTTAGTAGTCAAGTGCCCGCAACGAAAGACTAACGTGGCATTGCTGAAGGGAATTGTAATGAAAATTACTTTTAATACTATTGGTATCGTAAACTATCCCAAGCAAAGTCACCATCGGACTGGAGGTTACATTCGGGAAAAGCTTCAGGGTTACATTCGGGAATTTGTTTTACGAGTGTAACCTCCAAAAGGTTACAATCGATAATTTTTTTTTCCGAATGTAAATTCCAAAAAGTAACATTAGGAAAAATAAAACAGTATACTCGGAAAAAAAGGTATATCAATCTATCGAGCGCTATGCTCTATGTTAGAATCTACTTAATCAAGTTATCCAAGGAATCTAGTTAGTTCTTGTGTGCATAAAATATGTACAGGATCCTGAACAAAGCATGAGCACATCAAAGATGCTGAGAGTACATAAAAATGTCCCTATGCCTTCTTTTTATATCATGACACACCAAGAACAGTATAATTAAGTATCGATATAAAAAAAAAAAAATAAAGAAAAAAAAATAGGCTATCAGCGGGAATCGAACCAGGGTGGCTGCGTTAGTAGTCAAGTGCCCGCAACGAAAGACTAACGTGGCATTGCTGAAGGGAATTGTAATGAAAATTACTTTTAATACTATTGGTATCGTAAACTATCCCAAGCAAAGTCACCATCGGACTGGAGGTTACATTCGGGAAAAGCTTCAGGGTTACATTCGGGAATTTGTTTTACGAGTGTAACCTCCAAACGGTTATAATCGATAATTTTTTTTTCCGAATGTAAATTCCAAAAAGTAACATTAGGAAAAATAAAACAGTATACTCGGAAAAAAGGTATATCAATCTATCGAGCGCTATGCTCTATGTTAGAATCTACTTAATCAAGTTATCCAAGGAATCTAGTTAGTTCTTGTGTGCATAAAATATGTACAGGATCCTGAACAAAGCATGAGCACATCAAAGATGCTGAGAGTACATAAAAATGTCCCTATACCTTCTTTTTATGTCATGACACACCAAGAACAGTATAATTAAGTATCGATATTTAAAAAAAAATAAAGAAAAAAAAATAGGCTATCAGCGGGAATCGAACCCGGGTCGCTGCGTTAGTAGTCAAGTGCCCGCAACGAAAGACTTACGTGGCATTGCTGAAGGGAATTGTAACGAAAATTACTTTTAATACTATTGGTATCGTAAACTATCCCAAGCAAAGTCACCATCGGACTGGAGGTTACATTCGGGAAAAGCTTCAGGGTTACATTCGGGAATTTGTTTTACGAGTGTAACCTCTAAAAGGTTACAATCGATAATTTTTTTTCCGAATGTAAATTCCAAAAAGTAACATTAGGAAAATAAAACAGTATACTCGGAAAAAAAGGTATATCAATCTATCGAGCGCTATGCTCTATGTTAGAATCTACTTAATCAAGTTATCCAAGGAATCTAGTTAGTTCTTGTGTGCATAAAATATGTGCAGGATCCTAAACAAAGCATGAGCACATCAAAGATGCTGAGAGTACATAAAAATGTCCCTATACCTTCGTTTTATGTCATGACACACCAAGAACAGTATAATTAAGTATCGATATTTAAAAAAAAAAGAAAGAAAAAAAATAGGCTATCAGCGGGAATCGAACCCGGGTCGCTGCGTTAGTAGTCAAGTGCCCGCAACGAAAGACTAACGTGGCATTGCTGAAGGGAATTGAAATGAAAATTACTTTTAATACTATTGGTATCGTAAACTATCCCAACCAAAGTCACCATCGGACTGGAGGTTACATTCGGGAAAAGCTTCAGGGTTACATTCGGGAATTTGTTTTACGAGTGTAACCTCCAAAAGGTTACAATCGATAATTTTTTTTCCGAATGTAAATTCCAAAAAGTAACATTAGGAAAAATAAAACAGTATACTCGGAAAAAAGGTATATCAATCTATCGAGCGCTATGCTCTATGTTAGAATCTACTTAATCAAGTTATCCAAGGAATCTAGTTAGTTCTTGTGTGCATAAAATATGTACAGGATCCTGAACAAAGCATGAGCACATCAAAGATGCTGAGAGTACATAAAAATGTCCCTATACCTTCTTTTTATGTCATGACACACCAAGAACAGTATAATTAAGTATCGATATTTAAAAAAAAAATAAAGAAAAAAAAATAGGCTATCAGCGGGAATCGAACCCGGGTCGCTGCGTTAGTAGTCAAGTGCCCGCAACGAAAGACTAACGTGGCATTGCTGAAGGGAATTGAAATGAAAATTACTTTTAATACTATTGGTATCGTAAACTATCCCAACCAAAGTCACCATCGGACTGGAGGTTACATTCGGGAAAAGCTTCAGGGTTACATTCGGGAATTTGTTTTACGAGTGTAACCTCCAAAAGGTTACAATCGATAATTTTTTTCCGAATGTAAATTCCAAAAAGTAACATTAGGAAAAATAAAACAGTATACTCGGAAAAAAGGTATATCAATCTATCGAGCGCTATGCTCTATGTTAGAATCTACTTAATCAAGTTATCCAAGGAATCTAGTTAGTTCTTGTGTGCATAAAATATGTACAGGATCCTGAACAAAGCATGAGCACATTAAAGATGCTGAGAGTACATAAAAATGTCCCTATACCTTCTTTTTATGTCATGACACACCAAGAACAGTATAATTAAGTATCGATATTTAAAAAAAAAATAAAGAAAAAAAAATAGGCTATCAGCGGGAATCGAACCCGGGTCGCTGCGTTAGTAGTCAAGTGCCCGCAACGAAAGACTAACGTGGCATTGCTGAAGGGAATTGTAATGAAAATTACTTTTAATACTATTGGCGCTCAAGATCAGAAAATGTAGGCATTCCAACTCTCCGTAAGGATAACATGCTTTTTATATCAGATGCAGATAAAGCTGAGGCTCTTAACCATCATTTCCAGAGCGTTTTCACTAGTGATAATGGTCAACTTCCGGATCTGTCGACTTCTAGTTACCCTACAATTAAAGATATTATCTTTACCGAGCCTGGCATTCGTAAGCAGCTTGAAAGTCTCAATCCATCTAAGTCTGTTGGACCGGATGGTCTTTCTCCAAGAATCCTCCGTGATCTATCATCTGAGATCTCAAATGTGCTCACGTTTATCTTCCAGCAAAGTTTTGACTCAGGTATTTTGCCTGAAGACTGGTTAAAAGCTTTGGTAGTCCCTGTCTTCAAAAAATCCAGCAAGGACAACCCTGAGAACTACCGTCCCATATCCCTGACTTGTATATGCTGTAAAGTTATGGAACATGTAGTGCTAAGCCATCTGAACAGTCATACTGCTATGAACAACATGTTATCTGATTTGCAACACGGTTTTCGTTCTGGTTTTTCTTGTGAGACGCAGCTTGTTCTTACTACTTATGACTGGGCTACTTCTCTTAATAATCAAGGCCAGGTTGATGCTTTATTACTCGACTTCAGTAAAGCCTTTGATAAAGTCTCGCATTCCAAACTTTTGTATAAGCTCCGTAGTTATGGTATCTGCGGTAAGACTTGCCAATGGATCACTAGTTTCTTATCTGTTAGAACACAATTTGTCTCTGTGAATGGTACCCACTCCAGCTGTACTCCAGTGACCTCAGGCGTTCCTCAAGGTTCTTTGTTGGGTCCGGCGCTCTTCCTCTTGTTCATCAACGACATTACTCTCTGCACCAGGTCTCACCTACGTTTATTTGCTGATGATACTGTAGTCTATCGCAATATCAGGTCTGCAGATGATCATCAAGTGCTCCAGCAAGACCTGGATAACTTAACTAAATGGTCAAATGATTGGCAAATGGAATTCAACGTGTCTAAGTGTCATCTGCTTTCTATCACAAACAAGCGCAAACCATCCTTGCATACACTCCATCAACAATAAGTCTCTATCCAAAGTTGCAGAGCAAGATTACCTTGGAGTACGCTGTTCCTCCAATCTTCGCTGGGGCCCCCACGCATCTAAAATCTCGGATAAGGCAAACAAAGTTCTTGGTCTTCTTCGCAGGACTTTGAAACCATGCAGTCAGCTAGTTAAAGAGAGAGCATACTTTACCTTAGTAAGACCTATTCTTGAATACGCAGCTCCAGCTTGGAACCCTTATACTGATACCGATGTCAATCGCCTGGAACAAGTGCAAAAGAACGCTGCACGGTTCGTCACCAACACATATGACCCGTATGCAAGTACCACAAAACTTGTTAAAGACCTATCTTGGGACACTCTTGAACAAAGACGTTTAACTAGTCAGGCTATCTTATTTTATAAATTTCATAATAGTCTTATATATGCTAAATTACCTGATCTTGTCACGCGATCAACCAGATCCACCAGGCGCAAAGAGCTGTATTATAACCAATTGCAAGCAAATACCCTAGCTTTCAACTATTCTTTTTTCGCTAGAGCCATAAGAATCTGGAATTTGCTCCCCAACGACGTCAAATCAATTAATACCCTTGCCAAGTATAAGGCTGCTGTTCAGCCCGCAGTTAGATCTCTACAAGTACCTAGCTACTTGCGCAGGCTTTAGATCCCCAACCCATTAGCTGCTTAGTTTGTTTGTTTATTTATTATTCATTCATTTATTTATTTATTTAGCTATTTATCTATTTATTATTTATGTATTTAGCTATTTATCTATATCATTTATCTGCAATTAGATTTAAAGTGCATGTTACTTGTGTTAGCATTTAGATCCTCAATGGTCCTTTCCCCTTGTGGCGTTCTGTGCTTCTGTCTACGCCGGAGTCCTCTGCAATGCATTGTTGAAGCGGTTGCGAGTGATTCTGGTGTGGATGGGGGTGTGGAGCGCCGTAGGGGGAAGGGTCCATTAAATATTTCGTTTGTCTGCTTGTTATTCACTACTAATTTATTTATTTGTTTATTACCTATTTGTCTCAAGTATCTATCCTGTTTTCTTATTTTATCTATTTACTTATTTATTTATTTATTTATTTACTTATTTATACATTGATGTTTGTTTTTGCTACAGTTACTCTTTAATACTCTTTGTATCATAATTATACAATAATTACAATATTTACTTATACAGTTACTCTTTGTTACTCTTTAATACTCTTTGTATCATAATTATTCGTTATTATTTGAGCAATACTTATTGTAATTATTTTAGCTCTATATGCCTCCTAGTATTAGCGAAAGCTACTTATAGGAGTAATAAATCGAAGTATCGAAGTATTGGTATCGTAAACTATCCCAAGCAAAGTCACCATCGGACTGGAGGTTACATTCGGGAAAAGCTTCAGGGTTACATTCGGGAATTTGTTTTACGAGTGTAACCTCCAAAAGGTTACAATCGATAATTTTTTTCCGAATGTAAATTCCAAAAAGGAAAATTAGAACAAATAAAACAGTATACTCGGAAAAAAAGGTATATCAATCTATCGAGCGCTATGCTCTATGTTAGAATCTACTTAATCAAGTTATCCAAGGAATCTAGTTAGTTCTTGTGTGCATAAAATATGTTCAGGATCCTGAACAAAGCATGAGCACATCAAAGATGCTGAGAGTACATAAAAATGTCCCTATACCTTCTTTTTATGTCATGACACACCAAGAACAGTATAATTAAGTATCGATTTAAAAAAAAAATAAAGAAAAAAAAATAGGCTATCAGCGGGAATCGAACCCGGGTCGCTGCGTTAGTAGTCAAGTGCCCGCAACGAAAGACTAACGTGGCATTGCTGAAGGGAATTGTAATGAAAATTACTTTTAATACTATTGGTATCTTAAAACTATCCCAAGCAAAGTCACCATCGGACTGGAGGTTACATTCGGGAAAAGCTTCAGGGTTACATTCGGGAATTTGTTTTACGAGTGTAACCTCCAAAAGGTTACAATCGATAATTTTTTTTCCGAATGTAAATTCCAAAAAGTAACATTAGGAAAGTAAATCAGTATACTCGGAAAAAAAGGTATATCAATCTATCGAGCGCTATGCTCTATGTTAGAATCTACTTAATCAAGTTATCCAAGGAATCTAGTTAGTTCTTGTGTGCATAAAATATGTGCAGGATCCTAAACAAAGCATGAGCACATCAAAGATGCTGAGAGTACATAACAATGTCCCTATACCTACTTTTTATGTCATGACACACCAAGAACAGTATAATTAAGTATCGATATTTAAAAAAAAAATAAAGAAAAAAAATAGGCTATCAGCGGGAATCGAACCCGTGTCGCTGCGTTAGTAGTCAAGTGCCCGCAACGAAAGACTAACGTGGCATTGCTGAAGGGAATTGTAATGAAAATTACTTTTAATACTATTGGTATCGTAAACTATCCCAAGCAAAGTCACCATGGGACTGGAGGTTAAAATCGGGAAAAGCTTCAGGGTTACATTCGGGAATTTGTTTTACGAGTGTAACCTCCAAAAGGTTACAATCGATAATGTTTTTTCCGAATGTAAATTCCAAAAAGTCTCATTAGGAAAAATAAAACAGTATACTCGGAAAAAAAGGTATATCAATCTATCGAGCGCTATGCTCTATGTTAGAATCTACTTAATCATGTTATCCAAGGAATCTAGTTAGTTCTTGTGTGCATAAAATATGTGCAGGATCCTGAACAAAGCATGAGCACATCAAAGATGCTGAGAGTACATAAAAATGTCCCTATACCTTCTTTTTATGTCATGACACACCAAGAACAGTATAATTAAGTATCGATATTTAAAAAAAAAGAAAGAAAAAAAATAGGCTATCAGCGGGAATCGAACCCGGGTCGCTGCGTTAGTAGTCAAGTGCCCGCAACGAAAGACTAACGTGGCATTGCTGAAGGGAATTGTAATGAAAATTACTTTTAATACTATTGGTATCGTAAACTATCCCAAGCAAAGTCACCATCGGACTGAAGGTTACATTCGGGAAAAGCTTCAGGGTTACATTCGGGAATTTGTTTTACGAGTGTAACCTCCAAAAGGTTACAATCGATAATTTTTTTCCGAATGTAAATTCCAAAAAGGAAAATTAGGACAAATAAAACAGTATACTCGGAAAAAAAGGTATATCAATCTATCGAGCGCTATGCTCTATGTTAGAATCTACTTAATCAAGTTATCCAAGGAATCTAGTTAGTTCTTGTGTGCATAAAATATGTGCAGGATCCTGAACAAAGCATGAGCACATCAAAGATGCTGAGAGTACATAAAAATGTCCCTATACCTTCTTTTTATGTCATGACACACCAAGAACAGTATAATTAAGTATCGATATTTAAAAAAAAAGAAAGAAAAAAAATAGGCTATCAGCGGGAATCGAACCCGGGTCGCTGCGTTAGTAGTCAAGTGCCCGCAACGAAAGACTAACGTGGCATTGCTGAAGGGAATTGTAATGAAAATTACTTTTAATACTATTGGTATCGTAAACTATCCCAAGCAAAGTCACCATCGGACTGGAGGTTACATTCGGGAAAAGCTTCAGGGTTACATTCGGGAATTTGTTTTACGAGTGTAACCTCCAAAAGGTTACAATCGATAATTTTTTTCCGAATGTAAATTCCAAAAAGGAAAATTAGGACAAATAAAACAGTATACTCGGAAAAAAAGGTATATCAATCTATCGAGCGCTATGCTCTATGTTAGAATCTACTTAATCAAGTTATCCAAGGAATCTAGTTAGTTCTTGTGTGCATAAAATATGTTCAGGATCCTGAACAAAGCATGAGCACATCAAAGATGCTGAGAGTACATAAAAATGTCCCTATACCTTCTTTTTATGTCATGACACACCAAGAACAGTATAATTAAGTATCGATTTAAAAAAAAAATAAAGAAAAAAAAATAGGCTATCAGCGGGAATCGAACCCGGGTCGCTGCGTTAGTAGTCAAGTGCCCGCAACGAAAGACTAACGTGGCATTGCTGAAGGGAATTGTAATGAAAATTACTTTTAATACTATTGGTATCTTAAAACTATCCCAAGCAAAGTCACCATCGGACTGGAGGTTACATTCGGGAAAAGCTTCAGGGTTACATTCGGGAATTTGTTTTACGAGTGTAACCTCCAAAAGGTTACAATCGATAATTTTTTTTCCGAATGTAAATTCCAAAAAGTAACATTAGGAAAGTAAATCAGTATACTCGGAAAAAAAGGTATATCAATCTATCGAGCGCTATGCTCTATGTTAGAATCTACTTAATCAAGTTATCCAAGGAATCTAGTTAGTTTTTGTGTGCATAAAATATGTGCAGGATCCTAAATAAAGCATTAGCACATCAAAGATGCTGAGAGTACATAACAATGTCCCTATACCTACTTTTTATGTCATGACACACCAAGAACAGTATAATTAAGTATCGATATTTAAAAAAAAAATAAAGAAAAAAAATAGGCTATCAGCGGGAATCGAACCCGTGTCGCTGCGTTAGTAGTCAAGTGCCCGCAACGAAAGACTAACGTGGCATTGCTGAAGGGAATTGTAATGAAAATTACTTTTAATACTATTGGTATCGTAAACTATCCCAAGCAAAGTCACCATCGGACTGGAGGTTACAATCGGGAAAAGCTTCAGGGTTACATTCGGGAATTTGTTTTACGAGTGTAACCTCCAAAAGGTTACAATCGATAATGTTTTTTCCGAATGTAAATTCCAAAAAGTCTCATTAGGAAAAATAAAACAGTATACTCGGAAAAAAAGGTATATCAATCTATCGAGCGCTATGCTCTATGTTAGAATCTACTTAATCATGTTATCCAAGGAATCTAGTTAGTTCTTGTGTGCATAAAATATGTGCAGGATCCTGAACAAAGCATGAGCACATCAAAGATGCTGAGAGTACATAAAAATGTCCCTATATCTTCTTTTTATGTCATGACACACCAAGAACAGTATAATTAAGTATCGATATTTAAAAAAAAAGAAAGAAAAAAAATTGGCTATCAGCGGGAATCGAACCCGGGTCGCTGCGTTAGTAGTCAAGTGCCCGCAACGAAAGACTAACGTGGCATTGATGAAGGGAATTGTAATGAAAATTACTTTTAATACTATTGGTATCGTAAACTATCCCAAGCAAAGTCACCATCGGACTGGAGGTTACATTCGGGAAAAGCTTCAGGGTTACATTCGGGAATTTGTTTTACGAGTGTAACCTCCAAAAGGTTACAATCGATAATTTTTTTTCCGAATGTAAATTCCAAAAAGTAACATTAGGAAAAATAAAACAGTATACTCGGAAAAAAAGGTATATCAATCTATCGAGCGCTATGCTCTATGTTAGAATCTACTTAATGAAGTTATCCAAGGAATCTAGTTAGTTCTTGTGTGCATAAAATATGTACAGGATCCTGAACAAAGCATGAGCACATCAAAGATGCTGAGAGTACATAAAAATGTACCTATACCTTCTTTTTATGTCATGACACACCAAGAACAGTATAATTAAGTATCGATATTTAAAAAAAAATAAAGAACAAAAAATAGGCTATCATCGGGAATCGAACCCGGGTCGCTGCGTTAGTAGTCAAGTGCCCGCAACGAAAGCCTAACGTGGCATTGCTGAAGGGAATTGTAATGAAAATTACTTTTAATACTATTGGTATCGTAAACTATCCCAAGCAAAGTCACCATCAGACTGGAGGTTACATTCGGGAAAAGCTTCAGGGTTACATTCGGGAATTTGTTTTACGAGTGTAACCTCCAAAAGGTTACAATCGATAATTTTTTTCCGAATGTAAATTCCAAAAAGTAACATTAGGAAAAATAAAACAGTATACTCGGAAAAAAGGTATATCAATCTATCGAGCGCTATGCTCTATGTTAGAATCTACTTAATCAAGTTATCCAAGGAATCTAGTTAGTTCTTGTGTGCATAAAATATGTACAGGATCCTGAACAAAGCATGAGCACATCAAAGATGCTGAGAGTACATAAAAATGTCCCTATACCTTCTTTTTATGTCATGACACACCAAGAACAGTATAATTAAGTATCGATTTAAAAAAAAAAATAAAGAAAAAAAATAGGCTATCAGCGGGAATCGAACCCGGGTCGCTGCGTTAGTAGTCAAGTGCCCGCAACGAAAGACTAACGTGGCATTGCTGAAGGGAATTGTAATGAAAATTACTTTTAATACTATTGGTATCGTAAACTATTCCAAGCAAAGTCACCATCGGACTGGAGGTTACATTCGGGAAAAGCTTCAGGGTTACATTCGGGAATTTGTTTTACGAGTGTAACCTCCAAAAGGTTACAATCGATAATTTTTTTTCCGAATGTAAATTCCAAAAAGTAACATTAGGAAAAATAAAACAGTAGACTCGGAAAAAAAGGTATATCAATCTATCGAGCGCTATGCTCTATGTTAGAATCTACTTAATCAAGTTATCCAAGGAATCTAGTTAGTTCTTGTGTGCATAAAATATGTGCAGGATCCTTAACAAAGCATGAGCACTTCAAAGATGCTGAGAGTACATAAAAATGTCCCTATACCTACTTTTTATGTCATGACACACCAAGAACAGTATAATTAAGTATCGATATTTAAAAAAAAAAAAAAGAAAAAAAAATAGGCTATCAGCGGGAATCGAACCCGGGTCGCTGCGTTAGTAGTCAAGTGCCCGCAACGAAAGACTAACGTGGCATTGATGAAGGGAATTGTAATGAAAATTACTTTTAATACTATTGGTATCGTAAACTATCCCAAGCAAAGTCACCATCGGACTGGAGGTTACATTCGGGAAAAGCTTCAGGGTTACATTCGGGAATTTGTTTTACGAGTGTAACCTCCAAAAGGTTACAATCGATAATTTTTTTTCCGAATGTAAATTCCAAAAAGTAACATTAGGAAAAATAAAACAGTATACTCGGAAAAAAAGGTATATCAATCTATCGAGCGCTATGCTCTATGTTAGAATCTACTTAATGAAGTTATCCAAGGAATCTAGTTAGTTCTTGTGTGCATAAAATATGTACAGGATCCTGAACAAAGCATGAGCACATCAAAGATGCTGAGAGTACATAAAAATGTACCTATACCTTCTTTTTATGTCATGACACACCAAGAACAGTATAATTAAGTATCGATATTTAAAAAAAAATAAAGAACAAAAAATAGGCTATCATCGGGAATCGAACCCGGGTCGCTGCGTTAGTAGTCAAGTGCCCGCAACGAAAGCCTAACGTGGCATTGCTGAAGGGAATTGTAATGAAAATTACTTTTAATACTATTGGTATCGTAAACTATCCCAAGCAAAGTCACCATCAGACTGGAGGTTACATTCGGGAAAAGCTTCAGGGTTACATTCGGGAATTTGTTTTACGAGTGTAACCTCCAAAAGGTTACAATCGATAATTTTTTTTCCGAATGTAAATTCCAAAAAGTAACATTAGGAAAAATAAAACAGTATACTCGGAAAAAAAGGTATATCAATCTATCGAGCGCTATGCTCTATGTTAGAATCTACTTAATCAAGTTATCCAAGGAATCTAGTTAGTTCTTGTGTTCATAAAATATGTACAGGATCCTGAACAAAGCATGAGCACATCAAAGATGCTGAGAGTACATAAAAATGTCCCTATACCTTCTTTTTATGTCATGACACACCAAGAACAGTATAATTAAGTATCTATATTTAAAAAAAAAATAAAGAAAAAAAAATAGGCTATCCTCGGGAATTGAACACGGGTCGCTGCGTTAGTAGTCAAGTGCCCGCAACGAAAGACTAACGTGGCATTGCTGAAGTGAATTGTAATGAAAATTACTTTTATTACTATTGGTATCGTAAACTATCCCAAGCAAAGTCACCATCGGACTGGAGGTTACATTCGGGAAAAGCTTCAGGGTTACATTCGGGAATTTGTTTTACGAGTGTAACCTCCAAAAGGTTACAATCGATAATTTTTTTTTCCGAATGTAAATTCCAAAAAGTAACATTAGGAAAAATAAAACAGTATACTCGGAAAAAAAGGTATATCAATCTATCGAGCGCTATGCTCTATGTTAGAATCTACTTAATCAAGTTATCCAAGGAATCTAGTTAGTTCTTGTGTTCATAAAATATGTACAGGATCCTGAACAAAGCATGAGCACATCAAAGATGCTGAGAGTACATAAAAATGTCCCTATACCTTCTTTTTATGTCATGACACACCAAGAACAGTATAATTAAGTATCTATATTTAAAAAAAAAAATAAAGAAAAAAAAATAGGCTATCCGCGGGAATTGAACACGGGTCGCTGCGTTAGTAGTCAAGTGCCCGCAACGAAAGACTAACGTGGGATTGATGAAGGGAATTGTAATGAAAATTACTTTTAATACTATTGGTATCGTAAACTATCCCAAGCAAAGTCACCATCGGACTGGAGGTTACATTCGGGAAAAGCTTCAGGGTTACATTCGGGAACTTGTTTTACGAGTGTAACCTCCAAAAGGTTACAATCGATAATTTTTTTTCCGAATGTAAATTCCAAAAAGTAACATTAGGAAAAATAAAACAGTATACTCGGAAAAAAAGGTATATCAATCTATCGAGCGCTATGCTCTATGTTAGAATCTACTTAATCAAGTTATCCAAGGAATCTAGTTAGTTCTTGTGTTCATAAAATATGTACAGGATCCTGAACAAAGCATGAGCACATCAAAGATGCTGAGAGTACATAAAAATGTCCCTATACCTTCTTTTTATGTCATGACACACCAAGAACAGTATAATTAAGTATCTATATTTAAAAAAAAAATAAAGAAAAAAAAATAGGCTATCCGCGGGAATTGAACACGGGTCGCTGCGTTAGTAGTCAAGTGCCCGCAACGAAAGACTAACGTGGGATTGATGAAGGGAATTGTAATGAAAATTACTTTTAATACTATTGGTATCGTAAACTATCCCAAGCAAAGTCACCATCGGACTGGAGGTTACATTCGGGAAAAGCTTCAGGGTTACATTCGGGAATTTGTTTTACGAGTGTAACATCCAAAAGGTTACAATCGATAATTTTTTTTCCGAATGTAAATTTCAAAAAGTAACATTAGGAGAAATAAAACAGTACACTCGGAAAAAAAGGTATATCAATCTATCGAGCGCTATGCTCTATGTTAGAATCTACTTAATCAAGTTATCCAAGGAATCTAGTTAGTTCTTGTGTGCATAAAATATGTGCAGGATCCTGAACAAAGCATGAGCACATCAAAGATGCTGAGAGTACATAAAAATGTCCCTATACCTTCTTTTTATGTCATGACACACCAAGAACAGTATAATTAAGTATCGATATTTAAAAAAAAATAAAGAAAAAAAAAATAGGCTATCAGCGGGAATCGAACCCGGGTTGCTGCGTTAGTAGTCAAGTGCCCGCAACGAAAGACTAACGTGGTATTGCTGAAGGGAATTGTAATGAAAATTACTTTTAATACTATTGGTATCGTAAACTATCCCAAGCAAAGTCACCATCAGACTGGAGGTTACATTCGGGAAAAGCTTCAGGGTTACATTCGGGAATTTGTTTTACGAGTGTAACCTCCAAAAGGTTATTTTTTTTTCCGAATGTAAATTCCAAAAAGTAACATTAGGAAAAATAAAACAGTATACTCGGAAAAAAAGGTATATCAATCTATCGAGCGCTATGCTCTATGTTAGAATCTACTTAATCAAGTTATCCAAGGAATCTAGTTAGTTCTTGTGTTCATAAAATATGTACAGGATCCTGAACAAAGCATGAGCACATCAAAGATGCTGAGAGTACATAAAAATGTCCCTATACCTTCTTTTTATGTCATGAAACACCAAGAACAGTATAATTAAGTATCTATATTTAAAAAAAAAATAAAGAAAAAAAACATAGGCTATCAGCGGGAATTGAACACAGGTCGCTGCGTTAGTAGTCAAGTGCCCGCAACGAAAGACTAACGTGGCATTGCTGAAGGGAATTGTAATGAAAATTACTTTTAATACTATTGGTATCGTAAACTATCCCAAGCAAAGTCACCATCGGACTGGAGGTTACATTCGGGAAAAGCTTCAGGGTTACATTCGGGAATTTGTTTTACGTGTGTAACATCCAAAAGGTTACAATCGATAATTTTTTTTCCGAATGTAAATTCCAAAAAGTAACATTAGGAAAAATAAAACAGTACACTCGGAAAAAAAGGTATATCAATCTATCGAGCGCTATGCTCTATGTTAGAATCTACTTAATCAAGTTATCCAAGGAATCTAGTTAGTTCTTGTGTGCATAAAATATGTGCAGGATCCTGAACAAAGCATGAGCACATCAAAGATGCTGAGAGTACATAAAAATGTCCCTATACCTTCTTTTTATGTCATGACACACCAAGAACAGTATAATTAAGTATCGATATTTAAAAAAAAAAAAAGAAAGAAAAAAAAAAAAAGCTATCAGCGGGAATCGAACCCGGGTTGCTGCGTTAGTAGTCAAGTGCCCGCAACGAAAGACTAACGTTGCATTGCTGAAGGGAATTGTAATGAAAATTACTTTTAATACTATTGATATCGTAAAATATCCCAAGCAAAGTCACCATCGGACTGGAGGTTACATCCGGGAAAACCTTCAGGGTTACATTCGGGAATTTGTTTTACGAGTGTAACCTCCAAAAGGTTATTTTTTTTCCGAATGTAAATTCCAAAAAGTAACATTAGGAAAAATAAAACAGTATACTTGGAAAAAAAGGTATATCAATCTATCGAGCGCTATGCTCTATGTTAGAATCTACTTAATCAAGTTATCCAAGGAATCTAGTTAGTTCTTGTGTGCATAAAATATGTACAGGATCCTGAACAAAGCATGAGCACATCAAAGATGCTGAGAGTACATAAAAATGTCCCTATACCTTCTTTTTATGTCATGACACACCAAGAACAGTATAATTAAGTATCGATATTTTAAAAAAAAAATTAGAAAAAAAATAGGCTATCAGCAGGAATCGAACCCGGGTCGCTGCGTTAGTAGTCAAGTGCCCGCAACAAAAGACTAACGTGGCATTGCTGAAGGGAATTGTAATGAAAATTACTTTTAATACTATTGGTATCGTAAACTATCCCAAGCAAAGTCACCATCGGACTGGAGGTTACATTCGGGAAAAGCTTCAGGGTTACATTCGGGAATTTGTTTTACGAGTGTAACCTCCAAAAGGTTTTTTTTTTCCGAATGTAAATTCCAAAAAGTAACATTAAGAAAAATAAAACAGTATACTTGGAAAAAATAGGTATATCAATCTATCGAGCGCTATGCTCTATGTTAGAATCTACTTAATCAAGTTATCCAAGGAATCTAGTTAGTTCTTGTGTGCATAAAATATGTACAGGATCCTGAACAAAGCATTAGCACATCAAAGATGCTGAGAGTACATAAAAATGTCCCTATACCTTCTTTTTATGTCATGACACACCAAGAACAGTATAATTAAGTATCTATATTTAAAAAAAAAAAAAAAAAAAAAAATAGGCTATCCGCGGGAATTGAACACGGGTCGCTGCGTTAGTAGTCAAGTGCCCGCAACGAAAGACTAACGTGGCATTGCTGAAGGGAATTGTAATGAAAATTACTTTTAATACTATTGGTATCGTAAACTATCCCAAGCAAAGTCACCATCGGACTGGAGGTTACATTCGGGAAAAGCTTCAGGGTTACATTCGGGAACTTGTTTTACGAGTGTAACCTCCAAAAGGTTACAATCGATAATTTTTTTTCCGAATGTAAATTCCAAAAAGTAACATTAGGAAAAATAAAACAGTATACTCGGAAAAAAAGGTATATCAATCTATCGAGCGCTATGCTCTATGTTAGAATCTACTTAATCAAGTTATCCAAGGAATCTAGTTAGTTCTTGTGTGCATAAAATATGTACAGGATCCTGAACAAAGCATGAGCACATCAAAGATGCTGAGAGTACATCAAAATGTCCCGATACCTTCTTTTTATG
Organism: Nematostella vectensis; assembly: GCF_932526225.1. NCBI lineage: Eukaryota > Metazoa > Cnidaria > Anthozoa > Actiniaria > Edwardsiidae > Nematostella > Nematostella vectensis. The sequence goes on along the minus strand of NC_064038.1, from coordinate 2,124,479 downwards.
TCATGACACACCAAGAACAGTATAATTAAGTATCGATATTTAAAAAAAAAAAAAGAAAAAAAAATAGGCTATCAGCGGAAATCGAGCCCGGGTCGCTGCGTTAGTAGTCAAGTGCCCGCAACGAAAGACTAACGTGGCATTGCTGAAGGGAATTGTAATGAAAATTACTTTTAATACTATTGGTATCGTAAACTATCCCAAGCAAAGTCACCATCGGACTGGAGGTTACATTCGGGAAAAGCTTCAGGGTTACATTCGGGAATTTGTTTTACGAGTGTAACCTCCAAAAGGTTACAATCGATAATTTTTTTTCCGAATGTAAATTCCAAAAAGTAACATTAGGAAAAATTAAACAGTATACTCGGAAAAAAAGGTATCTCAATCTATCGAGCGCTATGCTCTATGTTAGAATCTACTTAATCAAGTTATCCAAGGAATCTAGTTAGTTCTTGTGTGCATAAAATATGTACAGGATCCTGAACAAAGCATGAGCACATCAAAGATGCTGAGAGTACATAAAAATGTCCTTATACCTTCTTTTTATGTCATGACACACCAAGAACAGTATAATTAAGTATCGATATTTAAAAAAAAAATAAAGAAAAAAAATAGGCTATCAGCGGGAATGGAACCCGGGTCGCTGCGTTAGTAGTCAAGTGCCCGCAACAAAAGACTAACGTGGCATTGCTGAAGGGAATTGTAATGAAAATTACTTTTAATACTATTGGTATCGTAAACTATCCCAAGCAAAGTCACCATCGGACTGGAGGTTACATTCGGGAAAAGCTTCAGGGTTACATTCGGGAACTTGTTTTACGAGTGTAACCTCCAAAAGGTTACAATCGATAATTTTTTTTCCGAATGTAAATTCCAAAAAGTAACATTAGGAAAAATAAAACAGTATACTCGGAAAAAAAGGTATATCAATCTATCGAGCGCTATGCTCTATGTTAGAATCTACTTAATCAATTTATCCAAGGAATCTAGTTAGTTCTTGTGTGCATAAAATATGTGCAGGATCCTGAACAAAGCATGAGCACTTCAAAGATGCTGAGAGTACATAAAAATGTCCCTATACCTTCTTTTTATGTCATGACACACCAAGAACAGTATAATTAAGTATCGATATTTAAAAAAAAAAAAAGAAAAAAAATAGGCTATCAGCGGAAATCGAGCCCGGGTCGCTGCGTTAGTAGTCAAGTGCCCGCAACAAAAGACTAACGTGGCATTGCTGAAGGGAATTGTAATGAAAATTACTTTTAATACTATTGGTATCGTAAACTATCCCAAGCAAAGTCACCATCGGACTGGAGGTTACATTCGGGAAAAGCTTCAGGGTTACATTCGGGAATTTGTTTTACGAGTGTAACCTCCAAAAGGTTACAATCGATAATTTTTTTTCCGAATGTAAATTCCAAAAAGTAACATTAGGAAAAATAAAACAGTATACTCGGAAAAAAAGGTATATCAATCTATCGAGCGCTATGCTCTATGTTAGAATCTACTTAATCAAGTTATCCAAGGAATCTAGTTAGTTCTTGTGTGCATAAAATATGTACAGGATCCTGAACAAAGCATGAGCACATCAAAGATGCTGAGAGTACATAAAAATGTCCCTATACCTTCTTTTTATGTCATGACACACCAAGAACAGTATAATTAAGTATCGATATTTAAAAAAAAAAATAAAGAAAAAGAATAGGCTATCAGCAGGAATCGAACCCGTGTCGCTGCGTTAGTAGTCAAGTGCCCGCAACGAAAGACTAACGTGGCATTGCTGAAGGGAATTGTAATGAAAATTACTTTTAATACTATTGGTATCGTAAACTATCCCAAGCAAAGTCACCATCGGACTGGAGGTTACATTCGGGAAAAGCTTCAGGGTTACATTCGGGAATTTGTTTTACGAGTGTAACTTCCAAAAGGTTACAATCGATAATTTTTTTTCCGAATGTAAATTCCAAAAAGTAACATTAGGAAAAATAAAACAGTATACTCGGAAAAAAAGGTATAACAATCTATCGAGCACTATGCTCTATGTTAGAATCTACTTAATGAAGTTATCCAAGAAATCTAGTTAGTTCTTGTGTGCATAAAATATGTACAGGATCCTGAACAAAGCATGAGCACATCAAAGATGCTGAGAGTACATAAAAATGTCCCTATACCTTCTTTTTATGTCATGACACACCAAGAACAGTATAATTAAGTATCGATATTTAAAAAAAAAAATAAAGAAAAAGAATAGGCTATCAGCAGGAATCGAACCCGTGTCGCTGCGTTAGTAGTCAAGTGCCCGCAACGAAAGACTAACGTGGCATTGCTGAAGGGAATTGTAATGAAAATTACTTTTAATACTATTGGTATCGTAAACTATCCCAAGCAAAGTCACCATCGGACTGGAGGTTACATTCGGGAAAAGCTTCAGGGTTACATTCGGGAATTTGTTTTACGAGTGTAACCTCCAAAAGGTTACAATCGATAATTTTTTTTCCGAATGTAAATTCCAAAAAGTAACATTAGGAAAAATAAAACAGTATACTCGGAAAAAAAGGTATATCAATCTATCGAGCACTATGCTCTATGTTAGAATCTACTTAATGAAGTTATCCAAGAAATCTAGTTAGTTCTTGTGTGCATAAAATATGTACAGGATCCTGAACAAAGCATGAGCACATCAAAGATGCTGAGAGTACATAAAAATGTACCTTTACCTTCTTTTTATGTCATGACACACCAAGAACAGTATAATTAAGTATTGATATTTAAAAAAAAATAAAGAAAAAAAATAGGCTATCAGCGGGAATCGAACCCGGGTTGCTGCGTTAGTAGTCAAGTGCCCGCAACGAAAGACTAACGTGACATTGCTGAAGGGAATTGTAATGAAAATTACTTTTAATACTATTGGTATCGTAAACTATCCCAAGCAAAGTCACCATCAGACTGGAGGTTACATTCGGGAAAAGCTTCAGGGTTACATTCGGGAATTTGTATTACGAGTGTAACCTCCAAAAGGTTACAATCGATAATTTTTTTTCCGAATGTAAATTCCAAAAGGTAACATTAGGAAAAATAAAACAGTATACTCGGAAAAAAAGGTATATCAATCTATCGAGCACTATGCTCTATGTTAGAATCTACTTAATGAAGTTATCCAAGAAATCTAGTTAGTTCTTGTGTGCATAAAATATGTACAGGATCCTGAACAAAGCATGAGCACATCAAAGATACTGAGAGTACATAAAAATGTACCTTTACCTTCTTTTTATGTCATGACACACCAAGAACAGTATAATTAAGTATTGATATTTAAAAAAAAATAAAGAAAAAAAATAGGCTATCAGCGGGAATCGAACCCGGGTTGCTGCGTTAGTAGTCAAGTGCCCGCAACGAAAGACTAACGTGACATTGCTGAAGGGAATTGTAATGAAAATTACTTTTAATACTATTGGTATCGTAAACTATCCCAAGCAAAGTCACCATCAGACTGGAGGTTACATCCGGGAAAACCTTCAGGGTTACATTCGGGAATTTGTTTTACGAGTGTAACCTCCAAAAGGTTATTTTTTTTCCGAATGTAAATTCCAAAAAGTAACATTAGGAAAAATAAAACAGTATACTTGGAAAAAAAGGTATATCAATCTATCGAGCGCTATGCTCTATGTTAGAATCTACTTAATCAAGTTATCCAAGGAATCTAGTTAGTTCTTGTGTGCATAAAATATGTACAGGATCCTGAACAAAGCATGAGCACATCAAAGATGCTGAGAGTACATAAAAATGTCCCTATACCTTCTTTTTATGTCATGACACACCAAGAACAGTATAATTAAGTATCGATATTTTAAAAAAAAAATTAGAAAAAAAATAGGCTATCAGCAGGAATCGAACCCGGGTCGCTGCGTTAGTAGTCAAGTGCCCGCAACGAAAGACTAACGTGGCATTGCTGAAGGGAATTGTAATAAAAATTACTTTTAATACTATTGGTATCGTAAACTATCCCAAGCAAAGTCACCATCGGACTGGAGGTTACATTCGGGAAAAGCTTCAGGGTTACATTCGGGAATTTGTTTTACGAGTGTAACCTCCAAAAGGTTTTTTTTTTCCGAATGTAAATTCCAAAAAGTAACATTAAGAAAAATAAAACAGTATACTTGGAAAAAATAGGTATATCAATCTATCGAGCGCTATGCTCTATGTTAGAATCTACTTAATCAAGTTATCCAAGGAATCTAGTTAGTTCTTGTGTGCATAAAATATGTACAGGATCCTGAACAAAGCATGAGCACATCAAAGATGCTGAGAGTACATAAAAATGTCCCTATACCTTCTTTTTATGTCATGACACACCAAGAACAGTATAAATAAGTATCTATATTTAAAAAAAAAATAAAAAAAAAAAAATAGGCTATCCGCGGGAATTGAACACGGGTCGCTGCGTTAGTAGTCAAGTGCCCGCAACGAAAGACTAACGTGGCATTGCTGAAGGGAATTGTAATGAAAATTACTTTTAATACTATTGGTATCGTAAACTATCCCAAGCAAAGTCACCATCGGACTGGAGGTTACATTCGGGAAAAGCTTCAGGGTTACATTCGGGAACTTGTTTTACGAGTGTAACCTCCAAAAGGTTACAATCGATAATTTTTTTTCCGAATGTAAATTCCAAAAAGTAACATTAGGAAAAATAAAACAGTATACTCGGAAAAAAAGGTATATCAATCTATCGAGCGCTATGCTCTATGTTAGAATCTACTTAATCAAGTTATCCAAGGAATCTAGTTAGTTCTTGTGTGCATAAAATATGTACAGGATCCTGAACAAAGCATGAGCACATCAAAGATGCTGAGAGTACATCAAAATGTCCCGATACCTTCTTTTTATGTCATGACACACCAAGAACAGTATAATTAAGTATCGATATTTAAAAAAAAAAAAAGAAAAAAAAATAGGCTATCAGCGGAAATCGAGCCCGGGTCGCTGCGTTAGTAGTCAAGTGCCCGCAACGAAAGACTAACGTGGCATTGCTGAAGGGAATTGTAATGAAAATTACTTTTAATACTATTGGTATCGTAAACTATCCCAAGCAAAGTCACCATCGGACTGGAGGTTACATTCGGGAAAAGCTTCAGGGTTACATTCGGGAATTTGTTTTACGAGTGTAACCTCCAAAAGGTTACAATCGATAATTTTTTTTCCGAATGTAAATTCCAAAAAGTAACATTAGGAAAAATAAAACAGTATACTCGGAAAAAAAGGTATCTCAATCTATCGAGCGCTATGCTCTATGTTAGAATCTACTTAATCAAGTTATCCAAGGAATCTAGTTAGTTCTTGTGTGCATAAAATATGTACAGGATCCTGAACAAAGCATGAGCACATCAAAGATGCTGAGAGTACATAAAAATGTCCTTATACCTTCTTTTTATGTCATGACACACCAAGAACAGTATAATTAAGTATCGATATTTAAAAAAAAAATAAAGAAAAAAAATAGGCTATCAGCGGGAATGGAACCCGGGTCGCTGCGTTAGTAGTCAAGTGCCCGCAACAAAAGACTAACGTGGCATTGCTGAAGGGAATTGTAATGAAAATTACTTTTAATACTATTGGTATCGTAAACTATCCCAAGCAAAGTCACCATCGGACTGGAGGTTACATTCGGGAAAAGCTTCAGGGTTACATTCGGGAACTTGTTTTACGAGTGTAACCTCCAAAAGGTTACAATCGATAATTTTTTTTCCGAATGTAAATTCCAAAAAGTAACATTAGGAAAAATAAAACAGTATACTCGGAAAAAAAGGTATATCAATCTATCGAGCGCTATGCTCTATGTTAGAATCTACTTAATCAATTTATCCAAGGAATCTAGTTAGTTCTTGTGTGCATAAAATATGTGCAGGATCCTGAACAAAGCATGAGCACTTCAAAGATGCTGAGAGTACATAAAAATGTCCCTATACCTTCTTTTTATGTCATGACACACCAAGAACAGTATAATTAAGTATCGATATTTAAAAAAAAAAAAAGAAAAAAAATAGGCTATCAGCGGAAATCGAGCCCGGGTCGCTGCGTTAGTAGTCAAGTGCCCGCAACAAAAGACTAACGTGGCATTGCTGAAGGGAATTGTAATGAAAATTACTTTTAATACTATTGGTATCGTAAACTATCCCAAGCAAAGTCACCATCGGACTGGAGGTTACATTCGGGAAAAGCTTCAGGGTTACATTCGGGAATTTGTTTTACGAGTGTAACCTCCAAAAGGTTACAATCGATAATTTTTTTTCCGAATGTAAATTCCAAAAAGTAACATTAGGAAAAATAAAACAGTATACTCGGAAAAAAAGGTATATCAATCTATCGAGCGCTATGCTCTATGTTAGAATCTACTTAATCAAGTTATCCAAGGAATCTAGTTAGTTCTTGTGTGCATAAAATATGTACAGGATCCTGAACAAAGCATGAGCACATCAAAGATGCTGAGAGTACATAAAAATGTCCCTATACCTTCTTTTTATGTCATGACACACCAAGAACAGTATAATTAAGTATCGATATTTAAAAAAAAAAATAAAGAAAAAGAATAGGCTATCAGCAGGAATCGAACCCGTGTCGCTGCGTTAGTAGTCAAGTGCCCGCAACGAAAGACTAACGTGGCATTGCTGAAGGGAATTGTAATGAAAATTACTTTTAATACTATTGGTATCGTAAACTATCCCAAGCAAAGTCACCATCGGACTGGAGGTTACATTCGGGAAAAGCTTCAGGGTTACATTCGGGAATTTGTTTTACGAGTGTAACCTCCAAAAGGTTACAATCGATAATTTTTTTTCCGAATGTAAATTCCAAAAAGTAACATTAGGAAAAATAAAACAGTATACTCGGAAAAAAAGGTATATCAATCTATCGAGCACTATGCTCTATGTTAGAATCTACTTAATGAAGTTATCCAAGAAATCTAGTTAGTTCTTGTGTGCATAAAATATGTACAGGATCCTGAACAAAGCATGAGCACATCAAAGATGCTGAGAGTACATAAAAATGTCCCTATACCTTCTTTTTATGTCATGACACACCAAGAACAGTATAATTAAGTATCGATATTTTAAAAAAAAAATAAAGAAAAAGAATAGGCTATCAGCAGGAATCGAACCCGTGTCGCTGCGTTAGTAGTCAAGTGCCCGCAACGAAAGACTAACGTGGCATTGCTGAAGGGAATTGTAATGAAAATTACTTTTAATACTATTGGTATCGTAAACTATCCCAAGCAAAGTCACCATCGGACTGGAGGTTACATTCGGGAAAAGCTTCAGGGTTACATTCGGGAATTTGTTTTACGAGTGTAACCTCCAAAAGGTTACAATCGATAATTTTTTTTCCGAATGTAAATTCCAAAAAGTAACATTAGGAAAAATAAAACAGTATACTCGGAAAAAAAGGTATATCAATCTATCGAGCACTATGCTCTATGTTAGAATCTACTTAATGAAGTTATCCAAGAAATCTAGTTAGTTCTTGTGTGCATAAAATATGTACAGGATCCTGAACAAAGCATGAGCACATCAAAGATGCTGAGAGTACATAAAAATGTACCTTTACCTTCTTTTTATGTCATGACACACCAAGAACAGTATAATTAAGTATTGATATTTAAAAAAAAATAAAGAAAAAAAATAGGCTATCAGCGGGAATCGAACCCGGGTTGCTGCGTTAGTAGTCAAGTGCCCGCAACGAAAGACTAACGTGACATTGCTGAAGGGAATTGTAATGAAAATTACTTTTAATACTATTGGTATCGTAAACTATCCCAAGCAAAGTCACCATCAGACTGGAGGTTACATTCGGGAAAAGCTTCAGGGTTACATTCGGGAATTTGTATTACGAGTGTAACCTCCAAAAGGTTACAATCGATAATTTTTTTTCCGAATGTAAATTCCAAAAGGTAACATTAGGAAAAATAAAACAGTATACTCGGAAAAAAAGGTATATCAATCTATCGAGCGCTATGCTCTATGTTAGAATCTACTTAATCAAGTTATCCAAGGAATCTAGTTAGTGCTTGTGTTCATAAAATATGTACAGGATCCTGAACAAAGCATGAGCACATCAAAGATGCTGAGAGTACATAAAAATGTCCCTATACCTTCTTTTTATGTCATGACACACCAAGAACAGTATAATTAAGTATCGATATTAAAAAAAAAAAGAAAAAAAAATAGGCTATCAGCCGGGATTGAACCCGGGTCGCTGCGTTAGTAGTCAAGTGCCCGCAACGAAAGACTAACGTGGCATTGCTGAAGGGAATTGTAATGAAAATTACTTTTAATACTATTGGTATCGTAAACTATCCCAAGCAAAGTCACCATCGGACTGGAGGTTACATTCGGGAAAAGCTTCAGGGTTACATTCGGGAATTTGTTTTACGAGTGTAACCTCCAAAAGGTTACAATCGATAATTTTTTTTCCGAATGTAAATTCCAAAAAGTAACATTAGGAAAAATAAAACAGTATACTCGGAAAAAAAGGTATATCAATCTATCGAGCGCTATGCTCTATGTTAGAATCTACTTAATCAACTTATCCAAGGAATCTAGTTAGTTCTTGTGTGCATAAAATATGTGCAGGATCCTTAACAAAGCATGAGCACTTCAAAGATGCTGCGAGTACATAAAAATGTCCCTATACCTTCTTTTTATGTCATGACACACCAAGAACAGTATAATTAAGTATCGATATTTAAAAAAAAAAAAAGAAAAAAAATAGGCTATCAGCGGGAATCGAACCCGGGTCGCTGCGTTAGTAGTCAAGTGCCCGCAACGAAAGACTAACGTGGCATTGATGAAGGGAATTGTAATGAAAAGTACTTTTAATACTATTGGTATCGTAAACTATCCCAAGCAAAGTCACCATCGGACTGGAGGTTACATTCGGGAAAAGCTTCAGGGTTACATTCGGGAATTTGTTTTACGAGTGTAACCTCCAAAAGGTTACAATCGATAATTTTTTTTCCGAATGTAAATTCCAAAATGTAACATTAGGAAAAATAAAACAGTATACTCGGAAAAAAAGGTATATCAATCTATCGAGCGCTATGCTCTATGTTAGAATCTACTTAATGAAGTTATCCAAGGAATCTAGTTAGTTCTTGTGTGCATAAAATATGTACAGGATCCTGAACAAAGCATGAGCACATCAAAGATGCTGAGAGTACATAAAAATGTACCTATACCTTCTTTTTATGTCATGACACACCAAGAACAGTATAATTAAGTATCGATATTTAAAAAAAAAATAAAGAAAAAAAAAATAGGCTATCAGCGGGAATCGAACCCGGGTAGCTGCGTTAGTAGTCAAGTGCCCGCAACGAAAGACTAACGTGGCATTGCTGAAGGGAATTGTAATGAAAATTACTTTTAATACTATTGGTATCGTAAACTATCCCAAGCAAAGTCACCATCAGACTGGAGGTTACATTCGGGAAAAGCTTCAGGGTTACATTCGGGAATTTGTTTTACGAGTGTAACCTCCAAAAGGTTACAATCGATAATTTTTTTTCCGAATGTAAATTCCAAAAAGTAACATTAGGAAAAATAAAACAGTATACTCGGAAAAAAAGGTATATCAATCTATCGAGCGCTATGCTCTATGTTAGAATCTACTTAATCAAGTTATCCAAGGAATCTAGTTAGTTCTTGTATTCATAAAATATGTACAGGATCCTGAACAAAGCATGAGCACATCAAAGATGCTGAGAGTATATAAAAATGTCCCTATACCTTCTTTTTATGTCATGACACACCAAGAACAGTATAATTAAGTATCTATATTTAAAAAAAAAATAAAGAAAAAAAAAAATAGGCTATCCGCGGGAATTGAACACGGGTCGCTGCGTTAGTAGTCAAGTGCACGCAACGAAAGACTAACGTGGCATTGCTGAAGGGAATTGTAATGAAAATTACTTTTAATACTATTGGTATCGTAAACTATCCCAAACAAAGTCACCATCAGACTGGAGGTTACATTCGGGAAAAGCTTCAGGGTTACATTCGGGAATTTGTTTTACGAGTGTAACCTCCAAAAGGTTACAATCGATAATTTTTTTTCCGAATGTAAATTCCAAAAAGTAACATTAGGAAAAACTAAAACAGTATACTCGGAAAAAAAGGTATATCAATCTATCGAGCGCTATGCTCTATGTTAGAATCTACGTAATCAAGTTATCCAAGGAATCTAGTTAGTTCTTGTGTTCATAAAATATGTACAGGATCCTGAACAAAGCATGAGCACATCAAAGATGCTGAGAGTATATAAAAATGTCCCTATACCTTCTTTTTATGTCATGACACACCAAGAACAGTATAATTAAGTATCTATATTTAAAAAAAAAATAAAGAAAAAAAAATAGGCTATCCGCGGGAATTGAACACGGGTCGCTGCGTTAGTAGTCAAGTGCACGCAACGAAAGACTAACGTGGCATTGCTGAAGGGAATTGTAATGAAAATTACTTTTAATACTATTGGTATCGTAAACTATCCCAAACAAAGTCACCATCAGACTGGAGGTTACATTCGGGAAAAGCTTCAGGGTTACATTCGGGAATTTGTTTTACGAGTGTAACCTCCAAAAGGTTACAATCGATAATTTTTTTTCCGAATGTAAATTCCAAAAAGTAACATTAGGAAAAACTAAAACAGTATACTCGGAAAAAAAGGTATATCAATCTATCGAGCGCTATGCTCTATGTTAGAATCTACGTAATCAAGTTATCCAAGGAATCTAGTTAGTTCTTGTGTTCATAAAATATGTACAGGATCCTGAACAAAGCATGAGCACATCAAAGATGCTGAGAGTACATAAAAATGTCCCTATACCTTCTTTTTATGTCATGACACACCAAGAACAGTATAATTAAGTATCTATATTTAAAAAAAAAATAAAGAAAAAAAAATAGGCTATCCGCGGGAATTGAACACGGGTCGCTGCGTTAGTAGTCAAGTGCCCGCAACGAAAGACTAACGTGGCATTGCTGAAGGGAATTGTAATGAAAATTACTTTTAATACTATTGGTATCGTAAACTATCCCAAGCAAAGTCACCATCGGACTGGAGGTTACATTCGGGAAAAGCTTCAGGGTTACATTCGGGAATTTGTTTTACGAGTGTAACATCCAAAAGGTTAAAATCGATAATTTTTTTTCCGAATGTAAATTCCAAAAAGTAACATTAGGAAAAATAAAACAGTATACTCGGAAAAAAAGGTATATCAATCTATCGAGCGCTATGCTCTATGTTAGAATCTACTTAATCAAGTTATCCAAGGAATCTAGTTAGTTCTTGTATTCATAAAATATGTACAGGATCCTGAACAAAGCATGAGCACATCAAAGATGCTGAGAGTATATAAAAATGTCCCTATACCTTCTTTTTATGTCATGACACACCAAGAACAGTATAATTAAGTATCTATATTTAAAAAAAAAATAAAGAAAAAAAAATAGGCTATCCGCGGGAATTGAACACGGGTCGCTGCGTTAGTAGTCAAGTGCACGCAACGAAAGACTAACGTGGCATTGCTGAAGGGAATTGTAATGAAAATTACTTTTAATACTATTGGTATCGTAAACTATCCCAAACAAAGTCACCATCAGACTGGAGGTTACATTCGGGAAAAGCTTCAGGGTTACATTCGGGAATTTGTTTTACGAGTGTAACCTCCAAAAGGTTACAATCGATAATTTTTTTTCCGAATGTAAATTCCAAAAAGTAACATTAGGAAAAACTAAAACAGTATACTCGGAAAAAAAGGTATATCAATCTATCGAGCGCTATGCTCTATGTTAGAATCTACGTAATCAAGTTATCCAAGGAATCTAGTTAGTTCTTGTGTTCATAAAATATGTACAGGATCCTGAACAAAGCATGAGCACATCAAAGATGCTGAGAGTATATAAAAATGTCCCTATACCTTCTTTTTATGTCATGACACACCAAGAACAGTATAATTAAGTATCTATATTTAAAAAAAAAATAAAGAAAAAAAAATAGGCTATCCGCGGGAATTGAACACGGGTCGCTGCGTTAGTAGTCAAGTGCACGCAACGAAAGACTAACGTGGCATTGCTGAAGGGAATTGTAATGAAAATTACTTTTAATACTATTGGTATCGTAAACTATCCCAAACAAAGTCACCATCAGACTGGAGGTTACATTCGGGAAAAGCTTCAGGGTTACATTCGGGAATTTGTTTTACGAGTGTAACCTCCAAAAGGTTACAATCGATAATTTTTTTTCCGAATGTAAATTCCAAAAAGTAACATTAGGAAAAACTAAAACAGTATACTCGGAAAAAAAGGTATATCAATCTATCGAGCGCTATGCTCTATGTTAGAATCTACGTAATCAAGTTATCCAAGGAATCTAGTTAGTTCTTGTGTTCATAAAATATGTACAGGATCCTGAACAAAGCATGAGCACATCAAAGATGCTGAGAGTACATAAAAATGTCCCTATACCTTCTTTTTATGTCATGACACACCAAGAACAGTATAATTAAGTATCTATATTTAAAAAAAAAATAAAGAAAAAAAAATAGGCTATCCGCGGGAATTGAACACGGGTCGCTACGTTAGTAGTCAAGTGCCCGCAACGAAAGACTAACGTGGCATTGCTGAAGGGAATTGTAATGAAAATTACTTTTAATACTATTGGTATCGTAAACTATCCCAAGCAAAGTCACCATCGGACTGGAGGTTACATTCGGGAAAAGCTTCAGGGTTACATTCGGGAATTTGTTTTACGAGTGTAACCTCCAAAAGGTTAAAATCGATAATTTTTTTTCCGAATGTAAATTCCAAAAAGTAACATTAGGAAAAATAAAACAGTACACTCGGAAAAAAAGGTATATCAATCTATCAAGCGCTATGCTCTATGTTAGAATCTACTTAATCAAGTTATCCAAGGAATCTAGTTAGTTCTTGTGTGCATAAAATATGTGCAAGATCCTGAACAAAGCATGAGCACATCAAAGATGCTGAAAGTACATAAAAATGTCCCTATACCTTCTTTTTATGTCATGACACACCAAGAACAGTATAATTAAGTATCGATATTTAAAAAAAAATAAAGAAAAAAAAATAGGCTATCAGCGGGAATCGAACCCGGGTTGCTGCGTTAGTAGTCAAGTGCCCGCAACGAAAGACTAACGTGGCATTGCTGAAGGGAATTGTAATGAAAATTACTTTTAATACTATTGGTATCGTAAACTATCCCAAGCAAAGTCACCATCGGACTGGAGGTTACATTCGGGAAAAGCTTCAGGGTTACATTCGGGAATTTGTTTTACGAGTGTAACCTCCAAAAGGTTACAATCGATAATTTGTTTTCCGAATGTAAATTCCAAAAAGTAACATTAGGAAAAATAAAACAGTACACTCGGAAAAAAAGGTATATCAATATATCGAGCGCTATGCCTTATGTTAGAATCTACTTAATCAAGTTATCCAAGGAATCTAGTTAGTTCTTGTGTGCATAAAATATGTGCAGGATCCTGAACAAAGCATGAGCACATCAAAGATGCTGAGAGTACATAAAAATGTCCCTATACCTTCTTTTTATGTCATGACACACCAAGAACAGTATAATTAAGTATCGATATTTAAAAAAAAAAAATAAAGAAAAAAATAAGCTATCAGCGGGAATCGAACCCGGGTTGCTGCGTTAGTAGTCAAGTGCCCGCAACGAAAGACTAACGTGGCATTGCTGAAGGGAATTGTAATGAAAATTACTTTTAATACTATTGGTATCGTAAACTATCCCAAGCAAAGTCACCATCGGACTGGAGGTTACATTCGGGAAAAGCTTCAGGGTTACATTCGGGAATTTGTTTTACGAGTGTAACCTCCAAAAGGTTACAATCGATAATTTTTTTTCCGAATGTAAATTCCAAAATGTAACATTAGGAAAAATAAAACAGTATACTCGGAAAAAAAGGTATATCAATCTATCGAGCGCTATGCTCTATGTTAGAATCTACTTAATGAAGTTATCCAAGGAATCTAGTTAGTTCTTGTGTGCATAAAATATGTACAGGATCCTGAACAAAGCATGAGCACATCAAAGATGCTGAGAGTACATAAAAATGTACCTATACCTTCTTTTTATGTCATGACACACCAAGAACAGTATAATTAAGTATCGATATTTAAAAAAAAAATAAAGAAAAAAAAATAGGCTATCAGCGGGAATCGAACCCGGGTAGCTGCGTTAGTAGTCAAGTGCCCGCAACGAAAGACTAACGTGGCATTGCTGAAGGGAATTGTAATGAAAATTACTTTTAATACTATTGGTATCGTAAACTATCCCAAGCAAAGTCACCATCAGACTGGAGGTTACATTCGGGAAAAGCTTCAGGGTTACATTCGGGAATTTGTTTTACGAGTGTAACCTCCAAAAGGTTACAATCGATAATTTTTTTTCCGAATGTAAATTCCAAAAAGTAACATTAGGAAAAATAAAACAGTATACTCGGAAAAAAAGGTATATCAATCTATCGAGCGCTATGCTCTATGTTAAAATCTACTTAATCAAGTTATCCAAGGAATCTAGTTAGTTCTTGTATTCATAAAATATGTACAGGATCCTGAACAAAGCATGAGCACATCAAAGATGCTGAGAGTATATAAAAATGTCCCTATACCTTCTTTTTATGTCATGACACACCAAGAACAGTATAATTAAGTATCTATATTTAAAAAAAAAATAAAGAAAAAAAAATAGGCTATCCGCGGGAATTGAACACGGGTCGCTGCGTTAGTAGTCAAGTGCCCGCAACGAAAGACTAACGTGGCATTGCTGAAGGGAATTGTAATGAAAATTACTTTTAATACTATTGGTATCGTAAACTATCCCAAACAAAGTCACCATCAGACTGGAGGTTACATTCGGGAAAAGCTTCAGGGTTACATTCGGGAATTTGTTTTACGAGTGTAACCTCCAAAAGGTTACAATCGATAATTTTTTTTCCGAATGTAAATTCCAAAAAGTAACATTAGGAAAAACTAAAACAGTATACTCGGAAAAAAAGGTATATCAATCTATCGAGCGCTATGCTCTATGTTAGAATCTACGTAATCAAGTTATCCAAGGAATCTAGTTAGTTCTTGTGTTCATAAAATATGTACAGGATCCTGAACAAAGCATGAGCACATCAAAGATGCTGAGAGTACATAAAAATGTCCCTATACCTTCTTTTTATGTCATGACACACCAAGAACAGTATAATTAAGTATCTATATTTAAAAAAAAAATAAAGAAAAAAAAATAGGCTATCCGCGGGAATTGAACACGGGTCGCTGCGTTAGTAGTCAAGTGCCCGCAACGAAAGACTAACGTGGCATTGCTGAAGGGAATTGTAATGAAAATTACTTTTAATACTATTGGTATCGTAAACTATCCCAAGCAAAGTCACCATCGGACTGGAGGTTACATTCGGGAAAAGCTTCAGGGTTACATTCGGGAATTTGTTTTACGAGTGTAACATCCAAAAGGTTAAAATCGATAATTTTTTTTCCGAATGTAAATTCCAAAAAGTTACATTAGGAAAAATAAAACAGTACACTCGGAAAAAAAGGTATATCAATCTATCGAGCGCTATGCTCTATGTTAGAATCTACTTAATCAAGTTATCCAAGGAATCTAGTTAGTTCTTGTGTGCATAAAATATGTGCAAGATCCTGAACAAAGCATGAGCACATCAAAGATGCTGAAAGTACATAAAAATGTCCCTATACCTTCTTTTTATGTCATGACACACCAAGAACAGTATAATTAAGTATCGATATTTAAAAAAAAATAAAGAAAAAAAAATAGGCTATCAGCGGGAATCGAACCCGGGTTGCTGCGTTAGTAGTCAAGTGCCCGCAACGAAAGACTAACGTGGCATTGCTGAAGGGAATTGTAATGAAAATTACTTTTAATACTATTGGTATCGTAAACTATCCCAAGCAAAGTCACCATCGGACTGGAGGTTACATTCGGGAAAAGCTTCAGGGTTACATTCGGGAATTTGTTTTACGAGTGTAACCTCCAAAAGGTTACAATCGATAATTTTTTTTCCGAATGTAAATTCCAAAAAGTAACATTAGGAAAAATAAAACAGTACACTCGGAAAAAAAGGTATATTAATATATCGAGCGCTATGCCTTATGTTAGAATCTACTTAATCAAGTTATCCAAGGAATCTAGTTAGTTCTTGTGTGCATAAAATATGTGCAGGATCCTGAACAAAGCATGAGCACATCAAAGATGCTGAGAGTACATAAAAATGTCCCTATACCTTCTTTTTATGTCATGACACACCAAGAACAGTATAATTAAGTATCGATATTTAAAAAAAAAAATAAAGAAAAAAATAGGCTATCAGCAGGAATCGAACCCGGGTCGCTGCGTTAGTAGTCAAGTGCCCGCAACGAAAGACTAACGTGGCATTGCTAAGGCAATTGTAATGAAAATTACTTTTAATACTATTGGTATCGTAAACTATCCAAAGCAAAGTCACCATCGGACTGGAGGTTACATTCGGGAAAACCTTCAGGGTTACATTCGGGAATTTGTTTTACGAGTGTAACCTCCAAAAGGTTATTTTTTTTCCGAATGTAAATTCCAAAAAGTAACATTAGGAAAAATAAAACAGTATACTCGGAAAAAAAGGTATATCAATCTATCGAGCGCTATCCTCTATGTTAGAATCTACTTAATCAAGTTATCCAAGGAATCTAGTTAGTTCTTGTGTTCATAAAATATGTACAGGATCCTGAACAAAGCATGAGCACATCAAAGATGCTGAGAGTACATAAAAATGTCCCTATACCTTCTTTTTATGTCATGACACACCAAGAACAGTATAATTAAGTATCGATATTTAAAAAAAAAATAAAGAAAAAAATCGGCTATCAGCAGGAATCGAACCCGGGTCGCTGCGTTAGTAGTCAAGTTCCCGCAACGAAAGACTAACGTGGCATTGCTGAAGGGAATTGTAATGAAAATTACTTTTAATACTATTGGTATCGTAAACTATCCCAAGCAAAGTCACCATCGGACTGGAGGTTACATTCGGGAAAAGCTTCAGGGTTACATTCGGGAATTTGTTTTACGAGTGTAACCTCCAAAAGGTTTTTTTTCCGAATGTAAATTCCAAAAAGTAACATTAAGAAAAATAAAACAGTATACTTGAAAAAAAAAAGGTATATCAATCTATCGAGCGCTATGCTCTATGTTAGAATCTACTTAATCAAGTTATCCAAGGAATCTAGTTAGTTCTTGTGTGCATAAAATATGTACAGGATCCTGAACAAAGCATGAGCACATCAAAGATGCTGAGAGTACACAAAAATGTCCCTATACCTTCTTTTTATGTTATGACACACCAAGAACAGTATAATTAAATATCGATATTTAAAAAAAAAAAATAAAGAAAAAGAATAGGCTATCAGCAGGAATCGAAAACGGGTCGCTGCGTTAGTAGTCAAGTGCCCGCAACGAAAGACTAACGTTGCATTGCTGAAGGGAATTGTAATGAAAATTACTTTTAATACTATTGGTATCGTAAACTATCCCAAGCAAAGTCACCATCGGACTGGAGGTTACATTCGGGATAAGCTTCAGGGTTACATTCGGGAAATTGTTTTACGAGTGTAACCTCCAAAAGGTTATTTTTTTTCCGAATGTAAATTCCAAAAAGTAACATTAGGAAAAATAAAACAGTATACTCGGAAAAAAAGGTATATCAATCTATCGAGCGCTATGCTCTATGTTAGAATCTACTTAATCAAGTTATCCAAGGAATCTAGTTAGTTCTTGTGTGCATAAAATATGTACAGGATCCTGAACAAAGCATGAGCACATCAAAGATGCTGAGAGTACATAAAAATTTCCTTATACCTTCTTTTTATGTCATGACACACCAAGAACAGTATAATTAAGTATCGATATTTAAAAAAAAAAATAAAGAAACAAATAGGCTATCAGCGGGAATCGAACCCGGGTCGCTGCGTTAGTAGTCAAGTGCCCGCAACGAAAGACTAACGTGGCATTGCTGAAGGGAATTGTAATGAAAATTACTTTTAATACTATTGATATCGTAAAATATCCCAAGCAAAGTCACCATCGGACTGGAGGTTACATTCGGGAAAACCTTCAGGGTTACATTCGGGAATTTGTTTTACGAGTGTAACCACCAAAAGGTTTTTTTTTCCGAATGTAAATTCCAAAAAGTAACATTAAGAAAAATAAAACAGTATACTTGGAAAAAAAAGGTATATCAATCTATCGAGCGCTATGCTCTATGTTAGAATCTACTTAATCAAGTTATCCAAGGAATCTAGTTAGTTCTTGTGTGCATAAAATATGTACAGGATCCTGAACAAAGCATGAGCACATCAAAGACGCTGAGAGTACATAAAAATGTCCCTATACCTTCTTTTTATGTCATGACACACCAAGAACAGTATAATTAAGTATCGATATTTAAAAAAAAAATAAAGAAAAAGAACAGGCTATCAGCAGGAATCGAACCCGGGTCGCTGCGTTAGTAGTCAAGTGCCCGCAACGAAAGACTAACGTGGCATTGCTGAAGGGAATTGTAATGAAAATTACTTTTAATACTATTGGTATCGTAAACTATCCCAAGCAAAGTCACCATCGGACTGGAGGTTACATTCGGGAAAAGCTTCAGGGTTACATTCGGGAATTTGTTTTACGAGTGTAACCTCCAAAAGGTTACAATCGATAATTTTTTTTCCGAATGTAAATTCCAAAAAGTAACATTAGGAAAAATAAAACAGTATACTCGGAAAAAAAGGTATATCAATCTATCGAGCGCTATGCTCTATGTTAGAATCTACTTAATCAAGTTATCCAAGGAATCTAGTTAGTTCTTGTGTGCATAAAATATGTACAGGATCCTGAACAAAGCATGAGCACTTCAAAGATGCTGAGAGTACATAAAAATGTCCCTATACCTTCTTTTTATGTCATGACACACCAAGAACAGTATTATTAAGTATCGATATTTAAAAAAAAAAATAAAGAAAAAAAATAGGCTATGACCGGGAATCGAACCCGGGTCGCTGCGTTAGTAGTCAAGTGCCCGCAACGAAAGACTAACGTGGCATTGCTGAAGGGAATTGTAATGAAAATTACTTTTAATACTATTGGTATCGTAAACTATCCCAAGCAAAGTCACCATCGGACTGGAGGTTACATTCGGGAAAAGCTTCAGGGTTACATTCGGGAATTTGTTTTACGAGTGTAACCTCCAAAAGGTTACAATCGATAATTTTTTTTCCGAATGTAAATTCCAAAAAGTAACATTAGGAAAAATAAAACAGTATACTCGGAAAAAAAGGTATATCAATCTATCGAGCGCTATGCTCTATGTTAGAATCTACTTAATCAAGTTATCCAAGGAATCTAGTTAGTTCTTGTGTGCATAAAATATGTGCAGGATCCTGAACAAAGCATGAGCACTTCAAAGATGCTGAGAGTACATAAAAATGTCCTATACCTTCTTTTTATGTCATGACACACCAAGAACAGTATAATTAAATATCGATATTTAAAAAAAAAAAAAAAAAAAAAAATAGGCTATCAGCGGGAATCGAACCCGGGTCGCTGCGTTAGTAGTCAAGTGCCCGCAACGAAAGACTAACGTGGCATTGCTGAAGGGAATTGTAATGAAAATTACTTTTAATACTATTGGTATCGTAAACTATCCCAAGCAAAGTCACCATCGGACTGGAGGTTACATTCGGGAATTTGTTTTACGAGTGTAACCTCCAAAAGGTTACAATCGATAATTTTTTTTCCGAATGTAAATTCCAAAAAGTAACATTAGGAAAAATAAAACAGTATACTCGGAAAAAAAGGTATATCAATCTATCGAGCGCTATGCTCTATGTTAGAATCTACTTAATCAAGTTATCCAAGGAATCTAGTTAGTTCTTGTGTGCATAAAATATGTGCAGGATCCTGAACAAAGCATGAGCACTTCAAAGATGCTGAGAGTACATAAAAATGTCCCTATACCTTCTTTTTATGTCATGACACACCAAGAACAGTATAATTAAATATCGATATTTAAAAAAAAAAAAAAAAAAAAAATAGGCTATCAGCGGGAATCGAACCCGGGTCGCTGCGTTAGTAGTCAAGTGCCCGCAACGAAAGACTAACGTGGCATTGCTGAAGGGAATTGTAATGAAAATTACTTTTAATACTATTGGTATCGTAAACTATCCCAAGCAAAGTCACCATCGGACTGGAGGTTACATTCGGGAAAAGCTTCAGGGTTACATTCGGGAATTTGTTTTACGAGTGTAACCTCCAAAAGGTTACAATCGATAATTTTTTTTCCGAATGTAAATTCCAAAAAGTAACATTAGGAAAAATAAAACAGTATACTCGGAAAAAAAGGTATATCAATCTATCGAGCGCTATGCTCTATGTTAGAATCTACTTTATCAAGTTATCCAAGGAATCTAGTTAGTTCTTGTGTGCATAAAATATGTGCAGGATCCTGAACAAAGCATGAGCACTTCAAAGATGCTGAGAGTACATAAAAATGTCCCTATACCTTCTTTTTATGTCATGACACACCAAGAACAGTATAATTAAATATCGATATTTAAAAAAAAAAAAAAAGAAAAAAAAATAGGCTATCAGCGGGAATCGAACCCGGGTCGCTGCGTTAGTAGTCAAGTGCCCGCAACGAAAGACTAACGTGGCATTGCTGAAGGGAATTGTAATGAAAATTACTTTTAATACTATTGGTATCGTAAACTATCCCAAGCAAAGTCACCATCGGACTGGAGGTTACATTCGGGAAAAGCTTCAGGGTTACATTCGGGAATTTGTTTTACGAGTGTAACCTCCAAAAGGTTACAATCGATAATGTTTTTTCCGAATGTAAATTCCAAAAAGTCTCATTAGGAAAAATAAAACAGTATACTCGGAAAAAAAGGTATATCAATCTATCGAGCGCTATGCTCTATGTTAGAATCTACTTAATCATGTTATCCAAGGAATCTAGTTAGTTCTTGTGTGCATAAAATATGTGCAGGATCCTGAACAAAGCATGAGCACATCAAAGATGCTGAGAGTACATAAAAATGTCCCTATACCTTCTTTTTATGTCATGACACACCAAGAACAGTATAATTAAGTATCGATATTTAAAAAAAAAGAAAGAAAAAAAATAGGCTATCAGCGGGAATCGAACCCGGGTCGCTGCGTTAGTAGTCAAGTGCCAGCAACGAAAGACTAACGTGGCATTGCTGAAGGGAATTGAAATGAAAATTACTTTTAATACTATTGGTATCGTAAACTATCCCAACCAAAGTCACCATCGGACTGGAGGTTACATTCGGGAAAAGCTTCAGGGTTACATTCGGGAATTTGTTTTACGAGTGTAACCTCCAAAAGGTTACAATCGATATTTTTTTTTCCGAATGTAAATTCCAAAAAGTAACATTAGGAAAAATAAAACAGTATACTCGGAAAAAAGGTATATCAATCTATCGAGCGCTATGCTCTATGTTAGAATCTACTTAATCAAGTTATCCAAGGAATCTAGTTAGTTCTTGTGTGCATAAAATATGTACAGGATCCTGAACAAAGCATGAGCACATCAAAGATGCTGAGAGTACATAAAAATGTCCCTATACCTTCTTTTTATGTCATGACACACCAAGAACAGTATAATTAAGTATCGATATTTAAAAAAAAAGAAAGAAAAAAAATAGGCTATCAGCGGGAATCGAACCCGGGTCGCTGCGTTAGTAGTCAAGTGCCAGCAACGAAAGACTAACGTGGCATTGCTGAAGGGAATTGTAATGAAAATTACTTTTAATACTATTGGTATCGTAAACTATCCCAACCAAAGTCACCATCGGACTGGAGGTTACATTCGGGAAAAGCTTCAGGGTTACATTCGGGAATTTGTTTTACGAGTGTAACCTCCAAAAGGTTACAATCGATAATTTTTTTTCCGAATGTAAATTCCAAAAAGTAACATTAGGAAAATAAAACAGTATACTCGGAAAAAAAGGTATATCAATCTATCGAGCGCTATGCTCTATGTTAGAATCTACTTAATCAAGTTATCCAAGGAATCTAGTTAGTTCTTGTGTGCATAAAATATGTGCAGGATCCTGAACAAAGCATGAGCACATCAAAGATGCTGAGAGTACATAAAAATGTCCCTATACCTTCTTTTTATGTCATGACACACCAAGAACAGTATAATTAAGTATCGATATTTAAAAAAAAAAAAAAGAAAAAAAATAGGCTATCAGCGGGAATCGAACCCGGGTCGCTGCGTTAGTAGTCAAGTGCCCGCAACGAAAGACTAACGTGGCATTGCTGAAGGGAATTGAAATGAAAATTACTTTTAATACTATTGGTATCGTAAACTATCCCAAGCAAAGTCACCATCGGACTGGAGGTTACATTCGGGAAAAGCTTCAGGGTTACATTCGGGAATTTGTTTTACGAGTGTAACCTCCAAAAGGTTACAATCGATATTTTTTTTTCCGAATGTAAATTCCAAAAAGTAACATTAGGAAAAATAAAACAGTATACTCGGAAAAAAGGTATATCAATCTTTCGAGCGCTATGCTCTATGTTAGAATCTACTTAATCAAGTTATCCAAGGAATCTAGTTAGTTCTTGTGTGCATAAAATATGTACAGGATCCTGAACAAAGCATGAGCCCATCAAAGATGCTGAGAGTACATAAAAATGTCCCTATACCTTCTTTTTATGTCATGACACACCAAGAACAGTATAATTAAGTATCGATTTAAAAAAAAAAATAAAGAAAAAAAATAGGCTATCAGCGGGAATCGAACCCGGGTCGCTGCGTTAGTAGTCAAGTGCCCGCAACGAAAGACTAACGTGGCATTGCTGAAGGGAATTGTAATGAAAATTACTTTTAATACTATTGGTATCGTAAACTATCCCAAGCAAAGTCACCATCGGACTGGAGGTTACATTCGGGAAAAGCTTCAGGGTTACATTCGGGAATTTGTTTTACGAGTGTAACCTCCAAAAGGTTACAATCGATAATTTTTTTTCCGAATGTAAATTCAAAAAAGTTACATTAGGAAAAATAAAACAGTAGACTCGGAAAAAAAGGTATATCAATCTATCGAGCGCTATGCTCTATGTTAGAATCTACTTAATCAAGTTATCCAAGGAATCTAGTTAGTTCTTGTGTGCATAAAATATGTGCAGGATCCTTAACAAAGCATGAGCACTTCAAAGATGCTGAGAGTACATAAAAATGTCCCTATACCTACTTTTTATGTCATGACACACCAAGAACAGTATAATTAAGTATCGATATTTAAAAAAAAAAAAGAAAAAAAAATAGGCTATCAGCGGGAATCGAACCCGGGTCGCTGCGTTAGTAGTCAAGTGCCCGCAACGAAAGACTAACGTGGCATTGATGAAGGGAATTGTAATGAAAATTACTTTTAATACTATTGGTATCGTAAACTATCCCAAGCAAAGTCACCATCGGACTGGAGGTTACATTCGGGAAAAGCTTCAGGGTTACATTCGGGAATTTGTTTTACGAGTGTAACCTCCAAAAGGTTACAATCGATAATTTTTTTTCCGAATGTAAATTCCAAAAAGTAACATTAGGAAAAATAAAACAGTATACTCGGAAAAAAAGGTATATCAATCTATCGAGCGCTATGCTCTATGTTAGAATCTACTTAATGAAGTTATCCAAGGAATCTAGTTAGTTCTTGTGTGCATAAAATATGTACAGGATCCTGAACAAAGCATGAGCACATCAAAGATGCTGAGAGTACATAAAAATGTACCTATACCTTCTTTTTATGTCATGACACACCAAGAACAGTATAATTAAGTATCGATATTTAAAAAAAAAATAAAGAAAAAAAAATAGGCTATCATCGGGAATCGAACCCGGGTCGCTGCGTTAGTAGTCAAGTGCCCGCAACGAAAGCCTAACGTGGCATTGCTGAAGGGAATTGTAATGAAAATTACTTTTAATACTATTGGTATCGTAAACTATCCCAAGCAAAGTCACCATCAGACTGGAGGTTACATTCGGGAAAAGCTTCAGGGTTACATTCGGGAATTTGTTTTACGAGTGTAACCTCCAAAAGGTTACAATCGATAATTTTTTTTCCGAATGTAAATTCCAAAAAGTAACATTAGGAAAAATAAAACAGTATACTCGGAAAAAAGGTATATCAATCTATCGAGCGCTATGCTCTATGTTAGAATCTACTTAATCAAGTTATCCAAGGAATCTAGTTAGTTCTTGTGTGCATAAAATATGTACAGGATCCTGAACAAAGCATGAGCACATCAAAGATGCTGAGAGTACATAAAAATGTCCCTATACCTTCTTTTTATGTCATGACACACCAAGAACAGTATAATTAAGTATCGATTTAAAAAAAAAAATAAAGAAAAAAAATAGGCTATCAGCGGGAATCGAACCCGGGTCGCTGCGTTAGTAGTCAAGTGCCCGCAACGAAAGACTAACGTGGCATTGCTGAAGGGAATTGTAATGAAAATTACTTTTAATACTATTGGTATCGTAAACTATCCCAAGCAAAGTCACCATCGGACTGGAGGTTACATTCGGGAAAAGCTTCAGGGTTACATTCGGGAATTTGTTTTACGAGTGTAACCTCCAAAAGGTTACAATCGATAATTTTTTTTCCGAATGTAAATTCCAAAAAGTAACATTAGGAAAAATAAAACAGTAGACTCGGAAAAAAAGGTATATCAATCTATCGAGCGCTATGCTCTATGTTAGAATCTACTTAATCAAGTTATCCAAGGAATCTAGTTAGTTCTTGTGTGCATAAAATATGTGCAGGATCCTTAACAAAGCATGAGCACTTCAAAGATGCTGAGAGTACATAAAAATGTCCCTATACCTACTTTTTATGTCATGACACACCAAGAACAGTATAATTAAGTATCGATATTTAAAAAAAAAAAAAGAAAAAAAAATAGGCTATCAGCGGGAATCGAACCCGGGTCGCTGCGTTAGTAGTCAAGTGCCCGCAACGAAAGACTAACGTGGCATTGATGAAGGGAATTGTAATGAAAATTACTTTTAATACTATTGGTATCGTAAACTATCCCAAGCAAAGTCACCATCGGACTGGAGGTTACATTCGGGAAAAGCTTCAGGGTTACATTCGGGAATTTGTTTTACGAGTGTAACCTCCAAAAGGTTACAATCGATAATTTTTTTTCCGAATGTAAATTCCAAAAAGTAACATTAGGAAAAATAAAACAGTATACTCGGAAAAAAAGGTATATCAATCTATCGAGCGCTATGCTCTATGTTAGAATCTACTTAATGAAGTTATCCAAGGAATCTAGTTAGTTCTTGTGTGCATAAAATATGTACAGGATCCTGAACAAAGCATGAGCACATCAAAGATGCTGAGAGTACATAAAAATGTACCTATACCTTCTTTTTATGTCATGACACACCAAGAACAGTATAATTAAGTATCGATATTTAAAAAAAAAATAAAGAAAAAAAAATAGTCTATCATCGGGAATCGAACCCGGGTCGCTGCGTTAGTAGTCAAGTGCCCGCAACGAAAGCCTAACGTGGCATTGCTGAAAGGAATTGTAATGAAAATTACTTTTAATACTATTGGTATCGTAAACTATCCCAAGCAAAGTCACCATCAGACTGGAGGTTACATTCGGGAAAAGCTTCAGGGTTACATTCGGGAATTTGTTTTACGAGTGTAACCTCCAAAAGGTTACAATCGATAATTTTTTTTCCGAATGTAAATTCCAAAAAGTAACATTAGGAAAAATAAAACAGTATACTCGGAAAAAAGGTATATCAATCTATCGAGCGCTATGCTCTATGTTAGAATCTACTTAATCAAGTTATCCAAGGAATCTAGTTAGTTCTTGTGTGCATGAAATATGTACAGGATCCTGAACAAAGCATGAGCACATCAAAGATGCTGAGAGTACATAAAAATGTCCCTATACCTTCTTTTTATGTCATGACACACCAAGAACAGTATAATTAAGTATCGATTTAAAAAAAAAAATAAAGAAAAAAAATAGGCTATCAGCGGGAATCGAACCCGGGTCGCTGCGTTAGTAGTCAAGTGCCCGCAACGAAAGACTAACGTGGCATTGCTGAAGGGAATTGTAATGAAAATTACTTTTAATACTATTGGTATCGTAAACTATCCCAAGCAAAGTCACCATCGGACTGGAGGTTACATTCGGGAAAAGCTTCAGGGTTACATTCGGGAATTTGTTTTACGAGTGTAACCTCCAAAAGGTTACAATCGATAATTTTTTTTTCCGAATGTAAATTCCAAAAAGTAACATTAGGAAAAATAAAACAGTAGACTCGGAAAAAAAGGTATATCAATCTATCGAGCGCTATGCTCTATGTTAGAATCTACTTAATCAAGTTATCCAAGGAATCTAGTTAGTTCTTGTGTGCATAAAATATGTGCAGGATCCTTAACAAAGCATGAGCACTTCAAAGATGCTGAGAGTACATAAAAATGTCCCTATACCTACTTTTTATGTCATGACACACCAAGAACAGTATAATTAAGTATCGATATTTAAAAAAAAAAAAAGAAAAAAAAATAGGCTATCAGCGGGAATCGAACCCGGGTCGCTGCGTTAGTAGTCAAGTGCCCGCAACGAAAGACTAACGTGGCATTGATGAAGGGAATTGTAATGAAAATTACTTTTAATACTATTGGTATCGTAAACTATCCCAAGCAAAGTCACCATCGGACTGGAGGTTACATTCGGGAAAAGCTATAGGGTTACATTCGGGAATTTGTTTTACGAGTGTAACCTCCAAAAGGTTACAATCGATAATTTTTTTTTCCGAATGTAAATTCCAAAAAGTAACATTAGGAAAAATAAAACAGTAGACTCGGAAAAAAAGGTATATCAATCTATCGAGCGCTATGCTCTATGTTAGAATCTACTTAATCAAGTTATCCAAGGAATCTAGTTAGTTCTTGTGTGCATAAAATATGTGCAGGATCCTTAACAAAGCATGAGCACTTCAAAGATGCTGAGAGTACATAAAAATGTCCCTATACCTACTTTTTATGTCATGACACACCAAGAACAGTATAATTAAGTATCGATATTTAAAAAAAAAAAAAGAAAAAAAAATAGGCTATCAGCGGGAATCGAACCCGGGTCGCTGCGTTAGTAGTCAAGTGCCCGCAACGAAAGACTAACGTGGCATTGATGAAGGGAATTGTAATGAAAATTACTTTTAATACTATTGGTATCGTAAACTATCCCAAGCAAAGTCACCATCGGACTGGAGGTTACATTCGGGAAAAGCTATAGGGTTACATTCGGGAATTTGTTTTACGAGTGTAACCTCCAAAAGGTTACAATCGATAATTTTTTTTCCGAATGTAAATTCCAAAAAGTAACATTAGGAAAAATAAAACAGTATACTCGGAAAAAAAGGTATATCAATCTATCGAGCGCTATGCTCTATGTTAGAATCTACTTAATGAAGTTATCCAAGGAATCTAGTTAGTTCTTGTGTGCATAAAATATGTACAGGATCCTGAACAAAGCATGAGCACATCAAAGATGCTGAGAGTACATAAAAATGTACCTATACCTTCTTTTTATGTCATGACACACCAAGAACAGTATAATTAAGTATCGATATTTAAAAAAAAATAAAGAAAAAAAAATAGGCTATCATCGGGAATCGAACCCGGGTCGCTGCGTTAGTAGTCAAGTGCCCGCAACGAAAGCCTAACGTGGCATTGCTGAAGGGAATTGTAATGAAAATTACTTTTAATACTATTGGTATCGTAAACTATCCCAAGCAAAGTCACCATCGGACTGGAGGTTACATTCGGGAAAAGCTATAGGGTTACATTCGGGAATTTGTTTTACGAGTGTAACCTCCAAAAGGTTACAATCGATAATTTTTTTTCCGAATGTAAATTCCAAAAAGTAACATTAGGAAAAATAAAACAGTATACTCGGAAAAAAAGGTATATCAATCTATCGAGCGCTATGCTCTATGTTAGAATCTACTTAATGAAGTTATCCAAGGAATCTAGTTAGTTCTTGTGTGCATAAAATATGTACAGGATCCTGAACAAAGCATGAGCACATCAAAGATGCTGAGAGTACATAAAAATGTACCTATACCTTCTTTTTATGTCATGACACACCAAGAACAGTATAATTAAGTATCGATATTTAAAAAAAAATAAAGAAAAAAAAATAGGCTATCATCGGGAATCGAACCCGGGTCGCTGCGTTAGTAGTCAAGTGCCCGCAACGAAAGCCTAACGTGGCATTGCTGAAGGGAATTGTAATGAAAATTACTTTTAATACTATTGGTATCGTAAACTATCCCAAGCAAAGTCACCATCAGACTGGAGGTTACATTCGGGAAAAGCTTCAGGGTTACATTCGGGAATTTGTTTTACGAGTGTAACCTCCAAAAGGTTACAATCGATAATTTTTTTTCCGAATGTAAATTCCAAAAAGTAACATTAGGAAAAATAAAACAGTATACTCGGAAAAAAAGGTATATCAATCTATCGAGCGCTATGCTCTATGTTAGAATCTACTTAATGAAGTTATCCAAGGAATCTAGTTAGTTCTTGTGTGCATAAAATATGTACAGGATCCTGAACAAAGCATGAGCACATCAAAGATGCTGAGAGTACATAAAAATGTACCTATACCTTCTTTTTATGTCATGACACACCAAGAACAGTATAATTAAGTATCGATATTTAAAAAAAAAATAAAGAAAAAAAAATAGGCTATCCGCGGGAATTGAACACGGGTCGCTGCGTTAGTAGTCAAGTGCCCGCAACGAAAGACTAACGTGGCATTGCTGAAGGGAATTGTAATGAAAATTACTTTTATTACTATTGGTATCGTAAACTATCCCAAGCAAAGTCACCATCGGACTGGAGGTTACATTTGAGAAAAGCTTCAGGGTTACATTCGGGAATTTGTTTTACGAGTGTAACCTCCAAAAGGTTACAATCGATAATTTTTTTTTCCGAATGTAAATTCCAAAAAGTAACATTAGGAAAAATAAAACAGTATACTCGGAAAAAAAGGTATATCAATCTATCGAGCGCTATGCTCTATGTTAGAATCTACTTAATCAAGTTATCCAAGGAATCTAGTTAGTTCTTGTGTTCATAAAATATGTACAGGATCCTGAACAAAGCATGAGCACATCAAAGATGCTGAGAGTACATAAAAATGTCCCTATACCTTCTTTTTATGTCATGACACACCAAGAACAGTATAATTAAGTATCTATATTTAAAAAAAAAATAAAGAAAAAAAAATAGGCTATCCGCGGGAATTTAACACGGGTCGCTGCGTTAGTAGTCAAGTGCCCGCAACGAAAGACTAACGTGGGATTGCTGAAGGGAATTGTAATGAAAATTACTTTTAATACTATTGGTATAGTAAACTATCCCAAGCAAAGTCACCATCGGACTGGAGGTTACATTCGGGAAAAGCTTCAGGGTTACATTCGGGAATTTGTTTTACGAATGTAACATCCAAAAGGTTACAATCGATAATTTTTTTTCCGAATGTAAATTCCAAAAAGTAACATTAGGAGAAATAAAACAGTACACTCGGAAAAAAAGGTATATCAATCTATCGAGCGCTATGCTCTATGTTAGAATCTACTTAATCAAGTTATCCAAGGAATCTAGTTAGTTCTTGTGTGCATAAAATATGTGCAGGATCCTGAACAAAGCATGAGCACATCAAAGATGCTGAGAGTACATAAAAATGTCCCTATACCTTCTTTTTATGTCATGACACACCAAGAACAGTATAATTAAGTATCGATATTTAAAAAAAAATAAAGAAAAAAAAATAGGCTATCAGCGGGAATCGAACCCGGGTTGCTGCGTTAGTAGTCAAGTGCCCGCAACGAAAGACTAACGTGGCATTGCTGAAGGGAATTGTAATGAAAATTACTTTTAATACTATTGGTATCGTAAACTATCCCAAGCAAAGTCACCATCAGACTGGAGGTTACATTCGGGAAAAGCTTCAGGGTTACATTCGGGAATTTGTTTTACGAGTGTAACCTCCAAAAGGTTATTTTTTTTTCCGAATGTAAATTCCAAAAAGTAACATTAGGAAAAATAAAACAGTATACTCGGAAAAAAAGGTATATCAATCTATCGAGCGCTATGCTCTATGTTAGAATCTACTTAATCAAGTTATCCAAGGAATCTAGTTAGTTCTTGTGTTCATAAAATATGTACAGGATCCTGAACAAAGCATGAGCACATCAAAGATGCTGAGAGTACATAAAAATGTCCCTATACCTTCTTTTTATGTCATGAAACACCAAGAACAGTATAATTAAGTATCTATATTTAAAAAAAAATAAAGAAAAAAAACATAGGCTATCAGCGGGAATTGAACACAGGTCGCTGCGTTAGTAGTCAAGTGCCCGCAACGAAAGACTAACGTGGCATTGCTGAAGGGAATTGTAATGAAAATTACTTTTAATACTATTGGTATCGTAAACTATCCCAAGCAAAGTCACCATCGGACTGGAGGTTACATTCGGGAAAAGCTTCAGGGTTACATTCGGGAATTTGTTTTACGTGTGTAACATCCAAAAGGTTACAATCGATAATTTTTTTTCCGAATGTAAATTCCAAAAAGTAACATTAGGAAAAATAAAACAGTACACTCGGAAAAAAAGGTATATCAATCTATCGAGCGCTATGCTATATGTTAGAATCTACTTAATCAAGTTATCCAAGGAATCTAGTTAGTTCTTGTGTGCATAAAATATGTGCAGGATCCTGAACAAAGCATGAGCACATCAAAGATGCTGAGAGTACATAAAAATGTCCCTATACCTTCTTTTTATGTCATGACACACCAAGAACAGTATAATTAAGTATCGATATTTAAAAAAAAAAGAAAGAAAAAAAAAAATAGGCTATCAGCGGGAATCGAACCCGGGTTGCTGCGTTAGTAGTCAAGTGCCCGCAACGAAAGACTAACGTTGCATTGCTGAAGGGAATTGTAATGAAAATTACTTTTAATACTATTGATATCGTAAAATATCCCAAGCAAAGTCACCATCGGACTGGAGGTTACATCCGGGAAAACCTTCAGGGTTACATTCGGGAATTTGTTTTACGAGTGTAACCTCCAAAAGGTTATTTTTTTTCCGAATGTAAATTCCAAAAAGTAACATAAGGAAAACTAAAACAGTATACTTGGAAAAAAAGGTATATCAATCTATCGAGCGCTATGCTCTATGTTAGAATCTACTTAATCAAGTTATCCAAGGAATCTAGTTAGTTCTTGTGTGCATAAAATATGTACAGGATCCTGAACAAAGCATGAGCACATCAAAGATGCTGAGAGTACATAAAAATGTCCCTATACCTTCTTTTTATGTCATGACACACCAAGAACAGTATAATTAAGTATCGATATTTTAAAAAAAAAATTAAGAAAAAAATAGGCTATCAGCAGGAATCGAACCCGGGTCGCTGCGTTAGTAGTCAAGTGCCCGCAACGAAAGACTAACGTGGCATTGCTGAAGGGAATTGTAATGAAAATTACTTTTAATACTATTGGTATCGTAAACTATCCCAAGCAAAGTCACCATCGGACTGGAGGTTACATTCGGGAAAAGCTTCAGGGTTACATTCGGGAATTTGTTTGACGAGTGTAACCTCCAAAAGGTTTTTTTTTTCCGAATGTAAATTCCAAAAAGTAACATTAAGAAAAATAAAACAGTATACTTGGAAAAAATAGGTATATCAATCTATCGAGCGCTATGCTCTATGTTAGAATCTACTTAATCAAGTTATCCAAGGAATCTAGTTAGTTCTTGTGTGCATAAAATATGTACAGGATCCTGAACAAAGCATGAGCACATCAAAGATGCTGAGAGTACATAAAAATGTCCCTATACCTTCTTTTTATGTCATGACACACCAAGAACAGTATAATTAAGTATCGATATTTAAAAAAAAATAAAGAAAAAAAAATAGGCTATCCGCGGGAATTGAACACGGGTCGCTGCGTTAGTAGTCAAGTGCCCGCAACGAAAGACTAACGTGGCATTGCTGAAGGGAATTGTAATGAAAATTACTTTTAATACTATTGGTATCGTAAACTATCCCAAGCAAAGTCACCATCGGACTGGAGGTTACATTCGGGAAAAGCTTCAGGGTTACATTCGGGAATTTGTTTTACGAGTGTAACCTCCAAAAGGTTACAATCGATAATTTTTTTTCCGAATGTAAATTCCAAAAAGTAACATTAGGAAAAATAAAACAGTATACTCGGAAAAAAAGGTATATCAATCTATCGAGCGCTATGCTCTATGTTAGAATCTACTTAATCAAGTTATCCAAGGAATCTAGTTAGTTCTTGTGTGCATAAAATATGTACAGGATCCTGAACAAAGCATGAGCACATCAAAGATGCTGAGAGTACATAAAAATGTCCCTATACCTTCTTTTTATGTCATGACACACCAAGAACAGTATAATTAAGTATCGATATTTAAAAAAAAAAAAAGAAAAAAAAATAGGCTATCAGCGGAAATCGAGCCCGGGTCGCTGCGTTAGTAGTCAAGTGCCCGCAACGAAAGACTAACGTGGCATTGCTGAAGGGAATTGTAATGAAAATTACTTTTAATACTATTGGTATCGTAAACTATCCCAAGCAAAGTCACCATCGGACTGGAGGTTACATTCGGGAAAAGCTTCAGGGTTACATTCGGGAATTTGTTTTACGAGTGTAACCTCCAAAAGGTTACAATCGATAATTTTTTTTCCGAATGTAAATTCCAAAAAGTAACATTAGGAAAAATAAAAGAGTATACT
The DNA here is from genome assembly GCF_932526225.1 of Nematostella vectensis. Lineage (NCBI taxonomy): Eukaryota > Metazoa > Cnidaria > Anthozoa > Actiniaria > Edwardsiidae > Nematostella > Nematostella vectensis. The sequence continues at coordinate 2,091,516 of NC_064038.1, read as the reverse complement.
CGGAAAAAAAGGTATATCAATCTATCGAGCGCTATGCTCTATGTTAGAATCTACTTAATCAAGTTATCCAAGGAATCTAGTTAGTTCTTGTGTGCATAAAATATGTACAGGATCCTGAACAAAGCATGAGCACATCAAAGATGCTGAGAGTACATAAAAATGTCCTTATACCTTCTTTTTATGTCATGACACACCAAGAACAGTATAATTAAGTATCGATATTTAAAAAAAAAATAAAGAAAAAAAATAGGCTATCAGCGGGAATGGAACCCGGGTCGCTGCGTTAGTAGTCAAGTGCCCGCAACGAAAGACTAACGTGGCATTGCTGAAGGGAATTGTAATGAAAATTACTTTTAATACTATTGGTATCGTAAACTATCCCAAGCAAAGTCACCATCGGACTGGAGGTTACATTCGGGAAAAGCTTCAGGGTTACATTCGGGAACTTGTTTTACGAGTGTAACCTCCAAAAGGTTACAATCGATAATTTTTTTTCCGAATGTAAATTCCAAAAAGTAACATTAGGAAAAATAAAACAGTATACTCGGAAAAAAAGGTATATCAATCTATCGAGCGCTATGCTCTATGTTAGAATCTACTTAATCAAGTTATCCAAGGAATCTAGTTAGTTCTTGTGTGCATAAAATATGTGCAGGATCCTGAACAAAGCATGAGCACTTCAAAGATGCTGAGAGTACATAAAAATGTCCCTATACCTTCTTTTTATGTCATGACACACCAAGAACAGTATAATTAAGTATCGATATTTAAAAAAAAAAAAAGAAAAAAAATAGGCTATCAGCGGAAATCGAGCCCGGGTCGCTGCGTTAGTAGTCAAGTGCCCGCAACGAAAGACTAACGTGGCATTGCTGAAGGGAATTGTAATGAAAATTACTTTTAATACTATTGGTATCGTAAACTATCCCAAGCAAAGTCACCATCGGACTGGAGGTTACATTCGGGAAAAGCTTCAGGGTTACATTCGGGAATTTGTTTTACTAGTGTAACCTCCAAAAGGTTACAATCGATAATTTTTTTTCCGAATGTAAATTCCAAAAAGTAACATTAGGAAAAATAAAACAGTATACTCGGAAAAAAAGGTATATCAATCTATCGAGCGCTATGCTCTATGTTAGAATCTACTTAATCAAGTTATCCAAGGAATCTAGTTAGTTCTTGTGTGCATAAAATATGTACAGGATCCTGAACAAAGCATGAGCACATCAAAGATGCTGAGAGTACATAAAAATGTCCCTATACCTTCTTTTTATGTCATGACACACCAAGAACAGTATAATTAAGTATCGATATTTAAAAAAAAAAATAAAGAAAAAGAATAGGCTATCAGCAGGAATCGAACCCGTGTCGCTGCGTTAGTAGTCAAGTGCCCGCAACGAAAGACTAACGTGGCATTGCTGAAGGGAATTGTAATGAAAATTACTTTTAATACTATTGGTATCGTAAACTATCCCAAGCAAAGTCACCATCGGACTGGAGGTTACATTCGGGAAAAGCTTCAGGGTTACATTCGGGAATTTGTTTTACGAGTGTAACCTCCAAAAGGTTACAATCGATAATTTTTTTTCCGAATGTAAATTCCAAAAAGTAACATTAGGAAAAATAAAACAGTATACTCGGAAAAAAAGGTATATCAATCTATCGAGCACTATGCTCTATGTTAGAATCTACTTAATGAAGTTATCCAAGAAATCTAGTTAGTTCTTGTGTGCATAAAATATGTACAGGATCCTGAACAAAGCATGAGCACATCAAAGATGCTGAGAGTACATAAAAATGTCCCTATACCTTCTTTTTATGTCATGACACACCAAGAACAGTATAATTAAGTATCGATATTTAAAAAAAAAAATAAAGAAAAAAAAATAGGCTATCAGCGGGAATCGAACCCGGGTCGCTGCGTTAGTAGTCAAGTGCCCGCAACGAAAGACTAACGTGGCATTGCTGAAAAGAATTGTAATGAAAATTACTTTTAATACTATTGGTATCGTAAACTATCCCAAGCAAAGTCACCATCGGACTGGAGGTTACATTCGGGAAAAGCTTCAGGGTTACATTCGGGAACTTGTTTTACGAGTGTAACCTTCAAAAGGTTACAATCGATAATTTTTTTTCCGAATGTAAATTCCAAAAAGTAACATTAGGAAAAATAAAACAGTATACTCGGAAAAAAAGGTATATCAATCTATCGAGCGCTATGCTCTATGTTAGAATCTACTTAATCAAGTTATCCAAGGAATCTAGTTAGTTCTTGTGTGCATAAAATATGTGCAGGATCCTGAACAAAGCATGAGCACTTCAAAGATGCTGAGAGTACATAAAAATGTCCCTATACCTTCTTTTTATGTCATGACACACCAAGAACAGTATAATTAAGTATCGATATTTTAAAAAAAAAAAAGAAAAAAAATAGGCTATCAGCGGAAATCGAGCCCGGGTCGCTGCGTTAGTAGTCAAGTGCCCGCAACGAAAGACTAACGTGGCATTGCTGAAGGGAATTGTAATGAAAATTACTTTTAATACTATTGGTATCGTAAACTATCCCAAGCAAAGTCACCATCGGACTGGAGGTTACATTCGGGAAAAGCTTCAGGGTTACATTCGGGAATTTGTTTTACTAGTGTAACCTCCAAAAGGTTACAATCGATAATTTTTTTTCCGAATGTAAATTCCAAAAAGTAACATTAGGAAAAATAAAACAGTATACTCGGAAAAAAAGGTATATCAATCTATCGAGCGCTATGCTCTATGTTAGAATCTACTTAATCAAGTTATCCAAGGAATCTAGTTAGTTCTTGTGTGCATAAAATATGTACAGGATCCTGAACAAAGCATGAGCACATCAAAGATGCTGAGAGTACATAAAAATGTCCCTATACCTTCTTTTTATGTCATGACACACCAAGAACAGTATAATTAAGTATCGATATTTAAAAAAAAAAATAAAGAAAAAGAATAGGCTATCAGCAGGAATCGAACCCGTGTCGCTGCGTTAGTAGTCAAGTGCCCGCAACGAAAGACTAACGTGGCATTGCTGAAGGGAATTGTAATGAAAATTACTTTTAATACTATTGGTATCGTAAACTATCCCAAGCAAAGTCACCATCGGACTGGAGGTTACATTCGGGAAAAGCTTCAGGGTTACATTCGGGAATTTGTTTTACGAGTGTAACCTCCAAAAGGTTACAATCGATAATTTTTTTTCCGAATGTAAATTCCAAAAAGTAACATTAGGAAAAATAAAACAGTATACTCGGAAAAAAAGGTATATCAATCTATCGAGCACTATGCTCTATGTTAGAATCTACTTAATGAAGTTATCCAAGAAATCTAGTTAGTTCTTGTGTGCATAAAATATGTACAGGATCCTGAACAAAGCATGAGCACATCAAAGATGCTGAGAGTACATAAAAATGTACCTATACCTTCTTTTTATGTCATGACACACCAAGAACAGTATAATTAAGTATCGATATTTAAAAAAAAATAAAGAAAAAAAATAGGCTATCAGCGGGAATCGAACCCGGGTTGCTGCGTTAGTAGTCAAGTGCCCGCAACGAAAGACTAACGTGGTATTGCTGAAGGGAATTGTAATGAAAATTACTTTTAATACTATTGGTATCGTAAACTATCCCAAGCAAAGTCACCATCAGACTGGAGGTTACATTCGGGAAAAGCTTCAGGGTTACATTCGGGAATTTGTATTACGAGTGTAACCTCCAAAAGGTTACAATCGATAATTTTTTTTCCGAATGTAAATTCCAAAAAGTAACATTAGGAAAAATAAAACAGTATACTCGGAAAAAAAGGTATATCAATCTATCGAGCGCTATGCTCTATGTTAGAATCTACTTAATCAAGTTATCCAAGGAATCTAGTTAGTTCTTGTGTTCATAAAATATGTACAGGATCCTGAACAAAGCATGAGCACATCAAAGATGCTGAGAGTACATAAAAATGTCCCTATACCTTCTTTTTATGTCATGACACACCAAGAACAGTATAATTAAGTATCGATATTAAAAAAAAAAAGAAAAAAAAATAGGCTATCAGCGGGGATTGAACCCGGGTCGCTGCGTTAGTAGTCAAGTGCCCGCAACGAAAGACTAACGTGGCATTGCTGAAGGGAATTGTAATGAAAATTACTTTTAATACTATTGGTATCGTAAACTATCCCAAGCAAAGTCACCATCGGACTGGAGGTTACATTCGGGAAAAGCTTCAGGGTTACATTCGGGAATTTGTTTTACGAGTGTAACCTCCAAAAGGTTACAATCGATAATTTTTTTTCCGAATGTAAATTCCAAAAAGTAACATTAGGAAAAATAAAACAGTATACTCGGAAAAAAAGGTATATCAATCTATCGAGCGCTATGCTCTATGTTAGAATCTACTTAATCAACTTATCCAAGGAATCTAGTTAGTTCTTGTGTGCATAAAATATGTGCAGGATCCTTAACAAAGCATGAGCACTTCAAAGATGCTGAGAGTACATAAAAATGTCCCTATACCTTCTTTTTATGTCATGACACACCAAGAACAGTATAATTAAGTATCGATATTTTAAAAAAAAAAAAAGAAAAAAAATAGGCTATCAGCGGGAATCGAACCCGGGTCGCTGCGTTAGTAGTCAAGTGCCCGCAACGAAAGACTAAAGTGGCATTGATGAAGGGAATTGTAATGAAAAGTACTTTTAATACTATTGGTATCGTAAACTATCCCAAGCAAAGTCACCATCGGACTGGAGGTTACATTCGGGAAAAGCTTCAGGGTTACATTCGGGAATTTGTTTTACGAGTGTAACCTCCAAAAGGTTACAATCGATAATTTTTTTTCCGAATGTAAATTCCAAAATGTAACATTAGGAAAAATAAAACAGTATACTCGGAAAAAAAGGTATATCAATCTATCGAGCGCTATGCTCTATGTTAGAATCTACTTAATGAAGTTATCCAAGGAATCTAGTTAGTTCTTGTGTGCATAAAATATGTACAGGATCCTGAACAAAGCATGAGCACATCAAAGATGCTGAGAGTACATAAAAATGTACGTATACCTTCTTTTTATGTCATGACACACCAAGAACAGTATAATTAAGTATCGATATTTAAAAAAAAAATAAAGAAAAAAAAATAGGCTATCAGCGGGAATCGAACCCGGGTAGCTGCGTTAGTAGTCAAGTGCCCGCAACGAAAGACTAACGTGGCATTGCTGAAGGGAATTGTAATGAAAATTACTTTTAATACTATTGGTATCGTAAACTATCCCAAGCAAAGTCACCATCAGACTGGAGGTTACATTTGGGAAAAGCTTCAGGGTTACATTCGGGAACTTGTTTTAAGAGTGTAACCTTCAAAAGGTTACAATCGATAATTTTTTTTCCGAATGTAAATTCCAAAAAGTAACATTAGGAAAAATAAAACAGTATACTCGGAAAAAAAGGTATATCAATCTATCGAGCGCTATGCTCTATGTTAGAATCTACTTAATCAAGTTATCCAAGGAATCTAGTTAGTTCTTGTGTGCATAAAATATGTGCAGGATCCTGAACAAAGCATGAGCACTTCAAAGATGCTGAGAGTACATAAAAATGTCCCTATACCTTCTTTTTATGTCATGACACACCAAGAACAGTATAATTAAGTATCGATATTTAAAAAAAAAAAAAGAAAAAAAAATAGGCTATCAGCGGAAATCGAGCCCGGGTCGCTGCGTTAGTAGTCAAGTGCCCGCAACGAAAGACTAACGTGGCATTGCTGAAGGGAATTGTAATGAAAATTACTTTTAATACTATTGGTATCGTAAACTATCCCAAGCAAAGTCACCATCGGACTGGAGGTTACATTCGGGAAAAGCTTCAGGGTTACATTCGGGAATTTGTTTTACGAGTGTAACCTCCAAAAGGTTACAATCGATAATTTTTTTTCCGAATGTAAATTCCAAAAAGTAACATTAGGAAAAATAAAACAGTATACTCGGAAAAAAAGGTATATCAATCTATCGAGCGCTATGCTCTATGTTAGAATCTACTTAATCAACTTATCCAAGGAATCTAGTTAGTTCTTGTGTGCATAAAATATGTACAGGATCCTGAACAAAGCATGAGCACATCAAAGATGCTGAGAGTACATAAAAATGTCCCTATACCTTCTTTTTATGTCATGACACACCAAGAACAGTATAATTAAGTATCGATTTAAAAAAAAAAAAATAAAGAAAAAGAATAGGCTATCAGCAGGAATCGAACCCGTGTCGCTGCGTTAGTAGTCAAGTGCCCGCAACGAAAGACTAACGTGGCATTGCTGAAGGGAATTGTAATGAAAATTACTTTTAATACTATTGGTATCGTAAACTATCCCAAGCAAAGTCACCATCGGACTGGAGGTTACATTCGGGAAAAGCTTCAGGGTTACATTCGGGAATTTGTTTTACGAGTGTAACCTCCAAAAGGTTACAATCGATAATTTTTTTTCCGAATGTAAATTCCAAAAAGTAACATTAGGAAAAATAAAACAGTATACTCGGAAAAAAAGGTATATCAATCTATCGAGCACTATGCTCTATGTTAGAATCTACTTAATAAAGTTATCCAAGAAATCTAGTTAGTTCTTGTGTGCATAAAATATGTACAGGATCCTGAACAAAGCATGAGCACATCAAAGATGCTGAGAGTACATAAAAATGTACCTATACCTTCTTTTTATGTCATGACACACCAAGAACAGTATAATTAAGTATCGATATTTAAAAAAAAATAAAGAAAAAAAATAGCTATCAGCGGGAATCGAACCCGGGTTGCTGCGTTAGTAGTCAAGTGCCCGCAACGAAAGACTAACGTGGTATTGCTGAAGGGAATTGTAATGAAAATTACTTTTAATACTATTGGTATCGTAAACTATCCCAAGCAAAGTCACCATCAGACTGGAGGTTACATTCGGGAAAAGCTTCAGGGTTACATTCGGGAATTTGTATTACGAGTGTAACCTCCAAAAGGTTACAATCGATAATTTTTTTTCCGAATGTAAATTCCAAAAAGTAACATTAGGAAAAATAAAACAGTATACTCGGAAAAAAAGGTATATCAATCTATCGAGCGCTATGCTCTATGTTAGAATCTACTTAATCAAGTTATCCAAGGAATCTAGTTAGTTCTTGTGTTCATAAAATATGTACAGGATCCTGAACAAAGCATGAGCACATCAAAGATGCTGAGAGTACATAAAAATGTCCCTATACCTTCTTTTTATGTCATGACACACCAAGAACAGTATAATTAAGTATCGATATTAAAAAAATAAATAAAAAAAAATAGGCTATCAGCGGGGATTGAACCCGGGTCGCTGCGTTAGTAGTCAAGTGCCCGCAACGAAAGACTAACGTGGCATTGCTGAAGGGAATTGTAATGAAAATTACTTTTAATACTATTGGTATCGTAAACTATCCCAAGCAAAGTCACCATCGGACTGGAGGTTACATTCGGGAAAAGCTTCAGGGTTACATTCGGGAATTTGTTTTACGAGTGTAACCTCCAAAAGGTTACAATCGATAATTTTTTTTCCGAATGTAAATTCCAAAAAGTAACATTAGGAAAAATAAAACAGTATACTCGGAAAAAAAGGTATATCAATCTATCGAGCGCTATGCTCTATGTTAGAATCTACTTAATCAACTTATCCAAGGAATCTAGTTAGTTCTTGTGTGCATAAAATATGTGCAGGATCCTTAACAAAGCATGAGCACTTCAAAGATGCTGAGAGTACATAAAAATGTCCCTATACCTTCTTTTTATGTCATGACACACCAAGAACAGTATAATTAAGTATCGATATTTAAAAAAAAAAAAAAGAAAAAAAATAGGCTATCAGCGGGAATCGAACCCGGGTCGCTGCGTTAGTAGTCAAGTGCCCGCAACGAAAGACTAACGTGGCATTGATGAAGGGAATTGTAATGAAAAGTACTTTTAATACTATTGGTATCGTAAACTATCCCAAGCAAAGTCACCATCGGACTGGAGGTTACATTCGGGAAAAGCTTCAGGGTTACATTCGGGAATTTGTTTTACGAGTGTAACCTCCAAAAGGTTACAATCGATAATTTTTTTTCCGAATGTAAATTCCAAAATGTAACATTAGGAAAAATAAAACAGTATACTCGGAAAAAAAGGTATATCAATCTATCGAGCGCTATGCTCTATGTTAGAATCTACTTAATCAAGTTATCCAAGGAATCTAGTTAGTTCTTGTGTGCATAAAATATGTACAGGATCCTGAACAAAGCATGAGCACATCAAAGATGCTGAGAGTACATAAAAATGTACCTATACCTTCTTTTTATGTCATGACACACCAAGAACAGTATAATTAAGTATCGATATTTAAAAAAAAAATAAAGAAAAAAAAATAGGCTATCAGCGGGAATCGAACCCGGGTAGCTGCGTTAGTAGTCAAGTGCCCGCAACGAAAGACTAACGTGGCATTGCTGAAGGGAATTGTAATGAAAATTACTTTTAATACTATTGGTATCGTAAACTATCCCAAGCAAAGTCACCATCAGACTGGAGGTTACATTCGGGAAAAGCTTCAGGGTTACATTCGGGAATTTGTTTTACGAGTGTAACCTCCAAAAGGTTACAATCGATAATTTTTTTTCCGAATGTAAATTCCAAAAAGTAACATTAGGAAAAATAAAACAGTATACTCGGAAAAAAAGGTATATCAATCTATCGAGCGCTATGCTCTATGTTAGAATCTACTTAATCAAGTTATCCAAGGAATCTAGTTAGTTCTTGTATTCATAAAATATGTACAGGATCCTGAACAAAGCATGAGCACATCAAAGATGCTGAGAGTATATAAAAATGTCCCTATACCTTCTTTTTATGTCATGACACACCAAGAACAGTATAATTAAGTATCTATATTTAAAAAAAAAATAAAGAAAAAAAAATAGGCTATCCGCGAGAATTGAACACGGGTCGCTGCGTTAGTAGTCAAGTGCCCGCAACGAAAGACTAACGTGGCATTGCTGAAGGGAATTGTAATGAAAATTACTTTTAATACTATTGGTATCGTAAACTATCACAAACAAAGTCACCATCAGACTGGAGGTTACATTCGGGAAAAGCTTCAGGGTTACATTCGGGAATTTGTTTTACGAGTGTAACCTCCAAAAGGTTACAATCGATAATTTTTTTTCCGAATGTAAATTCCAAAAAGTAACATTAGGAAAAACTAAAACAGTATACTCGGAAAAAAAGGTATATCAATCTATCGAGCGCTATGCTCTATGTTAGAATCTACGTAATCAAGTTATCCAAGGAATCTAGTTAGTTCTTGTGTTCATAAAATATGTACAGGATCCTGAACAAAGCATGAGCACATCAAAGATGCTGAGAGTACATAAAAATGTCCCTATACCTTCTTTTTATGTCATGACACACCAAGAACAGTATAATTAAGTATCTATATTTAAAAAAAAAATAAAGAAAAAAAAATAGGCTATCCGCGGGAATTGAACACGGGTCGCTGCGTTAGTAGTCAAGTGCCCGCAACGAAAGACTAACGTGGCATTGCTGAAGGGAATTGTAATGAAAATTACTTTTAATACTATTGGTATCGTAAACTATCCCAAGCAAAGTCACCATCGGACTGGAGGTTACATTCGGGAAAAGCTTCAGGGTTACATTCGGGAATTTGTTTTACGAGTGTAACATCCAAAAGGTTACAATCGATAATTTTTTTTCCGAATGTAAATTCCAAAAAGTAACATTAGGAAAAATAAAACAGTACACTCGGAAAAAAAAGGTATATCAATCTATCGAGCGCTATGCTCTATGTTAGAATCTACTTAATCAAGTTATCCAAGGAATCTAGTTAGTTCTTGTGTGCATAAAATATGTGCAAGATCCTTAACAAAGCATGAGCACATCAAAGATGCTGAAAGTACATAAAAATGTCCCTATACCTTCTTTTTATGTCATGACACACCAAGAACAGTATAATTAAGTATCGATATATAAAAAAAAAATAAAGAAAAAAAAATAGGCTATCAGCGGGAATCGAACCCGGGTTGCTGCGTTAGTAGTCAAGTGCCCGCAACGAAAGACTAACGTGGCATTGCTGAAGGGAATTGTAATGAAAATTACTTTTAATACTATTGGTATCGTAAACTATCCCAAGCAAAGTCACCATCGGACTGGAGGTTACATTCGGGAAAAGCTTCAGGGTTACATTCGGGAATTTGTTTTACGAGTGTAACCTCCAAAAGGTTATTTTTTTTTCCGAATGAAAATTCCAAAAAGTAACATTAGGAAAAATAAAACAGTATACTCGGAAAAAAAAGGTATATCAATCTATCGAGCGCTATGCTCTATGTTAGAATCTACTTAATCAAGTTATCCAAGGAATCTAGTTAGTTCTTGTGTGCATAAAATATGTACAGGATCCTGAACAAAGCATGAGCACATCAAAGATGCTGAGAGTACATAAAAATGTCCCTATACCTTCTTTTTATGTCATGAAACACCAAGAACAGTATAATTAAGTATCTATATTTAAAAAAAAAAGAAAGAAAAAAAAAATAGGCTATCAGCAGGAATCGAACCCGGGTCGCTGCGTTAGTAGTCAAGTGCCCGCAACGAAAGACTAACGTGGCATTGCTGAAGGGAATTGTATTGAAAATTACTTTTAATACTATTGGTATCGTAAACTATCCCAAGCAAAGTCACCATCGGACTGGAGGTTACATTCGGGAAAAGCTTCAGGGTTACATTCAGGAATTTGTTTTACGAGTGTAACCTCAAAAAGGTTACAATCGATAATTTTTTTTCCGAATGTAAATTCCAAAAAGTAACATTAGGAAAAATAAAACAGTATACTCGGAAAAAAAGGTATATCAATCTATTGAGAGCTATGCTCTATGTTAGAATCTACTTAATCAAGTTATCCAAGGAATCTAGTTAGTTCTTGTGTGCATAAAATATGTACAGGATCCTGAACAAAGCATGATCACATCAAAGATGCTGAGAGTACATAAAAATGTCCCTATACCTTCTTTTTATGTCATGACACACCAAGAACAGTATAATTAAGTATCGATATTTAAAAAAATTAAAGAAAAAAAAAAATAGGCTATCAGCGGGAATCGAACCCGGGTTGCTGCGTTAGTAGTCAAGTGCCCGCAACGAAAGACTAACGTGGCATTGCTGAAGGGAATTGTAATGAAAATTACTTTTAATACTATTGGTATCGTAAACTATCCCAAGCAAAGTCACCATCGGACTGGAGGTTACATTCGGGAAAAGCTTCAGGGTTACATTCGGGAATTTGTTTTACGAGTGTAACCTCCAAAAGGTTACAATTAAAAATTTTTTTCCGAATGTAAATTCCAAAAAGTAACATTAGGAAAAATAAAACAGTATACTCGGAAAAAAAGGTATATCAATCTATCGAGCGCTATGCTCTATGTTAGATTCTACTTAATCAAGTTATCCAAGGAATCTAGTTAGTTCTTGTGTTCATAAAATATGTACAGGATCCTGAACAAAGCATGAGCACATCAAAGATGCTGAGAGTACATAAAAATGTCCCTATACCTTCTTTTTTATGTCATGACACACCAAGAACAGTATAATTAAGTATCTATATTTAAAAAAAAAATAAAAAAAAAAAAGGCTATCAGCGGGAATTGAACCCGGGTCGCTGCGTTAGTAGTCAAGTGCCCGCAACGAAAGACTAACGTGGCATTGCTGAAGGGAATTGTAATAAAAATTACTTTTAATACTATTGGTATCGTAAAACTATCCCAAGCAAAGTCACCATCGGACTGGAGGTTACATTCGGGAAAAGCTTCAGGGTTACATTCGGGAATTTGTTTTACGAGTGTAACCTCCAAAAGGTTACAATCGATAATTTTTTTTTCCGAATGTAAATTCCAAAAAGTAAAATTAGGAAAAATAAAACAGTACACTCGGAAAAAAAGGTATATCAATCTATCGAGCGCTATGCCTATGTTAGAATCTACTTAATCAAGTTATCCAAGGAATCTAGTTAGTTCTTGTGTGCATAAAATATGTGCAGGATCCTGAACAAAGCATGAGCACATCAAAGATGCTGAGAGTACATAAAAATGTCCCTATACCTTCTTTTTATGTCATGACACACCAAGAACAGTATAATTAAGTATCTATATTTAAAAAAAAAATAAAGAAAAAAAAAATAGGGCTATCCGCGGGAATTGAACACGGGTCGCTGCGTTAGTAGTCAAGTGCCCGCAACGAAAGACTAACGTGGCATTGCTGAAGGGAATTGTAATGAAAATTACTTTTAATACTATTGGTATCGTAAACTATCCCAAGCAAAGTCACCATCGGACTGGAGGTTACATTCGGGAAAAGCTTCAGGGTTACATTCGGGAATTTGTTTTACGAGTGTACATCCAAAAGGTTACAATCGATAATTTTTTTTCGAATGTAAATTCCAAAAAGTAACATTAGGAAAAATAAAACAGTACACTCGGAAAAAAAAGGTATATCAATCTATCGAGCGCTATGCTCTATGTTAGAATCTACTTAATCAAGTTATCCAAGGAATCTAGTTAGTTCTTGTGTGCATAAAATATGTGCAAGATCCTTAACAAAGCATGAGCACATCAAAGATGCTGAAAGTACTTAAAAATGTCCCTATACCTTCTTTTTATGTCATGACACACCAAGAACAGTATAATTAAGTATCGATATATAAAAAAAAAAATAAAGAAAAAAAAATAGGCTATCAGCGGGAATCGAACCCGGGTTGCTGGCGTTAGTAGTCAAGTGCCCGCAACGAAAGACTAACGTGGCATTGCTGAAGGGAATTGTAATGAAAATTACTTTTAATACTATTGGTATCGTAAACTATCCCAAGCAAAGTCACCATCGGACTGGAGGTTACATTCGGGAAAAGCTTCAGGGTTACATTCGGGAATTTGTTTTACGAGTGTAACCTCCAAAAGGTTATTTTTTTTTCCGAATGAAAATTCCAAAAAGTAACATTAGGAAAAATAAAACAGTATACTCGGAAAAAAAGGTATATCAATCTATCGAGCGCTATGCTCTATGTTAGAATCTACTTAATCAAGTTATCCAAGGAATCTAGTTAGTTCTTGTGTGCATAAAATATGTACAGGATCCTGAACAAAGCATGAGCACATCAAAGATGCTGAGAGTACATAAAAATGTCCCTATACCTTCTTTTTATGTCATGAAACACCAAGAACAGTATAATTAAGTATCTATATTTAAAAAAAAAAGAAAGAAAAAAAAATAGGCTATCAGCAGGAATCGAACCCGGGTCGCTGCGTTAGTAGTCAAGTGCCCGCAACGAAAGACTAACGTGGCATTGCTGAAGGGAATTGTATTGAAAATTACTTTTAATACTATTGGTATCGTAAACTATCCCAAGCAAAGTCACCATCGGACTGGAGGTTACATTCGGGAAAAGCTTCAGGGTTACATTCAGGAATTTGTTTTACGAGTGTAACCTCAAAAAGGTTACAATCGATAATTTTTTTTCCGAATGTAAATTCCAAAAAGTAACATTAGGAAAAATAAAACAGTATACTCGGAAAAAAAGGTATATCAATCTATTGAGAGCTATGCTCTATGTTAGAATCTACTTAATCAAGTTATCCAAGGAATCTAGTTAGTTCTTGTGTGCATAAAATATGTACAGGATCCTGAACAAAGCATGATCACATCAAAGATGCTGAGAGTACATAAAAATGTCCCTATACCTTCTTTTTATGTCATGACACACCAAGAACAGTATAATTAAGTATCGATATTTAAAAAAAATTAAAGAAAAAAAAAATAGGCTATCAGCGGGAATCGAACCCGGGTTGCTGCGTTAGTAGTCAAGTGCCCGCAACGAAAGACTAACGTGGCATTGCTGAAGGGAATTGTAATGAAAATTACTTTTAATACTATTGGTATCGTAAACTATCCCAAGCAAAGTCACCATCGGACTGGAGGTTACATTCGGGAAAAGCTTCAGGGTTACATTCGGGAATTTGTTTTACGAGTGTAACCTCCAAAAGGTTACAATCTAAAAATTTTTTTCCGAATGTAAATTCCAAAAAGTAACATTAGGAAAAATAAAACAGTATACTCGGAAAAAAAGGTATATCAATCTATCGAGCGCTATGCTCTATGTTAGAATCTACTTAATCAAGTTATCCAAGGAATCTAGTTAGTTCTTGTGTTCATAAAATATGTACAGGATCCTGAACAAAGCATGAGCACATCAAAGATGCTGAGAGTACATAAAAATGTCCCTATACCTTCTTTTTTATGTCATGACACACCAAGAACAGTATAATTAAGTATCTATATTTAAAAAAAAAATAAAAAAAAAAAAGGCTATCAGCGGGAATTGAACCCGGGTCGCTGCGTTAGTAGTCAAGTGCCCGCAACGAAAGACTAACGTGGCATTGCTGAAGGGAATTGTAATAAAAATTACTTTTAATACTATTGGTATCGTAAACTATCCCAAGCAAAGTCACCATCGGACTGGAGGTTACATTCGGGAAAAGCTTCAGGGTTACATTCGGGAATTTGTTTTACGAGTGTAACCTCCAAAAGGTTACAATCGATAATTTTTTTTCCGAATGTAAATTCCAAAAAGTAAAATTAGGAAAAATAAAACAGTACACTCGGAAAAAAAGGTATATCAATCTATCGAGCGCTATGCCTTATGTTAGAATCTACTTAATCAAGTTATCCAAGGAATCTAGTTAGTTCTTGTGTGCATAAAATATGTGCAGGATCCTGAACAAAGCATGAGCACATCAAAGATGCTGAGAGTACATAAAAATGTCCCTATACCTTCTTTTTATGTCATGACACACCAATAACAGTACAATTAAGTATCGATATTTAAAAAAAAAAATAAAGAAAAAAATAGGCTATCAGCAGGAATCGAACCCGGGTCGCTGCGTTAGTAGTCAAGTGCCCGCAACGAAAGACTAACGTGGCATTGCTAAGGCAATTGTAATGAAATATACTTTTAATACTATTGGTATCGTAAACTATCCAAAGCAAAGTCACCATCGGACTGGAGGTTACATTCGGGAAAACCTTCAGGGTTACATTCGGGAATTTGTTTTACGAGTGTAACCTCCAAAAGGTTATTTTTTTTCCGAATGTAAATTCCAAAAAGTAACATTAGGAAAAATAAAACAGTATACTCGGAAAAAAAGGTATATCAATCTATCGAGCGCTATCCTCTATGTTAGAATCTACTTAATCAAGTTATCCAAGGAATCTAGTTAGTTCTTGTGTTCATAAAATATGTACAGGATCCTGAACAAAGCATGAGCACATCAAAGATGCTGAGAGTACATAAAAATGTCCCTATACCTTCTTTTTATGTCATGACACACCAAGAACAGTATAATTAAGTATCGATATTTTAAAAAAAAATAAAGAAAAAAATAGGCTATCAGCAGGAATCGAACCCGGGTCGCTGCGTTAGTAGTCAAGTGCCCGCAACGAAAGACTAACGTGGCATTGCTGAAGGGAATTGTAATGAAAATTACTTTTAATACTATTGGTATCGTAAACTATCCCAAGCAAAGTCACCATCGGACTGGAGGTTACATTCGGGAAAAGCTTCAGGGTTACATTCGGGAATTTGTTTTACGAGTGTAACCTCCAAAAGGTTTTTTTTTCCGAATGTAAATTCCAAAAAGTAACATTAAGAAAAATAAAACAGTATACTTGAAAAAAAAAAGGTATATCAATCTATCGAGCGCTATGCTCTATGTTAGAATCTACTTAATCAAGTTATCCAAGGAATCTAGTTAGTTCTTGTGTGCATAAAATATGTACAGGATCCTGAACAAAGCATGAGCACATCAAAGATGCTGAGAGTACATAAAAATTTCCTTATACCTTCTTTTTATGTCATGACACACCAAGAACAGTATAATTAAGTATCGATATTTAAAAAAAAAAATAAAGAAACAAAATAGGCTATCAGCGGGAATCGAACCCGGGTCGCTGCGTTAGTAGTCAAGTGCCCGCAACGAAAGACTAACGTGGCATTGCTGAAGGGAATTGTAATGAAAATTACTTTTAATACTATTGATATCGTAAAATATCCCAAGAAAAGTCACCATCGGACTGGAGGTTACATTCGGGAAAACCTTCAGGGTTACATTCGGGAATTTGTTTTACGAGTGTAACCACCAAAAGGTTTTTTTTTCCCAATGTAAATTCCAAAAAGTAACATTAAGAAAAATAAAACAGTATACTTGGAAAAAAAAGGTATATCAATCTATCGAGCGCTATGCTCTATGTTAGAATCTACTTAATCAAGTTATCCAAGGAATCTAGTTAGTTCTTGTGTGCATAAAATATGTACAGGATCCTGAACAAAGCATGAGCACATCAAAGACGCTGAGAGTACATAAAAATGTCCCTATACCTTCTTTTTATGTCATGACACACCAAGAACAGTAAAATTAAGTATCGATATTTAAAATAAAAATAAAGAAAAAGAATAGGCTATCAGCAGGAATCGAACCCGGGTCGCTGCGTTAGTAGTCAAGTGCCCGCAACGAAAGACTAACGTGGCATTGCTGAAGGGAATTGTAATGAAAATTACTTTTAATACTATTGGTATCGTAAACTATCCCAAGCAAAGTCACCATCGGACTGGAGGTTACATTCGGGAAAAGCTTCAGGGTTACATTCGGGAATTTGTTTTACGAGTGTAACCTCCAAAAGGTTACAATCGATAATTTTTTTTCCGAATGTAAATTCCAAAAAGTAACATTAGGAAAAATAAAACAGTATACTCGGAAAAAAAGGTATATCAATCTATCGAGCGCTATGCTCTATGTTAGAATCTACTTAATCAAGTTATCCAAGGAATCTAGTTAGTTCTTGTGTGCATAAAATATGTACAGGATCCTGAACAACGCATGAGCACATCAAAGATGCTGAGAGTACATAAAAATGTCCCTATACCTTCTTTTTATGTCATGACACACCAAGAACAGTATAATTAAGTATCGATATTTAAAAAAAAAATAAAGAAAAAAAAATAGGCTATCAGCGGGAATCGAACCCGGGTTGCTGTGTTAGTAGTCTAGTGCCCACAACGAAAGACTAACGTGGCATTGCTGAAGGGAATCGTAATGAAAATTACTTTTAATACTATTGGTATCGTAAACTATCCCAAGCAAAGTCACCATCGGACTGGAGGTTACATTCGGGAAAAGCTTCAGGGTTACATTCGGGAATTTGTTTTACGAGTGTAACCTCCAAAAGGTTACAATCGTTAATTTTTTTTCCGAATGTAAATTCCAAAAAGTAACATTAGGAAAAATAAAACAGTATACTCGGAAAAAAAGGTATATCAATCTATCGAGCGCTATGCTCTATGTTAGAATCTACTTAATCAAGTTATCCAAGGAATCTAGTTAGTTCTTGTGTGCATAAAATATGTGCAGGATCCTGAACAAAGCATGAGCACTTCAAAGATGCTGAGAGTACATAAAAATGTCCCTATACCTTCTTTTTATGTCATGACACACCAAGAACAGTATAATTAAATATCGATATTTAAAAAAAAACAAAACAAAAAAGAATAGGCTATCAGCGGGAATCGAACCCGGGTCGCTGCGTTAGTAGTCAAGTGCCCGCAACGAAAGACTAACGTGGCATTGCTGAAGGGAATTGTAATGAAAATTACTTTTAATACTATTGGTATCGTAAACTATCCCAAGCAAAGTCACCATCGGACTGGAGGTTACATTCGGGAATAGCTTCAGGGTTACATTCGTGAATTTGTTTTACGAGTGTAACCTCCAAAAGGTTACAATCGATAATTTTTTTTCCGAATGTAAATTCCAAAAAGTAACATTAGGAAAAATAAAACAGTATACTCGGAAAAAAAGGTATATCAATCTATCGAGCGCTATGCTCTATGTTAGAATCTACTTAATCAAGTTATCCAAGGAATCTAGTTAGTTCTTGTGTTCATAAAATATGTACAGGATCCTGAACAAAGCATGAGCACATCAAAGATGCTGAGAGTACATAAAAATGTCCCTATACCTTCTTTTTATGTCATGACACACCGAGAACAGTATAATTAAGTATCGTTATTAAAACAAAAAAGAAAGAAAAAAATAGGCTATCAGCGGGAATCGAACCCGGGTTGCTGCGTTAGTAGTCAAGTGCCCGCAACGAAAGACTAACGTTGCATTGCTGAAGGGAATTGTAATGAAAATTACTTTAATTACTATTGATATCGTAAAATATCCCAAGCAAAGTCACCATCGGACTGGAGGTTACATTCGGGAAAACCTTCAGGGTTACATTCGGGAATTTGTTTTACGAGTGTAACCTCCAAAAGGTTATTTTTTTTCCGAATGTAAATTCCAAAAAGTAACATTAGGAAAAATAAAACAGTATACTTGGAAAAAAAGGTATATCAATTTATCGAGCGCTATGCTCTATGTTAGAATCTACTTAATCAAGTTATCCAAGGAATCTAGTTAGTTCTTGTGTGCATAAAATATGTACAGGATCCTGAACAAAGCATGAGCACATCAAAGATGCTGAGAGTACATAAAAATGTCCCTATACCTTCTTTTTATGTCATGACACACCAAGAACAGTATAATTAAGTATCTATATTTAAAAAAAAATAAAGAAAAAAAAATAGGCTATCAGCGGGAATTGATCCCGGGTCGCTGCGTTAGTAGTCAAGTGCCCGCAACGAAAGACTAACGTGGCATTGCTGAAGGGAATTGTAATGAAAATTACTTTTAATACTATTGGTATCGTAAACTATCCCAAGCAAAGTCACCATCGGACTGGAGGTTACATTCGGGAAAAGCTTCAGGGTTACATTCGGGAATTTGTTTTACGAGTGTAACCTCCAAAAGGTTACAATCGATAATTGTTTTTCCGAATGTAAATTCCAAAAAGTAACATTAGGAAAAAAAAAACAGTACACTCGGAAAAAAAGGTATATCAATCTATCGAGCGCTATGCTCTAGGTTAGAATCTACTTAATCAAGTTATCCAAGGAATCTAGTTAGTTCTTGTGTGCATAAAATATGTGCAGGATCCTGAACAAAGCATGAGCACCTCAAAGATGCTGAGAGTACATAAAAATGTCCCTATACCTTCTTTTTATGTCATGACACACCAAGAACAGTATAATTAAGTATCGATTTAAAAAAAAAAAAATAAAGAAAAAAAATAGGCTATCAGCGGGAATCGAACCCGGGTCGCTGCGTTAGTAGTCAAGTGCCCGCAACGAAAGACTAACGTGGCATTGCTGAAGGGAATTGTAATGAAAATTACTTTTAATACTATTGGTATCGTAAACTATCCCAAGCAAAGTCACCATCGGACTGGAGGTTACATTCGGGAAAAGCTTCAGGGTTACATTCGGGCATTTGTTTTACGAGTGTAACCTCCAAAAGGTTACAATCGATAATTTTTTTTCCGAATGTAAATTCCAAAAAGTAACATTAGGAAAAATAAAACAGTATACTCGGAAAAAAAGGTATATCAATCTATCGAGCGCTATGCTCTATGTTAGAATCTACTTAATCAAGTTATCCAAGGAATCTAGTTAGTTCTTGTGTGCATAAAATATGTACAGGATCCTGAACAAAGCATGAGCACATCAAAGATGCTGAGAGTACATAAAAATGTCCCTATACCTTCTTTTTATGTCATGACACACCAAGAACAGTATAATTAAGTATCGATATTTAAAAAAAAAAATAAAGAAAAAAAATAGGCTATCACGGGGAATCGAACCCGGGTCGCTGCGTTAGTAGTCAAGTGCCCGCAACGAAAGACTAACGTGGCATTGCTGAAGGGAATTGTAATGAAAATTACTTTTAATACTATTGGTATCGTAAACTATCCCAAGCAAAGTCACCATCGGACTGGAGGTTACATTCGGGAAAAGCTTCAGGGTTACATTCGGGAATTTGTTTTACGAGTGTAACCTCCAAAAGGTTACAATCGATAATTTTTTTTCCGAATGTAAATTCCAAAAAGTAACATTAGGAAAAATAAAACAGTATACTCGGAAAAAAAGGTATATCAATCTATCGAGCGCTATGCTCTATGTTAGAATCTACTTAATCAAGTTATCCAAGGAATCTAGTTAGTTCTTGTGTGCATAAAATATGTACAGGATCCTGAACAAAGCATGAGCACATCAAAGATGCTGAGAGTACATAAAAATGTCCCTATACCTTCTTTTTATGTCATGACACACCAAGAACAGTATAATTAAGTATCGATATTTAAAAAAAAAAAAGAAAGAAAAATAATAGGCTATCAGCGGGAATCGAACCCGGGTCGCTGCGTTAGTAGTCAAGTGCCCGCAACGAAAGACTAACGTGGTATTGCTGAAGGGAATTGTAATGAAAATTACTTTTAATACTATTGGTATCGTAAACTATCCCAAGCAAAGTCACCATCGGACTGGAGGTTACATTCGGGAAAAGCTTCAGGGTTACATTCGGGAATTTGTTTTACGAGTGTAACCTCCAAAAGGTTACAATCGATAATTTTTTTTCCGAATGTAAATTCCAAAAAGTCTCATTAGGAAAAATAAAACAGTATACTCGGAAAAAAGGTATATCAATCTATCGAGCGCTATGCTCTATGTTAGAATCTACTTAATCAAGTTATCCAAGAAATCTAGTTCTTGTGTGCATAAAATATGTACAGGAACCTGAACAAAGCATGAGCACATCAAAGATGCTGAGAGTACATAAAAATGTCCCTATACCTTCTTTTTATGTCATGCCACACCAAGAACAGTATAATTAAGTATCGATATTTAAAAAAAAAATAAAGAAAAAAAAATAGGCTATCAGCGGGAATCGAACCCGGGTCGCTGCGTTAGTAGTCAAGTGCCCGCAACGAAAGACTAACGTGGCATTGCTGAAGGGAATTGTAATGAAAATTACTTTTAATACTATTGGTATCGTAAACAATCCCAAGCAAAGTCACCATCGGACTGGAGGTTACATTCGGGAAAAGCTTCAGGGTTACATTCGGGAATTTGTTTTACGAGTGTAACCTCCAAAAGGTTACAATCGATAATTTTTTTTCCGAATGTAAATTCCAAAAAGTCTCATTAGGAAAAATAAAACAGTATACTCGGAAAAAAAGGTATATCAATCTTTCGAGCGCTATGCTCTATGTTAGAATCTACTTAATCATGTTATCCAAGGAATCTAGTTAGTTCTTGTGTGCATAAAATATGTGCAGGATCCTGAACAAAGCATGAGCACATCAAAGATGCTGAGAGTACATAAAAATGTCCCTATACCTTCTTTTTATGTCATGACACACCAAGAACAGTATAATTAAGTATCGATATTTAAAAAAAAAAATAAAGAAACAAAAATAGGCTATCAGCGGGAATCGAACCCGGGTCGCTGCGTTAGTAGTCAAGTGGCCGCAACGAAAGACTAACGTGACATTGCTGAAGGGAATTGTAATGAAAATTACTTTTAATACTATTGGTATCGTAAACTATCCCAAGCAAAGTCACCATCGGACTGGAGGTTACATTCGGGAAAAGCTTCAGGGTTACATTCGGGAATTTGTTTTACGAGTGTAACCTCCAAAAGGTTACAATCGATAATTTTTTTTCCGAATGTAAATTCCAAAAAGGAACATTAAGAAAAATAAAACAGTATACTCGGAAAAAAAGGTATATCAATCTATCGAGCGCTATGCTCTATGTTAGAATCTACTTAATCAAGTTATCCAAGGAATCTAGTTAGTTCTTGTGTGCATAAAATATGTACAGGATCCTGAACAAAGCATGAGCACATCAAAGATGCTGAGAGTACATAAAAATGTCCCTATACCTTCTTTTTATGTCATGACACACCAAGAACAGTATAATTAAGTATCGATTTAAAAAAAAATAAATAAAGAAAAAAAAATAGGCTATCAGCGTGAATCGAACCCGGGTCGCTGCGTTAGTAGTCAAGTGCCCGCAACGAAAGACTAACGTGGCATTGCTGAAGGGAATTGAAATGAAAATTACTTTTAATACTATTGGTATCGTAAACTATCCCAACCAAAGTCACCATCGGACTGGAGGTTACATTCGGGAAAAGCTTCAGGGTTACATTCGGGAATTTGTTTTACGAGTGTAACCTCCAAAAGGTTACAATCGATAATTTTTTTTCCAAATGTAAATTCCAAAAAGGAACATTAGGAAAAATAAAACAGTATACTCGGAAAAAAAGGTATATCAATCTATCGAGCGCTATGCTCTATGTTAGAATCTACTTAATCAAGTTATCCAAGGAATCTAGTTAGTTCTTGTGTGCATAAAATATGTACAGGATCCTGAACAAAGCATGAGCACATCAAAGATGCTGAGAGTACATAAAAATGTCCCTATACCTTCTTTTTATGTCATGACACACCAAGAACAGTATAATTAAGTATCTATATTTAAAAAAAAAATAAAGAAAAAAAAATAGGCTATCAGCGGGAATTGAACCCGGGTCGCTGCGTTAGTAGTCAAGTGCCCGCAACGAAAGACTAACGTGGCATTGCTGAAGGGAATTGTAATGAAAATTACTTTTAATACTATTGGTATCGTAAACTATCCCAAGCAAAGTCACCATCGGACTGGAGGTTACATTCGGGAAAAGCTTCAGGGTTACATTCGGGAATTTGTTTTACGAGTGTAACCTCCAAAAGGTTACAATCGATAATTTTTTTTCCGAATGTAAATTCCAAAAAGTAACATTAGGAAAGTAAAACAGTATACTCGGAAAAAAAGGTATATCAATCTATCGAGCGCTATGCTCTATGTTAGAATCTACTTAATCAAGTTATCCAAGGAATCTAGTTAGTTCTTGTGTGCATAAAATATGTGCAGGATCCTGAACAAAGCATGAGCACATCAAAGATGCTGAGAGTACATAAAAATGTCCCTATACCTTCGTTTTATGTCATGACACACCAAGAACAGTATAATTAAGTATCGATATTTAAAAAAAAAAGAAAGAAAGAAAATAGGCTATCAGCGGGAATCGAACCCGGGTCGCTGCGTTAGTAGTCAAGTGCCCGCAACGAAAGACTAACGTGGCATTGCTGAAGGGAATTGTAATGAAAATTACTTTTAATACTATTGGTATCGTATACTATCCCAAGCAAAGTCACCATCGGACTGGAGGTTACATTCGGGAAAAGCTTCAGGGTTACATTCGGGAATTTGTTTTACGAGTGTAACCTCCAAAAGGTTACAATCGATAATTTTTTTTCCGAATGTAAATTCCAAAAAGTAACATTAGGAAAAATAAAACAGTATACTCGGAAAAAAAGGTATATCAATCTATCGAGCGCTATGCTCTATGTTAGAATCTACTTAATCAAGTTATCCAAGGAATCTAGTTAGTTCTTGTGTGCATAAAATATGTACAGGATCCTGAACAAAGCATGAGCACATCAAAGATGCTGAGAGTACATAAAAATGTCCCTATACCTTCTTTTTATGTCATGACACACCAAGAACAGTATAATTAAGTATCGATATTTAAAAAAAAAAGAAAGAAGAAAAAATAGGCTATCAGCGGGAATCGAACCCGGGTCGCTGCGTTAGTAGTCAAGTGCCCGCAACGAAAGACTAACGTGGCATTGCTGAAGGGAATTGAAATGAAAATTACTTTTAATACTATTGGTATCGTAAACTATCCCAACCAAAGTCACCATCGGACTGGAGGTTACTTTCGGGAAAAGCTTCAGGGTTACATTCGGGAATTTGTTTTACGAGTGTAACCTCCAAAAGGTTACAAATGATAATTGTTTTTCCGAATGTAATTTCCAAAAAGTAACATTAGGAAAAATAAAACAGTATACTCGGAAAAAAGGTATATCAATCTATCGAGCGCTATGCTCTATGTTAGAATCTACTTAATCAAGTTATCCAAGGAATCTAGTTAGTTCTTGTGTGCATAAAATATGTACAGGATCCTGAACAAAGCATGAGCACATCAAAGATGCTGAGAGTACATAAAAATGTCCCTATACCTTCTTTTTATGTCATGACACACCAAGAACAGTATAATTAAGTATCGATATTTAAAAAAAAAAATAAAGAAAAAAAAATAGGCTATCAGCGGGAATCGAACCCGGGTCGCTGCGTTAGTAGTCAAGTGCCCGCAACGAAAGACTAACGTGGCATTGCTGAAGGGAATTGTAATGAAAATTACTTTTAATACTATTGGTATCGTAAACTATCCCAAGCAAAGTCACCATCGGACTGGAGGTTACATTCGGGAAAAGCTTCAGGGTTACATTCGGGAATTTGTTTTACGAGTGTAACCTCCAAAAGGTTACAATCAAAAATTTTTTTCCGAATGTAAATTCCAAAAAGGAAAATTAGGAAAAATAAAACAGTATACTCGGAAAAAAAGGTATATCAATCTATCGAGCGCTATGCTCTATGTTAGAATCTACTTAATCAAGTTATCCAAGGAATCTAGTTAGTTCTTGTGTGCATAAAATATGTTCAGGATCCTGAACAAAGCATGAGCACATCAAAGATGCTGAGAGTACATAAAAATGTCCCTATACCTTCTTTTTATGTCATGACACACCAAGAACAGTATAATTAAGTATCGATTTAAAAAAAAATAAAGAAAAAAAAATAGGCTATCAGCGGGAATCGAACCCGGGTGGCTGCGTTAGTAGTCAAGTGCCCGCAACGAAAGACTAACGTGGCATTGCTGAAGGGAATTGTAATGAAAATTACTTTTAATACTATTGGTATCGTAAACTATCCCAACCAAAGTCACCATCGGACTGGAGGTTACATTCGGGAAAAGCTTCAGGGTTACATTCGGGAATTTGTTTTACGAGTGTAACCTCCAAAAGGTTACAATCGATAATTTTTTTTCCGAATGTAAATTCCAAAAAGTAACATTAGGAAAGTAAAACAGTATACTCGGAAAAAAAGGTATATCAATCTATCGAGCTCTATGTTAGAATCTACTTAATCAAGTTATCCAAGGAATCTAGTTAGTTCTTGTGTGCATAAAATATGTGCAGGATCCTAAACAAAGCATGAGCACATCAAAGATGCTGAGAGTACATAACAATGTCACTATACCTACTTTTTATGTCATGACACACCAAGAACAGTATAATTAAGTATCGATATTTAAAAAAAAAAAATAAAGAAAAAAAATAGGCTATCAGCGGGAATCGAACCCGTGTCGCTGCGTTAGTAGTCAAGTGCCCGCAACGAAAGACTAACGTGGCATTGCTGAAGGGAATTGTAATGAAAATTACTTTTAATACTATTGGTATCGTAAACTATCCCAAGCAAAGTCACCATCGGACTGGAGGTTACATTCGGGAAAAGCTTCAGGGTTACATTCGGGAATTTGTTTTACGAGTGTAACCTCCAAAAGGTTACAATCGATAATGTTTTTTCCGAATGTAAATTCCAAAAAGTCTCATTAGGAAAAATAAAACAGTATACTCGGAAAAAAAGGTATATCAATCTATCGAGCGCTATGCTCTATGTTAGAATCTACTTAATCATGTTATCCAAGGAATCTAGTTAGTTCTTGTGTGCATAAAATATGTGCAGGATCCTGAACAAAGCATGAGCACATCAAAGATGCTGAGAGTACATAAAAATGTCCCTATACCTTCTTTTTATGTCATGACACACCAAGAACAGTATAATTAAGTATCGATATTTAAAAAAAAAGAAAGAAAAAAAATAGGCTATCAGCGGGAATCGAACCCGGGTCGCTGCGTTAGTAGTCAAGTGCCCGCAACGAAAGACTAACGTGGCATTGCTGAAGGGAATTGAAATGAAAATTACTTTTAATACTATTGGTATCGTAAACTATCAACCAAAGTCACCATCGGACTGGAGGTTACTTTCGGGAAAAGCTTCAGGGTTACATTCGGGAACTTGTTTTACGAGTGTAACCTCCAAAAGGTTACAATCGATAATTGTTTTTCCGAATGTAAATTCCAAAAAGTAATATTAGGAAAAATAAAACAGTATACTCGGAAAAAAGGTATATCAATCTATCGAGCGCTATGCTCTATGTTAGAATCTACTTAATCAAGTTATCCAAGGAATCTAGTTAGTTCTTGTGTGCATAAAATATGTACAGGATCCTGAACAAAGCATGAGCACATCAAAGATGCTGAGAGTACATAAAAATGTCCCTATACCTTCTTTTTATGTCATGACACACCAAGAACAGTATAATTAAGTATCGATTTAAAAAAAAATAAAGAAAAAAAAATAGGCTATCAGCGGGAATCGAACCCGGGTGGCTGCGTTAGTAGTCAAGTGCCCGCAACGAAAGACTAACGTGGCATTGCTGAAGGGAATTGTAATGAAAATTACTTTTAATACTATTGGTATCGTAAACTATCCCAAGCAAAGTCACCATCGGACTGGAGGTTACATTCGGGAAAAGCTTCAGGGTTACATTCGGGAATTTGTTTTACGAGTGTAACCTCCAAAAGGTTACAATCGATAATTTTTTTTCCGAATGTAAATTCCAAAAAGTAACATTAGGAAAGTAAAACAGTATACTCGGAAAAAAAGGTATATCAATCTATCGAGCTCTATGTTAGAATCTACTTAATCAAGTTATCCAAGGAATCTAGTTAGTTCTTGTGTGCATAAAATATGTGCAGGTTCCTAAACAAAGCATGAGCACATCAAAGATGCTGAGAGTACATAACAATGTCACTATACCTACTTTTTATGTCATGACACACCAAGAACAGTATAATTAAGTATCGATATTTAAAAAAAAAATAAAGAAAAAAAATAGGCTATCAGCGGGAATCGAACCCGTGTCGCTGCGTTAGTAGTCAAGTGCCCGCAACGAAAGACTAACGTGGCATTGCTGAAGGGAATTGTAATGAAAATTACTTTTAATACTATTGGTATCGTAAACTATCCCAAGCAAAGTCACCATCGGACTGGAGGTTACATTCGGGAAAAGCTTCAGGGTTACATTCGGGAATTTGTTTTACGAGTGTAACCTCCAAAAGGTTACAATCGATAATGTTTTTTCCGAATGTAAATTCCAAAAAGTCTCATTAGGAAAAATAAAACAGTATACTCGGAAAAAAAGGTATATCAATCTATCGAGCGCTATGCTCTATGTTAGAATCTACTTAATCATGTTATCCAAGGAATCTAGTTAGTTCTTGTGTGCATAAAATATGTGCAGGATCCTGAACAAAGCATGAGCACATCAAAGATGCTGAGAGTACATAAAAATGTCCCTATACCTTCTTTTTATGTCATGACACACCAAGAACAGTATAATTAAGTATCGATATTTAAAAAAAAAAGAAAGAAAAAAAATAGGCTATCAGCGGGAATCGAACCCGGGTCGCTGCGTTAGTAGTCAAGTGCCCGCAACGAAAGACTAACGTGGCATTGCTGAAGGGAATTGTAATGAAAATTACTTTTAATACTATTGGTATCGTAAACTATCCCAAGCAAAGTCACCATCGGACTGGAGGTTACATTCGGGAAAAGCTTCAGGGTAACATTCGGGAATTTGTTTTACGAGTGTAACCTCCAAAAGGTTACAATCGATAATTTGTTTTCCGAATGTAAATTCCAAAAAGTAACATTAGGAAAATAAAACAGTATACTCGGAAAAAAAGGTATATAAATCTTTCGAGCGCTATGCTCTATGTTAGAATCTACTTAATCAAGTTATCCAAGGAATCTAGTTAGTTCTTGTGTGCATAAAATATGTGCAGGATCCTGAACAAAGCATGAGCACATCAAAGATGCTGAGAGTACATAAAAATGTCCCTATACCTTCTTTTGATGTCATGACACACCAAGAACAGTATAATTAAGTATCGATATTTAAAAAAAAAGAAAGAAAAAAAATAGGCTATCAGCGGGAATCGAACCCGGGTCGCTGCGTTAGTAGTCAAGTGCCCGCAACGAAAGACTAACGTGGCATTGCTGAAGGGAATTGAAATGAAAATTACTTTTAATACTATTGGTATCGTAAACTATCCCAACCAAAGTCACCATCGGACTGAAGGTTACATTCGGGAAAAGCTTCAGGGTTACATTCGGGAATTTGTTTTACGAGTGTAACCTCCAAAAGGTTACAATCGATAATTTTTTTTCCGAATGTAAATTCCAAAAAGGAACATTAGAATAAATAAAACAGTATACTCGGAAAAAAAGGTATATCAATCTATCGAGCGCTATGCTCTATGTTAGAATCTACTTAATCAAGTTATCCAAGGAATCTAGTTAGTTCTTGTGTGCATAAAATATGTACAGGATCCTGAACAAAGCATGAGCACATCAAAGATGCTGAGAGTACATAAAAATGTCCCTATACCTTCTTTTTATGTCATGACACACCAAGAACAGTATAATTAAGTATCGATTTAAAAAAAAATAAATAAAGAAAAAAAAATAGGCTATCAGCGGGAATCGAACCCGGGTCGCTGCGTTAGTAGTCAAGTGCCCGCAACGAAAGACTAACGTGGTATTGCTGAAGGGAATAGTAATGAAAATTACTTTTAATACTATTGGTATCGTAAACTATCCCAAGCAAAGTCACCATCGGACTGGAGGTTACATTCGGGAAAAGCTTCAGGGTTACATTCGGGAATTTGTTTTACGAGTGTAACCTCCAAAAGGTTACAATCGATAATTTTTTTTCCGAATGTAAATTCCAAAAAGTAACATTAGGAAAGTAAAACAGTATACTCGGAAAAAAAGGTATATCAATCTATCGAGCGCTATGCTCTATGTTAGAATCTACTTAATCAAGTTATCCAAGGAATCTAGTTAGTTCTTGTGTGCATAAAATATGTACAGGATCCTGATCAAAGCATGAGCACATCAAAGATGCTGAGAGTACATAAAAATGTCCCTATACCTTCTTTTTATGTCATGACACACCAAGAACAGTATAATTAAGTATCGATATTTAAAAAAAAAAGAAAGAAGAAAAAATAGGCTATCAGCGGGAATCGAACCCGGGTCGCTGCGTTAGTAGTCAAGTGCCCGCAACGAAAGACTAACGTGGCATTGCTGAAGGGAATTGAAATGAAAATTACTTTTAATACTATTGGTATCGTAAACTATCCCAACCAAAGTCACCATCGGACTGGAGGTTACTTTCGGGAAAAGCTTCAGGGTTACATTCGGGAATTTGTTTTACGAGTGTAACCTCCAAAAGGTTACAAATGATAATTGTTTTTCCGAATGTAAATTCCAAAAAGTAACATTAGGAAAAATAAAACAGTATACTCGGAAAAAAGGTATATCAATCTATCGAGCGCTATGCTCTATGTTAGAATCTACTTAATCAAGTTATCCAAGGAATCTAGTTAGTTCTTGTGTGCATAAAATATGTACAGGATCCTGAACAAAGCATGAGCACATCAAAGATGCTGAGAGTACATAAAAATGTCCCTATACCTTCTTTTTATGTCATGACACACCAAGAACAGTATAATTAAGTATCGATATTTAAAAAAAAAAATAAAGAAAAAAAAATAGGCTATCAGCGGGAATCGAACCCGGGTGGCTGCGTTAGTAGTCAAGTGCCCGCAACGAAAGACTAACGTGGCATTGCTGAAGGGAATTGTAATGAAAATTACTTTTAATACTATTGGTATCGTAAACTATCCCAAGCAAAGTCACCATCGGACTGGAGGTTACATTCGGGAAAAGCTTCAGGGTTACATTCGGGAATTTGTTTTACGAGTGTAACCTCCAAAAGGTTACAATCGATAATTTTTTTTCCGAATGTAAATTCCAAAAAGTAACATTAGGAAAAATAAAACAGTATACTCGGAAAAAAAGGTATATCAATCTATCGAGCTCTATGTAAGAATCTACTTAATCAAGTTATCCAAGGAATCTAGTTAGTTCTTGTGTGCATAAAATATGTGCAGGTTCCTAAACAAAGCATGAGCACATCAAAGATGCTGAGAGTACATAACAATGTCACTATACCTACTTTTTATGTCATGACACACCAAGAACAGTATAATTAAGTATCGATATTTAAAAAAAAAATAAAGAAAAAAAATAGGCTATCAGCGGGAATCGAACCCGTGTCGCTGCGTTAGTAGTCAAGTGCCCGCAACGAAAGACTAACGTGGCATTGCTGAAGGGAATTGTAATGAAAATTACTTTTAATACTATTGGTATCGTAAACTATCCCAAGCAAAGTCACCATCGGACTGGAGGTTACATTCGGGAAAAGCTTCAGGGTTACATTCGGGAATTTGTTTTACGAGTGTAACCTCCAAAAGGTTACAATCGATAATGTTTTTTCCGAATGTAAATTCCAAAATGTCTCATTAGGAAAAATAAAACAGTATACTCGGAAAAAAAGGTATATCAATCTATCGAGCGCTATGCTCTATGTTAGAATCTACTTAATCATGTTATCCAAGGAATCTAGTTAGTTCTTGTGTGCATAAAATATGTGCAGGATCCTGAACAAAGCATGAGCACATCAAAGATGCTGAGAGTACATAAAAATGTCCCTATACCTTCGTTTTATGTCATGACACACCAAGAACAGTATAATTAAGTATCGATATTTAAAAAAAAAAGAAAGAAAGAAAATAGGCTATCAGCGGGAATCGAACCCGGGTCGCTGCGTTAGTAGTCAAGTGCCCGCAACGAAAGACTAACGTGGCATTGCTGAAGGGAATTGTAATGAAAATTACTTTTAATACTATTGGTATCGTATACTATCCCAAGCAAAGTCACCATCGGACTGGAGGTTACATTCGGGAAAAGCTTCAGGGTTACATTCGGGAATTTGTTTTACGAGTGTAACCTCCAAAAGGTTACAATCGATAATTTTTTTTCCGAATGTAAATTCCAAAAAGTAACATTAGGAAAAATAAAACAGTATACTCGGAAAAAAAGGTATATCAATCTATCGAGCGCTATGCTCTATGTTAGAATCTACTTAATCAAGTTATCCAAGGAATCTAGTTAGTTCTTGTGTGCATAAAATATGTACAGGATCCTGAACAAAGCATGAGCACATCAAAGATGCTGAGAGTACATAAAAATGTCCCTATACCTTCTTTTTATGTCATGACACACCAAGAACAGTATAATTAAGTATCGATATTTAAAAAAAAAAGAAAGAAGAAAAAATAGGCTATCAGCGGGAATCGAACCCGGGTCGCTGCGTTAGTAGTCAAGTGCCCGCAACGAAAGACTAACGTGGCATTGCTGAAGGGAATTGAAATGAAAATTACTTTTAATACTATTGGTATCGTAAACTATCCCAACCAAAGTCACCATCGGACTGGAGGTTACTTTCGGGAAAAGCTTCAGGGTTACATTCGGGAATTTGTTTTACGAGTGTAACCTCCAAAAGGTTACAAATGATAATTGTTTTTCCGAATGTAAATTCCAAAAAGTAACATTAGGAAAAATAAAACAGTATACTCGGAAAAAAGGTATATCAATCTATCGAGCGCTATGCTCTATGTTAGAATCTACTTAATCAAGTTATCCAAGGAATCTAGTTAGTTCTTGTGTGCATAAAATATGTACAGGATCCTGAACAAAGCATGAGCACATCAAAGATGCTGAGAGTACATAAAAATGTCCCTATACCTTCTTTTTATGTCATGACACACCAAGAACAGTATAATTAAGTATCGATATTTAAAAAAAAAAATAAAGAAAAAAAAATAGGCTATCAGCGGGAATCGAACCCGGGTCGCTGCGTTAGTAGTCAAGTGCCCGCAACGAAAGACTAACGTGGCATTGCTGAAGGGAATTGTAATGAAAATTACTTTTAATACTATTGGTATCGTAAACTATCCCAAGCAAAGTCACCATCGGACTGGAGGTTACATTCGGGAAAAGCTTCAGGGTTACATTCGGGAATTTGTTTTACGAGTGTAACCTCCAAAAGGTTACAATCGAAAATTTTTTTCCGAATGTAAATTCCAAAAAGGAAAATTAGGAAAAATAAAACAGTATACTCGGAAAAAAAGGTATATCAATCTATCGAGCGCTATGCTCTATGTTAGAATCTACTTAATCAAGTTATCCAAGGAATCTAGTTAGTTCTTGTGTGCATAAAATATGTTCAGGATCCTGAACAAAGCATGAGCACATCAAAGATGCTGAGAGTACATAAAAATGTCCCTATACCTTCTTTTTATGTCATGACACACCAAGAACAGTATAATTAAGTATCGATTTAAAAAAAAATAAAGAAAAAAAAATAGGCTATCAGCGGGAATCGAACCCGGGTGGCTGCGTTAGTAGTCAAGTGCCCACAACGAAAGACTAACGTGGCATTGCTGAAGGGAATTGTAATGAAAATTACTTTTAATACTATTGGTATCGTAAACTATCCCAAGCAAAGTCACCATCGGACTGGAGGTTACATTCGGGAAAAGCTTCAGGGTTACATTCGGGAATTTGTTTTACGAGTGTAACCTCCAAAAGGTTACAATCGATAATTTTTTTTCCGAATGTAAATTCCAAAAAGTAACATTAGGAAAGTAAAACAGTATACTCGGAAAAAAAGGTATATCAATCTATCGAGCTCTATGTTAGAATCTACTTAATCAAGTTATCCAAGGAATCTAGTTAGTTCTTGTGTGCATAAAATATGTGCAGGATCCTAAACAAAGCATGAGCACATCAAAGATGCTGAGAGTACATAACAATGTCACTATACCTACTTTTTATGTCATGACACACCAAGAACAGTATAATTAAGTATCGATATTTAAAAAAAAAATAAAGAAAAAAAATAGGCTATCAGCGGGAATCGAACCCGTGTCGCTGCGTTAGTAGTCAAGTGCCCGCAACGAAAGACTAACGTGGCATTGCTGAAGGGAATTGTAATGAAAATTACTTTTAATACTATTGGTATCGTAAACTATCCCAAGCAAAGTCACCATCGGACTGGAGGTTACATTCGGGAAAAGCTTCAGGGTTACATTCGGGAATTTGTTTTACGAGTGTAACCTCCAAAAGGTTACAATCGATAATGTTTTTTCCGAATGTAAATTCCAAAAAGTCTCATTAGGAAAAATAAAACAGTATACTCGGAAAAAAAGGTATATCAATCTATCGAGCGCTATGCTCTATGTTAGAATCTACTTAATCATGTTATCCAAGGAATCTAGTTAGTTCTTGTGTGCATAAAATATGTGCAGGATCCAGAACAAAGCATGAGCACATCAAAGATGCTGAGAGTACATAAAAATGTCCCTATACCTTCTTTTTATGTCATGACACACCAAGAACAGTATAATTAAGTATCGATATTTAAAAAAAAAGAAAGAAAAAAAATAGGCTATCAGCGGGAATCGAACCCGGGTCGCTGCGTTAGTAGTCAAGTGCCCGCAACGAAAGACTAACGTGGCATTGCTGAAGGGAATTGAAATGAAAATTACTTTTAATACTATTGGTATCGTAAACTATCAACCAAAGTCACCATCGGACTGGAGGTTACTTTCGGGAAAAGCTTCAGGGTTACATTCGGGAATTTGTTTTACGAGTGTAACCTCCAAAAGGTTACAATCGATAATTGTTTTTCCGAATGTAAATTCCAAAAAGTAATATTAGGAAAAATAAAACAGTATACTCGGAAAAAAGGTATATCAATCTATCGAGCGCTATGCTCTATGTTAGAATCTACTTAATCAAGTTATCCAAGGAATCTAGTTAGTTCTTGTGTGCATAAAATATGTACAGGATCCTGAACAAAGCATGAGCACATCAAAGATGCTGAGAGTACATAAAAATGTCCCTATACCTTCTTTTTATGTCATGACACACCAAGAACAGTATAATTAAGTATCGATTTAAAAAAAAATAAAGAAAAAAAAATAGGCTATCAGCGGGAATCGAACCCGGGTGGCTGCGTTAGTAGTCAAGTGCCCGCAACGAAAGACTAACGTGGCATTGCTGAAGGGAATTGTAATGAAAATTACTTTTAATACTATTGGTATCGTAAACTATCCCAAGCAAAGTCACCATCGGACTGGAGGTTACATTCGGGAAAAGCTTCAGGGTTACATTCGGGAATTTGTTTTACGAGTGTAACCTCCAAAAGGTTACAATCGATAATTTTTTTTCCAAATGTAAATTCCAAAAAGTAACATTAGGAAAGTAAAACAGTATACTCGGAAAAAAAGGTATATCAATCTATCGAGCTCTATGTTAGAATCTACTTAATCAAGTTATCCAAGGAATCTAGTTAGTTCTTGTGTGCATAAAATATGTGCAGGTTCCTAAACAAAGCATGAGCACATCAAAGATGCTGAGAGTACATAACAATGTCACTATACCTACTTTTTATGTCATGACACACCAAGAACAGTATAATTAAGTATCGATATTTAAAAAAAAAATAAAGAAAAAAAATAGGCTATCAGCGGGAATCGAACCCGTGTCGCTGCGTTAGTAGTCAAGTGCCCGCAACGAAAGACTAACGTGGCATTGCTGAAGGGAATTGTAATGAAAATTACTTTTAATACTATTGGTATCGTAAACTATCCCAAGCAAAGTCACCATCGGACTGGAGGTTACATTCGGGAAAAGCTTCAGGGTTACATTCGGGAATTTGTTTTACGAGTGTAACCTCCAAAAGGTTACAATCGATAATGTTTTTTCCGAATGTAAATTCCAAAAAGTCTCATTAGGAAAAATAAAACAGTATACTCGGAAAAAAAGGTATATCAATCTATCGAGCGCTATGCTCTATGTTAGAATCTACTTAATCATGTTATCCAAGGAATCTAGTTAGTTCTTGTGTGCATAAAATATGTGCAGGATCCTGAACAAAGCATGAGCACATCAAAGATGCTGAGAGTACATAAAAATGTCCCTATACCTTCTTTTTATGTCATGACACACCAAGAACAGTATAATTAAGTATCGATATTTAAAAAAAAAGAAAGAAAAAAAATAGGCTATCAGCGGGAATCGAACCCGGGTCGCTGCGTTAGTAGTCAAGTGCCCGCAACGAAAGACTAACGTGGCATTGCTGAAGGGAATTGTAATGAAAATTACTTTTAATACTATTGGTATCGTAAACTATCCCAAGCAAAGTCACCATCGGACTGGAGGTTACATTCGGGAAAAGCTTCAGGGTAACATTCGGGAATTTGTTTTACGAGTGTAACCTCCAAAAGGTTACAATCGATAATTTTTTTTCCGAATGTAAATTCCAAAAAGTAACATTAGGAAAATAAAACAGTATACTCGGAAAAAAAGGTATATCAATCTTTCGAGCGCTATGCTCTATGTTAGAATCTACTTAATCAAGTTATCCAAGGAATCTAGTTAGTTCTTGTGTGCATAAAATATGTGCAGGATCCTGAACAAAGCATGAGCACATCAAAGATGCTGAGAGTACATAAAAATGTCCCTATACCTTCTTTTGATGTCATGACACACCAAGAACAGTATAATTAAGTATCGATATTTAAAAAAAAAGAAAGAAAAAAAATAGGCTATCAGCGGGAATCGAACCCGGGTAGCTGCGTTAGTAGTCAAGTGCCCGCAACGAAAGACTAACGTGGCATTGCTGAAGGGAATTGAAATGAAAATTACTTGTAATACTATTGGTATCGTAAACTATCCCAACCAAAGTCACCATCGGACTGAAGGTTACATTCGGGAAAAGCTTCAGGGTTACATTCGGGAATTTGTTTTACGAGTGTAACCTCCAAAAGGTTACAATCGATAATTTTTTTTCCGAATGTAAATTCCAAAAAGGAACATTAGAATAAATAAAACAGTATACTCGGAAAAAAAGGTATATCAATCTATCGAGCGCTATGCTCTATGTTAGAATCTACTTAATCAAGTTATCCAAGGAATCTAGTTAGTTCTTGTGTGCATAAAATATGTACAGGATCCTGAACAAAGCATGAGCACATCAAAGATGCTGAGAGTACATAAAAATGTCCCTATACCTTCTTTTTATGTCATGACACACCAAGAACAGTATAATTAACAATCGATTTAAAAAAAAATAAATAAAGAAAAAAAAATAGGCTATCAGCGGGAATCGAACCCGGGTCGCTGCGTTAGTAGTCAAGTGCCCGCAACGAAAGACTAACGTGGCATTGCTGAAGGGAATTGTAATGAAAATTACTTTTAATACTATTGGTATCGTAAACTATCCCAAGCAAAGTCACCATCGGACTGGAGGTTACATTCGGGAAAAGCTTCAGGGTTACATTCGGGAATTTGTTTTACGAGTGTAACCTCCAAAAGGTTACAATCGATAATTTTTTTTCCGAATGTAAATTCCAAAAAGTAACATTAGGAAAGTAAAACAGTATACTCGGAAAAAAAGGTATATCAATCTATCGAGCTCTATGTTAGAATCTACTTAATCAAGTTATCCAAGGAATCTAGTTAGTTCTTGTGTGCATAAAATATGTGCAGGTTCCTAAACAAAGCATGAGCACATCAAAGATGCTGAGAGTACATAACAATGTCACTATACCTACTTTTTATGTCATGACACACCAAGAACAGTATAATTAAGTATCGATATTTAAAAAAAAAATAAAGAAAAAAAATAGGCTATCAGCGGGAATCGAACCCGTGTCGCTGCGTTAGTAGTCAAGTGCCCGCAACGAAAGACTAACGTGGCATTGCTGAAGGGAATTGTAATGAAAATTACTTTTAATACTATTGGTATCGTAAACTATCCCAAGCAAAGTCACCATCGGACTGGAGGTTACATTCGGGAAAAGCTTCAGGGTTACATTCGGGAATTTGTTTTACGAGTGTAACCTCCAAAAGGTTACAATCGATAATGTTTTTTCCGAATGTAAATTCCAAAAAGTCTCATTAGGAAAAATAAAACAGTATACTCGGAAAAAAAGGTATATCAATCTATCGAGCGCTATGCTCTATGTTAGAATCTACTTAATCATGTTATCCAAGGAATCTAGTTAGTTCTTGTGTGCATAAAATATGTGCAGGATCCTGAACAAAGCATGAGCACATCAAAGATGCTGAGAGTACATAAAAATGTCCCTATACCTTCTTTTTATGTCATGACACACCAAGAACAGTATAATTAAGTATCGATATTTAAAAAAAAAAGAAAGAAAAAAAATAGGCTATCAGCGGGAATCGAACCCGGGTCGCTGCGTTAGTAGTCAAGTGCCCGCAACGAAAGACTAACGTGGCATTGCTGAAGGGAATTGTAATGAAAATTACTTTTAATACTATTGGTATCGTAAACTATCCCAAGCAAAGTCACCATCGGACTGGAGGTTACATTCGGGAAAAGCTTCAGGGTAACATTCGGGAATTTGTTTTACGAGTGTAACCTCCAAAAGGTTACAATCGATAATTTTTTTTCCGAATGTAAATTCCAAAAAGTAACATTAGGAAAATAAAACAGTATACTCGGAAAAAAAGGTATATAAATCTTTCGAGCGCTATGCTCTATGTTAGAATCTACTTAATCAAGTTATCCAAGGAATCTAGTTAGTTCTTGTGTGCATAAAATATGTGCAGGATCCTGAACAAAGCATGAGCACATCAAAGATGCTGAGAGTACATAAAAATGTCCCTATACCTTCTTTTGATGTCATGACACACCAAGAACAGTATAATTAAGTATCGATATTTAAAAAAAAAGAAAGAAAAAAAATAGGCTATCAGCGGGAATCGAACCCGGGTCGCTGCGTTAGTAGTCAAGTGCCCGCAACGAAAGACTAACGTGGCATTGCTGAAGGGAATTGAAATGAAAATTACTTTTAATACTATTGGTATCGTAAACTATCCCAACCAAAGTCACCATCGGACTGAAGGTTACATTCGGGAAAAGCTTCAGGGTTACATTCGGGAATTTGTTTTACGAGTGTAACCTCCAAAAGGTTACAATCGATAATTTTTTTTCCGAATGTAAATTCCAAAAAGGAACATTAGAATAAATAAAACAGTATACTCGGAAAAAAAGGTATATCAATCTATCGAGCGCTATGCTCTATGTTAGAATCTACTTAATCAAGTTATCCAAGGAATCTAGTTAGTTCTTGTGTGCATAAAATATGTACAGGATCCTGAACAAAGCATGAGCACATCAAAGATGCTGAGAGTACATAAAAATGTCCCTATACCTTCTTTTTATGTCATGACACACCAAGAACAGTATAATTAAGTATCGATTTAAAAAAAAATAAATAAAGAAAAAAAAATAGGCTATCAGCGGGAATCGAACCCGGGTCGCTGCGTTAGTAGTCAAGTGCCCGCAACGAAAGACTAACGTGGTATTGCTGAAGGGAATAGTAATGAAAATTACTCTTAATACTATTGGTATCGTAAACTATCCCAAGCAAAGTCACCATCGGACTGGAGGTTACATTCGGGAAAAGCTTCAGGGTTACATTCGGGAATTTGTTTTACGAGTGTAACCTCCAAAAGGTTACAATCGATAATTTTTTTTCCGAATGTAAATTCCAAAAAGTAACATTAGGAAAATAAAACAGTATACTCGGAAAAAAAGGTATATCAATCTTTCGAGCGCTATGCTCTATGTTAGAATCTACTTAATCAAGTTATCCAAGGAATCTAGTTAGTTCTTGTGTGCATAAAATATGTGCAGGATCCTGAACAAAGCATGAGCACATCAAAGATGCTGAGAGTACATAAAAATGTCCCTATACCTTCTTTTGATGTCATGACACACCAAGAACAGTATAATTAAGTATCGATATTTAAAAAAAAAGAAAGAAAAAAAATAGGCTATCAGCGGGAATCGAACCCGGGTAGCTGCGTTAGTAGTCAAGTGCCCGCAACGAAAGACTAACGTGGCATTGCTGAAGGGAATTGAAATGAAAATTACTTTTAATACTATTGGTATCGTAAACTATCAACCAAAGTCACCATCGGACTGGAGGTTACTTTCGGGAAAAGCTTCAGGGTTACATTCGGGAATTTGTTTTACGAGTGTAACCTCCAAAAGGTTACAATCGATAATTGTTTTTCCGAATGTAAATTCCAAAAAGTAATATTAGGAAAAATAAAACAGTATACTCGGAAAAAAGGTATATCAATCTATCGAGCGCTATGCTCTATGTTAGAATCTACTTAATCAAGTTATCCAAGGAATCTAGTTAGTTCTTGTGTGCATAAAATATGTACAGGATCCTGAACAAAGCATGAGCACATCAAAGATGCTGAGAGTACATAAAAATGTCCCTATACCTTCTTTTTATGTCATGACACACCAAGAACAGTATAATTAAGTATCGATTTAAAAAAAAATAAAGAAAAAAAAATAGGCTATCAGCGGGAATCGAACCCGGGTGGCTGCGTTAGTAGTCAAGTGCCCGCAACGAAAGACTAACGTGGCATTGCTGAAGGGAATTGTAATGAAAATTACTTTTAATACTATTGGTATCGTAAACTATCCCAAGCAAAGTCACCATCGGACTGGAGGTTACATTCGGGAAAAGCTTCAGGGTTACATTCGGGAATTTGTTTTACGAGTGTAACCTCCAAAAGGTTACAATCGATAATTTTTTTTCCAAATGTAAATTCCAAAAAGTAACATTAGGAAAGTAAAACAGTATACTCGGAAAAAAAGGTATATCAATCTATCGAGCTCTATGTTAGAATCTACTTAATCAAGTTATCCAAGGAATCTAGTTAGTTCTTGTGTGCATAAAATATGTGCAGGTTCCTAAACAAAGCATGAGCACATCAAAGATGCTGAGAGTACATAACAATGTCACTATACCTACTTTTTATGTCATGACACACCAAGAACAGTATAATTAAGTATCGATATTTAAAAAAAAAATAAAGAAAAAAAATAGGCTATCAGCGGGAATCGAACCCGTGTCGCTGCGTTAGTAGTCAAGTGCCCGCAACGAAAGACTAACGTGGCATTGCTGAAGGGAATTGTAATGAAAATTACTTTTAATACTATTGGTATCGTAAACTATCCCAAGCAAA
The DNA here is from genome assembly GCF_932526225.1 of Nematostella vectensis. Taxonomy (NCBI): domain Eukaryota; kingdom Metazoa; phylum Cnidaria; class Anthozoa; order Actiniaria; family Edwardsiidae; genus Nematostella; species Nematostella vectensis. The sequence continues at coordinate 2,051,461 of NC_064038.1, read as the reverse complement.
GTCACCATCGGACTGGAGGTTACATTCGGGAAAAGCTTCAGGGTTACATTCGGGAATTTGTTTTACGAGTGTAACCTCCAAAAGGTTACAATCGATAATGTTTTTTCCGAATGTAAATTCCAAAAAGTCTCATTAGGAAAAATAAAACAGTATACTCGGAAAAAAAGGTATATCAATCTATCGAGCGCTATGCTCTATGTTAGAATCTACTTAATCATGTTATCCAAGGAATCTAGTTAGTTCTTGTGTGCATAAAATATGTGCAGGATCCTGAACAAAGCATGAGCACATCAAAGATGCTGAGAGTACATAAAAATGTCCCTATACCTTCTTTTTATGTCATGACACACCAAGAACAGTATAATTAAGTATCGATATTTAAAAAAAAAGAAAGAAAAAAAATAGGCTATCAGCGGGAATCGAACCCGGGTCGCTGCGTTAGTAGTCAAGTGCCCGCAACGAAAGACTAACGTGGCATTGCTGAAGGGAATTGTAATGAAAATTACTTTTAATACTATTGGTATCGTAAACTATCCCAAGCAAAGTCACCATCGGACTGGAGGTTACATTCGGGAAAAGCTTCAGGGTAACATTCGGGAATTTGTTTTACGAGTGTAACCTCCAAAAGGTTACAATCGATAATTTTTTTTCCGAATGTAAATTCCAAAAAGTAACATTAGGAAAATAAAACAGTATACTCGGAAAAAAAGGTATATCAATCTTTCGAGCGCTATGCTCTATGTTAGAATCTACTTAATCAAGTTATCCAAGGAATCTAGTTAGTTCTTGTGTGCATAAAATATGTGCAGGATCCTGAACAAAGCATGAGCACATCAAAGATGCTGAGAGTACATAAAAATGTCCCTATACCTTCTTTTGATGTCATGACACACCAAGAACAGTATAATTAAGTATCGATATTTAAAAAAAAAGAAAGAAAAAAAATAGGCTATCAGCGGGAATCGAACCCGGGTAGCTGCGTTAGTAGTCAAGTGCCCGCAACGAAAGACTAACGTGGCATTGCTGAAGGGAATTGAAATGAAAATTACTTTTAATACTATTGGTATCGTAAACTAACCCAACCAAAGTCACCATCGGACTGAAGGTTACATTCGGGAAAAGCTTCAGGGTTACATTCGGGAATTTGTTTTACGAGTGTAACCTCCAAAAGGTTACAATCGATAATTTTTTTTCCGAATGTAAATTCCAAAAAGGAACATTAGAATAAATAAAACAGTATACTCGGAAAAAAAGGTATATCAATCTATCGAGCGCTATGCTCTATGTTAGAATCTACTTAATCAAGTTATCCAAGGAATCTAGTTAGTTCTTGTGTGCATAAAATATGTACAGGATCCTGAACAAAGCATGAGCACATCAAAGATGCTGAGAGTACATAAAAATGTCCCTATACCTTCTTTTTATGTCATGACACACCAAGAACAGTATAATTAAGTATCGATTTAAAAAAAAATAAATAAAGAAAAAAAAATAGGCTATCAGCGGGAATCGAACCCGGGTCGCTGCGTTAGTAGTCAAGTGCCCGCAACGAAAGACTAACGTGGCATTGCTGAAGGGAATTGTAATGAAAATTACTTTTAATACTATTGGTATCGTAAACTATCCCAAGCAAAGTCACCATCGGACTGGAGGTTACATTCGGGAAAAGCTTCAGGGTTACATTCGGGAATTTGTTTTACGAGTGTAACCTCCAAAAGGTTACAATCGATAATTTTTTTTCCGAATGTAAATTCCAAAAAGTAACATTAGGAAAGTAAAACAGTATACTCGGAAAAAAAGGTATATCAATCTATCGAGCTCTATGTTAGAATCTACTTAATCAAGTTATCCAAGGAATCTAGTTAGTTCTTGTGTGCATAAAATATGTGCAGGTTCCTAAACAAAGCATGAGCACATCAAAGATGCTGAGAGTACATAACAATGTCACTATACCTACTTTTTATGTCATGACACACCAAGAACAGTATAATTAAGTATCGATATTTAAAAAAAAAATAAAGAAAAAAAATAGGCTATCAGCGGGAATCGAACCCGTGTCGCTGCGTTAGTAGTCAAGTGCCCGCAACGAAAGACTAACGTGGCATTGCTGAAGGGAATTGTAATGAAAATTACTTTTAATACTATTGGTATCGTAAACTATCCCAAGCAAAGTCACCATCGGACTGGAGGTTACATTCGGGAAAAGCTTCAGGGTTACATTCGGGAATTTGTTTTACGAGTGTAACCTCCAAAAGGTTACAATCGATAATGTTTTTTCCGAATGTAAATTCCAAAAAGTCTCATTAGGAAAAATAAAACAGTATACTCGGAAAAAAAGGTATATCAATCTATCGAGCGCTATGCTCTATGTTAGAATCTACTTAATCATGTTATCCAAGGAATCTAGTTAGTTCTTGTGTGCATAAAATATGTGCAGGATCCTGAACAAAGCATGAGCACATCAAAGATGCTGAGAGTACATAAAAATGTCCCTATACCTTCTTTTTATGTCATGACACACCAAGAACAGTATAATTAAGTATCGATATTTAAAAAAAAAGAAAGAAAAAAAATAGGCTATCAGCGGGAATCGAACCCGGGTCGCTGCGTTAGTAGTCAAGTGCCCGCAACGAAAGACTAACGTGGCATTGCTGAAGGGAATTGTAATGAAAATTACTTTTAATACTATTGGTATCGTAAACTATCCCAAGCAAAGTCACCATCGGACTGGAGGTTACATTCGGGAAAAGCTTCAGGGTAACATTCGGGAATTTGTTTTACGAGTGTAACCTCCAAAAGGTTACAATCGATAATTGTTTTTCCGAATGTAAATTCCAAAAAGTAACATTAGGAAAATAAAACAGTATACTCGGAAAAAAAGGTATATCAATCTTTCGAGCGCTATGCTCTATGTTAGAATCTACTTAATCAAGTTATCCAAGGAATCTAGTTAGTTCTTGTGTGCATAAAATATGTGCAGGATCCTGAACAAAGCATGAGCACATCAAAGATGCTGAGAGTACATAAAAATGTCCCTATACCTTCTTTTGATGTCATGACACACCAAGAACAGTATAATTAAGTATCGATATTTAAAAAAAAAGAAAGAAAAAAAATAGGCTATCAGCGGGAATCGAACCCGGGTAGCTGCGTTAGTAGTCAAGTGCCCGCAACGAAAGACTAACGTGGCATTGCTGAAGGGAATTGAAATGAAAATTACTTTTAATACTATTGGTATCGTAAACTATCCCAACCAAAGTCACCATCGGACTGAAGGTTACATTCGGGAAAAGCTTCAGGGTTACATTCGGGAATTTGTTTTACGAGTGTAACCTCCAAAAGGTTACAATCGATAATTTTTTTTCCGAATGTAAATTCCAAAAAGGAACATTAGAATAAATAAAACAGTATACTCGGAAAAAAAGGTATATCAATCTATCGAGCGCTATGCTCTATGTTAGAATCTACTTAATCAAGTTATCCAAGGAATCTAGTTAGTTCTTGTGTGCATAAAATATGTACAGGATCCTGAACAAAGCATGAGCACATCAAAGATGCTGAGAGTACATAAAAATGTCCCTATACCTTCTTTTTATGTCATGACACACCAAGAACAGTATAATTAAGTATCGATTTAAAAAAAAATAAATAAAGAAAAAAAAATAGGCTATCAGCGGGAATCGAACCCGGGTCGCTGCGTTAGTAGTCAAGTGCCCGCAACGAAAGACTAACGTGGTATTGCTGAAGGGAATTGTAATGAAAATTACTTTTAATACTATTGGTATCGTAAACTATCCCAAGCAAAGTCACCATCGGACTGGAGGTTACATTCGGGAATTTGTTTTACGAGTGTAACCTCCAAAAGGTTACAAATGATAATTGTTTTTCCGAATGTAAATTCCAAAAAGTAACATTAGGAAAAATAAAACAGTATACTCGGAAAAAAGGTATATCAATCTATCGAGCGCTATGCTCTATGTTAGAATCTACTTAATCAAGTTATCCAAGGAATCTAGTTAGTTCTTGTGTGCATAAAATATGTACAGGATCCTGAACAAAGCATGAGCACATCAAAGATGCTGAGAGTACATACAAATGTCCCTATACCTTCTTTTTATGTCATGACACACCAAGAACAGTATAATTAAGTATCGATATTTAAAAAAAAAATAAAGAAAAAAAAATAGGCTATCAGCGGGAATCGAACCCGGGTGGCTGCGTTAGTAGTCAAGTGCCCGCAACAAAAGACTAACGTGGCATTGCTGAAGGGAATTGTAATGAAAATTACTTTTAATACTATTGGTATCGTAAACTATCCCAAGCAAAGTCACCATCGGACTGGAGGTTACATTCGGGAAAAGCTTCAGGGTTACATTCGGGAATTTGTTTTACGAGTGTAACCTCCAAAAGGTTACAATCGATAATTTTTTTTCCGAATGTAAATTCCAAAAAGTAACATTAGGAAAGTAAAACAGTATACTCGGAAAAAAAGGTATATCAATCTATCGAGCTCTATGTTAGAATCTACTTAATCAAGTTATCCAAGGAATCTAGTTAGTTCTTGTGTGCATAAAATATGTGCAGGTTCCTAAACAAAGCATGAGCACATCAAAGATGCTGAGAGTACATAACAATGTCACTATACCTACTTTTTATGTCATGACACACCAAGAACAGTATAATTAAGTATCGATATTTAAAAAAAAAATAAAGAAAAAAAATAGGCTATCAGCGGGAATCGAACCCGTGTCGCTGCGTTAGTAGTCAAGTGCCCGCAACGAAAGACTAACGTGGCATTGCTGAAGGGAATTGTAATGAAAATTACTTTTAATACTATTGGTATCGTAAACTATCCCAAGCAAAGTCACCATCGGACTGGAGGTTACATTCGGGAAAAGCTTCAGGGTTACATTCGGGAATTTGTTTTACGAGTGTAACCTCCAAAAGGTTACAATCGATAATTTTTTTTCCGAATGTAAATTCCAAAAAGTAACATTAGAAAAGTAAAACAGTATACTCGGAAAAAAAGGTATATCAATCTATCGAGCGCTATGCTCTATGTTAGAATCTACTTAATCAAGTTATCCAAGGAATCTAGTTAGTTCTTGTGTGCATAAAATATGTACAGGATTCTGAACAAAGCATGAGCACATCAAAGATGCTGAGAGTACATAAAAATGTCCCTATACCTTCTTTTTATGTCATGACACACCAAGAACAGTATAATTAAGTATCGATATTTAAAAAAAAAAGAAAGAAGAAAAAATAGGCTATCAGCGGGAATCGAACCCGGGTCGCTGCGTTAGTAGTCAAGTGCCCGCAACGAAAGACTAACGTGGCATTGCTGAAGGGAATTGTAATGAAAATTACTTTTAATACTATTGGTATCGTAAACTATCCCAACCAAAGTCACCATCGGACTGGAGGTTACTTTCGGGAAAAGCTTCAGGGTTACATTCGGGAATTTGTTTTACGAGTGTAACCTCCAAAAGGTTACAAATGATAATTGTTTTTCCGAATGTAAATTCCAAAAAGTAACATTAGGAAAAATAAAACAGTATACTCGGAAAAAAGGTATATCAATCTATCGAGCGCTATGCTCTATGTTAGAATCTACTTAATCAAGTTATCCAAGGAATCTAGTTAGTTCTTGTGTGCATAAAATATGTACAGGATCCTGAACAAAGCATGAGCACATCAAAGATGCTGAGAGTACATAAAAATGTCCCTATACCTTCTTTTTATGTCATGACACACCAAGAACAGTATAATTAAGTATCGATATTTAAAAAAAAAAATAAAGAAAAAAAAATAGGCTATCAGCGGGAATCGAACCCGGGTGGCTGCGTTAGTAGTCAAGTGCCCGCAACGAAAGACTAACGTGGCATTGCTGAAGGGAATTGTAATGAAAATTACTTTTAATACTATTGGTATCGTAAACTATCCCAAGCAAAGTCACCATCGGACTGGAGGTTACATTCGGGAAAAGCTTCAGGGTTACATTCGGGAATTTGTTTTACGAGTGTAACCTCCAAAAGGTTACAATCGATAATTTTTTTTCCGAATGTAAATTCCAAAAAGTAACATTAGGAAAGTAAAACAGTATACTCGGAAAAAAAGGTATATCAATCTATCGAGCTCTATGTTAGAATCTACTTAATCAAGTTATCCAAGGAATCTAGTTAGTTCTTGTGTGCATAAAATATGTGCAGGTTCCTAAACAAAGCATGAGCACATCAAAGATGCTGAGAGTACATAACAATGTCACTATACCTACTTTTTATGTCATGACACACCAAGAACAGTATAATTAAGTATCGATATTTAAAAAAAAAATAAAGAAAAAAAATAGGCTATCAGCGGGAATCGAACCCGTGTCGCTGCGTTAGTAGTCAAGTGCCCGCAACGAAAGACTAACGTGGCATTGCTGAAGGGAATTGTAATGAAAATTACTTTTAATACTATTGGTATCGTAAACTATCCCAAGCAAAGTCACCATCGGACTGGAGGTTACATTCGGGAAAAGCTTCAGGGTTACATTCGGGAATTTGTTTTACGAGTGTAACCTCCAAAAGGTTACAATCGATAATGTTTTTTCCGAATGTAAATTCCAAAAAGTCTCATTAGGAAAAATAAAACAGTATACTCGGAAAAAAAGGTATATCAATCTATCGAGCGCTATGCTCTATGTTAGAATCTACTTAATCATGTTATCCAAGGAATCTAGTTAGTTCTTGTGTGCATAAAATATGTGCAGGATCCTGAACAAAGCATGAGCACATCAAAGATGCTGAGAGTACATAAAAATGTCCCTATACCTTCTTTTTATGTCATGACACACCAAGAACAGTATAATTAAGTATCGATATTTAAAAAAAAAGAAAGAAAAAAAATAGGCTATCAGCGGGAATCGAACCCGGGTCGCTGCGTTAGTAGTCAAGTGCCCGCAACGAAAGACTAACGTGGCATTGCTGAAGGGAATTGTAATGAAAATTACTTTTAATACTATTGGTATCGTAAACTATCCCAAGCAAAGTCACCATCGGACTGGAGGTTACATTCGGGAAAAGCTTCAGGGTAACATTCGGGAATTTGTTTTACGAGTGTAACCTCCAAAAGGTTACAATCGATAATTTTTTTTCCGAATGTAAATTCCAAAAAGTAACATTAGGAAAATAAAACAGTATACTCGGAAAAAAAGGTATATCAATCTTTCGAGCGCTATGCTCTATGTTAGAATCTACTTAATCAAGTTATCCAAGGAATCTAGTTAGTTCTTGTGTGCATAAAATATGTGCAGGATCCTGAACAAAGCATGAGCACATCAAAGATGCTGAGAGTACATAAAAATGTCCCTATACCTTCTTTTGATGTCATGACACACCAAGAACAGTATAATTAAGTATCGATATTTAAAAAAAAAGAAAGAAAAAAAATAGGCTATCAGCGGGAATCGAACCCGGGTCGCTGCGTTAGTAGTCAAGTGCCCGCAACGAAAGACTAACGTGGCATTGCTGAAGGGAATTGAAATGAAAATTACTTTTAATACTATTGGTATCGTAAACTATCCCAACCAAAGTCACCATCGGACTGAAGGTTACATTCGGGAAAAGCTTCAGGGTTACATTCGGGAATTTGTTTTACGAGTGTAACCTCCAAAAGGTTACAATCGATAATTTTTTTTCCGAATGTAAATTCCAAAAAGGAACATTAGAATAAATAAAACAGTATACTCGGAAAAAAAGGTATATCAATCTATAGAGCGCTATGCTCTATGTTAGAATCTACTTAATCAAGTTATCCAAGGAATCTAGTTAGTTCTTGTGTGCATAAAATATGTACAGGATCCTGAACAAAGCATGAGCACATCAAAGATGCTGAGAGTACATAAAAATGTCCCTATACCTTCTTTTTATGTCATGACACACCAAGAACAGTATAATTAAGTATCGATTTAAAAAAAAATAAATAAAGAAAAAAAAAATAGGCTATCAGCGGGAATCGAACCCGGGTCGCTGCGTTAGTAGTCAAGTGCCCGCAACGAAAGACTAACGTGGTATTGCTGAAGGGAATTGTAATGAAAATTACTTTTAATACTATTGGTATCGTAAACTATCCCAAGCAAAGTCACCATCGGACTGGAGGTTACATTCGGGAAAAGCTTCAGGGTTACATTCGGGAATTTGTTTTACGAGTGTAACCTCCAAAAGGTTACAATCGATAATTTTTTTTCCGAATGTAAATTCCAAAAAGTAACATTAGGAAAGTAAAACAGTATACTCGGAAAAAAAGGTATATCAATCTATCGAGCGCTATGCTCTATGTTAGAATCTACTTAATCAAGTTATCCAAGGAATCTAGTTAGTTCTTGTGTGCATAAAATATGTACAGGATCCTGAACAAAGCATGAGCACATCAAAGATGCTGAGAGTACATAAAAATGTCCCTATACCTTCTTTTTATGTCATGACACACCAAGAACAGTATAATTAAGTATCGATATTTAAAAAAAAAAGAAAGAAGAAAAAATAGGCTATCAGCGGGAATCGAACCCGGGTCGCTGCGTTAGTAGTCAAGTGCCCGCAACGAAAGACTAACGTGGCATTGCTGAAGGGAATTGAAATGAAAATTACTTTTAATACTATTGGTATCGTAAACTATCCCAACCAAAGTCACCATCGGACTGGAGGTTACTTTCGGGAAAAGCTTCAGGGTTACATTCGGGAATTTGTTTTACGAGTGTAACCTCCAAAAGGTTACAAATGATAATTGTTTTTCCGAATGTAAATTCCAAAAAGTAACATTAGGAAAAATAAAACAGTATACTCGGAAAAAAGGTATATCAATCTATCGAGCGCTATGCTCTATGTTAGAATCTACTTAATCAAGTTATCCAAGGAATCTAGTTAGTTCTTGTGTGCATAAAATATGTACAGGATCCTGAACAAAGCATGAGCACATCAAAGATGCTGAGAGTACATAAAAATGTCCCTATACCTTCTTTTTATGTCATGACACACCAAGAACAGTATAATTAAGTATCGATATTTAAAAAAAAAAATAAAGAAAAAAAAATAGGCTATCAGCGGGAATCGAACCCGGGTGGCTGCGTTAGTAGTCAAGTGCCCGCAACGAAAGACTAACGTGGCATTGCTGAAGGGAATTGTAATGAAAATTACTTTTAATACTATTGGTATCGTAAACTATCCCAAGCAAAGTCACCATCGGACTGGAGGTTACATTCGGGAAAAGCTTCAGGGTTACATTCGGGAATTTGTTTTACGAGTGTAACCTCCAAAAGGTTACAATCGATAATTTTTTTTCCGAATGTAAATTCCAAAAAGTAACATTAGGAAAGTAAAACAGTATACTCGGAAAAAAAGGTATATCAATCTATCGAGCGCTATGCTCTATGTTAGAATCTACTTAATCAAGTTATCCAAGGAATCTAGTTAGTTCTTGTGTGCATAAAATATGTGCAGGTTCCTAAACAAAGCATGAGCACATCAAAGATGCTGAGAGTACATAACAATGTCACTATACCTACTTTTTATGTCATGACACACCAAGAACAGTATAATTAAGTATCGATATTTAAAAAAAAAATAAAGAAAAAAAATAGGCTATCAGCGGGAATCGAACCCGTGTCGCTGCGTTAGTAGTCAAGTGCCCGCAACGAAAGACTAACGTGGCATTGCTGAAGGGAATTGTAATGAAAATTACTTTTAATACTATTGGTATCGTAAACTATCCCAAGCAAAGTCACCATCGGACTGGAGGTTACATTCGGGAAAAGCTTCAGGGTTACATTCGGGAATTTGTTTTACGAGTGTAACCTCCAAAAGGTTACAATCGATAATGTTTTTTCCGAATGTAAATTCCAAAAAGTCTCATTAGGAAAAATAAAACAGTATACTCGGAAAAAAAGGTATATCAATCTATCGAGCGCTATGCTCTATGTTAGAATCTACTTAATCATGTTATCCAAGGAATCTAGTTAGTTCTTGTGTGCATAAAATATGTGCAGGATCCTGAACAAAGCATGAGCACATCAAAGATGCTGAGAGTACATAAAAATGTCCCTATACCTTCTTTTTATGTCATGACACACCAAGAACAGTATAATTAAGTATCGATATTTAAAAAAAAAGAAAGAAAAAAAATAGGCTATCAGCGGGAATCGAACCCGGGTCGCTGCGTTAGTAGTCAAGTGCCCGCAACGAAAGACTAACGTGGCATTGCTGAAGGGAATTGTAATGAAAATTACTTTTAATACTATTGGTATCGTAAACTATCCCAACCAAAGTCACCATCGGACTGGAGGTTACATTCGGGAAAAGCTTCAGGGTAACATTCGGGAATTTGTTTTACGAGTGTAACCTCCAAAAGGTTACAATCGATAATTTTTTTTCCGAATGTAAATTCCAAAAAGTAACATTAGGAAAATAAAACAGTATACTCGGAAAAAAAGGTATATCAATCTTTCGAGCGCTATGCTCTATGTTAGAATCTACTTAATCAAGTTATCCAAGGAATCTAGTTAGTTCTTGTGTGCATAAAATATGTGCAGGATCCTGAACAAAGCATGAGCACATCAAAGATGCTGAGAGTACATAAAAATGTCCCTATACCTTCTTTTTATGTCATGACACACCAAGAACAGTATAATTAAGTATCGATTTAAAAAAAAATAAATAAAGAAAAAAAAATAGGCTATCAGCGGGAATCGAACCCGGGTCGCTGCGTTAGTAGTCAAGTGCTCGCAACGAAAGACTAACGTGGTATTGCTGAAGGGAATTGTAATGAAAATTACTTTTAATACTATTGGTATCGTAAACTATCCCAAGCAAAGTCACCATCGGACTGGAGGTTACATTCGGGAAAAGCTTCAGGGTTACATTCGGGAATTTGTTTTACGAGTGTAACCTCCAAAAGGTTACAATCGATAATTTTTTTTCCGAATGTAAATTCCAAAAAGTAACATTAGGAAAAATAAAACAGTATACTCGGAAAAAAGGTATATCAATCTATCGAGCGCTATGCTCTATGTTAGAATCTACTTAATCAAGTTATCCAAGGAATCTAGTTAGTTCTTGTGTGCATAAAATATGTACAGGATCCTGAACAAAGCATGAGCACATCAAAGATGCTGAGAGTACATAAAAATGTCCCTATACCTTCTTTTTATGTCATGACACACCAAGAACAGTATAATTAAGTATCGATAATTAAAAAAAAAAGAAAGAAAAAAAAATAGTCTATCAGCGGGAATCGAACCCGGGTCGCTGCGTTAGTAGTGAAGTGCCCGCAACGAAAGACTAACGTGGCATTGCTGAAGGGAATTGTAATGAAAATTACTTTTAATACTATTGGTATTGTATACTATCCCAAGCAAAGTCACCATCGGACTGGAGGTTACATTCGGGAAAAGCTTCAGGGTTACATTCGGGAATTTGTTTTACGAGTGTAACCTCCAAAAGGTTACAATCGATAATGTTTTTTCCGAATGTAAATTCCAAAAAGTCTCATTAGGAAAAATAAAACAGTATACTCGGAAAAAAAGGTATATCAATCTATCGAGCGCTATGCTCTATGTTAGAATCTACTTAATCATGTTATCCAAGGAATCTAGTTAGTTCTTGTGTGCATAAAATATGTGCAGGATCCTGAACAAAGCATGAGCACATCAAAGATGCTGAGAGTACATAAAAATGTCCCTATACCTTCTTTTTATGTCATGACACACCAAGAACAGTATAATTAAGTATCGATAATTAAAAAAAAAAGAAAGAAAAAAAAATAGTCTATCAGCGGGAATCGAACCCGGGTCGCTGCGTTAGTAGTGAAGTGCCCGCAACGAAAGACTAACGTGGCATTGCTGAAGGGAATTGTAATGAAAATTACTTTTAATACTATTGGTATCGTAAACTATCCCAAGCAAAGTCACCATCGGACTGGAGGTTACATTCGGGAAAAGCTTCAGGGTTACATTCGGGAATTTTTTTTACGAGTGTAACCTCCAAAAGGTTACAATCGATAATGTTTTTTCCGAATGTAAATTCCAAAAAGTCTCATTAGGAAAAATAAAACAGTATACTCGGAAAAAAAGGTATATCAATCTATCGAGCGCTATGCTCTATGTTAGAATCTACTTAATCATGTTATCCAAGGAATCTAGTTAGTTCTTGTGTGCATAAAATATGTGCAGGATCCTGAACAAAGCATGAGCACATCAAAGATGCTGAGAGTACATAAAAATGTCCCTATACCTTCTTTTTATGTCATGACACACCAAGAACAGTATAATTAAGTATCGATATTTAAAAAAAAAGAAAGAAAAAAAATAGGCTATCAGCGGGAATCGAACCCGGGTCGCTGCGTTAGTAGTCAAGTGCCCGCAACGAAAGACTAACGTGGCATTGCTGAAGGGAATTGTAATGAAAATTACTTTTAATACTATTGGTATCGTAAACTATCCCAAGCAAAGTCACCATCGGACTGGAGGTTACATTCGGGAAAAGCTTCAGGGTAACATTCGGGAATTTGTTTTACGAGTGTAACCTCCAAAAGGTTACAATCGATAATTTTTTTTCCGAATGTAAATTCCAAAAAGTAACATTAGGAAAATAAAACAGTATACTCGGAAAAAAAGGTATATCAATCTATCGAGCGCTATGCTCTATGTTAGAATCTACTTAATCAAGTTATCCAAGGAATCTAGTTAGTTCTTGTGTGCATAAAATATGTGCAGGATCCTGAACAAAGCATGAGCACATCAAAGATGCTGAGAGTACATAAAAATGTCCCTATACCTTCTTTTTATGTCATGACACACCAAGAACAGTATAATTAAGTATCGATATTTAAAAAAAAAGAAAGAAAAAAAATAGGCTATCAGCGGGAATCGAACCCGGGTCGCTGCGTTAGTAGTCAAGTGCCCGCAACGAAAGACTAACGTGGCATTGCTGAAGGGAATTGAAATGAAAATTACTTTTAATACTATTGGTATCGTAAACTATCCCAACCAAAGTCACCATCGGACTGAAGGTTACATTCGGGAAAAGCTTCAGGGTTACATTCGGGAATTTGTTTTACGAGTGTAACCTCCAAAAGGTTACAATCGATAATTTTTTTTCCGAATGTAAATTCCAAAAAGTAACATTAGGAAAAATAAATCAGTATACTCGGAAAAAAGGTATATCAATCTATCGAGCGCTATGCTCTATGTTAAAATCTACTTAATCAAGTTATCCAAGGAATCTAGTTAGTTCTCGTGTGCATAAAATATGTACAGGATCCTGAACAAAGCATGAGCACATCAAAGATGCTGAGAGTACATAAAAATGTCCCTATACCTTGTTTTTATGTCATGACACACCAAGAACAGTATAATTAAGTATCGATATTTAAAAAAAAAAATAAAGAAACAAAAATAGGCTATCAGCGGGAATCGAACCCGGGTCGCTGCGTTAGTAGTCAAGTGCCCGCAACGAAAGACTAACGTGACATTGCTGAAGGGAATTGTAATGAAAATTACTTTTAATACTATTGGTATCGTAAACTATCCCAAGCAAAGTCACCATCGGACTGGAGGTTACATTCGGGAAAAGCTTCAGGGTTACATTCGGGAATTTGTTTTACGAGTGTAACCTCCAAAAGGTTACAATCGATAATTTTTTTTCCGAATGTAAATTCCAAAAAGGAACATTAGAATAAATAAAACAGTATACTCGGAAAAAAAGGTATATCAATCTATCGAGCGCTATGCTCTATGTTAGAATCTACTTAATCAAGTTATCCAAGGAATCTAGTTAGTTCTTGTGTGCATAAAATATGTACAGGATCCTGAACAAAGCATGAGCACATCAAAGATGCTGAGAGTACATAAAAATGTCCCTATACCTTCTTTTTATGTCATGACACACCAAGAACAGTATAATTAAGTATCGATTTAAAAAAAAATAAATAAAGAAAAAAAAATAGGCTATCAGCGGGAATCGAACCCGGGTCGCTGCGTTAGTAGTCAAGTGCCCGCAACGAAAGACTAACGTGGTATTGCTGAAGGGAATTGTAATGAAAATTACTTTTAATACTATTGGTATCGTAAACTATCCCAAGCAAAGTCACCATCGGACTGGAGGTTACATTCGGGAAAAGCTTCAGGGTTACATTCGGGAATTTGTTTTACGAGTGTAACCTCCAAAAGGTTACAATCGATAATTTTTTTTCCGAATGTAAATTCCAAAAAGTAACATTAGGAAAGTAAAACAGTATACTCGGAAAAAAAGGTATATCAATCTATCGAGCGCTATGCTCTATGTTAGAATCTACTTAATCAAGTTATCCAAGGAATCTAGTTAGTTCTTGTGTACATAAAATATGTGCAGGATCCTGAACAAAGCATGAGCACATCAAAGATGCTGAGAGTACATAAAAATGTCCCTATACCTTCGTTTTATGTCATGACACACCAAGAACAGTATAATTAAGTATCGATATTTAAAAAAAAAAGAAAGAAAAAAAATAGGCTATCAGCGGGAATCGAACCCGGGTCGCTGCGTTAGTAGTCAAGTGCCCGCAACGAAAGACTAACGTGGCATTGCTGAAGGGAATTGTAATGAAAATTACTTTTAATACTATTGGTATCGTAAACTATCCCAAGCAAAGTCACCATCGGACTGGAGGTTACATTCGGAAAAAGCTTCAGGGTAACATTCGGGAATTTGTTTTACGAGTGTAACCTCCAAAAGGTTACAATCGATAATTTTTTTTCCGAATGTAAATTCCAAAAAGTAACATTAGGAAAATAAAACAGTATACTCGGAAAAAAAGGTATATCAATCTATCGAGCGCTATGCTCTATGTTAGAATCTACTTAATCAAGTTATCCAAGGAATCTAGTTAGTTCTTGTGTGCATAAAATATGTGCAGGATCCTGAACAAAGCATGAGCACATCAAAGATGCTGAGAGTACATAAAAATGTCCCTATACCTTCTTTTTATGTCATGACACACCAAGAACAGTATAATTAAGTATCGATATTTAAAAAAAAAGAAAGAAAAAAAATAGGCTATCAGCGGGAATCGAACCCGGGTCGCTGCGTTAGTAGTCAAGTGCCCGCAACGAAAGAATAACGTGGCATTGCTGAAGGGAATTGAAATGAAAATTACTTTTAATACTATTGGTATCGTAAACTATCCCAACCAAAGTCACCATCGGACTGAAGGTTACATTCGGGAAAAGCTTCAGGGTTACATTCGGGAATTTGTTTTACGAGTGTAACCTCCAAAAGGTTACAATCGATATTTTTTTTTCCGAATGTAAATTCCAAAAAGTAACATTAGGAAAAATAAATCAGTATACTCGGAAAAAAGGTATATCAATCTATCGAGCGCTATGCTCTATGTTAAAATCTACTTAATCAAGTTATCCAAGGAATCTAGTTAGTTCTTGTGTGCATAAAATATGTACAGGATCCTGAACAAAGCATGAGCACATCAAAGATGCTGAGAGTACATAAAAATGTCCCTATACCTTCTTTTTATGTCATGACACACCAAGAACAGTATAATTAAGTATCGATATTTAAAAAAAAAAATAAAGAAACAAAAATAGGCTATCAGCGGGAATCGAACCCGGGTCGCTGCGTTAGTAGTCAAGTGCCCGCAACGAAAGACTAACGTGACATTGCTGAAGGGAATTGTAATGAAAATTACTTTTAATACTATTGGTATCGTAAACTATCCCAAGCAAAGTCACCATCGGACTGGAGGTTACATTCGGGAAAAGCTTCAGGGTTACATTCGGGAATTTGTTTTACGAGTGTAACCTCCAAAAGGTTACAATCGATAATTTTTTTTCCGAATGTAAATTCCAAAAAGTAACATTAGGAAAGTAAAACAGTATACTCGGAAAAAAAGGTATATCAATCTATCGAGCGCTATGCTCTATGTTAGAATCTACTTAATCAAGTTATCCAAGGAATCTAGTTAGTTCTTGTGTACATAAAATATGTGCAGGATCCTGAACAAAGCATGAGCACATCAAAGATGCTGAGAGTACATAAAAATGTCCCTATACCTTCTTTTTATGTCATGACACACCAAGAACAGTATAATTAAGTATCGATATTTAAAAAAAAAAAATAAAGAAACAAAAATAGGCTATCAGCGGGAATCGAACCCGGGTCGCTGCGTTAGTAGTCAAGTGCCCGCAACGAAAGACTAACGTGACATTGCTGAAGGGAATTGTAATGAAAATTACTTTTAATACTATTGGTATCGTAAACTATCCCAAGCAAAGTCACCATCGGACTGGAGGTTACATTCGGGAAAAGCTTCAGGGTTACATTCGGGAATTTGTTTTACGAGTGTAACCTCCAAAAGGTTACAATCGATAATTTTTTTTCCGAATGTAAATTCCAAAAAGTAACATTAGGAAAGTAAAACAGTATACTCGGAAAAAAAGGTATATCAATCTATCGAGCGCTATGCTCTATGTTAGAATCTACTTAATCAAGTTATCCAAGGAATCTAGTTAGTTCTTGTGTACATAAAATATGTGCAGGATCCTGAACAAAGCATGAGCACATCAAAGATGCTGAGAGTACATAAAAATGTCCCTATACCTTCGTTTTATGTCATGACACACCAAGAACAGTATAATTAAGTATCGATATTTAAAAAAAAAAGAAAGAAAAAAAATAGGCTATCAGCGGGAATCGAACCCGGGTCGCTGCGTTAGTAGTCAAGTGCCCGCAACGAAAGACTAACGTGGCATTGCTGAAGGGAATTGTAATGAAAATTACTTTTAATACTATTGGTATCGTATACTATCCCAAGCAAAGTCACCATCGGACTGGAGGTTACATTCGGGAAAAGCTTCAGGGTTACATTCGGGAATTTGTTTTACGAGTGTAACCTCCAAAAGGTTACAATCGATAATTTTTTTTCCGAATGTTAATTCCAAAAAGTAACATTAGGAAAAATAAAACAGTATACTCGGAAAAAAAGGTATATCAATCTATCGAGCGCTATGCTCTATGTTAGAATCTACTTAATCAAGTTATCCAAGGAATCTAGTTAGTTCTTGTGTGCATAAAATATGTACAGGATCCTGAACAAAGCATGAGCACATCAAAGATGCTGAGAGTACATAAAAATGTCCCTATACCTTCTTTTTATGTCATGACACACCAAGAACAGTATAATTAAGTATCGATATTTAAAAAAAAAAAATAAAGAAACAAAAATAGGCTATCAGCGGGAATCGAACCCGAGTCGCTGCGTTAGTAGTCAAGTGCCCGCAACGAAAGACTAACGTGACATTGCTGAAGGGAATTGTAATGAAAATTACTTTTAATACTATTGGTATCGTAAACTATCCCAAGCAAAGTCACCATCGGACTGGAGGTTACATTCGGGAAAAGCTTCAGGGTTACATTCGGGAATTTGTTTTACGAGTGTAACCTCCAAAAGGTTACAATCGATAATTTTTTTTCCGAATGTAAATTCTAAAAAGTAACATTAGGAAAGTAAAACAGTATACTCGGAAAAAAAGGTATATCAATCTATCGAGCGCTATGCTCTATGTTAGAATCTACTTAATCAAGTTATTCAAGGAATCTAGTTAGTTCTTGTGTGCATAAAATATGTACAGGATCCTGAACAAAGCATGAGCACATCAAAGATGCTGAGAGTACATAAAAATGTCCCTATACCTTCTTTTTATGTCATGACACACCAAGAACAGTATAATTAAGTATCGATATTTAAAAAAAAAAGAAGAAAAAAAAGGCTATCAGCGGGAATCGAACCCGGGTCGCTGCGTTAGTAGTCAAGTGCCCGCAACGAAAGACTAACGTGGCATTGCTGAAGGGAATTGTAATGAAAATTACTTTTAATACTATTGGTATCGTAAACTATCCCAAGCAAAGTCACCATCGGACTGGAGGTTACATTCGGGAAAAGCTTCAGGGTTACATTCGGGAATTTGTTTTACGAGTGTAACCTCCAAAAGGTTACAATCGATAATTTTTTTTCCGAATGTAAATTCCAAAAAGTAACATTAGGAAAGTAAAACAGTATACTCGGAAAAAAAGGTATATCAATCTATCGAGCTCTATGTTAGAATCTACTTAATCAAGTTATCCAAGGAATCTAGTTAGTTCTTGTGTGCATAAAATATGTGCAGGTTCCTAAACAAAGCATGAGCACATCAAAGATGCTGAGAGTACATAACAATGTCACTATACCTACTTTTTATGTCATGACACACCAAGAACAGTATAATTAAGTATCGATATTTAAAAAAAAAATAAAGAAAAAAAATAGGCTATCAGCGGCAATCGAACCCGTGTCGCTGCGTTAGTAGTCAAGTGCCCGCAACGAAAGACTAACGTGGCATTGCTGAAGGGAATTGTAATGAAAATTACTTTTAATACTATTGGTATCGTAAACTATCCCAAGCAAAGTCACCATCGGACTGGAGGTTACATTCGGGAAAAGCTTCAGGGTTACATTCGGGAATTTGTTTTACGAGTGTAACCTCCAAAAGGTTACAATCGATAATGTTTTTTCCGAATGTAAATTCCAAAAAGTCTCATTAGGAAAAATAAAACAGTATACTCGGAAAAAAAGGTATATCAATCTATCGAGCGCTATGCTCTATGTTAGAATCTACTTAATCATGTTATCCAAGGAATCTAGTTAGTTCTTGTGTGCATAAAATATGTGCAGGATCCTGAACAAAGCATGAGCACATCAAAGATGCTGAGAGTACATAAAAATGTCCCTATACCTTCTTTTTATGTCATGACACACCAAGAACAGTATAATTAAGTATCGATATTTAAAAAAAAAGAAAGAAAAAAAATAGGCTATCAGCGGGAATCGAACCCGGGTCGCTGCGTTAGTAGTCAAGTGCCCGCAACGAAAGACTAACGTGGCATTGCTGAAGGGAATTGTAATGAAAATTACTTTTAATACTATTGGTATCGTAAACTATCCCAAGCAAAGTCACCATCGGACTGGAGGTTACATTCGGGAAAAGCTTCAGGGTAACATTCGGGAATTTGTTTTACGAGTGTAACCTCCAAAAGGTTACAATCGATAATTTTTTTTCCGAATGTAAATTCCAAAAAGTAACATTAGGAAAATAAAACAGTATACTCGGAAAAAAAGGTATATCAATCTATCGAGCGCTATGCTCTATGTTAGAATCTACTTAATCAAGTTATCCAAGGAATCTAGTTAGTTCTTGTGTGCATAAAATATGTGCAGGATCCTGAACAAAGCATGAGCACATCAAAGATGCTGAGAGTACATAAAAATGTCCCTATACCTTCTTTTTATGTCATGACACACCAAGAACAGTATAATTAAGTATCGATATTTAAAAAAAAAGAAAGAAAAAAAATAGGCTATCAGCGGGAATCGAACCCGGGTCGCTGCGTTAGTAGTCAAGTGCCCGCAACGAAAGACTAACGTGGCATTGCTGAAGGGAATTGAAATGAAAATTACTTTTAATACTATTGGTATCGTAAACTATCCCAACCAAAGTCACCATCGGACTGAAGGTTACATTCGGGAAAAGCTTCAGGGTTACATTCGGGAATTTGTTTTACGAGTGTAACCTCCAAAAGGTTACAATCGATAATTTTTTTTCCGAATGTAAATTCCAAAAAGTAACATTAGGAAAAATAAATCAGTATACTCGGAAAAAAGGTATATCAATCTATCGAGCGCTATGCTCTATGTTAAAATCTACTTAATCAAGTTATCCAAGGAATCTAGTTAGTTCTTGTGTGCATAAAATATGTCCAGGATCCTGAACAAAGCATGAGCACATCAAAGATGCTGAGAGTACATAAAAATGTCCCTATACCTTCTTTTTATGTCATGACACACCAAGAACAGTATAATTAAGTATCGATATTTAAAAAAAAAATAAAGAAACAAAAATAGGCTATCAGCGGGAATCGAACCCGGGTCGCTGCGTTAGTAGTCAAGTGCCCGCAACGAAAGACTAACGTGACATTGCTGAAGGGAATTGTAATGAAAATTACTTTTAATACTATTGGTATCGTAAACTATCCCAAGCAAAGTCACCATCGGACTGGAGGTTACATTCGGGAAAAGCTTCAGGGTTACATTCGGGAATTTGTTTTACGAGTGTAACCTCCAAAAGGTTACAATCGATAATTTTTTTTCCGAATGTAAATTCCAAAAAGGAACATTAGAATAAATAAAACAGTATACTCGGAAAAAAAGGTATATCAATCTATCGAGCGCTATGCTCTATGTTAGAATCTACTTAATCAAGTTATCCAAGGAATCTAGTTAGTTCTTGTGTGCATAAAATATGTACAGGATCCTGAACAAAGCATGAGCACATCAAAGATGCTGAGAGTACATAAAAATGTCCCTATACCTTCTTTTTATGTCATGACACACCAAGAACAGTATAATTAAGTATCGATATTTAAAAAAAAAAGAAAGAAGAAAAAATAGGCTATCAGCGGGAATCGAACCCGTGTCGCTGCGTTAGTAGTCAAGTGCCCGCAACGAAAGACTAACGTGGCATTGCTGAAGGGAATTGAAATGAAAATTACTTTTAATACTATTGGTATCGTAAACTATCCCAACCAAAGTCACCATCGGACTGGAGGTTACATTCGGGAAAAGCTTCAGGGTTACATTCGGGAATTTGTTTTACGAGTGTAACCTCCAAAAGGTTACAATCGATAATTGTTTTTCCGAATGTAAATTCCAAAAAGTAACATTAGGAAAAATAAAACAGTATACTCGGAAAAAAGGTATATCAACTATCGAGCGCTATGCTCTATGTTAGAATCTACTTAATCAAGTTATCCAAGGAATCTAGTTAGTTCTTGTGTGCATAAAATATGTACAGGATCCTGAACAAAGCATGAGCACATCAAAGATGCTGAGAGTACATAAAAATGTCCCTATACCTTCTTTTTATGTCATGACACACCAAGAACAGTATAATTAAGTATCGATATTTAAAAAAAAAAATAAAGAAAAAAAAATAGGCTATCAGCGGGAATCGAACCCGGGTCGCTGCGTTAGTAGTCAAGTGCCCGCAACGAAAGACTAACGTGGCATTGCTGAAGGGAATTGTAATGAAAATTACTTTTAATACTATTGGTATCGTAAACTATCCCAAGCAAAGTCACCATCGGACTGGAGGTTACATTCGGGAAAAGCTTCAGGGTTACATTCGGGAATTTGTTTTACGAGTGTAACCTCCAAAAGGTTACAATCGATAATTTTTTTTCCGAATGTAAATTCCAAAAAGTAACATTAGGAAAGTAAAACAGTATACTCGGAAAAAAAGGTATATCAATCTATCGAGCGCTATGCTCTATGTTAGAATCTACTTAATCATGTTATCCAAGGAATCTAGTTAGTTCTTGTGTGCATAAAATATGTGCAGGATCCTAAACAAAGCATGAGCACATCAAAGATGCTGAGAGTACATAACAATGTCCCTATACCTACTTTTTATGTCATGACACACCAAGAACAGTATAATTAAGTATCGATATTTAAAAAAAAATAAAGAAAAAAAAATAGGCTATTAGCGGGAATCGAACCCGGGTCGCTGCGTTAGTAGTCAAGTGCCCGCAACGAAAGACTTACGTGGCATTGCTGAAGGGAATTGTAACGAAAATTACTTTTAATACTATTGGTATCGTAAACTATCCCAAGCAAAGTCACCATCGGACTGGAGGTTACATTCGGGAAAAGCTTCAGGGTTACATTCGGGAATTTGTTTTACGAGTGTAACCTCTAAAAGGTTACAATCGATAATTTTTTTTCCGAATGTAAATTCCAAAAAGTAACATTAGGAAAATAAAACAGTATACTCGGAAAAAAAGGTATATCAATCTATCGAGCGCTATGCTCTATGTTAGAATCTACTTAATCAAGTTATCCAAGGAATCTAGTTAGTTCTTGTGTGCATAAAATATGTGCAGGATCCTAAACAAAGCATGAGCACATCAAAGATGCTGAGAGTACATAAAAATGTCCCTATACCTTCGTTTTATGTCATGACACACCAAGAACAGTATAATTAAGTATCGATATTTAAAAAAAAAAAGAAAGAAAAAAAATAGGCTATCAGCGGGAATCGAACCCGGGTCGCTGCGTTAGTAGTCAAGTGCCCGCAACGAAAGACTAACGTGGCATTTCTGAAGGGAATTGTAATGAAAATTACTTTTAATACTATTGGTATCGTATACTATCCCAAGCAAAGTCACCATCGGACTGGAGGTTACATTCGGGAAAAGCTTCAGGGTTACATTCGGGAATTTGTTTTACGAGTGTAACCTCCAAAAGGTTACAATCGATAATTTTTTTTCCGAATGTAAATTCCAAAAAGTAACATTAGGAAAAATAAAACAGTATACTCGGAAAAAAAGGTATATCAATCTATCGAGCGCTATGCTCTATGTTAGAATCTACTTAATCAAGTTATCCAAGGAATCTAGTTAGTTCTTGTGTGCATAAAATATGTACAGGATCCTGAACAAAGCATGAGCACATCAAAGATGCTGAGAGTACATAAAAATGTCCCTATACCTTCTATTTATGTCATGACACACCAAGAACAGTATAATTAAGTATCGATATTTAAAAAAAAAAGAAAGAAAAAAAATAGGCTATCAGCGGGAATCGAACCCGGGTCGCTGCGTTAGTAGTCAAGTGCCCGCAACGAAAGACTAACGTGGCATTGCTGAAGGGAATTGAAATGAAAATTACTTTTAATACTATTGGTATCGTAAACTATCCCAACCAAAGTCACCATCGGACTGGAGGTTACATTCGGGAAAAGCTTCAGGGTTACATTCGGGAATTTGTTTTACGAGTGTAACCTCCAAAAGGTTACAATCGATAATTTTTTTTCCGAATGTAAATTCCAAAAAGTAACATTAGGAAAAATAAAACAGTATACTCGGAAAAAAGGTATATCAATCTATCGAGCGCTATGCTCTATGTTAGAATCTACTTAATCAAGTTATCCAAGGAATCTAGTTAGTTCTTGTGTGCATAAAATATGTACAGGATCCTGAACAAAGCATGAGCACATCAAAGATGCTGAGAGTACATAAAAATGTCCCTATACCTTCTTTTTATGTCATGACACACCAAGAACAGTATAATTAAGTATCGATATTTAAAAAAAAAATAAAGAAAAAAAAATAGGCTATCAGCGGGAATCGAACCCGGGTCGCTGCGTTAGTAGTCAAGTGCCCGCAACGAAAGACTAACGTGGCATTGCTGAAGGGAATTGTAATGAAAATTACTTTTAATACTATTGGCGCTCAGGATCAGAAAATGTAGGCATTCCAACTCTCCGTAAGGATAACATGCTTTTTATATCAGATGCAGATAAAGCTGAGGCTCTTAACCATCATTTCCAGAGCGTTTTCACTAGTGATAATGGTCAACTTCCGGATCTGTCGACTTCTAGTTACCCTACAATTAAAGATATTATCTTTACCGAGCCTGGCATTCGTAAGCAGCTTGAAAGTCTCAATCCATCTAAGTCTGTTGGACCGGATGGTCTTTCTCCAAGAATCCTCCGTGATCTATCATCTGAGATCTCAAATGTGCTCACGTTTATCTTCCAGCAAAGTTTTGACTCAGGTATTTTGCCTGAAGACTGGTTAAAAGCTTTGGTAGTCCCTGTCTTCAAAAAATCCAGCAAGGACAACCCTGAGAACTACCGTCCCATATCCCTGACTTGTATATGCTGTAAAGTTATGGAACATGTAGTGCTAAGCCATCTGAACAGTCATACTGCTATGAACAACATGTTATCTGATTTGCAACACGGTTTTCGTTCTGGTTTTTCTTGTGAGACGCAGCTTGTTCTTACTACTTATGACTGGGCTACTTCTCTTAATAATCAAGGCCAGGTTGATGCTTTATTACTCGACTTCAGTAAAGCCTTTGATAAAGTCTCGCATTCCAAACTTTTGTATAAGCTCCGTAGTTATGGTATCTGCGGTAAGACTTGCCAATGGATCACTAGTTTCTTATCTGTTAGAACACAATTTGTCTCTGTGAATGGTACCCACTCCAGCTGTACTCCAGTGACCTCAGGCGTTCCTCAAGGTTCTTTGTTGGGTCCGGCGCTCTTCCTCTTGTTCATCAACGACATTACTCTCTGCACCAGGTCTCACCTACGTTTATTTGCTGATGATACTGTAGTCTATCGCAATATCAGGTCTGCAGATGATCATCAAGTGCTCCAGCAAGACCTGGATAACTTAACTAAATGGTCAAATGATTGGCAAATGGAATTCAACGTGTCTAAGTGTCATCTGCTTTCTATCACAAACAAGCGCAAACCATCCTTGCATACTTACTCCATCAACAATAAGTCTCTATCCAAAGTTGCAGAGCAAGATTACCTTGGAGTACGCTGTTCCTCCAATCTTCGCTGGGGCCCCCACGCATCTAAAATCTCGGATAAGGCAAACAAAGTTCTTGGTCTTCTTCGCAGGACTTTGAAACCATGCAGTCAGCTAGTTAAAGAGAGAGCATACTTTACCTTAGTAAGACCTATTCTTGAATACGCAGCTCCAGCTTGGAACCCTTATACTGATACCGATGTCAATCGCCTGGAACAAGTGCAAAAGAACGCTGCACGGTTCGTCACCAACACATATGACCCGTATGCAAGTACCACAAAACTTGTTAAAGACCTATCTTGGGACACTCTTGAACAAAGACGTTTAACTAGTCAGGCTATCTTATTTTATAAATTTCATAATAGTCTTATATATGCTAAATTACCTGATCTTGTCACGCGATCAACCAGATCCACCAGGCGCAAAGAGCTGTATTATAACCAATTGCAAGCAAATACCCTAGCTTTCAACTATTCTTTTTTCGCTAGAGCCATAAGAATCTGGAATTTGCTCCCCCACGACGTCAAATCAATTAATACCCTTGCCAAGTATAAGGCTGCTGTTCAGCCCGCAGTTAGATCTCTACAAGTACCTAGCTACTTGCGCAGGCTTTAGATCCCCAACCCATTAGCTGCTTAGTTTGTTTGTTTATTTATTATTCATTCATTTATTTATTTATTTAGCTATTTATCTATTTATTATTTATGTATTTAGCTATTTATCTATATCATTTATCTGCAATTAGATTTAAAGTGCATGTTACTTGTGTTAGCATTTAGATCCTCAATGGTCCTTTCCCCTTGTGGCGTTCTGTGCTTCTGTCTACGCCGGAGTCCTCTGCAATGCATTGTTGAAGCGGTTGCGAGTGATTCTGGTGTGGATGGGGGTGTGGAGCGCCGTAGGGGGAAGGGTCCATTAAATATTTCGTTTGTCTGCTTGTTATTCACTACTAATTTATTTATTTGTTTATTACCTATTTGTCTCACGTATCTATCCTGTTTTCTTATTTTATCTATTTACTTATTTATTTATTTATTTATTTACTTATTTATACATTGATGTTTGTTTTTGCTACAGTTACTTTTTAATACTCTTTGTATCATAATTATACAATAATTACAATATTTACTTATACAGTTACTCTTTGTTACTCTTTAATACTCTTTGTATCATAATTATTCGTTATTATTTGAGCAATACTTATTGTAATTATTTTAGCTCTATATGCCTCCTAGTATTAGCGAAAGCTACTTATAGGAGTAATAAATCGAAGTATCGAAGTATTGGTATCGTAAACTATCCCAAGCAAAGTCACCATCGGACTGGAGGTTACATTCGGGAAAAGCTTCAGGGTTACATTCGGGAATTTGTTTTACGAGTGTAACCTCCAAAAGGTTACAATCGATAATTTTTTTCCGAATGTAAATTCCAAAAAGGAAAATTAGGACAAATAAAACAGTATACTCGGAAAAAAAGGTATATCAATCTATCGAGCGCTATGCTCTATGTTAGAATCTACTTAATCAAGTTATCCAAGGAATCTAGTTAGTTCTTGTGTGCATAAAATATGTTCAGGATCCTGAACAAAGCATGAGCACATCAAAGATGCTGAGAGTACATAAAAATGTCCCTATACCTTCTTTTTATGTCATGACACACCAAGAACAGTATAATTAAGTATCGATTTAAAAAAAAAATAAAGAAAAAAAAATAGGCTATCAGCGGGAATCGAACCCGGGTCGCTGCGTTAGTAGTCAAGTGCCCGCAACGAAAGACTAACGTGGCATTGCTGAAGGGAATTGTAATGAAAATTACTTTTAATACTATTGGTATCTTAAAACTATCCCAAGCAAAGTTACCATCGGACTGGAGGTTACATTCGGGAAAAGCTTCAGGGTTACATTCGGGAATTTGTTTTACGAGTGTAACCTCCAAAAGGTTACAATCGATAATTTTTTTTCCGAATGTAAATTCCAAAAAGTAACATTAGGAAAGTAAATCAGTATACTCGGAAAAAAAGGTATATCAATCTATCGAGCGCTATGCTCTATGTTAGAATCTACTTAATCAAGTTATCCAAGGAATCTAGTTAGTTCTTGTGTGCATAAAATATGTGCAGGATCCTAAACAAAGCATGAGCACATCAAAGATGCTGAGAGTACATAACAATGTCCCTATACCTACTTTTTATGTCATGACACACCAAGAATAGTATAATTAAGTATCGATATTTAAAAAAAAAATAAAGAAAAAAAATAGGCTATCAGCGGGAATCGAACCCGTGTCGCTGCGTTAGTAGTCAAGTGCCCGCAACGAAAGACTAACGTGGCATTGCTGAAGGGAATTGTAATGAAAATTACTTTTAATACTATTGGTATCGTAAACTATCCCAAGCAAAGTCACCATCGGACTGGAGGTTACAATCGGGAAAAGCTTCAGGGTTACATTCGGGAATTTGTTTTACGAGTGTAACCTCCAAAAGGTTACAATCGATAATGTTTTTTCCGAATGTAAATTCCAAAAAGTCTCATTAGGAAAAATAAAACAGTATACTCGGAAAAAAAGGTATATTAATCTATCGAGCGCTATGCTCTATGTTAGAATCTACTTAATCATGTTATCCAAGGAATCTACTTAGTTCTTGTGTGCATAAAATATGTGCAGGATCCTGAACAAAGCATGAGCACATCAAAGATGCTGAGAGTACATAAAAATGTCCCTATACCTTCTTTTTATGTCATGACACACCAAGAACAGTATAATTAAGTATCGATATTTAAAAAAAAAGAAAGAAAAAAAATAGGCTATCAGCGGGAATCGAACCCGGGTCGCTGCGTTAGTAGTCAAGTGCCCGCAACGAAAGACTAACGTGGCATTGCTGAAGGGAATTGTAATGAAAATTACTTTTAATACTATTGGTATCGTAAACTATCCCAAGCAAAGTCACCATCGGACTGGAGGTTACATTCGGGAAAAGCTTCAGGGTTACATTCGGGAATTTGTTTTACGAGTGTAACCTCCAAAAGGTTACAATCGATAATTTTTTTCCGAATGTAAATTCCAAAAAGGAAAATTAGGACAAATAAAACAGTATACTCGGAAAAAAAGGTATATCAATCTATCGAGCGCTATGCTCTATGTTAGAATCTACTTAATCAAGTTATCCAAGGAATCTAGTTAGTTCTTGTGTGCATAAAATATGTTCAGGATCCTGAACAAAGCATGAGCACATCAAAGATGCTGAGAGTACATAAAAATGTCCCTATACCTTCTTTTTATGTCATGACACACCAAGAACAGTATAATTAAGTATCGATTTAAAAAAAAAATAAAGAAAAAAAAATAGGCTATCAGCGGGAATCGAACCCTGGTCGCTGCGTTAGTAGTCAAGTGCCCGCAACGAAAGACTAACGTGGCATTGCTGAAGGGAATTGTAATGAAAATTACTTTTAATACTATTGGTATCTTAAAACTATCCCAAGCAAAGTCACCATCGGACTGGAGGTTACATTCGGGAAAAGCTTCAGGGTTACATTCGGGAATTTGTTTTACGAGTGTAACCTCCAAAAGGTTACAATCGATAATTTTTTTTCCGAATGTAAATTCCAAAAAGTAACATTAGGAAAGTAAAACAGTATACTCGGAAAAAAAGGTATATCAATCTATCGAGCTCTATGTTAGAATCTACTTAATCAAGTTATCCAAGGAATCTAGTTAGTTCTTGTGTGCATAAAATATGTGCAGGATCCTAAACAAAGCATGAGCACATCAAAGATGCTGAGAGTACATAACAATGTCCCTATACCTACTTTTTATGTCATGACACACCAAGAATAGTATAATTAAGTATCGATATTTAAAAAAAAGTTAAAGAAAAAAAATAGGCTATCAGCGGGAATCGAACCCGTGTCGCTGCGTTAGTAGTCAAGTGCCCGCAACGAAAGACTAACGTGGCATTGCTGAAGGGAATTGTAATGAAAATTACTTTTAATACTATTGGTATCGTAAACTATCCCAAGCAAAGTCACCATCGGACTGGAGGTTACAATCGGGAAAAGCTTCAGGGTTACATTCGGGAATTTGTTTTACGAGTGTAACCTCCAAAAGGTTACAATCGATAATGTTTTTTCCGAATGTAAATTCCAAAAAGTCTCATTAGGAAAAATAAAACAGTATACTCGGAAAAAAAGGTATATCAATCTATCGAGCGCTATGCTCTATGTTAGAATCTACTTAATCATGTTATCCAAGGAATCTACTTAGTTCTTGTGTGCATAAAATATGTGCAGGATCCTGAACAAAGCATGAGCACATCAAAGATGCTGAGAGTACATAAAAATGTCCCTATACCTTCTTTTTATGTCATGACACACCAAGAACAGTATAATTAAGTATCGATATTTAAAAAAAAAGAAAGAAAAAAAATAGGCTATCAGCGGGAATCGAACCCGGGTCGCTGCGTTAGTAGTCAAGTGCCCGCAACGAAAGACTAACGTGGCATTGCTGAAGGGAATTGTAATGAAAATTACTTTTAATACTATTGGTATCGTAAACTATCCCAAGCAAAGTCACCATCGGACTGGAGGTTACATTCGGGAAAAGCTTCAGGGTTACATTCGGGAATTTGTTTTACGAGTGTAACCTCCAAAAGGTTACAACAATCGATAATTTTTTTCCGAATGTAAATTCCAAAAAGGAAAATTAGGACAAATAAAACAGTATACTCGGAAAAAAAGGTATATCAATCTATCGAGCGCTATGCTCTATGTTAGAATCTACTTAATCAAGTTATCCAAGGAATCTAGTTAGTTCTTGTGTGCATAAAATATGTTCAGGATCCTGAACAAAGCATGAGCACATCAAAGATGCTGAGAGTACATAAAAATGTCCCTATACCTTCTTTTTATGTCATGACACACCAAGAACAGTATAATTAAGTATCGATTTAAAAAAAAAATAAAGAAAAAAAAATAGGCTATCAGCGGGAATCGAACCCGGGTCGCTGCGTTAGTAGTCAAGTGCCCGCAACGAAAGACTAACGTGGCATTGCTGAAGGGAATTGTAATGAAAATTACTTTTAATACTATTGGTATCTTAAAACTATCCCAAGCAAAGTCACCATCGGACTGGAGGTTACATTCGGGAAAAGCTTCAGGGTTACATTCGGGAATTTGTTTTACGAGTGTAACCTCCAAAAGGTTACAATCGATAATTTTTTTTCCGAATGTAAATTCCAAAAAGTAACATTAGGAAAGTAAATCAGTATACTCGGAAAAAAAGGTATATCAATCTATCGAGCGCTATGCTCTATGTTAGAATCTACTTAATCAAGTTATCCAAGGAATCTAGTTAGTTCTTGTGTGCATAAAATATGTGCAGGATCCTAAACAAAGCATGAGCACATCAAAGATGCTGAGAGTACATAACAATGTCCCTATACCTACTTTTTATGTCATGACACACCAAGAACAGTATAATTAAGTATCGATATTTAAAAAAAAAATATAGAAAAAAAATAGGCTATCAGCGGGAATCGAACCCGTGTCGCTGCGTTAGTAGTCAAGTGCCCGCAACGAAAGACTAACGTGGCATTGCTGAAGGGAATTGTAATGAAAATTACTTTTAATACTATTGGTATCGTAAACTATCCCAAGCAAAGTCACCATCGGACTGGAGGTTACAATCGGGAAAAGCTTCAGGGTTACATTCGGGAATTTGTTTTACGAGTGTAACCTCCAAAAGGTTACAATCGATAATGTTTTTTGCGAATGTAAATTCCAAAAAGTCTCATTAGGAAAAATAAAACAGTATACTCGGAAAAAAAGGTATATCAATCTATCGAGCGCTATGCTCTATGTTAGAATCTACTTAATCAAGTTATCCAAGGAATCTAGTTAGTTCTTGTGTGCATAAAATATGTTCAGGATCCTGAACAAAGCATGAGCACATCAAAGATGCTGAGAGTACATAAAAATGTCCCTATACCTTCTTTTTATGTCATGACACACCAAGAACAGTATAATTAAGTATCGATTTAAAAAAAAAATAAAGAAAAAAAAATAGGCTATCAGCGGGAATCGAACCCGGGTCGCTGCGTTAGTAGTCAAGTGCCCGCAACGAAAGACTAACGTGGCATTGCTGAAGGGAATTGTAATGAAAATTACTTTTAATACTATTGGTATCTTAAAACTATCCCAAGCAAAGTTACCATCGGACTGGAGGTTACATTCGGGAAAAGCTTCAGGGTTACATTCGGGAATTTGTTTTACGAGTGTAACCTCCAAAAGGTTACAATCGATAATTTTTTTTCCGAATGTAAATTCCAAAAAGTAACATTAGGAAAGTAAATCAGTATACTCGGAAAAAAAGGTATATCAATCTATCGAGCGCTATGCTCTATGTTAGAATCTACTTAATCAAGTTATCCAAGGAATCTAGTTAGTTCTTGTGTGCATAAAATATGTGCAGGATCCTAAACAAAGCATGAGCACATCAAAGATGCTGAGAGTACATAACAATGTCCCTATACCTACTTTTTATGTCATGACACACCAAGAACAGTATAATTAAGTATCGATATTTAAAAAAAAAATAAAGAAAAAAAATAGGCTATCAGCGGGAATCGAACCCGTGTCGCTGCGTTAGTAGTCAAGTGCGCGCAACGAAAGACTAACGTGGCATTGCTGAAGGGAATTGTAATGAAAATTACTTTTAATACTATTGGTATCGTAAACTATCCCAAGCAAAGTCACCATCGGACTGGAGGTTACAATCGGGAAAAGCTTCAGGGTTACATTCGGGAATTTGTTTTACGAGTGTAACCTCCAAAAGGTTACAATCGATAATGTTTTTTCCGAATGTAAATTCCAAAAAGTCTTATTAGGAAAAATAAAACAGTATACTCGGGAAAAAAGGTATATCAATCTATCGAGCGCTATGCTCTATGTTAGAATCTACTTAATCATGTTATCCAAGGAATCTAGTTAGTTCTTGTGTGCATAAAATATGTGCAGGATCCTGAACAAAGCATGAGCACATCAAAGATGCTGAGAGTACATAAAAATGTCCCTATACCTTCTTTTTATGTCATGACACACCAAGAACAGTATAATTAAGTATCGATATTTAAAAAAAAAGAAAGAAAAAAAATAGGCTATCAGCGGGAATCGAACCCGGGTCGCTGCGTTAGTAGTCAAGTGCCCGCAACGAAAGACTAACGTGGCATTGCTGAAGGGAATTGTAATGAAAATTACTTTTAATACTATTGGTATCGTAAACTATCCCAAGCAAAGTCACCATCGGACTGGAGATTACATTCGGGAAAAGCTTCAGGGTTACATTCGGGAATTTGTTTTACGAGTGTAACCTCCAAAAGGTTACAATCGATAATTTTTTTCCAAATGTAAATTCCAAAAAGGAAAATTAGGACAAATAAAACAGTATACTCGGACAAAAAGGTATATCAATCTATCGAGCGCTATGCTCTATGTTAGAATCTACTTAATCAAGTTATCCAAGGAATCTAGTTAGTTCTTGTGTGCATAAAATATGTTCAGGATCCTGAACAAAGCATGAGCACATCAAAGATGCTGAGAGTACATAAAAATGTCCCTATACCTTCTTTTTATGTCATGACACACCAAGAACAGTATAATTAAGTATCGATTTAAAAAAAAAATAAAGAAAAAAAAATAGGCTATCAGCGGGAATCAAACCCGGGTCGCTGCGTTAGTAGTCAAGTGCCCGCAACGAAAGACTAACGTGGCATTGCTGAAGGGAATTGTAATGAAAATTACTTTTAATACTATTGGTATCTTAAAACTATCCCAAGCAAAGTCACCATCGGACTGGAGGTTACATTCGGGAAAAGCTTCAGGGTTACATTCGGGAATTTGTTTTACGAGTGTAACCTCCAAAAGGTTACAATCGATAATTTTTTTTCCGAATGTAAATTCCAAAAAGTAACATTAGGAAAGTAAATCAGTATACTCGGAAAAAAAGGTATATCAATCTATCGAGCGCTATGCTCTATGTTAGAATCTACTTAATCAAGTTATCCAAGGAATCTAGTTAGTTCTTGTGTGCATAAAATATGTGCAGGATCCTAAACAAAGCATGAGCACATCAAAGATGCTGAGAGTACATAACAATGTCCCTATACCTACTTTTTATGTCATGACACACCAAGAACAGTATAATTAAGTATCGATATTTAAAAAAAAAATATAGAAAAAAAATAGGCTATCAGCGGGAATCGAACCCGTGTCGCTGCGTTAGTAGTCAAGTGCCCGCAACGAAAGACTAACGTGGCATTGCTGAAGGGAATTGTAATGAAAATTACTTTTAATACTATTGGTATCGTAAACTATCCCAAGCAAAGTCACCATCGGACTGGAGGTTACAATCGGGAAAAGCTTCAGGGTTACATTCGGGAATTTGTTTTACGAGTGTAACCTCCAAAAGGTTACAATCGATAATGTTTTTTGCGAATGTAAATTCCAAAAAGTCTCATTAGGAAAAATAAAACAGTATACTCGGAAAAAAAGGTATATCAATCTATCGAGCGCTATGCTCTATGTTAGAATCTACTTAATCATGTTATCCAAGGAATCTAGTTAGTTCTTGTGTGCATAAAATATGTGCAGGATCCTGAACAAAGCATGAGCACATCAAAGATGCTGAGAGTACATAAAAATGTCCCTATACCTTCTTTTTATGTCATGACACACCAAGAACAGTATAATTAAGTATCGATATTAAAAAAAAAAGAAAGAAAAAAAATAGGCTATCAGCGGGAATCGAACCCGGGTCGCTGCGTTAGTAGTCAAGTGCCCGCAACGAAAGACTAACGTGGCATTGCTGAAGGGAATTGTAATGAAAATTACTTTTAATACTATTGGTATCGTAAACAATCCCAAGCAAAGTCACCATCGGACTGGAGGTTACATTCGGGAAAAGCTTCAGGGTTACATTCGGGAATTTGTTTTACGAGTGTAACCTCCAAAAGGTTACAATCGATAATTTTTTTTCCGAATGTAAATTCCAAAAAGTCTCATTAGGACAAATAAAACAGTATACTCGGAAAAAAAGGTATATCAATCTATCGAGCGCTATGCTCTATGTTAGAATCTACTTAATCATGTTATCCAAGGAATCTAGTTAGTTCTTGTGTGCATAAAATATGTGCAGGATCCTGAACAAAGCATGAGCACATCAAAGATGCTGAGAGTACATAAAAATGTCCCTATACCTTCTTTTTATGTCATGACACACCAAGAACAGTATAATTAAGTATCGATATTTAAAAAAAAAAGAAAGAAAAAAAATAGGCTTTCAGCGGGAATCGAACCCGGGTCGCTGCGTTAGTAGTCAAGTGCCCGCAACAAAAGACTAACGTGGCATTGCTGAAGGGAATTGAAATGAAAATTACTTTTAATACTATTGGTATCGTAAACTATCCCAACCAAAGTCACCATCGGACTGGAGGTTACATTCGGGAAAAGCTTCAGGGTTACATTCGGGAATTTGTTTTACGAGTGTAACCTCCAAAAGGTTACAATCGATAATTTTTTTTCCGAATGTAAATTCCAAAAAGTAACATTAGGAAAAATAAAACAGTATACTCGGAAAAAAGGTATATCAATCTATCGAGCGCTATGCTCTATGTTAGAATCTACTTAATCAAGTTATCCAAGGAATCTAGTTAGTTCTTGTGTGCATAAAATATGTACAGGATCCTGAACAAAGCATGAGCACATCAAAGATGCTGAGAGTACATAAAAATGTCCCTATACCTACTTTTTATGTCATGACACACCAAGAACAGTATAATTAAGTATCGATATTTAAAAAAAAAAATAAAGAAACAAAAATAGGCTATCAGCGGGAATCGAACCCGGGTCGCTGCGTTAGTAGTCAAGTGCCCGCAACGAAAGACTAACGTGACATTGCTGAAGGGAATTGTAATGAAAATAACTTTTAATACTATTGGTATCGTAAACTATCCCAAGCAAAGTCACCATCGGACTGGAGGTTACATTCGGGAAAAGCTTCAGGGTTACATTCGGGAATTTGTTTTACGAGTGTAACCTCCAAAAGGTTACAATCGATAATTTTTTTTCCGAATGTAAATTCCAAAAAGGAACATTAGGAAAAATAAAACAGTATACTCGTAAAAAAAGGTAAATCAATCTATCGAGCGCTATGCTCTATGTTAGAATCTACTTAATCAAGTTATCCAAGGAATCTAGTTAGTTCTTGTGTGCATAAAATATGTACAGGATCCTGAACAAAGCATGAGCACATCAAAGATGCTGAGAGTACATAAAAATGTCCCTATACCTTCTTTTTATGTCATGACACACCAAGAACAGTATAATTAAGTATCGATTTAAAAAAAAATAAATAAAGAAAAAAAATAGGCTATCAGCGGGAATCGAACCCGGGTAGCTGCGTTAGTAGTCAAGTGCCCGCAACGAAAGACTAACGTGGCATTGCTGAAGGGAATTGTAATGAAAATTACTTTTAATACTATTGGTATCGTAAACAATCCCAAGCAAAGTCACCATCGGACTGGAGGTTACATTCGGGAAAAGCTTCAGGGTTACATTCGGGAATTTGTTTTACGAGTGTAACCTCCAAAAGGTTACAATCGATAATTTTTTTTCCGAATGTAAATTCCAAAAAGTCTCATTAGGAAAAATAAAACAGTATACTCGGAAAAAAAGGTATATCAATCTATCGAGCGCTATGCTCTATGTTAGAATCTACTTAATCATGTTATCCAAGGAATCTAGTTAGTTCTTGTGTGCATAAAATATGTGCAGGATCCTGAACAAAGCATGAGCACATCAAAGATGCTGAGAGTACATAAAAATGTCCCTATACCTTCTTTTTATGTCATGACACACCAAGAACAGTATAATTAAGTATCGATATTTAAAAAAAAAGAAAGAAAAAAAATAGGCTATCAGCAAGAATCGAACCCGGGTAGCTGCGTTAGTAGTCAAGTGCCCGCAACGAAAGACTAACGTGGCATTGCTGAAGGGAATTGTAATGAAAATTACTTTTAATACTATTGGTATCGTAAACTATCCCAAGCAAAGTCACCATCGGACTGGAGGTTACATTCGGGAAAAGCTTCAGGGTTACATTCGGGAATTTGTTTTACGAGTGTAACCTCCAAAAGGTTACAATCGATAATTTTTTTTTCCGAATGTAAATTCCAAAAAGTAACATTAGGAAAATAAAACAGTATACTCGGAAAAAAAGGTATATCAATCTATCGAGCGCTATGCTCTATGTTAGAATCTACTTAATCAAGTTATCCAAGGAATCTAGTTAGTTCTTGTGTGCATAAAATATGTGCAGGATCCTGAACAAAGCATGAGCACATCAAAGATGCTGAGAGTACATAAAAATGTCCCTATACCTTCTTTTTATGTCATGACACACCAAGAACAGTATAATTAAGTATCGATATTTAAAAAAAAAAAAAAAAAAAAAAAATAGGCTATCAGCGGGAATCGAACCCGGGTCGCTGCGTTAGTAGTCAAGTGCCCGCAACGAAAGACTAACGTGGCATTGCTGAAGGGAATTGAAATGAAAATTACTTTTAATACTATTGGTATCGTAAACTATCCCAACCAAAGTCACCATCGGACTGGAGGTTACATTCGGGAAAAGCTTCAGGGTTACATTCGGGAATTTGTTTTACGAGTGTAACCTCCAAAAGGTTACAATCGATAATTTTTTTTCCGAATGTAAATTCCAAAAAGTAACATTAGGAAAAATAAAACAGTATACTCGGAAAAAAGGTAAATCAATCTATCGAGCGCTATGCTCTATGTTAGAATCTACTTAATCAAGTTATCCAAGGAATCTAGTTAGTTCTTGTGTGCATAAAATATGTACAGGATCCTGAACAATGCATGAGCACATCAAAGATGCTGAGAGTACATAAAAATGTCCCTATACCTTCTTTTTATGTCATGACACACCAAGAACAGTATAATTAAGTATCGATTTTTAAAAAAAAAAATAAAGAAACAAAAATAGGCTATCAGCGGGAATCGAACCCGGGTCGCTGCGTTAGTAGTCAAGTGCCCGCAACGAAAGACTAACGTGACATTGCTGAAGGGAATTGTAATGAAAATTACTTTTAATACTATTGGTATCGTAAACTATCCCAAGCAAAGTCACCATCGGACTGGAGGTTACATTCGGGAAAAGCTTCAGGGTTACATTCGGGAATTTGTTTTACGAGTGTAACCTCCAAAAGGTTACAATCGATAATTTTTTTTTCCGAATGTAAATTCCAAAAAGTAACATTAGGAAAATAAAACAGTATACTCGGAAAAAAAGGTATATCAATCTATCGAGCGCTATGCTCTATGTTAGAATCTACTTAATCAAGTTATCCAAGGAATCTAGTTAGTTCTTGTGTGCATAAAATATGTGCAGGATCCTGAACAAAGCATGAGCACATCAAAGATGCTGAGAGTACATAAAAATGTCCCTATACCTTCTTTTTATGTCATGACACACCAAGAACAGTATAATTAAGTATCGATATTTAAAAAAAAAAAAAAAAAAAAAAAATAGGCTATCAGCGGGAATCGAACCCGGGTCGCTGCGTTAGTAGTCAAGTGCCCGCAACGAAAGACTAACGTGGCATTGCTGAAGGGAATTGAAATGAAAATTACTTTTAATACTATTGGTATCGTAAACTATCCCAACCAAAGTCACCATCGGACTGGAGGTTACATTCGGGAAAAGCTTCAGGGTTACATTCGGGAATTTGTTTTACGAGTGTAACCTCCAAAAGGTTACAATCGATAATTTTTTTTCCGAATGTAAATTCCAAAAAGTAACATTAGGAAAAATAAAACAGTATACTCGGAAAAAAGGTAAATCAATCTATCGAGCGCTATGCTCTATGTTAGAATCTACTTAATCAAGTTATCCAAGGAATCTAGTTAGTTCTTGTGTGCATAAAATATGTACAGGATCCTGAACAATGCATGAGCACATCAAAGATGCTGAGAGTACATAAAAATGTCCCTATACCTTCTTTTTATGTCATGACACACCAAGAACAGTATAATTAAGTATCGATTTTTATAAAAAAAAAATAAAGAAACAAAAATAGGCTATCAGCGGGAATCGAACCCGGGTCGCTGCGTTAGTAGTCAAGTGCCCGCAACGAAAGACTAACGTGACATTGCTGAAGGGAATTGTAATGAAAATTACTTTTAATACTATTGGTATCGTAAACTATCCCAAGCAAAGTCACCATCGGACTGGAGGTTACATTCGGGAAAAGCTTCAGGGTTACATTCGGAAATTTGTTTTACGAGTGTAACCTCCAAAAGGTTACAATCGATAATTTTTTTTCCGAATGTAAATTCCAAAAAGGAACATTAGGAAAAATAAAACAGTATACTCGGAAAAAAAGGTATATCAATCTATCGAGCGCTATGCTCTATGTTAGAATCTACTTAATCAAGTTATCCAAGGAATCTAGTTAGTTCTTGTGTGCATAAAATATGTACAGGATCCTGAACAAAGCATGAGCACATCAAAGATGCTGAGAGTACATAAAAATGTCCCTATACCTTCTTTTTATGTCATGACACACCAAGAACAGTATAATTAAGTATCGATTAAAAAAAAATAAATAAAGAAAAAAAAATAGGCTATCAGCGGGAATCGAACCCGGGTCGCTGCGTTAGTAGTCAAGTGCCCGCAACGAAAGACTAACGTGGCATTGCTGAAGGGAATTGTAATGAAAATTACTTTTAATACTATTGGTATCGTAAACTATCCCAAGCAAAGTCACCATCGGACTGGAGGTTACATTCGGGGAAAGCTTCAGGGTTACATTCGGGAATTTGTTTTACGAGTGTAACCTCCAAAAGGTTACAATCGATAATTTTTTTTCCGAATGTAAATTCCAAAAAGTAACATTAGGAAAGTAAAACAGTATACTCGGAAAAAAAGGTATATCAATCTATCGAGCGCTATGCTCTATGTTAGAATCTACTTAATCAAGTTATCCAAGGAATCTAGTTAGTTCTTGTGTGCATAAAATATGTTCAGGATCCTGAACAAAGCATGAGCACATCAAAGATGCTGAGAGTACATAAAAATGTCCCTATACCTTCTTTTTATGTCATGACACACCAAGAACAGTATAATTAAGTATCGATTTAAAAAAAAAATAAAGAAAAAAAAATAGGCTATCAGCGGGAATCGAACCCGGGTCGCTGCGTTAGTAGTCAAGTGCCCGCAACGAAAGACTAACGTGGCATTGCTGAAGGGAATTGTAATGAAAATTACTTTTAATACTATTGGTATCTTAAAACTATCCCAAGCAAAGTTACCATCGGACTGGAGGTTACATTCGGGAAAAGCTTCAGGGTTACATTCGGGAATTTGTTTTACGAGTGTAACCTCCAAAAGGTTACAATCGATAATTTTTTTTCCGAATGTAAATTCCAAAAAGTAACATTAGGAAAGTAAATCAGTATACTCGGAAAAAAAGGTATATCAATCTATCGAGCGCTATGCTCTATGTTAGAATCTACTTAATCAAGTTATCCAAGGAATCTAGTTAGTTCTTGT
The DNA here is from genome assembly GCF_932526225.1 of Nematostella vectensis. Taxonomy (NCBI): domain Eukaryota; kingdom Metazoa; phylum Cnidaria; class Anthozoa; order Actiniaria; family Edwardsiidae; genus Nematostella; species Nematostella vectensis. The sequence goes on along the minus strand of NC_064038.1, from coordinate 2,012,387 downwards.
GTGCATAAAATATGTGCAGGATCCTAAACAAAGCATGAGCACATCAAAGATGCTGAGAGTACATAACAATGTCCCTATACCTACTTTTTATGTCATGACACACCAAGAACAGTATAATTAAGTATCGATATTTAAAAAAAAAAATAAAGAAAAAAAATAGGCTATCAGCGGGAATCGAACCCGTGTCGCTGCGTTAGTAGTCAAGTGCGCGCAACGAAAGACTAACGTGGCATTGCTGAAGGGAATTGTAATGAAAATTACTTTTAATACTATTGGTATCGTAAACTATCCCAAGCAAAGTCACCATCGGACTGGAGGTTACAATCGGGAAAAGCTTCAGGGTTACATTCGGGAATTTGTTTTACGAGTGTAACCTCCAAAAGGTTACAATCGATAATGTTTTTTCCGAATGTAAATTCCAAAAAGTCTTATTAGGAAAAATAAAACAGTATACTCGGGAAAAAAGGTATATCAATCTATCGAGCGCTATGCTCTATGTTAGAATCTACTTAATCATGTTATCCAAGGAATCTAGTTAGTTCTTGTGTGCATAAAATATGTGCAGGATCCTGAACAAAGCATGAGCACATCAAAGATGCTGAGAGTACATAAAAATGTCCCTATACCTTCTTTTTATGTCATGACACACCAAGAACAGTATAATTAAGTATCGATATTTAAAAAAAAAGAAAGAAAAAAAATAGGCTATCAGCGGGAATCGAACCCGGGTCGCTGCGTTAGTAGTCAAGTGCCCGCAACGAAAGACTAACGTGGCATTGCTGAAGGGAATTGTAATGAAAATTACTTTTAATACTATTGGTATCGTAAACTATCCCAAGCAAAGTCACCATCGGACTGGAGATTACATTCGGGAAAAGCTTCAGGGTTACATTCGGGAATTTGTTTTACGAGTGTAACCTCCAAAAGGTTACAATCGATAATTTTTTTCCAAATGTAAATTCCAAAAAGGAAAATTAGGACAAATAAAACAGTATACTCGGACAAAAAGGTATATCAATCTATCGAGCGCTATGCTCTATGTTAGAATCTACTTAATCAAGTTATCCAAGGAATCTAGTTAGTTCTTGTGTGCATAAAATATGTTCAGGATCCTGAACAAAGCATGAGCACATCAAAGATGCTGAGAGTACATAAAAATGTCCCTATACCTTCTTTTTATGTCATGACACACCAAGAACAGTATAATTAAGTATCGATTTAAAAAAAAAATAAAGAAAAAAAAATAGGCTATCAGCGGGAATCAAACCCGGGTCGCTGCGTTAGTAGTCAAGTGCCCGCAACGAAAGACTAACGTGGCATTGCTGAAGGGAATTGTAATGAAAATTACTTTTAATACTATTGGTATCTTAAAACTATCCCAAGCAAAGTCACCATCGGACTGGAGGTTACATTCGGGAAAAGCTTCAGGGTTACATTCGGGAATTTGTTTTACGAGTGTAACCTCCAAAAGGTTACAATCGATAATTTTTTTTCCGAATGTAAATTCCAAAAAGTAACATTAGGAAAGTAAATCAGTATACTCGGAAAAAAAGGTATATCAATCTATCGAGCGCTATGCTCTATGTTAGAATCTACTTAATCAAGTTATCCAAGGAATCTAGTTAGTTCTTGTGTGCATAAAATATGTGCAGGATCCTAAACAAAGCATGAGCACATCAAAGATGCTGAGAGTACATAACAATGTCCCTATACCTACTTTTTATGTCATGACACACCAAGAACAGTATAATTAAGTATCGATATTTAAAAAAAAAATATAGAAAAAAAATAGGCTATCAGCGGGAATCGAACCCGTGTCGCTGCGTTAGTAGTCAAGTGCCCGCAACGAAAGACTAACGTGGCATTGCTGAAGGGAATTGTAATGAAAATTACTTTTAATACTATTGGTATCGTAAACTATCCCAAGCAAAGTCACCATCGGACTGGAGGTTACAATCGGGAAAAGCTTCAGGGTTACATTCGGGAATTTGTTTTACGAGTGTAACCTCCAAAAGGTTACAATCGATAATGTTTTTTGCGAATGTAAATTCCAAAAAGTCTCATTAGGAAAAATAAAACAGTATACTCGGAAAAAAAGGTATATCAATCTATCGAGCGCTATGCTCTATGTTAGAATCTACTTAATCATGTTATCCAAGGAATCTAGTTAGTTCTTGTGTGCATAAAATATGTGCAGGATCCTGAACAAAGCATGAGCACATCAAAGATGCTGAGAGTACATAAAAATGTCCCTATACCTTCTTTTTATGTCATGACACACCAAGAACAGTATAATTAAGTATCGATATTAAAAAAAAAAGAAAGAAAAAAAATAGGCTATCAGCGGGAATCGAACCCGGGTCGCTGCGTTAGTAGTCAAGTGCCCGCAACGAAAGACTAACGTGGCATTGCTGAAGGGAATTGTAATGAAAATTACTTTTAATACTATTGGTATCGTAAACAATCCCAAGCAAAGTCACCATCGGACTGGAGGTTACATTCGGGAAAAGCTTCAGGGTTACATTCGGGAATTTGTTTTACGAGTGTAACCTCCAAAAGGTTACAATCGATAATTTTTTTTCCGAATGTAAATTCCAAAAAGTCTCATTAGGACAAATAAAACAGTATACTCGGAAAAAAAGGTATATCAATCTATCGAGCGCTATGCTCTATGTTAGAATCTACTTAATCATGTTATCCAAGGAATCTAGTTAGTTCTTGTGTGCATAAAATATGTGCAGGATCCTGAACAAAGCATGAGCACATCAAAGATGCTGAGAGTACATAAAAATGTCCCTATACCTTCTTTTTATGTCATGACACACCAAGAACAGTATAATTAAGTATCGATATTTAAAAAAAAAAGAAAGAAAAAAAATAGGCTATCAGCGGGAATCGAACCCGGGTCGCTGCGTTAGTAGTCAAGTGCCCGCAACAAAAGACTAACGTGGCATTGCTGAAGGGAATTGAAATGAAAATTACTTTTAATACTATTGGTATCGTAAACTATCCCAACCAAAGTCACCATCGGACTGGAGGTTACATTCGGGAAAAGCTTCAGGGTTACATTCGGGAATTTGTTTTACGAGTGTAACCTCCAAAAGGTTACAATCGATAATTTTTTTTCCGAATGTAAATTCCAAAAAGTAACATTAGGAAAAATAAAACAGTATACTCGGAAAAAAGGTATATCAATCTATCGAGCGCTATGCTCTATGTTAGAATCTACTTAATCAAGTTATCCAAGGAATCTAGTTAGTTCTTGTGTGCATAAAATATGTACAGGATCCTGAACAAAGCATGAGCACATCAAAGATGCTGAGAGTACATAAAAATGTCCCTATACCTACTTTTTATGTCATGACACACCAAGAACAGTATAATTAAGTATCGATATTTAAAAAAAAAAATAAAGAAACAAAAATAGGCTATCAGCGGGAATCGAACCCGGGTCGCTGCGTTAGTAGTCAAGTGCCCGCAACGAAAGACTAACGTGACATTGCTGAAGGGAATTGTAATGAAAATAACTTTTAATACTATTGGTATCGTAAACTATCCCAAGCAAAGTCACCATCGGACTGGAGGTTACATTCGGGAAAAGCTTCAGGGTTACATTCGGGAATTTGTTTTACGAGTGTAACCTCCAAAAGGTTACAATCGATAATTTTTTTTCCGAATGTAAATTCCAAAAAGGAACATTAGGAAAAATAAAACAGTATACTCGTAAAAAAAGGTAAATCAATCTATCGAGCGCTATGCTCTATGTTAGAATCTACTTAATCAAGTTATCCAAGGAATCTAGTTAGTTCTTGTGTGCATAAAATATGTACAGGATCCTGAACAAAGCATGAGCACATCAAAGATGCTGAGAGTACATAAAAATGTCCCTATACCTTCTTTTTATGTCATGACACACCAAGAACAGTATAATTAAGTATCGATTTAAAAAAAAATAAATAAAGAAAAAAAATAGGCTATCAGCGGGAATCGAACCCGGGTAGCTGCGTTAGTAGTCAAGTGCCCGCAACGAAAGACTAACGTGGCATTGCTGAAGGGAATTGTAATGAAAATTACTTTTAATACTATTGGTATCGTAAACAATCCCAAGCAAAGTCACCATCGGACTGGAGGTTACATTCGGGAAAAGCTTCAGGGTTACATTCGGGAATTTGTTTTACGAGTGTAACCTCCAAAAGGTTACAATCGATAATTTTTTTTCCGAATGTAAATTCCAAAAAGTCTCATTAGGAAAAATAAAACAGTATACTCGGAAAAAAAGGTATATCAATCTATCGAGCGCTATGCTCTATGTTAGAATCTACTTAATCATGTTATCCAAGGAATCTAGTTAGTTCTTGTGTGCATAAAATATGTGCAGGATCCTGAACAAAGCATGAGCACATCAAAGATGCTGAGAGTACATAAAAATGTCCCTATACCTTCTTTTTATGTCATGACACACCAAGAACAGTATAATTAAGTATCGATATTTAAAAAAAAAGAAAGAAAAAAAATAGGCTATCAGCAAGAATCGAACCCGGGTAGCTGCGTTAGTAGTCAAGTGCCCGCAACGAAAGACTAACGTGGCATTGCTGAAGGGAATTGTAATGAAAATTACTTTTAATACTATTGGTATCGTAAACTATCCCAAGCAAAGTCACCATCGGACTGGAGGTTACATTCGGGAAAAGCTTCAGGGTTACATTCGGGAATTTGTTTTACGAGTGTAACCTCCAAAAGGTTACAATCGATAATTTTTTTTTCCGAATGTAAATTCCAAAAAGTAACATTAGGAAAATAAAACAGTATACTCGGAAAAAAAGGTATATCAATCTATCGAGCGCTATGCTCTATGTTAGAATCTACTTAATCAAGTTATCCAAGGAATCTAGTTAGTTCTTGTGTGCATAAAATATGTGCAGGATCCTGAACAAAGCATGAGCACATCAAAGATGCTGAGAGTACATAAAAATGTCCCTATACCTTCTTTTTATGTCATGACACACCAAGAACAGTATAATTAAGTATCGATATTTAAAAAAAAAAAAAAAAAAAAAAAATAGGCTATCAGCGGGAATCGAACCCGGGTCGCTGCGTTAGTAGTCAAGTGCCCGCAACGAAAGACTAACGTGGCATTGCTGAAGGGAATTGAAATGAAAATTACTTTTAATACTATTGGTATCGTAAACTATCCCAACCAAAGTCACCATCGGACTGGAGGTTACATTCGGGAAAAGCTTCAGGGTTACATTCGGGAATTTGTTTTACGAGTGTAACCTCCAAAAGGTTACAATCGATAATTTTTTTTCCGAATGTAAATTCCAAAAAGTAACATTAGGAAAAATAAAACAGTATACTCGGAAAAAAGGTAAATCAATCTATCGAGCGCTATGCTCTATGTTAGAATCTACTTAATCAAGTTATCCAAGGAATCTAGTTAGTTCTTGTGTGCATAAAATATGTACAGGATCCTGAACAATGCATGAGCACATCAAAGATGCTGAGAGTACATAAAAATGTCCCTATACCTTCTTTTTATGTCATGACACACCAAGAACAGTATAATTAAGTATCGATTTTTAAAAAAAAAAATAAAGAAACAAAAATAGGCTATCAGCGGGAATCGAACCCGGGTCGCTGCGTTAGTAGTCAAGTGCCCGCAACGAAAGACTAACGTGACATTGCTGAAGGGAATTGTAATGAAAATTACTTTTAATACTATTGGTATCGTAAACTATCCCAAGCAAAGTCACCATCGGACTGGAGGTTACATTCGGGAAAAGCTTCAGGGTTACATTCGGGAATTTGTTTTACGAGTGTAACCTCCAAAAGGTTACAATCGATAATTTTTTTTCCGAATGTAAATTCCAAAAAGGAACATTAGGAAAAATAAAACAGTATACTCGGAAAAAAAGGTATATCAATCTATCGAGCGCTATGCTCTATGTTAGAATCTACTTAATCAAGTTATCCAAGGAATCTAGTTAGTTCTTGTGTGCATAAAATATGTACAGGATCCTGAACAAAGCATGAGCACATCAAAGATGCTGAGAGTACATAAAAATGTCCCTATACCTTCTTTTTATGTCATGACACACCAAGAACAGTATAATTAAGTATCGATTAAAAAAAAATAAATAAAGAAAAAAAAATAGGCTATCAGCGGGAATCGAACCCGGGTCGCTGCGTTAGTAGTCAAGTGCCCGCAACGAAAGACTAACGTGGCATTGCTGAAGGGAATTGTAATGAAAATTACTTTTAATACTATTGGTATCGTAAACTATCCCAAGCAAAGTCACCATCGGACTGGAGGTTACATTCGGGGAAAGCTTCAGGGTTACATTCGGGAATTTGTTTTACGAGTGTAACCTCCAAAAGGTTACAATCGATAATTTTTTTTCCGAATGTAAATTCCAAAAAGTAACATTAGGAAAGTAAAACAGTATACTCGGAAAAAAAGGTATATCAATCTATCGAGCGCTATGCTCTATGTTAGAATCTACTTAATCAAGTTATCCAAGGAATCTAGTTAGTTCTTGTGTGCATAAAATATGTGCAGGATCCTGAACAAAGCATGAGCACATCAAAGATGCTGAGAGTACATAAAAATGTCCCTATACCTTCGTTTTATGTCATGACACACCAAGAACAGTATAATTAAGTATCGATATTTAAAAAAAAAAGAAAGAAAAAAAATAGGCTATCAGCGGGAATCGAACCCGGGTCGCTGCGTTAGTAGTCAAGTGCCCGCAACGAAAGACTAACGTGGCATTGCTGAAGGGAATTGAAATGAAAATTACTTTTAATACTATTGGTATCGTAAACTATCCCAACCAAAGTCACCATCGGACTGGAGGTTACATTCGGGAAAAGCTTCAGGGTTACATTCGGGAATTTGTTTTACGAGTGTAACCTCCAAAAGGTTACAATCGATAATTTTTTTTCCGAATGTAAATTCCAAAAAGTAACATTAGGAAAAATAAAACAGTATACTCGGAAAAAAGGTAAATCAATCTATCGAGCGCTATGCTCTATGTTAGAATCTACTTAATCAAGTTATCCAAGGAATCTAGTAAGTTCTTGTGTGCATAAAATATGTACAGGATCCTGAACAATGCATGAGCACATCAAAGATGCTGAGAGTACATAAAAATGTCCCTGTCCCTATACCTTCTTTTTATGTCATGACACACCAAGAACAGTATAATTAAGTATCGATATTTAAAAAAAAAGAAAGAAAAAAAATAGGCTATCAGCAAGAATCGAACCCGGGTAGCTGCGTTAGTAGTCAAGTGCCCGCAACGAAAGACTAACGTGGCATTGCTGAAGGGAATTGTAATGAAAATTACTTTTAATACTATTGGTATCGTAAACTATCCCAAGCAAAGTCACCATCGGACTGGAGGTTACATTCGGGAAAAGCTTCAGGGTTACATTCGGGAATTTGTTTTACGAGTGTAACCTCCAAAAGGTTACAATCGATAATTTTTTTTTCCGAATGTAAATTCCAAAAAGTAACATTAGGAAAATAAAACAGTATACTCGGAAAAAAAGGTATATCAATCTATCGAGCGCTATGCTCTATGTTAGAATCTACTTAATCAAGTTATCCAAGGAATCTAGTTAGTTCTTGTGTGCATAAAATATGTGCAGGATCCTGAACAAAGCATGAGCACATCAAAGATGCTGAGAGTACATAAAAATGTCCCTATACCTTCTTTTTATGTCATGACACACCAAGAACAGTATAATTAAGTATCGATATTTAAAAAAAAAAAAAAAAAAAAAAAATAGGCTATCAGCGGGAATCGAACCCGGGTCGCTGCGTTAGTAGTCAAGTGCCCGCAACGAAAGACTAACGTGGCATTGCTGAAGGGAATTGAAATGAAAATTACTTTTAATACTATTGGTATCGTAAACTATCCCAACCAAAGTCACCATCGGACTGGAGGTTACATTCGGGAAAAGCTTCAGGGTTACATTCGGGAATTTGTTTTACGAGTGTAACCTCCAAAAGGTTACAATCGATAATTTTTTTTCCGAATGTAAATTCCAAAAAGTAACATTAGGAAAAATAAAACAGTATACTCGGAAAAAAGGTAAATCAATCTATCGAGCGCTATGCTCTATGTTAGAATCTACTTAATCAAGTTATCCAAGGAATCTAGTTAGTTCTTGTGTGCATAAAATATGTACAGGATCCTGAACAATGCATGAGCACATCAAAGATGCTGAGAGTACATAAAAATGTCCCTATACCTTCTTTTTATGTCATGACACACCAAGAACAGTATAATTAAGTATCGATTTTTATAAAAAAAAAATAAAGAAACAAAAATAGGCTATCAGCGGGAATCGAACCCGGGTCGCTGCGTTAGTAGTCAAGTGCCCGCAACGAAAGACTAACGTGACATTGCTGAAGGGAATTGTAATGAAAATTACTTTTAATACTATTGGTATCGTAAACTATCCCAAGCAAAGTCACCATCGGACTGGAGGTTACATTCGGGAAAAGCTTCAGGGTTACATTCGGAAATTTGTTTTACGAGTGTAACCTCCAAAAGGTTACAATCGATAATTTTTTTTCCGAATGTAAATTCCAAAAAGGAACATTAGGAAAAATAAAACAGTATACTCGGAAAAAAAGGTATATCAATCTATCGAGCGCTATGCTCTATGTTAGAATCTACTTAATCAAGTTATCCAAGGAATCTAGTTAGTTCTTGTGTGCATAAAATATGTACAGGATCCTGAACAAAGCATGAGCACATCAAAGATGCTGAGAGTACATAAAAATGTCCCTATACCTTCTTTTTATGTCATGACACACCAAGAACAGTATAATTAAGTATCGATTAAAAAAAAATAAATAAAGAAAAAAAAATAGGCTATCAGCGGGAATCGAACCCGGGTCGCTGCGTTAGTAGTCAAGTGCCCGCAACGAAAGACTAACGTGGCATTGCTGAAGGGAATTGTAATGAAAATTACTTTTAATACTATTGGTATCGTAAACTATCCCAAGCAAAGTCACCATCGGACTGGAGGTTACATTCGGGGAAAGCTTCAGGGTTACATTCGGGAATTTGTTTTACGAGTGTAACCTCCAAAAGGTTACAATCGATAATTTTTTTTCCGAATGTAAATTCCAAAAAGTAACATTAGGAAAGTAAAACAGTATACTCGGAAAAAAAGGTATATCAATCTATCGAGCGCTATGCTCTATGTTAGAATCTACTTAATCAAGTTATCCAAGGAATCTAGTTAGTTCTTGTGTGCATAAAATATGTGCAGGATCCTGAACAAAGCATGAACACATCAAAGATGCTGAGAGTACATAAAAATGTCCCTATACCTTCGTTTTATGTCATGACACACCAAGAACAGTATAATTAAGTATCGATATTTAAAAAAAAAAGAAAGAAAAAAAATAGGCTATCAGCGGGAATCGAACCCGGGTCGCTGCGTTAGTAGTCAAGTGCCCGCAACGAAAGACTAACGTGGCATTGCTGAAGGGAATTGAAATGAAAATTACTTTTAATACTATTGGTATCGTAAACTATCCCAACCAAAGTCACCATCGGACTGGAGGTTACATTCGGGAAAAGCTTCAGGGTTACATTCGGGAATTTGTTTTACGAGTGTAACCTCCAAAAGGTTACAATCGATAATTTTTTTTCCGAATGTAAATTCCAAAAAGTAACATTAGGAAAAATAAAACAGTATACTCGGAAAAAAGGTAAATCAATCTATCGAGCGCTATGCTCTATGTTAGAATCTACTTAATCAAGTTATCCAAGGAATCTAGTAAGTTCTTGTGTGCATAAAATATGTACAGGATCCTGAACAATGCATGAGCACATCAAAGATGCTGAGAGTACATAAAAATGTCCCTATACCTTCTTTTTATGTCATGACACACCAAGAACAGTATAATTAAGTATCGATATTTAAAAAAAAAAATAAAGAAACAAAAATAGGCTATCAGCGGGAATCGAACCCGGGTCGCTGCGTTAGTAGTCAAGTGCCCGCAACGAAAGACTAACGTGACATTGCTGAAGGGAATTGTAATGAAAATTACTTTTAATACTATTGGTATCGTAAACTATCCCAAGCAAAGTCACCATCGGACTGGAGGTTACATTCGGGAAAAGCTTCAGGGTTACATTCGGGAATTTGTTTTACGAGTGTAACCTCCAAAAGGTTACAATCGATAATTTTTTTTCCGAATGTAAATTCCAAAAAGGAACATTAGGAAAAATTAAACAGTATACTCGGAAAAAAAGGTATATCAATCTATCGAGCGCTATGCTCTATGTTAGAATCTACTTAATCAAGTTATCCAAGGAATCTAGTTAGTTCTTGTGTGCATAAAATATGTACAGGATCCTGAACAAAGCATGAGCACATCAAAGATGCTGAGAGTACATAAAAATGTCCCTATACCTTCTTTTTATGTCATGACACACCAAGAACAGTATAATTAAGTATCGATTAAAAAAAAATAAATAAAGAAAAAAAAATAGGCTATCAGCGGGAATCGAACCCGGGTCGCTGCGTTAGTAGTCAAGTGCCCGCAACGAAAGACTAACGTGGCATTGCTGAAGGGAATTGTAATGAAAATTACTTTTAATACTATTGGTATCGTAAACTATCCCAAGCAAAGTCACCATCGGACTGGAGGTTACATTCGGGGAAAGCTTCAGGGTTACATTCGGGAATTTGTTTTACGAGTGTAACCTCCAAAAGGTTACAATCGATAATTTTTTTTCCGAATGTAAATTCCAAAAAGTAACATTAGGAAAGTAAAACAGTATACTCGGAAAAAAAGGTATATCAATCTATCGAGCGCTATGCTCTATGTTAGAATCTACTTAATCAAGTTATCCAAGGAATCTAGTTAGTTCTTGTGTGCATAAAATATGTGCAGGATCCTGAACAAAGCATGAGCACATCAAAGATGCTGAGAGTACATAAAAATGTCCCTATACCTTCGTTTTATGTCATGACACACCAAGAACAGTATAATTAAGTATCGATATTTAAAAAAAAAAGAAAGAAAAAAAATAGGCTATCAGCGGGAATCGAACCCGGGTCGCTGCGTTAGTAGTCAAGTGCCCGCAACGAAAGACTAACGTGGCATTGCTGAAGGGAATTGAAATGAAAATTACTTTTAATACTATTGGTATCGTAAACTATCCCAACCAAAGTCACCATCGGACTGGAGGTTACATTCGGGAAAAGCTTCAGGGTTACATTCGGGAATTTGTTTTACGAGTGTAACCTCCAAAAGGTTACAATCGATAATTTTTTTTCCGAATGTAAATTCCAAAAAGTAACATTAGGAAAAATAAAACAGTATACTCGGAAAAAAGGTAAATCAATCTATCGAGCGCTATGCTCTATGTTAGAATCTACTTAATCAAGTTATCCAAGGAATCTAGTAAGTTCTTGTGTGCATAAAATATGTACAGGATCCTGAACAATGCATGAGCACATCAAAGATGCTGAGAGTACATAAAAATGTCCCTATACCTTCTTTTTATGTCATGACACACCAAGAACAGTATAATTAAGTATCGATATTTAAAAAAAAAAATAAAGAAACAAAAATAGGCTATCAGCGGGAATCGAACCCGGGTCGCTGCGTTAGTAGTCAAGTGCCCGCAACGAAAGACTAACGTGACATTGCTGAAGGGAATTGTAATGAAAATTACTTTTAATACTATTGGTATCGTAAACTATCCCAAGCAAAGTCACCATCGGACTGGAGGTTACATTCGGGAAAAGCTTCAGGGTTACATTCGGGAATTTGTTTTACGAGTGTAACCTCCAAAAGGTTACAATCGATAATTTTTTTTCCGAATGTAAATTCCAAAAAGGAACATTAGGAAAAATAAAACAGTATACTCGGAAAAAAAGGTATATCAATCTATTGAGCGCTATGCTCTATGTTAGAATCTACTTAATCAAGTTATCCAAGGAATCTAGTTAGTTCTTGTGTGCATAAAATATGTACAGGATCCTGAACAAAGCATGAGCACATCAAAGATGCTGAGAGTACATAAAAATGTCCCTATACCTTCTTTTTATGTCATGACACACCAAGAACAGTATAATTAAGTATCGATTAAAAAAAAATAAATAAAGAAAAAAAAAATAGGCTATCAGCGGGAATCGAACCCGGGTCGCTGCGTTAGTAGTCAAGTGCCCGCAACGAAAGACTAACGTGGCATTGCTGAAGGGAATTGTAATGAAAATTACTTTTAATACTATTGGTATCGTAAACTATCCCAAGCAAAGTCACCATCGGACTGGAGGTTACATTCGGGGAAAGCTTCAGGGTTACATTCGGGAATTTGTTTTACGAGTGTAACCTCCAAAAGGTTACAATCGATAATTTTTTTTCCGAATGTAAATTCCAAAAAGTAACATTAGGAAAAATAAAACAGTATACTCGGAAAAAAGGTATATCAATCTATCGAGCGCTATGCTCTATGTTAGAATCTACTTAATCAAGTTATCCAAGGAATCTAGTTAGTTCTTGTGTGCATAAAATATGTACAGGATCCTGAACAAAGCATGAGCACATCAAAGATGCTGAGAGTACATAAAAATGTCCCTATACCTTCTTTTTATGTCATGACACACCAAGAACAGTATAATTAAGTATCGATATTTAAAAAAAAAAAAAGAAAAAAAAATAGGCTATCAGCGGAAATCGAGCCCGGGTTGCTGCGTTAGTAGTCAAGTGCCCGCAACGAAAGACTAACGTGGCATTGCTGAAGGGAATTGTAATGAAAATTACTTTTAATACTATTGGTATCGTAAACTATCCCAAGCAAAGTCACCATCGGACTGGAGGTTACATTCGGGAAAAGCTTCAGGGTTACATTCGGGAATTTGTTTTACGAGTGTAACCTCCAAAAGGTTACAATCGATAATTTTTTTTCCGAATGTAAATTCCAAAAAGGAACATTAGGAAAAATAAAACAGTATACTCGGAAAAAAAGGTATATCAATCTATCGAGCGCTATGCTCTATGTTAGAATCTACTTAATCAAGTTATCCAAGGAATCTAGTTAGTTCTTGTGTGCATAAAATATGTACAGGATCCTGAACAAAGCATGAGCACATCAAAGATGCTGAGAGTACATAAAAATGTCCCTATACCTTCTTTTTATGTCATGACACACCAAGAACAGTATAATTAAGTATCGATTTAAAAAAAAATAAATAAAGAAAAAAAAATAGGCTATCAGCGGGAATCGAACCCGGGTCGCTGCGTTAGTAGTCAAGTGCCCGCAACGAAAGACTAACGTGGCATTGCTGAAGGTAATTGTAATGAAAATTACTTTTAATACTATTGGTATCGTAAACTATCCCAAGCAAAGTCACCATCGGACTGGAGGTTACATTCGGGAAAAACTTCAGGGTTACATTCGGGAATTTGTTTTACGAGTGTAACCTCCAAAAGGTTACAATCGATAATTTTTTTTCCAAATGTAAATTCCAAAAAAGTAACATTAGGAAAGTAAAACAGTATACTCGGAAAAAAAGGTATATCAATCTATCGAGCGCTATGCTCTATGTTAGAATCTACTTAATCAAGTTATCCAAGGAATCTAGTTAGTTCTTGTGTGCATAAAATATGTGCAGGATCCTGAACAAAGCATGAGCACATCAAAGATGCTGAGAGTACATAAAAATGTCCCTATACCTTCGTTTTATGTCATGACACACCAAGAACAGTATAATTAAGTATCGTAATTAAAAAAAAAAAGAAAGAAAAAAAATAGGCTATCAGCGGGAATCGAACCCGGGTCGCTGCGTTAGTAGTCAAGTGCCCGCAACGAAAGACTAACGTGGCATTGCTGAAGGGAATTGTAATGAAAGTTACTTTTAATACTATTGGTATCATATACTATCCCAAGCAAAGTCACCATCGGACTGGAGGTTACATTCGGGAAAAGCTTCAGGGTTACATTCGGGAATTTGTTTTACGAGTGTAACCTCAAAAGGTTACAATCGATAATTTTTTTCCGAATGTAAATTCCAAAAAGGAAAATTAGGAAAAATAAAACAGTATACTCGGAAAAAAAGGTATATCAATCTATCGAGCACTATGCTCTATGTTAGAATCTACTTAATCAAGTTATCCAAGGAATCTAGTTAGTTCTTGTGTGCATAAAATATGTTCAGGATCCTGAACAAAGCATGAGCACATCAAAGATGCTGAGAGTACATAAAAATGTCCCTATACCTTCTTTTTATGTCATGACACACCAAGAACAGTATAATTAAGTATCGATTTAAAAAAAAAAATAAAGAAAAAAAAATAGGCTATTAGCGGGAATAGAACCCAGGTCGCTGCGTTAGTAGTCAAGTGCCCGCAACGAAAGACTAACGTGGCATTGCTGAAGGGAATTGTAATGAAAATTACTTTTAATACTATTGGTATCGTAAACTATCCCAAGCAAAGTCACCATCGGACTGGAGGTTACATTCGGGAAAAGCTTCAGGGTTACATGCGGGAATTTGTTTTACGAGTGTAACCTCCAAAAGGTTACAATAGATAATTTTTTTTTCCGAATGTAAATTCCAAAAAGTAACATTAGGAAAAATAAAACAGTATACTCGGAAAAAAAGGTATATCAATCTATCGAGCGCTATGCTCTATGTTAGAATCTACTTAATCAAGTTATCCAAGGAATCTAGTTAGTTCTTGTGTGCATAAAATATGTACAGGATCCTGAACAAAACATGAGCACATCAAAGATGCTGAGAGTACATAAAAATGTCCCTATGCCTTCCTTTTATGTCATGACACACCAAGAACAGTATAATTAAGTATCGATATTTAAAAAAAAAATAAAGAAAAAAAAATTGGCTATCAGCGGGAATCGAACCAGGGTAGCTGCGTTAGTAGTCAAGTGCCCGCAACGAAAGACTAACGTGGCATTGCTGAAGGGAATTGTAATGAAAATTACTTTTAATACTATTGGTATCGTAAACTATCCCAAGCAAAGTCACCATCGGACTGGAGGTTACATTCGGGAAAAGCTTCAGGGTTACATTCGGGAATTTGTTTTACGAGTGTAACCTCCAAACGGTTACAATCGATAATTTTTTTTCCGAATGTAAATTCCAAAAAGTAACATTAGGAAAAATAAAACAGTATACTCGGAAAAAAGGTATATCAATCTATCGAGCGCTATGCTCTATGTTAGAATCTACTTAATCAAGTTATCCAAGGAATCTAGTTAGTTCTTGTGTGCATAAAATATGTACAGGATCCTGAACAAAGCATGAGCACATCAAAGATGCTGAGAGTACATAAAAATGTCCCTATACCTTCTTTTTATGTCATGACACACCAAGAACAGTATAATTAAGTATCGATATTTAAAAAAAAATAAAGAAAAAAAAATAGGCTATCAGCGGGAATCGAACCCGGGTCGCTGCGTTAGTAGTCAAGTGCCCGCAACGAAAGACTAACGTGGCATTGCTGAAGGGAATTGTAATGAAAATTACTTTTAATAATATTGGTATCGTAAACTATCCCAAGCAAAGTCACCATCGGACTGGAGTTTACATTCGGGAAAAGCTTCAGGGTTACATTCGGGAATTTGTTTTACGAGTGTAACCTCCAAAAGGTTACAATCGATAATTTTTTTTCCGAATGTAAATTCCAAAATGTATCATTAGGAAAAATAAAACAGTATACTCGGAAAAAAAGGTATATCAATCTATCGAGCGCTATGCTCTATGTTAGAATCTACTTAATCAAGTTATCCAAGGAATCTAGTTAGTTCTTGTGTGCATAAAATATGTACAGGATCCTGAACAAAGCATGAGCACATCCAAGATGCTGAGAGTACATAAAAATGTCCCTATACCTTCTTTTTATGTCATGACACACCAAGAACAGTATAATTAAGTATCGATATTTAAAAAACAAATAAAGAAAAAAAAAATAGGCTATCATGGGGAATCGAACCCGGGTAGCTGCGTTAGTAGTCAAGTGCCCGCAACGAAAGACTAACGTGGCATTGCTGAAGGGAATTGTAATGAAAATTACTTTTAATACTATTGGTATCGTAAACTATCCCAAGCAAAGTCACCATCGGACTGGAGGTTACATTCGGGAAAAGCTTCAGGGTTACATTCGGGCATTTGTTTTACGAGTGTAACCTCCAAAAGGTTACAATCGATAATTTTTTTTCCGAATGTAAATTCCAAAAAGTAACATTAGGAAAGTAAAACAGTATACTCGGAAAAAAAGGTATATCAATCTATCGAGCGCTATGCTCTATGTTAGAATCTACTTAATCAAGTTATCCAAGGAATCTAGTTAGTTCTTGTGTGCATAAAATATGTGCAGGATCCTGAACAAAGCATGAGCACATCAAAGATGCTGAGAGTACATAAAAATGTCCCTATACCTTCGTTTTATGTCATGACACACCAAGAACAGTATAATTAAGTATCGATATTTAAAAAAAAAAGAAAGAAAAAAAATAGGCTATCAGCGGGAATTTAACCCGGGTGGCTGTGTTAGTAGTCAAGTGCCCGCAACGAAAGACTAACGTGGCATTGCTGAAGGGAATTGTAATGAAAATTACTTTTAATACTATTGGTATCGTAAACTATCCCAAGCAAAGTCACCATCGGACTGGAGGTTACATTCGGGAAAAGCTTCAGGGCTACATTCGGGAATTTGTTTTACGAGTGTAACCTCCAAAAGGTTACAATCGATAATTTTTTTTCCGAATGTAAATTCCAAAAAGTAACATTAGGAAAAATAAAACAGTATACTCGGAAAAAAGGTATATCAATCTATCGAGCGCTATGCTCTATGTTAGAATCTACTTAATCAAGTTATCCAAGGAATCTAGTTAGTTCTTGTGTGCATAAAATATGTACAGGATCCTGAACAAAGCATGAGCACATCAAAGATGCTGAGAGTACATAAAAATGTCCCTATACCTTCTTTTTATGTCATGACACACCAAGAACAGTATAATTAAGTATCGATATTTAAAAAAAAAATAAAGAAACAAAAATAGGCTATCAGCGGGAATCGAACCCGGGTCGCTGCGTTAGTAGTCAAGTGCCCGCAACGAAAGACTAACGTGGCATTGCTGAAGGGAATTGTAATGAAAATTACTTTTAATACTATTGGTATCGTAAACTATCCCAAGCAAAGTCACCATCGGACTGGAGGTTACATTCGGGAAAAGCTTCAGGGTTACATTCGGGAATTTGTTTTACGAGTGTAACCTCCAAAAGGTTACAATCGATAATTTTTTTTCCGAATGTAAATTCCAAAAAGGAACATTAGGAAAAATAAAACAGTATACTCGGAAAAAAAGGTATATCAATCTATCGAGCGCTATGCTCTATGTTAGAATCTACTTAATCAAGTTATCCAAGGAATCTAGTTAGTTCTTGTGTGCATAAAATATGTACAGGATCCTGAACAAAGCATGAGCACATCAAAGATGCTGAGAGTACATAAAAATGTCCCTATACCTTCTTTTTATGTCATGACACACCAAGAACAGTATAATTAAGTATCGATTTAAAAAAAAATAAATAAAGAAAAAAAAAATAGGCTATCAGCGGGAATCGAACCCGGGTCGCTGCGTTAGTAGTCAAGTGCCCGCAACGAAAGACTAACGTGGCATTGCTGAAGGTAATTGTAATGAAAATTACTTTTAATACTATTGGTATCGTAAACTATCCCAAGCAAAGTCACCATCGGACTGGAGGTTACATTCGGGAAAAGCTTCAGGGTTACATTCGGGAATTTGTTTTACGAGTGTAACCTCCAAAAGGTTACAATCGATAATTTTTTTTCCGAATGTAAATTCCAAAAAGTAACATTAGGAAAGTAAAACAGTATACTCGGAAAAAAAGGTATATCAATCTATCGAGCGCTATGCTCTATGTTAGAATCTACTTAATCAAGTTATCCAAGGAATCTAGTTAGTTCTTGTGTGCATAAAATATGTACAGGATCCTGAACAAAGCATGAGCACATCAAAGATGCTGAGAGTACATAAAAATGTCCCTATACCTTCGTTTTATGTCATGACACACCAAGAACAGTATAATTAAGTATCGATATTTAAAAAAAAAAGAAAGAAAAAAAATAGGCTATCAGCGGGAATCGAACCCGGGTCGCTGCGTTAGTAGTCAAGTGCCCGCAACGAAAGACTAACGTGGCATTGCTGAAGGGAATTGTAATGAAAATTACTTTTAATACTATTGGTATCATATACTATCCCAAGCAAAGTCACCATCGGACTGGAGGTTACATTCGGGAAAAGCTTCAGGGTTACATTCGGGAATTTGTTTTACGAGTGTAACCTCAAAAGGTTACAATCGATAATTTTTTTCCGAATGTAAATTCCAAAAAGGAAAATTAGGAAAAATAAAACAGTATACTCGGAAAAAAAGGTATATCAATCTATCGAGCGCTATGCTCTATGTTAGAGTCTACTTAATCAAGTTATCCAAGGAATCTAGTTAGTTCTTGTGTGCATAAAATATGTTCAGGATCCTGAACAAAGCATGAGCACATCAAAGATGCTGAGAGTTCATAAAAATGTCCCTATACCTTCTTTTTATGTCATGACACACCAAGAACAGTATAATTAAGTATCGATTTAAAAAAAAAAATAAAGAAAAAAAAAATAGGCTATCAGCGGGAATAGAACCCAGGTCGCTGCGTTAGTAGTCAAGTGCCCGCAACGAAAGACTAACGTGGCATTGCTGAAGGGAATTGTAATGAAAATTACTTTTAATACTATTGGTATCGTAAACTATCCCAAGCAAAGTCACCATCGGACTGGAGGTTACATTCGGGAAAAGCTTCAGGGTTACATTCGGGAATTTGTTTTACGAGTGTAACCTCCAAAAGGTTACAATCGATAATTTTTTTTTCCGAATGTAAATTCCAAAAAGTAACATTAGGAAAGTAAAACAGTATACTCGGAAAAAAAGGTATATCAATCTATCGAGCGCTATGCTCTATGTTAGAATCTACTTAATCAAGTTATTCAAGGAATCTAGTTAGTTCTTGTGTGCATAAAATATGTACAGGATCCTGAACAAAGCATGAGCACATCAAAGATGCTGAGAGTACATAAAAATGTCCCTATACCTTCTTTTTATGTCATGACACACCAAGAACAGTATAATTAAGTATCGATATTTAAAAAAAAAAAAAGAAAAAAAAATAGGCTATCAGCGGAAATCGAGCCCGGGTTGCTGCGTTAGTAGTCAAGTGCCCGCAACGAAAGACTAACGTGGCATTGCTGAAGGGAATTGTAATGAAAATTACTTTTAATACTATTGGTATCGTAAACTATCCCAAGCAAAGTCACCATCGGACTGGAGGTTACATTCGGGAAAAGCTTCAGGGTTACATTCGGGAATTTGTTTTACGAGTGTAACCTCCAAAAGGTTACAATCGATAATTTTTTTTCCGAATGTAAATTCCAAAAAGGAACATTAGGAAAAATAAAACAGTATACTCGGAAAAAAAGGTATATCAATCTATCGAGCGCTATGCTCTATGTTAGAATCTACTTAATCAAGTTATCCAAGGAATCTAGTTAGTTCTTGTGTGCATAAAATATGTACAGGATCCTGAACAAAGCATGAGCACATCAAAGATGCTGAGAGTACATAAAAATGTCCCTATACCTTCTTTTTATGTCATGACACACCAAGAACAGTATAATTAAGTATCGATTTAAAAATAAATAAATAAAGAAAAAAAAATAGGCTATCTGCGGGAATCGAACCCGGGTCGCTGCGTTAGTAGTCAAGTGCCCGCAACGAAAGACTAACGTGGCATTGCTGAAGGTAATTGTAATGAAAATTACTTTTAATACTATTGGTATCGTAAACTATCCCAAGCAAAGTCACCATCGGACTGGAGGTTACATTCGGGAAAAGCTTCAGGGTTACATTCGGGAATTTGTTTTACGAGTGTAACCTCCAAAAGGTTACAATCGATAATTTTTTTTCCGAATGTAAATTCCAAAAAAGTAACATTAGGAAAGTAAAACAGTATACTCGGAAAAAAAGGTATATCAATCTATCGAGCGCTATGCTCTATGTTAGAATCTACTTAATCAAGTTATCCAAGGAATCTAGTTAGTTCTTGTGTGCATAAAATATGTGCAGGATCCTGAACAAAGCATGAGCACATCAAAGATGCTGAGAGTACATAAAAATGTCCCTATACCTTCGTTTTATGTCATGACACACCAAGAACAGTATAATTAAGTATCGATATTTAAAAAAAAAAGAAAGAAAAAAAATAGGCTATCAGCGGGAATCGAACCCGGGTCGCTGCGTTAGTAGTCAAGTGCCCGCAACGAAAGACTAACGTGGCATTGCTGAAGGGAATTGTAATGAAAGTTACTTTTAATACTATTGGTATCATATACTATCCCAAGCAAAGTCACCATCGGACTGGAGGTTACATTCGGGAAAAGCTTCAGGGTTACATTCGGGAATTTGTTTTACGAGTGTAACCTCAAAAGGTTACAATCCATAATTTTTTTCCGAATGTAAATTCCAAAAAGGAAAATTAGGAAAAATAAAACAGTATACTCGGAAAAAAAGGTATATCAATCTATCGAGCGCTATGCTCTATGTTAGAATCTACTTAATCAAGTTATCCAAGGAATCTAGTTAGTTCTTGTGTGCATAAAATATGTTCAGGATCCTGAACAAAGCATGAGCACATCAAAGATGCTGAGAGTACATAAAAATGTCCCTATACCTTCTTTTTATGTCATGACACACCAAGAACAGTATAATTAAGTATCGATTTAAAAAAAAAAATAAAGAAAAAAAAATAGGCTATCAGCGGGAATAGAACCCAGGTCGCTGCGTTAGTAGTCAAGTGCCCGCAACGAAAGACTAACGTGGCATTGCTGAAGGGAATTGTAATGAAAATTACTTTTAATACTATTGGTATCGTAAACTATCCCAAGCAAAGTCACCATCGGACTGGAGTTTACATTCGGGAAAAGCTTCAGGGTTACATTCGGGAATTTGTTTTACGAGTGTAACCTCCAAAAGGTTACAATCGATAATTTTTTTTCCGAATGTAAATTCCAAAATGTATCATTAGGAAAAATAAAACAGTATACTCGGAAAAAAAGGTATATCAATCTATCGAGCGCTATGCTCTATGTTAGAATCTACTTAATCAAGTTATCCAAGGAATCTAGTTAGTTCTTGTGTGCATAAAATATGTACAGGATCCTGAACAAAGCATGAGCACATCCAAGATGCTGAGAGTACATAAAAATGTCCCTATACCTTCTTTTTATGTCATGACACACCAAGAACAGTATAATTAAGTATCGATATTTAAAAAACAAATAAAGAAAAAAAAAATAGGCTATCATGGGGAATCGAACCCGGGTAGCTGCGTTAGTAGTCAAGTGCCCGCAACGAAAGACTAACGTGGCATTGCTGAAGGGAATTGTAATGAAAATTACTTTTAATACTATTGGTATCGTAAACTATCCCAAGCAAAGTCACCATCGGACTGGAGGTTACATTCGGGAAAAGCTTCAGGGTTACATTCGGGCATTTGTTTTACGAGTGTAACCTCCAAAAGGTTACAATCGATAATTTTTTTTCCGAATGTAAATTCCAAAAAGTAACATTAGGAAAGTAAAACAGTATACTCGGAAAAAAAGGTATATCAATCTATCGAGCGCTATGCTCTATGTTAGAATCTACTTAATCAAGTTATCCAAGGAATCTAGTTAGTTCTTGTGTGCATAAAATATGTGCAGGATCCTGAACAAAGCATGAGCACATCAAAGATGCTGAGAGTACATAAAAATGTCCCTATACCTTCGTTTTATGTCATGACACACCAAGAACAGTATAATTAAGTATCGATATTTAAAAAAAAAAGAAAGAAAAAAAATAGGCTATCAGCGGGAATTTAACCCGGGTGGCTGTGTTAGTAGTCAAGTGCCCGCAACGAAAGACTAACGTGGCATTGCTGAAGGGAATTGTAATGAAAATTACTTTTAATACTATTGGTATCGTAAACTATCCCAAGCAAAGTCACCATCGGACTGGAGGTTACATTCGGGAAAAGCTTCAGGGCTACATTCGGGAATTTGTTTTACGAGTGTAACCTCCAAAAGGTTACAATCGATAATTTTTTTTCCGAATGTAAATTCCAAAAAGTAACATTAGGAAAAATAAAACAGTATACTCGGAAAAAAGGTATATCAATCTATCGAGCGCTATGCTCTATGTTAGAATCTACTTAATCAAGTTATCCAAGGAATCTAGTTAGTTCTTGTGTGCATAAAATATGTACAGGATCCTGAACAAAGCATGAGCACATCAAAGATGCTGAGAGTACATAAAAATGTCCCTATACCTTCTTTTTATGTCATGACACACCAAGAACAGTATAATTAAGAATCGATATTTAAAAAAAAAATAAAGAAACAAAAACAGGCTATCAGCGGGAATCGAACCCGGGTTGCTGCGTTAGTAGTCAAGTGCCCGCAACGAAAGACTAACGTGGCATTGCTGAAGGGAATTGTAATGAAAATTACTTTTAATACTATTGGTATCGTAAACTATCCCAAGCAAAGTCACCATCGGACTGGAGGTTACATTCGGGAAAAGCTTCAGGGTTACATTCGGGAATTTGTTTTACGAGTGTAACCTCCAAAAGGTTACAATCGATAATTTTTTTTCCGAATGTAAATTCCAAAAAGGAACATTAGGAAAAATAAAACAGTATACTCGGAAAAAAAGGTATATCAATCTATCGAGCGCTATGCTCTATGTTAGAATCTACTTAATCAAGTTATCCAAGGAATCTAGTTAGTTCTTGTGTGCATAAAATATGTACAGGATCCTGAACAAAGCATGAGCACATCAAAGATGCTGAGAGTACATAAAAATGTCCCTATACCTTCTTTTTATGTCATGACACACCAAGAACAGTATAATTAAGTATCGATTTAAAAAAAAATAAATAAAGAAAAAAAAAATAGGCTATCAGCGGGAATCGAACCCGGATCGCTGCGTTAGTAGTCAAGTGCCCGCAACGAAAGACTAACGTGGCATTGCTGAAGGTAATTGTAATGAAAATTACTTTTAATACTATTGGTATCGTAAACTATCCCAAGCAAAGTCACCATCGGACTGGAGGTTACATTCGGGAAAAGCTTCAGGGTTACATTCGGGAATTTGTTTTACGAGTGTAACCTCCAAAAGGTTACAATCGATAATTTTTTTTCCGAATGTAAATTCCAAAAAGTAACATTAGGAAAGTAAAACAGTATACTCGGAAAAAAAGGTATATCAATCTATCGAGCGCTATGCTCTATGTTAGAATCTACTTAATCAAGTTATCCAAGGAATCTAGTTAGTTCTTGTGTGCATAAAATATGTAAAGGATCCTGAACAAAGCATGAGCACATCAAAGATGCTGAGAGTACATAAAAATGTCCCTATACCTTCGTTTTATGTCATGACACACCAAGAACAGTATAATTAAGTATCGATATTTAAAAAAAAAAGAAAGAAAAAAAATAGGCTATCAGCGGGAATCGAACCCGGGTCGCTGCGTTAGTAGTCAAGTGCCCGCAACGAAAGACTAACGTGGCATTGCTGAAGGGAATTGTAATGAAAATTACTTTTAATACTATTGGTATCATATACTATCCCAAGCAAAGTCACCATCGGACTGGAGGTTACATTCGGGAAAAGCTTCAGGGTTACATTCGGGAATTTGTTTTACGAGTGTAACCTCAAAAGGTTACAATCGATAATTTTTTTCCGAATGTAAATTCCAAAAAGGAAAATTAGGAAAAATAAAACAGTATACTCGGAAAAAAAGGTATATCAATCTATCGAGCGCTATGCTCTATGTTAGAATCTACTTAATCAAGTTATCCAAGGAATCTAGTTAGTTCTTGTGTGCATAAAATATGTTCAGGATCCTGAACAAAGCATGAGCACATCAAAGATGCTGAGAGTACATAAAAATGTCCCTATACCTTCTTTTTATGTCATGACACACCAAGAACAGTATAATTAAGTATCGATATTTAAAAAAAAAATAAAGAAACAAAAACAGGCTATCAGCGGGAATCGAACCCGGGTTGCTGCGTTAGTAGTCAAGTGCCCGCAACGAAAGACTAACGTGGCATTGCTGAAGGGAATTGTAATGAAAATTACTTTTAATACTATTGGTATCGTAAACTATCCCAAGCAAAGTCACCATCGGACTGGAGGTTACATTCGGGAAAAGCTTCAGGGTTACATTCGGGAATTTGTTTTACGAGTGTAACCTCCAAAAGGTTACAATCGATAATTTTTTTTCCGAATGTAAATTCCAAAAAGGAACATTAGGAAAAATAAAACAGTATACTCGGAAAAAAAGGTATATCAATCTATCGAGCGCTATGCTCTATGTTAGAATCTACTTAATCAAGTTATCCAAGGAATCTAGTTAGTTCTTGTGTGCATAAAATATGTACAGGATCCTGAACAAAGCATGAGCACATCAAAGATGCTGAGAGTACATAAAAATGTCCCTATACCTTCTTTTTATGTCATGACACACCAAGAACAGTATAATTAAGTATCGATTTAAAAAAAAATAAATAAAGAAAAAAAAAATAGGCTATCAGCGGGAATCGAACCCGGATCGCTGCGTTAGTAGTCAAGTGCCCGCAACGAAAGACTAACGTGGCATTGCTGAAGGTAATTGTAATGAAAATTACTTTTAATACTATTGGTATCGTAAACTATCCCAAGCAAAGTCACCATCGGACTGGAGGTTACATTCGGGAAAAGCTTCAGGGTTACATTCGGGAATTTGTTTTACGAGTGTAACCTCCAAAAGGTTACAATCGATAATTTTTTTTCCGAATGTAAATTCCAAAAAGTAACATTAGGAAAGTAAAACAGTATACTCGGAAAAAAAGGTATATCAATCTATCGAGCGCTATGCTCTATGTTAGAATCTACTTAATCAAGTTATCCAAGGAATCTAGTTAGTTCTTGTGTGCATAAAATATGTGCAGGATCCTGAACAAAGCATGAGCACATCAAAGATGCTGAGAGTACATAAAAATGTCCCTATACCTTCGTTTTATGTCATGACACACCAAGAACAGTATAATTAAGTATCGATATTTAAAAAAAAAAGAAAGAAAAAAAATAGGCTATCAGCGGGAATCGAACCCGGGTCGCTGCGTTAGTAGTCAAGTGCCCGCAACGAAAGACTAACGTGGCATTGCTGAAGGGAATTGTAATGAAAATTACTTTTAATACTATTGGTATCATATACTATCCCAAGCAAAGTCACCATCGGACTGGAGGTTACATTCGGGAAAAGCTTCAGGGTTACATTCGGGAATTTGTTTTACGAGTGTAACCTCAAAAGGTTACAATCGATAATTTTTTTCCGAATGTAAATTCCAAAAAGGAAAATTAGGAAAAATAAAACAGTATACTCGGAAAAAAAGGTATATCAATCTATCGAGCGCTATGCTCTATGTTAGAATCTACTTAATCAAGTTATCCAAGGAATCTAGTTAGTTCTTGTGTGCATAAAATATGTTCAGGATCCTGAACAAAGCATGAGCACATCAAAGATGCTGAGAGTTCATAAAAATGTCCCTATACCTTCTTTTTATGTCATGACACACCAAGAACAGTATAATTAAGTATCGATTTAAAAAAAAAAATAAAGAAAAAAAAAATAGGCTATCAGCGGGAATAGAACCCAGGTCGCTGCGTTAGTAGTCAAGTGCCCGCAACGAAAGACTAACGTGGCATTGCTGAAGGGAATTGTAATGAAAATTACTTTTAATACTATTGGTATCGTAAACTATCCCAAGCAAAGTCACCATCGGACTGGAGGTTACATTCGGGAAAAGCTTCAGGGTTACATTCGGGAATTTGTTTTACGAGTGTAACCTCCAAAAGGTTACAATCGATAATTTTTTTTTCCGAATGTAAATTCCAAAAAGTAACATTAGGAAAGTA
Organism: Nematostella vectensis; assembly: GCF_932526225.1. NCBI lineage: Eukaryota > Metazoa > Cnidaria > Anthozoa > Actiniaria > Edwardsiidae > Nematostella > Nematostella vectensis. The sequence continues at coordinate 1,986,314 of NC_064038.1, read as the reverse complement.
AAACAGTATACTCGGAAAAAAAGGTATATCAATCTATCGAGCGCTATGCTCTATGTTAGAATCTACTTAATCAAGTTATCCAAGGAATCTAGTTAGTTCTTGTGTGCATAAAATATGTACAGGATCCTGAACAAAGCATGAGCACATCAAAGATGCTGAGAGTACATAAAAATGTCCCTATACCTTCTTTTTATGTCATGACACACCAAGAACAGTATAATTAAGTATCGATATTTAAAAAAAAAAAAAGAAAAAAAAATAGGCTATCAGCGGAAATCGAGCCCGGGTTGCTGCGTTAGTAGTCAAGTGCCCGCAACGAAAGACTAACGTGGCATTGCTGAAGGGAATTGTAATGAAAATTACTTTTAATACTATTGGTATCGTAAACTATCCCAAGCAAAGTCACCATCGGACTGGAGGTTACATTCGGGAAAAGCTTCAGGGTTACATTCGGGAATTTGTTTTACGAGTGTAACCTCCAAAAGGTTACAATCGATAATTTTTTTTCCGAATGTAAATTCCAAAAAGGAACATTAGGAAAAATAAAACAGTATACTCGGAAAAAAAGGTATATCAATCTATCGAGCGCTATGCTCTATGTTAGAATCTACTTAATCAAGTTATCCAAGGAATCTAGTTAGTTCTTGTGTGCATAAAATATGTACAGGATCCTGAACAAAGCATGAGCACATCAAAGATGCTGAGAGTACATAAAAATGTCCCTATACCTTCTTTTTATGTCATGACACACCAAGAACAGTATAATTAAGTATCGATTTAAAAATAAATAAATAAAGAAAAAAAAATAGGCTATCTGCGGGAATCGAACCCGGGTCGCTGCGTTAGTAGTCAAGTGCCCGCAACGAAAGACTAACGTGGCATTGCTGAAGGTAATTGTAATGAAAATTACTTTTAATACTATTGGTATCGTAAACTATCCCAAGCAAAGTCACCATCGGACTGGAGGTTACATTCGGGAAAAGCTTCAGGGTTACATTCGGGAATTTGTTTTACGAGTGTAACCTCCAAAAGGTTACAATCGATAATTTTTTTTCCGAATGTAAATTCCAAAAAAGTAACATTAGGAAAGTAAAACAGTATACTCGGAAAAAAAGGTATATCAATCTATCGAGCGCTATGCTCTATGTTAGAATCTACTTAATCAAGTTATCCAAGGAATCTAGTTAGTTCTTGTGTGCATAAAATATGTGCAGGATCCTGAACAAAGCATGAGCACATCAAAGATGCTGAGAGTACATAAAAATGTCCCTATACCTCCGTTTTATGTCATGACACACCAAGAACAGTATAATTAAGTATCGATATTTAAAAAAAAAAGAAAGAAAAAAAATAGGCTATCAGCGGGAATCGAACCCGGGTCGCTGCGTTAGTAGTCAAGTGCCCGCAACGAAAGACTAACGTGGCATTGCTGAAGGGAATTGTAATGAAAGTTACTTTTAATACTATTGGTATCATATACTATCCCAAGCAAAGTCACCATCGGACTGGAGGTTACATTCGGGAAAAGCTTCAGGGTTACATTCGGGAATTTGTTTTACGAGTGTAACCTCAAAAGGTTACAATCCATAATTTTTTTCCGAATGTAAATTCCAAAAAGGAAAATTAGGAAAAATAAAACAGTATACTCGGAAAAAAAGGTATATCAATCTATCGAGCGCTATGCTCTATGTTAGAATCTACTTAATCAAGTTATCCAAGGAATCTAGTTAGTTCTTGTGTGCATAAAATATGTTCAGGATCCTGAACAAAGCATGAGCACATCAAAGATGCTGAGAGTACATAAAAATGTCCCTATACCTTCTTTTTATGTCATGACACACCAAGAACAGTATAATTAAGTATCGATTTAAAAAAAAAAATAAAGAAAAAAAAATAGGCTATCAGCGGGAATAGAACCCAGGTCGCTGCGTTAGTAGTCAAGTGCCCGCAACGAAAGACTAACGTGGCATTGCTGAAGGGAATTGTAATGAAAATTACTTTTAATACTATTGGTATCGTAAACTATCCCAAGCAAAGTCACCATCGGACTGGAGGTTACATTCGGGAAAAGCTTCAGGGTTACATGCGGGAATTTGTTTTACGAGTGTAACCTCCAAAAGGTTACAATAGATAATTTTTTTTTCCGAATGTAAATTCCAAAAAGTAACATTAGGAAAAATAAAACAGTATACTCGGAAAAAAAGGTATATCAATCTATCGAGCGCTATGCTCTATGTTAGAATCTACTTAATCAAGTTATCCAAGGAATCTAGTTAGTTCTTGTGTGCATAAAATATGTACAGGATCCTGAACAAAGCATGAGCACATCAAAGATGCTGAGAGTACATAAAAATGTCCCTATGCCTTCCTTTTATGTCATGACACACCAAGAACAGTATAATTAAGTATCGATATTTAAAAAAAAAATAAAGAAAAAAAAATAGGCTATCAGCGGGAATCGAACCAGGGTAGCTGCGTTAGTAGTCAAGTGCCCGCAACGAAAGACTAACGTGGCATTGCTGAAGGGAATTGTAATGAAAATTACTTTTAATACTATTGGTATCGTAAACTATCCCAAGCAAAGTCACCATCGGACTGGAGGTTACATTCGGGAAAAGCTTCAGGGTTACATTCGGGAATTTGTTTTACGAGTGTAACCTCCAAACGGTTACAATCGATAATTTTTTTTCCGAATGTAAATTCCAAAAAGTAACATTAGGAAAAATAAAACAGTATACTCGGAAAAAAGGTATATCAATCTATCGAGCGCTATGCTCTATGTTAGAATCTACTTAATCAAGTTATCCAAGGAATCTAGTTAGTTCTTGTGTGCATAAAATATGTACAGGATCCTGAACAAAGCATGAGCACATCAAAGATGCTGAGAGTACATAAAAATGTCCCTATACCTTCTTTTTATGTCATGACACACCAAGAACAGTATAATTAAGTATCGATATTTAAAAAAAAATAAAGAAAAAAAAATAGGCTATCAGCGGGAATCGAACCCGGGTCGCTGCGTTAGTAGTCAAGTGCCCGCAACGAAAGACTAACGTGGCATTGCTGAAGGGAATTGTAATGAAAATTACTTTTAATAATATTGGTATCGTAAACTATCCCAAGCAAAGTCACCATCGGACTGGAGTTTACATTCGGGAAAAGCTTCAGGGTTACATTCGGGAATTTGTTTTACGAGTGTAACCTCCAAAAGGTTACAATCGATAATTTTTTTTCCGAATGTAAATTCCAAAATGTATCATTAGGAAAAATAAAACAGTATACTCGGAAAAAAGGTATATCAATCTATCGAGCGCTATGCTCTATGTTAGAATCTACTTAATCAAGTTATCCAAGGAATCTAGTTAGTTCTTGTGTGCATAAAATATGTACAGGATCCTGAACAAAGCATGAGCACATCAAAGATGCTGAGAGTACATAAAAATGTCCCTATACCTTCTTTTTATGTCATGACACACCAAGAACAGTATAATTAAGTATCGATATTTAAAAAAAAATAAAGAAAAAAAAATAGGCTATCAGCGGGAATCGAACCCGGGTCGCTGCGTTAGTAGTCAAGTGCCCGCAACGAAAGACTAACGTGGCATTGCTGAAGGGAATTGTAATGAAAATTACTTTTAATAATATTGGTATCGTAAACTATCCCAAGCAAAGTCACCATCGGACTGGAGTTTACATTCGGGAAAAGCTTCAGGGTTACATTCGGGAATTTGTTTTACGAGTGTAACCTCCAAAAGGTTACAATCGATAATTTTTTTTCCGAATGTAAATTCCAAAATGTATCATTAGGAAAAATAAAACAGTATACTCGGAAAAAAAAGGTATATCAATCTATCGAGCGCTATGCTCTATGTTAGAATCTACTTAATCAAGTTATCCAAGGAATCTAGTTAGTTCTTGTGTGCATAAAATATGTACAGGATCCTGAACAAAGCATGAGCACATCCAAGATGCTGAGAGTACATAAAAATGTCCCTATACCTTCTTTTTATGTCATGACACACCAAGAACAGTATAATTAAGTATCGATATTTAAAAAACAAATAAAGAAAAAAAAAATAGGCTATCATGGGGAATCGAACCCGGGTAGCTGCGTTAGTAGTCAAGTGCCCGCAACGAAAGACTAACGTGGCATTGCTGAAGGGAATTGTAATGAAAATTACTTTTAATACTATTGGTATCGTAAACTATCCCAAGCAAAGTCACCATCGGACTGGAGGTTACATTCGGGAAAAGCTTCAGGGTTACATTCGGGCATTTGTTTTACGAGTGTAACCTCCAAAAGGTTACAATCGATAATTTTTTTTCCGAATGTAAATTCCAAAAAGTAACATTAGGAAAGTAAAACAGTATACTCGGAAAAAAAGGTATATCAATCTATCGAGCGCTATGCTCTATGTTAGAATCTACTTAATCAAGTTATCCAAGGAATCTAGTTAGTTCTTGTGTGAATAAAATATGTGCAGGATCCTGAACAAAGCATGAGCACATCAAAGATGCTGAGAGTACATAAAAATGTCCCTATACCTTCGTTTTATGTCATGACACACCAAGAACAGTATAATTAAGTATCGATATTTAAAAAAAAAAGAAAGAAAAAAAATAGGCTATCAGCGGGAATTTAACCCGGGTGGCTGTGTTAGTAGTCAAGTGCCCGCAACGAAAGACTAACGTGGCATTGCTGAAGGGAATTGTAATGGAAATTACTTTTAATACTATTGGTATCGTAAACTATCCCAAGCAAAGTCAACATCGGACTGGAGGTTACATTCGGGAAAAGCTTCAGGGCTACATTCGGGAATTTGTTTTACGAGTGTAACCTCCAAAAGGTTACAATCGATAATTTTTTTTCCGAATGTAAATTCCAAAAAGTAACATTAGGAAAAATAAAACAGTATACTCGGAAAAAAGGTATATCAATCTATCGAGCGCTATGCTCTATGTTAGAATCTACTTAATCAAGTTATCCAAGGAATCTAGTTAGTTCTTGTGTGCATAAAATATGTACAGGATCCTGAACAAAGCATGAGCACATCAAAGATGCTGAGAGTACATAAAAATGTCCCTATACCTTCTTTTTATGTCATGACACACCAAGAACAGTATAATTAAGTATCGATATTTAAAAAAAAAATAAAGAAACAAAAATAGGCTATCAGCGGGAATCGAACCCGGGTTGCTGCGTTAGTAGTCAAGTGCCCGCAACGAAAGACTAACGTGGCATTGCTGAAGGGAATTGTAATGAAAATTACTTTTAATACTATTGGTATCGTAAACTATCCCAAGCAAAGTCACCATCGGACTGGAGGTTACATTCGGGAAAAGCTTCAGGGTTACATTCGGGAATTTGTTTTACGAGTGTAACCTCCAAAAGGTTACAATCGATAATTTTTTTTCCGAATGTAAATTCCAAAAAGGAACATTAGGAAAAATAAAACAGTATACTCGGAAAAAAAGGTATATCAATCTATCGAGCGCTATGCTCTATGTTAGAATCTACTTAATCAAGTTATCCAAGGAATCTAGTTAGTTCTTGTGTGCATAAAATATGTACAGGATCCTGAACAAAGCATGAGCACATCAAAGATGCTGAGAGTACATAAAAATGTCCCTATACCTTCTTTTTATGTCATGACACACCAAGAACAGTATAATTAAGTATCGATTTAAAAAAAAATAAATAAAGAAAAAAAAAATAGGCTATCAGCGGGAATCGAACCCGGGTCGCTGCGTTAGTAGTCAAGTGCCCGCAACGAAAGACTAACGTGGCATTGCTGAAGGTAATTGTAATGAAAATTACTTTTAATACTATTGGTATCGTAAACTATCCCAAGCAAAGTCACCATCGGACTGGAGGTTACATTCGGGAAAAGCTTCAGGGTTACATTCGGGAATTTGTTTTACGAGTGTAACCTCCAAAAGGTTACAATCGATAATTTTTTTTCCGAATGTAAATTCCAAAAAGTAACATTAGGAAAGTAAAACAGTATACTCGGAAAAAAAGGTATATCAATCTATCGAGCGCTATGCTCTATGTTAGAATCTACTTAATCAAGTTATCCAAGGAATCTAGTTAGTTCTTGTGTGCATAAAATATGTGCAGGATCCTGAACAAAGCATGAGCACATCAAAGATGCTGAGAGTACATAAAAATGTCCCTATACCTTCGTTTTATGTCATGACACACCAAGAACAGTATAATTAAGTATCGATATTTAAAAAAAAAAGAAAGAAAAAAAATAGGCTATCAGCGGGAATCGAACCCGGGTCGCTGCGTTAGTAGTCAAGTGCCCGCAACGAAAGACTAACGTGGCATTGCTGAAGGGAATTGTAATGAAAATTACTTTTAATACTATTGGTATCATATACTATCCCAAGCAAAGTCACCATCGGACTGGAGGTTACATTCGGGAAAAGCTTCAGGGTTACATTCGGGAATTTGTTTTACGAGTGTAACCTCAAAAGGTTACAATCGATAATTTTTTTCCGAATGTAAATTCCAAAAAGGAAAATTAGGAAAAATAAAACAGTATACTCGGAAAAAAAGGTATATCAATCTATCGAGCGCTATGCTCTATGTTAGAATCTACTTAATCAAGTTATCCAAGGAATCTAGTTAGTTCTTGTGTGCATAAAATATGTTCAGGATCCTGAACAAAGCATGAGCACATCAAAGATGCTGAGAGTACATAAAAATGTCCCTATGCCTTCCTTTTATGTCATGACACACCAAGAACTGTATAATTAAGTATCGATATTTAAAAAAAAAATAAAGAAAACAAAATAGGCTATCAGCGGGAATCGAACCAGGGTAGCTGCGTTAGTAGTCAAGTGCCCGCAACGAAAGACTAACGTGGCATTGCTGAAGGGAATTGTAATGAAAATTACTTTTAATACTATTGGTATCGTAAACTATCCCAAGCAAAGTCACCATCGGACTGGAGGTTACATTCGGGAAAAGCTTCAGGGTTACATTCGGGAATTTGTTTTACGAGTGTAACCTCCAAACGGTTACAATCGATAATTTTTTTTCCGAATGTAAATTCCAAAAAGTAACATTAGGAAAAATAAAACAGTATACTCGGAAAAAAGGTATATCAATCTATCGAGCGCTATGCTCTATGTTAGAATCTACTTAATCAAGTTATCCAAGGAATCTAGTTAGTTCTTGTGTGCATAAAATATGTACAGGATCCTGAACAAAGCATGAGCACATCAAAGATGCTGAGAGTACATAAAAATGTCCCTATACCTTCTTTTTATGTCATGACACACCAAGAACAGTATAATTAAGTATCGATATTTAAAAAAAAATAAAGAAAAAATATAGGCTATCAGCGGGAATCGAACCCGGGTCGCTGCGTTAGTAGTCAAGTGCCCGCAACGAAAGACTAACGTGGCATTGCTGAAGGGAATTGTAATGAAAATTACTTTTAATACTATTGGTATCGTAAACTATCCCAAGCAAAGTCACCATCGGACTGGAGGTTACATTCGGGAAAAGCTTCAGGGTTACATTCGGGAATTTGTTTTACGAGTGTAACCTCCAAAAGGTTACAATAGATAATTTTTTTTTCCGAATGTAAATTCCAAAAAGTAACATTAGGAAAAATAAAACAGTATACTCGGAAAAAAAGGTATATCAATCTATCGAGCGCTATGCTCTATGTTAGAATCTACTTAATCAAGTTATCCAAGGAATCTAGTTAGTTCTTGTGTGCATAAAATATGTACAGGATCCTGAACAAAGCATGAGCACATCAAAGATGCTGAGAGTACATAAAAATGTCCCTATGCCTTCCTTTTATGTCATGACACACCAAGAACAGTATAATTAAGTATCGATATTTAAAAAAAAAATAAAGAAAACAAAATAGGCTATCAGCGGGAATCGAACCAGGGTAGCTGCGTTAGTAGTCAAGTGCCCGCAACGAAAGACTAACGTGGCATTGCTGAAGGGAATTGTAATGAAAATTACTTTTAATACTATTGGTATCGTAAACTATCCCAAGCAAAGTCACCATCGGACTGGAGGTTACATTCGGGAAAAGCTTCAGGGTTACATTCGGGAATTTGTTTTACGAGTGTAACCTCCAAACGGTTACAATCGATAATTTTTTTTCCGAATGTAAATTCCAAAAAGTAACATTAGGAAAAATAAAACAGTATACTCGGAAAAAAGGTATATCAATCTATCGAGCGCTATGCTCTATGTTAGAATCTACTTAATCAAGTTATCCAAGGAATCTAGTTAGTTCTTGTGTGCATAAAAAATGTACAGGATCCTGAACAAAGCATGAGCACATCAAAGATGCTGAGAGTACATAAAAATGTCCCTATACCTTCTTTTTATGTCATGACACACCAAGAACAGTATAATTAAGTATCGATATTTAAAAAAAAATAAAGAAAAAAAAATAGGCTATCAGCGGGAATCGAACCCGGGTCGCTGCGTTAGTAGTCAAGTGCCCGCAACGAAAGACTAACGTGGCATTGCTGAAGGGAATTGTAATGAAAATTACTTTTAATACTATTGGTATCGTAAACTATCCCAAGCAAAGTCACCATCGGACTGGAGTTTACATTCGGGAAAAGCTTCAGGGTTACATTCGGGAATTTGTTTTACGAGTGTAACCTCCAAAAGGTTACAATCGATAATTTTTTTTCCGAATGTAAATTCCAAAAAGTATCATTAGGAAAAATAAAACAGTATACTCGGAAAAAAAGGTATATCAATCTATCGAGCGCTATGCTCTATGTTAGAATCTACTTAATCAAGTTATCCAAGGAATCTAGTTAGTTCTTGTGTGCATAAAATATGTACAGGATCCTGAACAAAGCATAAGCACATCAAAGATGCTGAGAGTACATAAAAATGTCCCTATACCTTCTTTTTATGTCATGACACACCAAGAACAGTATAATTAAGTATCGATATTTAACAAACAAATAAAGAAAAAAAAAATAGGCTATCATGGGGAATCGAACCCGGGTAGCTGCGTTAGTAGTCAAGTGCCCGCAACGAAAGACTAACGTGGCATTGCTGAAGGGAATTGTAATGAAAATTACTTTTAATACTATTGGTATCGTAAACTATCCCAAGCAAAGTCACCATCGGACTGGAGGTTACATTCGGGAAAAGCTTCAGGGTTACATTCGGGCATTTGTTTTACGAGTGTAACCTCCAAAAGGTTACAATCGATAATTTTTTTTCCGAATGTAAATTCCTTAAAGTAACATTAGGAAAAATAAAACAGTATACTCGGAAAAAAAGGTATATCAATCTATCGAGCGCTATGCTCTATGTTAGAATCTACTTAATCAAGTTATCCAAGGAATCTAGTTAGTTCTTGTGTGCATAAAATATGTACAGGATCCTGAACAAAGCATGAGCACATCAAAGATGCTGAGAGTACATAAAAATGTCCCTATACCTTCTTTTTATGTCATGACACACCAAGAACAGTATAATTAAGTATCGATATTTAAAAAAAAAATAAAGAAAAAAAATAGGCTATCACGGGGAATCGAACCCGGGTCGCTGCGTTAGTAGTCAAGTGCCCGCAACGAAAGACTAACGTGGCATTGCTGAAGGGAATTGTAATGAAAATTACTTTTAATACTATTGGTATCGTAAACTATCCCAAGCAAAGTCACCATCGGACTGGAGGTTACATTCGGGAAAAGCTTCAGTGTTACATTCGGGAATTTGTTTTACGAGTGTAACCTCCAAAAGGTTACAATCGATAATTTTTTTTCCGAATGTAAATTCCAAAAAGTAACATTAGGAAAAATAAAACAGTATACTCGGAAAAAAAGGTATATCAATCTATCGAGCGCTATGCTCTATGTTAGAATCTACTTAATCAAGTTATCCAAGGAATCTAGTTAGTTCTTGTGTGCATAAAATATGTACAGGATCCTGAACAAAGCATGAGCACATCAAAGATGCTGAGAGTACATAAAAATGTCCCTATACCTTCTTTTTATGTCATGACACACCAAGAACAGTATAATTAAGTATCGATATTTAAAAAAAAAAAAAGAAAGAAAAAAAATAGGCTATCAGCGGGAATCGAACCCGGGTCGCTGCGTTAGTAGTCAAGTGCCCGCAACGAAAGACTAACGTGGTATTGCTGAAGGGAATTGTAATGAAAATTACTTTTAATACTATTGGTATCGTAAACTATCCCAAGCAAAGTCACCATCGGACTGGAGGTTATATTCGGGAAAAGCTTCAGGGTTACATTCGGGAATTTGTTTTACGAGTGTAACCTCCAAAAGGTTACAATCGATAATTTTTTTTCCGAATGTAAATTCCAAAAAGTCTCATTAGGAAAAATAAAACAGTATACTCGGAAAAAAAGGTATATCAATCTATCGAGCGCTATGCTCTATGTTAGAATCTACTTAATCAAGTTATCCAAGAAATCTAGTTCTTGTGTGCATAAAATATGTACAGGAACCTGAACAAAGCATGAGCACATCAAATATGCTGAGAGTACATAAAAATGTCCCTATACGTTCTTTTTATGTCATGCCACACCAAGAACAGTATAATTAAGTATCGATATTTAAAAAAAAAATAAAGAAAAAAAAATAGGCTATCAGCGGGAATCGAACCCGGGTCGCTGCGTTAGTAGTCAAGTGCCCGCAACGAAAGACTAACGTGGCATTGCTGAAGGGAATTGTAATGAAAATTACTTTTAATACTATTGGTATCGTAAACAATCCCAAGCAAAGTCACCATCGGACTGGAGGTTACATTCGGGAAAAGCTTCAGGGTTACATTCGGGAATTTGTTTTACGAGTGTAACCTCCAAAAGGTTACAATCGATAATTTTTTTTCCGAATGTAAATTCCAAAAAGTCTCATTAGGAAAAATAAAACAGTATACTCGGAAAAAAAAATATATCAATCTATCGAGCGCTATGCTCTATGTTAGAATCTACTTAATCATGTTATCCAAGGAATCTAGTTAGTTCTTGTGTGCATAAAATATGTACAGGATCCTGAACAAAGCATGAGCACATCAAAGATGCTGAGAGTACATAAAAATGTCCCTATACCTTCTTTTTATGTCATGACACACCAAGAACAGTATAATTAAGTATCGATATTTAAAAAAAAAGAAAGAAAAAAAATAGGCTATCAGCGGGAATCGAACCCGGGTCGCTGCGTTAGTAGTCAAGTGCCCGCAACGAAAGACTAACGTGGCATTGCTGAAGGGAATTGAAATGAAAATTACTTTTAATACTATTGGTATCGTAAACTATCCCAACCAAAGTCACCATCGGACTGGAGGTTACATTCGGGAAAAGCTTCAGGGTTACATTCGGGAATTTGTTTTACGAGTGTAACCTCCAAAAGGTTACAATCGATAATTTTTTTTCCGAATGTAAATTCCAAAAAGTAACATTAGGAAAAATAAAACAGTATACTCGGAAAAAAGGTATATCAATCTATCGAGCGCTATGCTCTATGTTAGAATCTACTTAATCAAGTTATCCAAGGAATCTAGTTAGTTCTTGTGTGCATAAAATATGTACAGGATCCTGAACAAAGCATGAGCACATCAAAGATGCTGCGAGTACATAAAAATGTCCCTATACCTACTTTTTATGTCATGACACACCAAGAACAGTATAATTAAGTATCGATATTTAAAAAAAAAAATAAAGAAACAAAAATAGGCTATCAGCGGGAATCGAACCCGGGTCGCTGCGTTAGTAGTCAAGTGCCCGCAACGAAAGACTAACGTGACATTGCTGAAGGGAATTGTAATGAAAATAACTTTTAATACTATTGGTATCGTAAACTATCCCAAGCAAAGTCACCATCGGACTGGAGGTTACATTCGGGAAAAGCTTCAGGGTTACATTCGGGAATTTGTTTTACGAGTGTAACCTCCAAAAGGTTACAATCGATAATTTTTTTTCCGAATGTAAATTCCAAAAAGGAACATTAGGAAAAATAAAACAGTATACTCGTAAAAAAGGTATATCAATCTATCGAGCGCTATGCTCTATGTTAGAATCTACTTAATCAAGTTATCCAAGGAATCTAGTTAGTTCTTGTGTGCATAAAATATGTACAGGATCCTGAACAAAGCATGAGCACATCAAAGATGCTGAGAGTACATAAAAATGTCCCTATACCTTCTTTTTATGTCATGACACACCAAGAACAGTATAATTAAGTATCGATTTAAAAAAAAATAAATAAAGAAAAAAAAATAGGCTATCAGCGGGAATCGAACCCGGGTCGCTGCGTTAGTAGTCAAGTGCCCGCAACGAAAGACTAACGTGGCATTGCTGAAGGGAATTGTAATGAAAATTACTTTTAATACTATTGGTATCGTAAACAATCCCAAGCAAAGTCACCATCGGACTGAAGGTTACATTCGCGAAAAGCTTCAGGGTTACATTCGGGAATTTGTTTTACGAGTGTAACCTCCAAAAGGTTACAATCGATAATTTTTTTTCCGAATGTAAATTCCAAAAAGTCTCATTAGGAAAAATAAAACAGTATACTCGGAAAAAAAGGTATATCAATCTATCGAGCGCTATGCTCTATGTTAGAATCTACTTAATCATGTTATCCAAGGAATCTAGTTAGTTCTTGTGTGCATAAAATATGTGCAGGATCCTGAACAAAGCATGAGCACATCAAAGATGCTGAGAGTACATAAAATGTCCCTATACCTTCTTTTTATGTCATGACACACCAAGAACAGTATAATTAAGTATCGATATTTAAAAAAAAAGAAAGAAAAAAAATAGGCTATCAGCGGGAATCGAACCCGGGTCGCTGCGTTAGTAGTCAAGTGCCCGCAACGAAAGACTAACGTGGCATTGCTGAAGGGAATTGTAATGAAAATTACTTTTAATACTATTGGTATCGTAAACTATCCCAAGCAAAGTCACCATCGGACTGGAGGTTACATTCGGGAAAAGCTTCAGGGTTACATTCGGGAATTTGTTTTACGAGTGTAACCTCCAAAAGGTTACAATCGATAATTTTTTTTCCGAATGTAAATTCCAAAAAGTAACATTAGGAAAATAAAACAGTATACTCGGAAAAAAAGGTATATCAATCTATCGAGCGCTATGCTCTATGTTAGAATCTACTTAATCAAGTTATCCAAGGAATCTAGTTAGTTCTTGTGTGCATAAAATATGTGCAGGATCCTGAACAAAGCATGAGCACATCAAAGATGCTGAGAGTACATAAAAATGTCCCTATACCTTCTTTTTATGTCATGACACACCAAGAACAGTATAATTAAGTATCGATATTTAAAAAAAAAAAAAAAAAAAAAAAAAATAGGCTATCAGCGGGAATCGAACCCGGGTCGCTGCGTTAGTAGTCAAGTGCAAGCAACGAAAGACTAACGTGGCATTGCTGAAGGGAATTGAAATGAAAATTACTTTTAATACTATTGCTATCGTAAACTATCCCAACCAAAGTCACCATCGGACTGGAGGTAACATTCGGGAAAAGCTTCAGGGTTACATTCGGGAATTTGTTTTACGAGTGTAACCTCCAAAAGGTTACAATCGATAATTTTTTTTCCGAATGTAAATTCCAAAAAGTAACATTAGGAAAAATAAAACAGTATACTCGAAAAAAAAAGGTAAATCAATCTATCGAGCGCTATGCTCTATGTTAGAATCTACTTAATCAAGTTATCCAAGGAATCTAGTTAGTTCTTGTGTGCATAAAATATGTACAGGATCCTGAACAATGCATGAGCACATCAAAGATGCTGAGAGTACATAAAAATGTCCCTATACCTTCTTTTCATGTCATGACACACCAAGAACAGTATAATTAAGTATCGATATTTAAAAAAAAAAATAAAGAAACAAAAATAGGCTATCAGCGGGAATCGAACCCGGGTCGCTGCGTTAGTAGTCAAGTGCCCGCAACGAAAGACTAACGTGACATTGCTGAAGGGAATTCTAATGAAAATTACTTTTAATACTATTGGTATCGTAAACTATCCCAAGCAAAGTCACCATCGGACTGGAGGTTACATTCGGGAAAAGCTTCAGGGTTACATTCGGGAATTTGTTTTACGAGTGTAACCTCCAAAAGGTTACAATCGATAATTTTTTTTCCGAATGTAAATTCCAAAAAGGAACATTAGGAAAAATAAAACAGTATACTCGGAAAAAAAGGTATATCAATCTATCGAGCGCTATGCTCTATGTTAGAATCTACTTAATCAAGTTATCCAAGGAATCTAGTTAGTTCTTGTGTGCATAAAATATGTACAGGATCCTGAACAAAGCATGAGCACATCAAAGATGCTGAGAGTACATAAAAATGTCCCTATACCTTCTTTTTATGTCATGACACACCAAGAACAGTATAATTAAGTATCGATTAAGAAAAAATAAATAAAGAAAAAAAAATAGGCTATCAGCGGGAATCGAACCCGGGTCGCTGCGTTAGTAGTCAAGTGCCCGCAACGAAAGACTAACGTGGCATTGCTGAAGGGAATTGTAATGAAAATTACTTTTAATACTATTGGTATAGTATACTATCCCAAGCAAAGTCACCATCGGACTGGAGGTTACATTCGGGAAAAGCTTCAGGGTTACATTCGGGAATTAATTTTACGAGTGTAACCTCCAAAAGGTTACAATCGATAATTTTTTTTCCGAATGTAAATTCCAAAAAGTAACATTAGGAAAAATAAAACAGTATACTCGGAAAAAAAGGTATATCAATCTATTGAGCGCTATGCTCTATGTTAAAATCTACTTAATCAAGTTATCCAAGGAATCTAGTTAGTTCTTGTGTGCATAAAATATGTACAGGATCCTGAACAAAGCATGAGCACATCAAAGATGCTGAGAGTACATAAAAATGTCCCTATACCTTCTTTTTATGTCATGACACACCAAGAACAGTATAATTAAGTATCGATATTTAAAAAAAAAAGAAAGAAAAAAAATAGGCTATCAGCGGGAATCGAACCCGGGTCGCTGCGTTAGTAGTCAAGTGCCCGCAACGAAAGACTAACGTGGCATTGCTGAAGGGAATTGTAATGAAAATTACTTTTAATACTATTGGTATCGTATACTATCCCAAGCAAAGTCACCATCGGACTGGAGGTTACATTCGGGAAAAGCTTCAAGGTTACATTCGGGAATTTGTTTTACGAGTGTAACCTCCAAAAGGTTACAATCGATAATTTTTTTTCCGAATGTAAATTCCAAAAAGGAACATTAGGAAAAATAAAACAGTATACTCGGAAAAAAAGGTATATCAATCTATCGAGCGCTATGCTCTATGTTAGAATCTACTTAATCAAGTTATCCAAGGAATCTAGTTAGTTCTTGTGTGCATAAAATATGTACAGGATCCTGAACAAAGCATGAGCACATCAAAGATGCTGAGAGTACATAAAAATGTCCCTATACCTTCTTTTTATGTCATGACACACCAAGAACAGTATAATTAAGTATCGATTAAAAAAAAATAAATAAAGAAAAAAAAATAGGCTATCAGCGGGAATCGAACCCGGGTCGCTGCGTTAGTAGTCAAGTGCCCGCAACGAAAGACTAACGTGGCATTGCTGAAGGGAATTGTAATGAAAATTACTTTTAATACTATTGGTATCGTAAACTATCCCAAGCAAAGTCACCATCGGACTGGAGGTTACATTCGGGGAAAGCTTCAGGGTTACATTCGGGAATTTGTTTTACGAGTGTAACCTCCAAAAGGTTACAATCGATAATTTTTTTTCCGAATGTAAATTCCAAAAAGTAACATTAGGAAAGTAAAACAGTATACTCGGAAAAAAAGGTATATCAATCTATCGAGCGCTATGCTCTATGTTAGAATCTACTTAATCAAGTTATCCAAGGAATCTAGTTAGTTCTTGTGTGCATAAAATATGTGCAGGATCCTGAACAAAGCATGAGCACATCAAAGATGCTGAGAGTACATAAAAATGTCCCTATACCTTCGTTTTATGTCATGACACACCAAGAACAGTATAATTAAGTATCGATATTTAAAAAAAAAAAGAAAGAAAAAAAATAGGCTATCAGCGGGAATCGAACCCGGGTCGCTGCGTTAGTAGTCAAGTGCCCGCAACGAAAGACTAACGTGGCATTGCTGAAGGGAATTGTAATGAAAATTACTTTTAATACTATTGGTATCGTAAACTATCCCAAGCAAAGTCACCATCGGACTGGAGGTTACATTCGGGGAAAGCTTCAGGGTTACATTCGGGAATTTGTTTTACGAGTGTAACCTCCAAAAGGTTACAATCGATAATTTTTTTTCCGAATGTATATTCCAAAAAGTAACATTAGGAAAGTAAAACAGTATACTCGGAAAAAAAGGTATATCAATCTATCGAGCGCTATGCTCTATGTTAGAATCTACTTAATCAAGTTATCCAAGGAATCTAGTTAGTTCTTGTGTGCATAAAATATGTGCAGGATCCTGAACAAAGCATGAGCACATCAAAGATGCTGAGAGTACATAAAAATGTCCCTATACCTTCGTTTTATGTCATGACACACCAAGAACAGTATAATTAAGTATCGATATTTAAAAAAAAAAAGAAAGAAAAAAAATAGGCTATCAGCGGGAATCGAACCCGGGTCGCTGCGTTAGTAGTCAAGTGCCCGCAACGAAAGACTAACGTGGCATTGCTGAAGGAAATTGTAATGAAAATTACTTTTAATACTATTGGTATCGTATACTATCCCAAGCAAAGTCACCATCGGACTGGAGGTTACATTCGGGAAAAGCTTCAGGGTTACATTCGGGAATTTGTTTTACGAGTGTAACCTCCAAAAGGTTACAATCGATAATTTTTTTTCCGAATATAAATTCCAAAAAGTAACATTAGGAAAAATAAAACAGTATACTCGGAAAAAAAGGTATATCAATCTATCGAGCGCTATGCTCTATGTTAAAATCTACTTAATCAAGTTATCCAAGGAATCTAGTTAGTTCTTGTGTGCATAAAATATGTACAGGATCCTGAACAAAGCATGAGCACATCAAAGATGCTGAGAGTACATAAAAATGTCCCTATACCTTCTTTTTATGTCATGACACACCAAGAACAGTATAATTAAGTATCGATATTTAAAAAAAAAAGAAAGAAGAAAAAATAGGCTATCAGCGGGAATCGAACCCGGGTCGCTGCGTTAGTAGTGAAGTGCCCGCAACGAAAGACTAACGTGGCATTGCTGAAGGGAATTGAAATGAAAATTACTTTTAATACTATTGGTATCGTAAACTATCCCAAGCAAAGTCACCATCGGACTGGAGGTTACATTCGGGAAAAGCTTCAGGGTTACATTCGGGAATTTGTTTTACGAGTGTAACCTCCAAAAGGTTACAATCGATAATTTTTTTTCCGAATGTAAATTGCAAAAAGTAACATTAGGAAAAATAAAACAGTATACTCGGAAAAAAAGGTATATCAATCTATCGAGCGCTATGCTCTATGTTAGAATCTACTTAATCAAGTTATCCAAGGAATCTAGTTAGTTCTTGTGTGCATAAAATATGTGCAGGATACTGAACAAAGCATGAGCACATCAAAGATGCTGAGAGTACATAAAAATGTCCCTATACCTTCTTTTTATGTCATGACACACCAAGAACAGTATAATTAAGTATCGATATTTAAAAAAAAAAGAAAGAAAAAAAAAAGGCTATCAGCGGGAATCGAACCCGGGTCGCTGCGTTAGTAGTCAAGTGCCCGCAACGAAAGACTAACGTGGCATTGCTGAAGGGAATTGTAATGAAAATTACTTTTAATACTATTGGTATCGTATACTATCCCAAGCAAAGTCACCATCGGACTGGAGGTTACATTCGGGAAAAGCTTCAGGGTTACATTCGGGAATTTGTTTTACGAGTGTAACCTCCAAAAGGTTACAATCGATAATTTTTTTTCCGAATGTAAATTCCAAAAAGTAACATTAGGAAAAATAAAACAGTATACTCGGAAAAAAAGGTATATCAATCTATCGAGCGCTATGCTCTATGTTAAAATCTACTTAATCAAGTTATCCAAGGAATCTAGTTAGTTCTTGTGTGCATAAAATATGTACAGGATCCTGAACAAAGCATGAGCACATCAAAGATGCTGAGAGTACATAAAAATGTCCCTATACCTTCTATTTATGTCATGACACACCAAGAACAGTATAATTAAGTATCGATATTTAAAAAAAAAAGAAAGAAGAAAAAATAGGCTATCAGCGGGAATCGAACCCGGGTCGCTGCGTTAGTAGTGAAGTGCCCGCAACGAAAGACTAACGTGGCATTGCTGAAGGGAATTGAAATGAAAATTACTTTTAATACTATTGGTATCGTAAACTATCCCAACCAAAGTCACCATCGGACTGGAGGTTACATTCGGGAAAAGCTTCAGGGTTACATTCGGGAATTTGTTTTACGAGTGTAACCTCCAAAAGGTTACAATCGATAATTGTTTTTCCGAATGTAAATTCCAAAAAGTAACATTAGGAAAAATAAAACAGTATACTCGGAAAAAAGGTATATCAATCTATCGAGCGCTATGCTCTATGTTAGAATCTACTTAATCAAGTTATCCAAGGAATCTAGTTAGTTCTTGTGTGCATAAAATATGTACAGGATCCTGAACAAAGCATGAGCACATCAAAGATGCTGAGAGTACATAAAAATGTCCCTATACCTTCTTTTTATGTCATGACACACCAAGAACAGTATAATTAAGTATCGATATTTAAAAAAAAAAAATAAAGAAAAAAAAATAGGCTATCAGCGGGAATCGAACCCGGGTCGCTGCGTTAGTAGTCAAGTGCCCGCAACGAAAGACTAACGTGGCATTGCTGAAGGGAATTGTAATGAAAATTACTTTTAATACTATTGGTATCGTAAACTATCCCAAGCAAAGTCACCATCGGACTGGAGGTTACATTCGGGAAAAGCTTCAGGGTTACATTCGGGAATTTGTTTTACGAGTGTAACCTCCAAAAGGTTACAATCGATAATTTTTTTTCCGAATGTAAATTGCAAAAAGTAACATTAGGAAAAATAAAACAGTATACTCGGAAAAAAAGGTATATCAATCTATCGAGCGCTATGCTCTATGTTAGAATCTACTTAATCAAGTTATCCAAGGAATCTAGTTAGTTCTTGTGTGCATAAAATATGTGCAGGATACTGAACAAAGCATGAGCACATCAAAGATGCTGAGAGTACATAAAAATGTCCCTATACCTTCTTTTTATGTCATGACACACCAAGAACAGTATAATTAAGTATCGATATTTAAAAAAAAAAGAAAGAAAAAAAATAGGCTATCAGCGGGAATCGAACCCGGGTCGCTGCGTTAGTAGTCAAGTGCCCGCAACGAAAGACTAACGTGGCATTGCTGAAGGGAATTGAAATGAAAATTACTTTTAATACTATTGGTATCGTAAACTATCCCAACCAAAGTCACCATCGGACTGGAGGTTACATTCGGGAAAAGCTTCAGGGTTACATTCGGGAATTTGTTTTACGAGTGTAACCTCCAAAAGGTTACAATCGATAAATTTTTTTCCGAATGTAAATTCCAAAAAGTAACATTAGGAAAAATAAAACATTATACTCGGAAAAAAGGTATATCAATCTATCGAGCGCTATGCTCTATGTTAGAATCTACTTAATCAAGTTATCCAAGGAATCTAGTTAGTTCTTGTGTGCATAAAATATGTACAGGATCCTGAACAAAGCATGAGCACATCAAAGATGCTGAGAGTACATAAAAATGTCCCTATACCTTCTTTTTATGTCATGACACACCAAGAACAGTATAATTAAGTATCGATATTTAAAACAAAAAATAAAGAAACAAAAATAGGCTATCAGCGGGAATCGAACCCGGGTCGCTGCGTTAGTAGTCAAGTGCCCGCAACGAAAGACTAACGTGACATTGCTGAAGGGAATTGTAATGAAAATTACTTTTAATACTATTGGTATCGTAAACTATCCCAAGCAAAGTCACCATCGGACTGGAGGTTACATTCGGGAAAAGCTTCAGGGTTACATTCGGGAATTTGTTTTACGAGTGTAACCTCCAAAAGGTTACAATCGATAATTTTTTTTCCGAATGTAAATTCCAAAATGTCTCATTAGGAAAAATAAAACAGTATACTCAGAAAAAAAGGTATATCAATCTATCGAGCGCTATGCTCTATGTTAGAATCTACTTAATCATGTTATCCAAGGAATCTAGTTAGTTCTTGTGTGCATAAAATATGTGCAGGATCCTGAACAAAGCATGAGCACATCAAAGATGCTGAGAGTACATAAAAATGTCCCTATACCTACTTTTTATGTCATGACACACCAAGAACAGTATAATTAAGTATCGATATTTAAAAAAAAAGAAAGAAAAAAAAATAGGCTATCAGCGGGAATCGAACCCGGGTCGCTGCGTTAGTAGTCAAGTGCCTGCAACGAAAGACTAACGTGGCATTGCTGAAGGGAATTGTAATGAAAATTACTTTTAATACTATTGGTATCGTAAACTATCCCAAGCAAAGTCACCATCGGACTGGAGGTTACATTCGGGAAAAGCTTCAGGGTTACATTCGGGAATTTGTTTTACGAGTGTAACCTCCAAAAGGTTACAATCGATAATTTTTTTCCGAATGTAAATTCCAAAAAGTAACATTAGGAAAATAAAACAGTATACTCGGAAAAAAAGGTATATCAATCTATCGAGCGCTATGCTCTATGTTAGAATCTACTTAATCAAGTTATCCAAGGAATCTAGTTAGTTCTTGTGTGCATAAAATATGTGCAGGATCCTGAACAAAGCATGAGCACATCAAAGATGCTGAGAGTACATAAAAATGTCCCTATACCTTCTTTTTATGTCATGACACACCAAGAACAGTATAATTAAGTATCGATTTAAAAAAAAAATAAAGAAAAAAAAATAGGCTATCAGCGGGAATCGAACCCGGGTCGCTGCGTTAGTAGTCAAGTGCCCGCAACGAAAGACTAACGTGGCATTGCTGAAGGGAATTGTAATGAAAATTACTTTTAATACTATTGGTATCGTAAACTATCCCAAGCAAAGTCACCATCGGACTGGAGGTTACATTCGGGGAAAGCTTCAGGGTTACATTCGGGAATTTGTTTTACGAGTGTAACCTCCAAAAGGTTACAATCGATAATTTTTTTTCCGAATGTAAATTCCAAAAAGTAACATTAGGAAAGTAAAACAGTATACTCGGAAAAAAAGGTATATCAATCTATCGAGCGCTATGCTCTATGTTAGAATCTACTTAATCAAGTTATCCAAGGAATCTAGTTAGTTCTTGTGTGCATAAAATATGTGCAGGATCCTGAACAAAGCATGAGCACATCAAAGATGCTGAGAGTACATAAAAATGTCCCTATACCTTCTATTTATGTCATGACACACCAAGAACAGTATAATTAAGTATCGATATTTAAAAAAAAAAGAAAGAAAAAAAATAGGCTATCAGCGGGAATCGAACCCGGGTCGCTGCGTTAGTAGTCAAGTGCCCGCAACGAAAGACTAACGTGGCATTGCTGAAGGGAATTGAAATGAAAATTACTTTTAATACTATTGGTATCGTAAACTATCCCAAGCAAAGTCACCATCGGACTGGAGGTTACATTCGGGAAAAGCTTCAGGGTTACATTCGGGAATTTGTTTTACGAGTGTAACCTCCAAAAGGTTACAATCGATAATTTTTTTTCCGAATGTAAATTCCAAAAAGTAACATTAGGAAAAATAAAACAGTATACTCGGAAAAAAGGTATATCAATCTATCGAGCGCTATGCTCTATGTTAGAATCTACTTAATCAAGTTATCCAAGGAATCTAGTTAGTTCTTGTGTGCATAAAATATGTACAGGATCCTGAACAAAGCATGAGCACATCAAAGATGCTGAGAGTACATAAAAATGTCCCTATACCTTCTTTTTATGTCATGACACACCAAGAACAGTATAATTAAGTATCGATATTTAAAAAAAAAAATAAAGAAACAAAAATAGGCTATCAGCGGGAATCGAACCCGGGTCGCTGCGTTAGTAGTCAAGTGCCCGCAACGAAAGACTAACGTGGCATTGCTGAAGGGAATTGAAATGAAAATTACTTTTAATACTATTGGTATCGTAAACTATCCCAACCAAAGTCACCATCGGACTGGAGGTTACATTCGGGAAAAGCTTCAGGGTTACATTCGGGAATTTGTTTTACGAGTGTAACCTCCAAAAGGTTACAATCGATAATTTTTTTTCCGAATGTAAATTCCAAAATGTCTCATTAGGAAAAATAAAACAGTATACTCAGAAAAAAAGGTATATCAATCTATCGAGCGCTATGCTCTATGTTAGAATCTACTTAATCATGTTATCCAAGGAATCTAGTTAGTTCTTGTGTGCATAAAATATGTGCAGGATCCTGAACAAAGCATGAGCACATCAAAGATGCTGAGAGTACATAAAAATGTCCCTATACCTTCTTTTTATGTCATGACACACCAAGAACAGTATAATTAAGTATCGATATTTAAAAAAAAGAAAGAAAAAAAATAGGCTATCAGCGGGAATCGAACCCGGGTCGCTGCGTTAGTAGTCAAGTGCCCGCAACGAAAGACTAACGTGGCATTGCTGAAGGGAATTGTAATGAAAATTACTTTTAATACTATTGGTATCGTAAACTATCCCAAGCAAAGTCACCATCGGACTGGAGGTTACATTCGGGAAAAGCTTCAGGGTTACATTCGGGAATTTGTTTTACGAGTGTAACCTCCAAAAGGTTACAATCGATAATTTTTTTTCCGAATATAAATTCCAAAAAGTAACATTAGGAAAATAAAACAGTATACTCGGAAAAAAAGGTATATCAATCTATCGAGCGCTATGCTCTATGTTAGAATCTACTTAATCAAGTTATCCAAGGAATCTAGTTAGTTCTTGTGTGCATAAAATATGTGCAGGATCCTGAACAAAGCATGAGCACATCAAAGATGCTGAGAGTACATAAAAATGTCCCTATACCTTCTTTTTATGTCATGACACACCAAGAACAGTATAATTAAGTATCGATTTAAAAAAAAAATAAAGAAAAAAAAATAGGCTATCAGCGGGAATCGAACCCGGGTCGCTGCGTTAGTAGTCAAGTGCCCGCAACGAAAGACTAACGTGGCATTGCTGAAGGGAATTGTAATGAAAATTACTTTTAATACTATTGGTATCGTAAACTATCCCAAGCAAAGTCACCATCGGACTGGAGGTTACATTCGGGAAAAGCTTCAGGGTTACATTCGGGAATTTGTTTTACGAGTGTAACCTCCAAAAGGTTACAATCGATAATTTTTTTTCCGAATGTAAATTCCAAAAAGTAACATTAGGAAAGTAAAACAGTATACTCGGAAAAAAAGGTATATCAATCTATCGAGCGCTATGCTCTATGTTAGAATCTACTTAATCAAGTTATCCAAGGAATCTAGTTAGTTCTTGTGTGCATAAAATATGTGCAGGATCCTGAACAAAGCATGAGCACATCAAAGATGCTGAGAGTACATAAAAATGTCCCTATACCTTCTATTTATGTCATGACACACCAAGAACAGTATAATTAAGTATCGATATTTAAAAAAAAAAGAAAGAAAAAAAATAGGCTATCAGCGGGAATCGAACCCGGGTCGCTGCGTTAGTAGTCAAGTGCCCGCAACGAAAGACTAACGTGGCATTGCTGAAGGGAATTGAAATGAAAATTACTTTTAATACTATTGGTATCGTAAACTATCCCAACCAAAGTCACCATCGGACTGGAGGTTACATTCGGGAAAAGCTTCAGGGTTACATTCGGGAATTTGTTTTACGAGTGTAACCTCCAAAAGGTTACAATCGATAATTTTTTTTCCGAATGTAAATTCCAAAAAGTAACATTAGGAAAAATAAAACAGTATACTCGGAAAAAAGGTATATCAATCTATCGAGCGCTATGCTCTATGTTAGAATCTACTTAATCAAGTTATCCAAGGAATCTAGTTAGTTCTTGTGTGCATAAAATATGTACAGGATCCTGAACAAAGCATGAGCACATCAAAGATGCTGAGAGTACATAAAAATGTCCCTATACCTTCTTTTTATGTCATGACACACCAAGAACAGTATAATTAAGTATCGATATTTAAAAAAAAAAATAAAGAAACAAAAATAGGCTATCAGCGGGAATCGAACCCGGGTCGCTGCGTTAGTAGTCAAGTGCCCGCAACAAAAGACTAACGTGACATTGCTGAAGGGAATTGTAATGAAAATTACTTTTAATACTATTGGTATCGTAAACTATCCCAAGCAAAGTCACCATCGGACTGGAGGTTACATTCGGGGAAAGCTTCAGGGTTACATTCGGGAATTTGTTTTACGAGTGTAACCTCCAAAAGGTTACAATCGATAATTTTTTTTCCGAATGTAAATTCCAAAAAGTAACATTAGGAAAGTAAAACAGTATACTCGGAAAAAAAGGTATATCAATCTATCGAGCGCTATGCTCTATGTTAGAATCTACTTAATCAAGTTATCCAAGGAATCTAGTTAGTTCTTGTGTGCATAAAATATGTGCAGGATCCTGAACAAAGCATGAGCACATCAAAGATGCTGAGAGTACATAAAAATGTCCCTATACCTTCGTTTTATGTCATGACACACCAAGAACAGTATAATTAAGTATCGATATTTAAAAAAAAAAAGGAAGAAAAAAAATAGGCTATCAGCGGGAATCGAACCCGGGTAGCTGCGTTAGTAGTCAAGTGCCCGCAACGAAAGACTAACGTGGCATTGCTGAAGGGAATTGTAATGAAAATTACTTTTAATACTATTGGTATCGTATACTATCCCAAGAAAAGTCACCATCGGACTGGAGGTTACATTCGGGAAAAGCTTCAGGGTTACATTCGGGAATTTGTTTTACGAGTGTAACCTCCAAAAGGTTACAATCGATAATTTTTTTTCCGAATGTAAATTCCAAAAAGGAACATTAGGAAAAATAAAACAGTATACTCGGAAAAAAAGGTATATCAATCTATCGAGCGCTATGCTCTATGTTAGAATCTACTTAATCAAGTTATCCAAGGAATCTAGTTAGTTCTTGTGTGCATAAAATATGTACAGGATCCTGAACAAAGCATGAGCACATCAAAGATGCTGAGAGTACATAAAAATGTCCCTATACCTTCTTTTTATGTCATGACACACCAAGAACAGTATAATTAAGTATCGATATTTAAAAAAAAAAGAAAGAAGAAAAAATAGGCTATCAGCGGGAATCGAACCCGGGTCGCTGCGTTAGTAGTGAAGTGCCCGCAACGAAAGACTAACGTGGCATTGCTGAAGGGAATTGAAATGAAAATTACTTTTAATACTATTGGTATCGTAAACTATCCCAACCAAAGTCACCATCGGACTGGAGGTTACATTCGGGAAAAGCTTCAGGGTTACATTCGGGAATTTGTTTTACGAGTGTAACCTCCAAAAGGTTACAATCGATAATTGTTTTTCCGAATGTAAATTCCAAAAAGTAACATTAGGAAAAATAAAACAGTATACTCGGAAAAAAGGTATATCAATCTATCGAGCGCTATGCTCTATGTTAGAATCTACTTAATCAAGTTATCCAAGAAATCTAGTTAGTTCTTGTGTGCATAAAATATGTACAGGATCCTGAACAAAGCATGAGCACATCAAAGATGCTGAGAGTACATAAAAATGTCCCTATACCTTCTTTTTATGTCATGACACACCAAGAACAGTATAATTAAGTATCGATATTTAAAAAAAAAAAAAATAAAGAAAAAAAAATAGGCTATCAGCGGGAATCGAACCCGGGTCGCTGCGTTAGTAGTCAAGTGCCCGCAACGAAAGACTAACGTGGCATTGCTGAAGGGAATTGTAATGAAAATTACTTTTAATACTATTGGTATCGTAAACTATCCCAAGCAAAGTCACCATCGGACTGGAGGTTACATTCGGGAAAAGCTTCAGGGTTACATTCGGGAATTTGTTTTACGAGTGTAACCTCCAAAAGGTTACAATCGATAATTTTTTTTCCGAATATAAATTGCAAAAAGTAACATTAGGAAAAATAAAACAGTATACTCGGAAAAAAAGGTATATCAATCTATCGAGCGCTATGCTCTATGTTAGAATCTACTTAATCAAGTTATCCAAGGAATCTAGTTAGTTCTTGTGTGCATAAAATATGTGCAGGATACTGAACAAAGCATGAGCACATCAAAGATGCTGAGAGTACATAAAAATGTCCCTATACCTTCTTTTTATGTCATGACACACCAAGAACAGTATAATTAAGTATCGATATTTAAAAAAAAAGAAAGAAAAAAAATAGGCTATCAGCGGGAATCGAACCCGGGTCGCTGCGTTAGTAGTCAAGTGCCCGCAACGAAAGACTAACGTGGCATTGCTGAAGGGAATTGAAATGAAAATTACTTTTAATACTATTGGTATCGTAAACTATCCCAAGCAAAGTCACCATCGGACTGGAGGTTACATTCGGGAAAAGCTTCAGGGTTACATTCGGGAATTTGTTTTACGAGTGTAACCTCCAAAAGGTTACAATCGATAAATTTTTTTCCGAATGTAAATTCCAAAAAGTAACATTAGGAAAAATAAAACAGTATACTCGGAAAAAAAGGTATATCAATCTATCGAGCGCTATGCTCTATGTTAGAATCTACTTAATCAAGTTATCCAAGGAATCTAGTTAGTTCTTGTGTTCATAAAATATGTACAGGATCCTGAACAAAGCATGAGCACATCAAAGATGCTGAGAGTACATAAAAATGTCCCTATACCTTCTATTTATGTCATGACACACCAAGAACAGTATAATTAAGTATCGATATTTAAAAAAAAAAGAAAGAAAAAAAATAGGCTATCAGCGGGAATCGAACCCGGGTCGCTGCGTTAGTAGTCAAGTGCCCGCAACGAAAGACTAACGTGACATTGCTGAAGGGAATTGTAATGAAAATTACTTTTAATACTATTGGTATCGTAAACTATCCCAAGCAAAGTCACCATCGGACTGGAGGTTACATTCGGGAAAAGCTTCAGGGTTACATTCGGGAATTTGTTTTACGAGTGTAACCTCCAAAAGGTTACAATCGATAATTTTTTTTCCGAATGTAAATTCCAAAAAGGAACATTAGGAAAAATAAAACAGTATACTCGGAAAAAAAGGTATATCAATCTATCGAGCGCTATGCTCTATGTTAGAATCTACTTAATCAAGTTATCCAAGGAATCTAGTTAGTTCTTGTGTGCATAAAATATGTACAGGATCCTGAACAAAGCATGAGCACATCAAAGATGCTGAGAGTACATAAAAATGTCCCTATACCTTCTTTTTATGTCATGACACACCAAGAACAGTATAATTAAGTATCGATTAAAAAAAAATAAATAAAGAAAAAAAAATAGGCTATCAGCGGGAATCGAACCCGGGTCGCTGCGTTAGTAGTCAAGTGCCCGCAACGAAAGACTAACGTGGCATTGCTGGAGGGAATTGTAATGAAAATTACTTTTAATACTATTGGTATCGTAAACTATCCCAAGCAAAGTCACCATCGGACTGGAGGTTACATTCGGGGAAAGCTTCAGGGTTACATTCGGGAATTTGTTTTACGAGTGTAACCTCCAAAAGGTTACAATCGATAATTTTTTTTCCGAATGTAAATTCCAAAAAGTAACATTAGGAAAGTAAAACAGTATACTCGGAAAAAAAGGTATATCAATCTATCGAGCGCTATGCTCTATGTTAGAATCTACTTAATCAAGTTATCCAAGGAATCTAGTTAGTTCTTGTGTGCATAAAATATGTGCAGGATCCTGAACAAAGCATGAGCACATCAAAGATGCTGAGAGTACATAAAAATGTCCCTATACCTTCGTTTTATGTCATGACACACCAAGAACAGTATAATTAAGTATCGATATTTAAAAAAAAAAGAAAGAAAAAAAATAGGCTATCAGCGGGAATCGAACCCGGGTCGCTGCGTTAGTAGTCAAGTGCCCGCAACGAAAGACTAACGTGGCATTGCTGAAGGGAATTGTAATGAAAATTACTTTTAATACTATTGGTATCGTATACTATCCCAAGCAAAGTCACCATCGGACTGGAGGTTACATTCGGGAAAAGCTTCAGGGTTACATTCGGGAATTTGTTTTACGAGTGTAACCTCCAAAAGGTTACAATCGATAATTTTTTTTCCGAATGTAAATTCCAAAAAGTAACATTAGGAAAAATAAAACAGTATACTCGGAAAAAAAGGTATATCAATCTATCGAGCGCTATGCTCTATGTTAGAATCTACTTAATCAAGTTATCCAAGGAATCTAGTTAGTTCTTGTGTGCATAAAATATGTACAGGATCCTGAACAAAGCATGAGCACATCAAAGATGCTGAGAGTACATAAAAATGTCCCTATACCTTCTTTTTATGTCATGACACACCAAGAACAGTATAATTAAGTATCGATATTTAAAAAAAAAAGAAAGAAGAAAAAATAGGCTATCAGCGGGAATCGAACCCGGGTCGCTGCGTTAGTAGTGAAGTGTCCGCAACGAAAGACTAACGTGGCATTGCTGAAGGGAATTGAAATGAAAATTACTTTTAATACTATTGGTATCGTAAACTATCCCAACCAAAGTCACCATCGGACTGGAGGTTACATTCGGGAAAAGCTTCAGGGTTACATTCGGGAATTTGTTTTACGAGTGTAACCTCCAAAAGGTTACAATCGATAATTGTTTTTCCGAATGTAAATTCCAAAAAGTAACATTAGGAAAAATAAAACAGTATACTCGGAAAAAAGGTATATCAATCTATCGAGCGCTATGCTCTATGTTAGAATCTACTTAATCAAGTTATCCAAGGAATCTAGTTAGTTCTTGTGTGCATAAAATATGTACAGGATCCTGAACAAAGCATGAGCACATCAAAGATGCTGAGAGTACATAAAAATGTCCCTATACCTTCTTTTTATGTCATGACACACCAAGAACAGTATAATTAAGTATCGATATTTAAAAAAAAAAAATAAAGAAAAAAAAATAGGCTATCAGCGGGAATCGAACCCGGGTCGCTGCGTTAGTAGTCAAGTGCCCGCAACGAAAGACTAACGTGGCATTGCTGAAGGGAATTGTAATGAAAATTACTTTTAATACTATTGGTATCGTAAACTATCCCAAGCAAAGTCACCATCGGACTGGAGGTTACATTCGGGAAAAGCTTCAGGGTTACATTCGGGAATTTGTTTTACGAGTGTAACCTCCAAAAGGTTACAATCGATAATTTTTTTTCCGAATGTAAATTGCAAAAAGTAACATTAGGAAAAATAAAACAGTATACTCGGAAAAAAAGGTATATCAATCTATCGAGCGCTATGCTCTATGTTAGAATCTACTTAATCAAGTTATCCAAGGAATCTAGTTAGTTCTTGTTTGCATAAAATATGTGCAGGATACTGAACAAAGCATGAGCACATCAAAGATGCTGAGAGTACATAAAAATGTCCCTATACCTTCTTTTTATGTCATGACACACCAAGAACAGTATAATTAAGTATCGATATTTAAAAAAAAAAGAAAGAAAAAAAATAGGCTATCAGCGGGAATCGAACCCGGGTCACTGCGTTAGTAGTCAAGTGCCCGCAACGAAAGACTAACGTGGCATTGCTGAAGGGAATTGAAATGAAAATTACTTTTAATACTATTGGTATCGTAAACTATCCCAACCAAAGTCACCATCGGACTGGAGGTTACATTCGGGAAAAGCTTCAGGGTTACATTCGGGAATTTGTTTTACGAGTGTAACCTCCAAAAGGTTACAATCGATAATTTTTTTTCCGAATGTAAATTCCAAAAAGTAACATTAGGAAAAATAAAACAGTATACTCGGAAAAAAGGTATATCAATCTATCGAGCGCTATGCTCTATGTTAGAATCTACTTAATCAAGTTATCCAAGGAATCTAGTTAGTTCTTGTGTGCATAAAATATGTACAGGATCCTGAACAAAGCATGAGCACATCAAAGATGCTGAGAGTACATAAAAATGTCCCTATACCTTCTTTTTATGTCATGACACACCAAGAACAGTATAATTAAGTATCGATAATTAAAAAAAAAAGAAAGAAAAAAAAATAGGCTATCAGCGGGAATCGAACCCGGGTCGCTGCGTTAGTAGTCAAGTGCCCGCAACGAAAGACTAACGTGGCATTGCTGAAGGGAATTGTAATGAAAATTACTTTTAATACTATTGGTATTGTATACTATCCCAAGCAAAGTCACCATCGGACTGGAGGTTACATTCGGGAAAAGCTTCAGGGTTACATTCGGGAATTTGTTTTACGAGTGTAACTCCAAAAGGTTACAATCGATATTTTTTTTTTCCGAATGTTAATTCCAAAAAGTAACATTAGGAAAAATAAAACAGTATACTCGGAAAAAAAGGTATATCAATCTATCGAGCGCTATGCTCTATGTTAGAATCTACCTTATCAAGTTATCCAAGGAATCTAGTTAGTTCTTGTGTGCATAAAATATGTACAGGATCCTGAACAAAGCATGAGCACATCAAAGATGCTGAGAGTACATAAAAATGTCCCTATACCTTCTTTTTATGTCATGACACACCAAGAACAGTATAATTAAGTATCGATATTTAAAAAAAAAAATAAAGAAAAAAAAAATAGGCTATCAGCGGGAATCGAACCCGGGTCGCTGCGTTAGTAGTCAAGTGCCCGCAACGAAAGACTAACGTGGCATTGCTGAAGGGAATTGTAATGAAAATTACTTTTAATACTATTGGTATCGTAAACTATCCCAAGCAAAGTCACCATCGGACTGGAGGTTACATTCGGGAAAAGCTTCAGGGTTACATTCGGGAATTTGTTTTACGAGTGTAACCTCCAAAAGGTTACAATCGATAATTTTTTTTCCGAATGTAATTTGCAAAAGGTAACATTAGGAAAAATAAAACAGTATACTCGGAAAAAAAGGTATATCAATCTATCGAGCGCTATGCTCTATGTTAGAATCTACTTAATCAAGTTATCCAAGGAATCTAGTTAGTTCTTGTGTGCATAAAATATGTGCAGGATACTGAACAAAGCATGAGCACATCAAAGATGCTGAGAGTACATAAAAATGTCCCTATACCTTCTTTTTATGTCATGACACACCAAGAACAGTATAATTAAGTATCGATATTTAAAAAAAAAAGAAAGAAAAAAAATAGGCTATCAGCGGGAATCGAACCCGGGTCGCTGCGTTAGTAGTCAAGTGCCCGCAACGAAAGACTAACGTGGCATTGCTGAATGGAATTGAAATGAAAATTACTTTTAATACTATTGGTATCGTAAACTATCCCAACCAAAGTCACCATCGGACTGGAGGTTACATTCGGGAAAAGCTTCAGGGTTACATTCGGGAATTTGTTTTACGAGTGTAACCTCCAAAAGGTTACAATCGATAATTTTTTTTCCGAATGTAAATTCCAAAAAGTAACATTAGGAAAAATAAAACAGTATACTCGGAAAAAAGGTATATCAATCTATCGAGCGCTATGCTCTATGTTAGAATCTACTTAATCAAGTTATCCAAGGAATCTAGTTAGTTCTTGTGTGCATAAAATATGTACAGGATCCTGAACAAAGCATGAGCACATCAAAGATGCTGAGAGTACATAAAAATGTCCCTATACCTTCTTTTTATGTCATGACACACCAAGAACAGTATAATTAAGTATCGATATTTAAAACAAAAAATAAAGAAACAAAAATAGGCTATCAGCGGGAATCGAACCCGGGTCGCTGCGTTAGTAGTCAAGTGCCCGCAACGAAAGACTAACGTGACATTGCTGAAGGGAATTGTAATGAAAATTACTTTTAATACTATTGGTATCGTAAACTATCCCAAGCAAAGTCACCATCGGACTGGATGTTACATTCGGGAAAAGCTTCAGGGTTACATTCGGGAATTTGTTTTACGAGTGTAACCTCCAAAAGGTTACAATCGATAATTTTTTTTCCGAATGTAAATTCCAAAATGTCTCATTAGGAAAAATAAAACAGTATACTCAGAAAAAAAGGTATATCAATCTATCGAGCGCTATGCTCTATGTTAGAATCTACTTAATCATGTTATCCAAGGAATCTAGTTAGTTCTTGTGTGCATAAAATATGTGCAGGATCCTGAACAAAGCATGAGCACATCAAAGATGCTGAGAGTACATAAAAATGTCCCTATACCTTCTTTTTATGTCATGACACACCAAGAACAGTATAATTAAGTATCGATATTTAAAAAAAAAGAAAGAAAAAAAATAGGCTATCAGCGGGAATCGAACCCGGGTCGCTGCGTTAGTAGTCAAGTGCCCGCAACGAAAGACTAACGTGGCATTGCTGAAGGGAATTGTAATGAAAATTACTTTTAATACTATTGGTATCGTAAACTATCCCAAGCAAAGTCACCATCGGACTGGAGGTTACATTCGGGAAAAGCTTCAGGGTTACATTCGGGAATTTGTTTTACGAGTGTAACCTCCAAAAGGTTACAATCGATAATTTTTTTTCCGAATGTAAATTCCAAAAAGTAACATTAGGAAAATAAAACAGTATACTCGGAAAAAAAGGTATATCAATCTATCGAGCGCTATGCTCTATGTTAGAATCTACTTAATCAAGTTATCCAAGGAATCTAGTTAGTTCTTGTGTGCATAAAATATGTGCAGGATCCTGAACAAAGCATGAGCACATCAAAGATGCTGAGAGTACATAAAAATGTCCCTATACCTTCTTTTTATGTCATGACACACCAAGAACAGTATAATTAAGTATCGATTTAAAAAAAAAATAAAGAAAAAAAAATAGGCTATCAGCGGGAATCGAACCCGGGTCGCTGCGTTAGTAGTCAAGTGCCCGCAACGAAAGACTAACGTGGCATTGCTGAAGGGAATTGTAATGAAAATTACTTTTAATACTATTGGTATCGTAAACTATCCCAAGCAAAGTCACCATCGGACTGGAGGTTACATTCGGGAAAAGCTTCAGGGTTACATTCGGGAATTTGTTTTACGAGTGTAACCTCCAAAAGGTTACAATCGATAATTTTTTTTCCGAATGTAAATTCCAAAAAGTAACATTAGGAAAGTAAAACAGTATACTCGGAAAAAAAGGTATATCAATCTATCGAGCGCTATGCTCTATGTTAGAATCTACTTAATCAAGTTATCCAAGGAATCTAGTTAGTTCTTGTGTGCATAAAATATGTGCAGGATCCTGAACAAAGCATGAGCACATCAAAGATGCTGAGAGTACATAAAAATGTCCCTATACCTTCTTTTTATGTCATGACACACCAAGAACAGTATAATTAAGTATCGATTTAAAAAAAAAATAAAGAAAAAAAAATAGGCTATCAGCGGGAATCGAACCCGGGTCGCTGCGTTAGTAGTCAAGTGCCCGCAACGAAAGACTAACGTGGCATTGCTGAAGGGAATTGTAATGAAAATTACTTTTAATACTATTGGTATCGTAAACTATCCCAAGCAAAGTCACCATCGGACTGGAGGTTACATTCGGGAAAAGCTTCAGGGTTACATTCGGGAATTTGTTTTACGAGTGTAACCTCCAAAAGGTTACAATCGATAATTTTTTTTCCGAATGTAAATTCCAAAAAGTAACATTAGGAAAGTAAAACAGTATACTCGGAAAAAAAGGTATATCAATCTATCGAGCGCTATGCTCTATGTTAGAATCTACTTAATCAAGTTATCCAAGGAATCTAGTTAGTTCTTGTGTGCATAAAATATGTGCAGGATCCTGAACAAAGCATGAGCACATCAAAGATGCTGAGAGTACATAAAAATGTCCCTATACCTTCTATTTATGTCATGACACACCAAGAACAGTATAATTAAGTATCGATATTTAAAAAAAAAAGAAAGAAAAAAAATAGGCTATCAGCGGGAATCGAACCCGGGTCGCTGCGTTAGTAGTCAAGTGCCCGCAACGAAAGACTAACGTGGCATTGCTGAAGGGAATTGAAATGAAAATTACTTTTAATACAATTGGTATCGTAAAATTATCCCAACCAAAGTCACCATCGGACTGGAGGTTACATTCGGGAAAAGCTTCAGGGTTACATTCGGGAATTTGTTTTACGAGTGTAACCTCCAAAAGGTTACAATCGATAATTTTTTTTCCGAATGTAAATTCCAAAAAGTAACATTAGGAAAAATAAAACAGTATACTCGGAAAAAAGGTATATCAATCTATCGAGCGCTATGCTCTATGTTAGAATCTACTTAATCAAGTTATCCAAGGAATCTAGTTAGTTCTTGTGTGCATAAAATATGTACAGGATCCTGAACAAAGCATGAGCACATCAAAGATGCTGAGAGTACATAAAAATGTCCCTATACCTTCTTTTTATGTCATGACACACCAAGAACAGTATAATTAAGTATCGATATTTAAAAAAAAATAATAAAGAAACAAAAATAGGCTATCAGCGGGAATCGAACCCGGGTCGCTGCGTTAGTAGTCAAGTGCCCGCAACGAAAGACTAACGTGACATTGCTGAAGGGAATTGTAATGAAAATTACTTTTAATACTATTGGTATCGTAAACTATCCCAAGCAAAGTCACCATCGGACTGGAGGTTACATTCGGGAAAAGCTTCAGGGTTACATTCGGGAATTTGTTTTACGAGTGTAACCTCCAAAAGGTTACAATCGATAATTTTTTTTCCGAATGTAAATTCCAAAAAGGAACATTAGGAAAAATAAAACAGTATACCCGGAAAAAAAGGTATATCAATCTATCGAGCGCTATGCTCTATGTTAGAATCTACTTAATCAAGTTATCCAAGGAATCTAGTTAGTTCTTGTGTGCATAAAATATGTACAGGATCCTGAACAAAGCATGAGCACATCAAAGATGCTGAGAGTACATAAAAATGTCCCTATACCTTCTTTTTATGTCATGACACACCAAGAACAGTATAATTAAGTATCGATTTAAAAAAAAATAAATAAAGAAAAAAAAATAGGCTATCAGCGGGAATCGAACCCGGGTCGCTGCGTTAGTAGTCAAGTGCCCGCAACGAAAGACTAACGTGGCATTGCTGAAGGGAATTGTAATGAAAATTACTTTTAATACTATTGGTATCGTAAACTATCCCAAGCAAAGTCACCATCGGACTGGAGGTTACATTCGGGAAAAGCTTCAGGGTTACATTCGGGAATTTGTTTTACGAGTGTAACCTCCAAAAGGTTACAATCGATAATTTTTTTTCCGAATGTAAATTCCAAAAAGTAACATTAGGAAAGTAAAACAGTATACTCGGAAAAAAAGGTATATCAATCTATCGAGCGCTATGCTCTATGTTAGAATCTACTTAATCAAGTTATCCAAGGAATCTAGTTAGTTCTTGTGTGCATAAAATATGTGCAGGATCCTGAACAAAGCATGAGCACATCAAAGATGCTGAGAGTACATAAAAATGTCCCTATGCCTTCTTTTTATGTCATGACACACCAAGAACAGTATAATTAAGTATCGATATTTAAAAAAAAAATAAAGAAAAAAAAATAGGCTATCAGCGGGAATCGAACCGGGGTCGCTGCGTTAGTAGTCAAGTGCCCGCAACGAAAGACTAACGTGGCATTGCTGAAGGGAATTGTAATGAAAATTACTTTTAATACTATTGGTATCGTATACTATCCCAAGCAAAGTCACCATCGGACTGGAGGTTACATTCGGGAAAAGCTTCAGGGTTACATTCGGGAATTTGTTTTACGAGTGTAACCTCCAAAAGGTTACAATCGATAATTTTTTTTCCGAATGTAAATTCCAAAAAGTAACTTTAGGAAAAATAAAACAGTATACTCGGAAAAAAGGTATATCAATCTATCGAGCGCTATGCTCTATGTTAGAATCTACTTAATCAAGTTATCCAAGGAATCTAGTTAGTTCTTGTGTGCATAAAATATGTACAGGATCCTGAACAAAGCATGAGCACATCAAAGATGCTGAGAGTACATAAAAATGTCCCTATACCTTCTTTTTATGTCATGACACACCAAGAACAGTATAATTAAGTATCGATATTTAAAAAAAAAATAAAGAAAAAAAAATAGGCTATCAGCGGGAATCGAACCGGGGTCGCTGCGTTAGTAGTCAAGTGCCCGCAACGAAAGACTAACGTGGCATTGCTGAAGGGAATTGTAATGAAAATTACTTTTAATACTATTGGTATCGTAAACTATCCCAAGCAAAGTCACCATCGGACTGGAGGTTACATTCGGGAAAAGCTTCAGGGTTACATTCGGGAATTTGTTTTACGAGTGTAACCTCCAAAAGGTTACAATCGATAATTTTTTTTCCGAATGTAAATTCCAAAAAGTAACATTAGGAAAATAAAACAGTATACTCGGAAAAAAAGGTATATCAATCTATCGAGCGCTATGCTCTATGTTAGAATCTACTTAATCAAGTTATCCAAGGAATCTAGTTAGTTCTTGTGTGCATAAAATATGTGCAGGATCCTGAACAAAGCATGAGCACATCAAAGATGCTGAGAGTACATAAAAATGTCCCTATACCTTCTTTTTATGTCATGACACACCAAGAACAGTATAATTAAGTATCGATTTAAAAAAAAAATAAAGAAAAAAAAATAGGCTATCAGCGGGAATCGAACCCGGGTCGCTGCGTTAGTAGTCAAGTGCCCGCAACGAAAGACTAACGTGGCATTGCTGAAGGGAATTGTAATGAAAATTACTTTTAATACTATTGGTATCGTAAACTATCCCAAGCAAAGTCACCATCGGACTGGAGGTTACATTCGGGAAAAGCTTCAGGGTTACATTCGGGAATTTGTTTTACGAGTGTAACCTCCAAAAGGTTACAATCGATAATTTTTTTTCCGAATGTAAATTCCAAAAAGTAACATTAGGAAAGTAAAACAGTATACTCGGAAAAAAAGGTATATCAATCTATCGAGCGCTATGCTCTATGTTAGAATCTACTTAATCAAGTTATCCAAGGAATCTAGTTAGTTCTTG
This sequence comes from Nematostella vectensis, assembly GCF_932526225.1. Lineage (NCBI taxonomy): Eukaryota > Metazoa > Cnidaria > Anthozoa > Actiniaria > Edwardsiidae > Nematostella > Nematostella vectensis. The sequence continues at coordinate 1,949,137 of NC_064038.1, read as the reverse complement.
TGTGCATAAAATATGTGCAGGATCCTGAACAAAGCATGAGCACATCAAAGATGCTGAGAGTACATAAAAATGTCCCTATACCTTCTATTTATGTCATGACACACCAAGAACAGTATAATTAAGTATCGATATTTAAAAAAAAAAGAAAGAAAAAAAATAGGCTATCAGCGGGAATCGAACCCGGGTCGCTGCGTTAGTAGTCAAGTGCCCGCAACGAAAGACTAACGTGGCATTGCTGAAGGGAATTGAAATGAAAATTACTTTTAATACAATTGGTATCGTAAAATTATCCCAACCAAAGTCACCATCGGACTGGAGGTTACATTCGGGAAAAGCTTCAGGGTTACATTCGGGAATTTGTTTTACGAGTGTAACCTCCAAAAGGTTACAATCGATAATTTTTTTTCCGAATGTAAATTCCAAAAAGTAACATTAGGAAAAATAAAACAGTATACTCGGAAAAAAGGTATATCAATCTATCGAGCGCTATGCTCTATGTTAGAATCTACTTAATCAAGTTATCCAAGGAATCTAGTTAGTTCTTGTGTGCATAAAATATGTACAGGATCCTGAACAAAGCATGAGCACATCAAAGATGCTGAGAGTACATAAAAATGTCCCTATACCTTCTTTTTATGTCATGACACACCAAGAACAGTATAATTAAGTATCGATATTTAAAAAAAAATAATAAAGAAACAAAAATAGGCTATCAGCGGGAATCGAACCCGGGTCGCTGCGTTAGTAGTCAAGTGCCCGCAACGAAAGACTAACGTGACATTGCTGAAGGGAATTGTAATGAAAATTACTTTTAATACTATTGGTATCGTAAACTATCCCAAGCAAAGTCACCATCGGACTGGAGGTTACATTCGGGAAAAGCTTCAGGGTTACATTCGGGAATTTGTTTTACGAGTGTAACCTCCAAAAGGTTACAATCGATAATTTTTTTTCCGAATGTAAATTCCAAAAAGGAACATTAGGAAAAATAAAACAGTATACCCGGAAAAAAAGGTATATCAATCTATCGAGCGCTATGCTCTATGTTAGAATCTACTTAATCAAGTTATCCAAGGAATCTAGTTAGTTCTTGTGTGCATAAAATATGTACAGGATCCTGAACAAAGCATGAGCACATCAAAGATGCTGAGAGTACATAAAAATGTCCCTATACCTTCTTTTTATGTCATGACACACCAAGAACAGTATAATTAAGTATCGATTTAAAAAAAAAATAAATAAAGAAAAAAAAATAGGCTATCAGCGGGAATCGAACCCGGGTCGCTGCGTTAGTAGTCAAGTGCCCGCAACGAAAGACTAACGTGGCATTGCTGAAGGGAATTGTAATGAAAATTACTTTTAATACTATTGGTATCGTAAACTATCCCAAGCAAAGTCACCATCGGACTGGAGGTTACATTCGGGAAAAGCTTCAGGGTTACATTCGGGAATTTGTTTTACGAGTGTAACCTCCAAAAGGTTACAATCGATAATTTTTTTTCCGAATGTAAATTCCAAAAAGTAACATTAGGAAAGTAAAACAGTATACTCGGAAAAAAAGGTATATCAATCTATCGAGCGCTATGCTCTATGTTAGAATCTACTTAATCAAGTTATCCAAGGAATCTAGTTAGTTCTTGTGTGCATAAAATATGTGCAGGATCCTGAACAAAGCATGAGCACATCAAAGATGCTGAGAGTACATAAAAATGTCCCTATGCCTTCTTTTTATGTCATGACACACCAAGAACAGTATAATTAAGTATCGATATTTAAAAAAAAAATAAAGAAAAAAAAATAGGCTATCAGCGGGAATCGAACCGGGGTCGCTGCGTTAGTAGTCAAGTGCCCGCAACGAAAGACTAACGTGGCATTGCTGAAGGGAATTGTAATGAAAATTACTTTTAATACTATTGGTATCGTATACTATCCCAAGCAAAGTCACCATCGGACTGGAGGTTACATTCGGGAAAAGCTTCAGGGTTACATTCGGGAATTTGTTTTACGAGTGTAACCTCCAAAAGGTTACAATCGATAATTTTTTTTCCGAATGTAAATTCCAAAAAGTAACATTAGGAAAAATAAAACAGTATACTCGGAAAAAAGGTATATCAATCTATCGAGCGCTATGCTCTATGTTAGAATCTACTTAATCAAGTTATCCAAGGAATCTAGTTAGTTCTTGTGTGCATAAAATATGTACAGGATCCTGAACAAAGCATGAGCACATCAAAGATGCTGAGAGTACATAAAAATGTCCCTATACCTTCTTTTTATGTCATGACACACCAAGAACAGTATAATTAAGTATCGATATTTAAAAAAAAAATAAAGAAAAAAAAATAGGCTATCAGCGGGAATCGAACCGGGGTCGCTGCGTTAGTAGTCAAGTGCCCGCAACGAAAGACTAACGTGGCATTGCTGAAGGGAATTGTAATGAAAATTACTTTTAATACTATTGGTATCGTAAACTATCCCAAGCAAAGTCACCATCGGACTGGAGGTAACATTCGGGAAAAGCTTCAGGGTTACATTCGGGAATTTGTTTTACGAGTGTAACCTCCAAAAGGTTACAATCGATAATTTTTTTCCGAATGTAAATTCCAAAAAGGAAAATTAGGAAAAATAAAACAGTATACTCGGAAAAAAAGGTATATCAATCTATCGAGCGCTTTGCTCTATGTTAGAATCTACTTAATCAAGTTATCCAAGGAATCTAGTTAGTTCTTGTGTTCATAAAATATGTTCAGGATCCTGAACAAAGCATGAGCACATCAAAGATGCTGAGAGTACATAAAAATGTCCCTATACCTTCTTTTTATGTCATGACACACCAAGAACAGTATAATTAAGTATCGATTTAAAAAAAAAATAAAGAAAAAAAATAGGCTATCAGCGGGAATCGAACCCGGGTCGCTGCGTTAGTAGTCAAGTGCCCGCAACGAAAGACTAACGTGGCATTGCTGAAGGGAATTGTAATGAAAATTACTTTTAATACTATTGGTATCGTAAACTATCCCAAGCAAAGTCACCATCGGACTGGAGGTTACATTCGGGAAAAGCTTCAGGGTTACATTCGGGAATTTGTTTTACGAGTGTAACCTCCAAAAGGTTACAATCGATAATTTTTTTTCCGAATGTAAATTCCAAAAAGTAACATTAGGAAAGTAAAAAAGTATACTCGGAAAAAAAGGTATATCAATCTATCGAGCGCTATTCTCTATGTTAGAATCTACTTAATCAAGTTATCCAAGGAATCTAGTTAGTTCTTGTGTGCATAAAATATGTGCAGGATCCTAAACAAAGCATGAGCACATCAAAGATGCTGAGAGTACATAACAATGTCCCTATACCTACTTTTTATGTCATGACACACCAAGAACAGTATAATTAAGTATCGATATTTAAAAAAAAAATAAAGAAAAAAAATAGGCTATCAGCGGGAATCGAACCCGGGTCGCTGCGTTAGTAGTGAAGTGCCCGCAACGAAAGACTAACGTGGCATTGCTGAAGGGAATTGAAATGAAAATTACTTTTAATACTATTGGTATCGTAAACTATCCCAACCAAAGTCACCATCGGACTGGAGGTTACATTCGGGAAAAGCTTCAGGGTTACATTCGGGAATTTGTTTTACGAGTGTAACCTCCAAAAGGTTACAATCGATAATATTTTTTCCGAATGTAAATTCCAAAAAGTAACATTAGGAAAGTAAAACAGTATACTCGGAAAAAAAGGTATATCAATCTATCGAGCGCTATGCTCTATGTTAGAATCTACTTAATCATGTTATCCAAGGAATCTAGTTAGTTCTTGTGTGCATAAAATATGTGCAGGATCCTGAACAAAGCATGAGCACATCAAAGATGCTGAGAGTACATAAAAATGTCCCTATACCTTCTTTTTATGTCATGACACACCAAGAACAGTATAATTAAGTATCGATTTAAAAAAAAAAATAAAGAAAAAAAATAGGCTATCAGCGGGAATCGAACCCGGGTCGCTGCGTTAGTAGTCAAGTGCCCGCAACGAAAGACTAACGTGGCATTGCTGCAGGGAATTGTAATGAAAATTACTTTTAATACTATTGGTATCGTAAACTATCCCAAGCAAAGTCACCATCGGACTGGAGGTTACATTCGGGAAAAGCTTCAGGGTTACATTCGGGAATTTGTTTTACGAGTGTAACCTCCAAAAGGTTACAATCGATAATTTTTTTTCCGAATGTAAATTCCAAAAAGTAACATTAGGAAAGTAAAACAGTATACTCGGAAAAAAAGGTATATCAATCTATCGAGCGCTATGCTCTATGTTAGAATCTACTTAATCAAGTTATCCAAGGAATCTAGTTAGTTCTTGTGTGCATAAAATATGTACAGGATCCTGAACAAAGCATGAGCACATCAAAGATGCTGAGAGTACATAAAAATGTCCCTATACCTTCTTTTTATGTCATGACACACCAAGAACAGTATAATTAAGTATCGATATTTAAAAAAAAAATAAAGAAAAAAAAATAGGCTATCAGCGGGAATCGAACCGGGGTCGCTGCGTTAGTAGTCAAGTGCCCGCAACGAAAGACTAACGTGGCATTGCTGAAGGGAATTGTAATGAAAATTACTTTTAATACTATTGGTATCGTAAACTATCCCAAGCAAAGTCACCATCGGACTGGAGGTAACATTCGGGAAAAGCTTCAGGGTTACATTCGGGAATTTGTTTTACGAGTGTAACCTCCAAAAGGTTACAATCGATAATTTTTTTCCGAATGTAAATTCCAAAAAGGAAAATTAGGAAAAATAAAACAGTATACTCGGAAAAAAAGGTATATCAATCTATCGAGCGCTATGCTCTATGTTAGAATCTACTTAATCAAGTTATCCAAGGAATCTAGTTAGTTCTTGTGTGCATAAAATATGTTCAGGATCCTGAACAAAGCATGAGCACATCAAAGATGCTGAGAGTACATAAAAATGTCCCTATACCTTCTTTTTATGTCATGACACACCAAGAACAGTATAATTAAGTATCGATTTAAAAAAAAATAAAGAAAAAAAATAGGCTATCAGCGGGAATCGAACCCGGGTCGCTGCGTTAGTAGTCAAGTGCCCGCAACGAAAGACTAACGTGGCATTGCTGAAGGGAATTGAAATGAAAATTACTTTTAATACTATTGGTATCGTAAACTATCCCAACCAAAGTCACCATCGGACTGGAGGTTACATTCGGGAAAAGCTTCAGGGTTACATTCGGGAATTTGTTTTACGAGTGTAACCTCCAAAAGGTTACAATCGATAATATTTTTTCCGAATGTAAATTCCAAAAAGTAACATTAGGAAAGTAAAACAGTATACTCGGAAAAAAAGGTATATCAATCTATCGAGCGCTATGCTCTATGTTAGAATCTACTTAATCATGTTATCCAAGGAATCTAGTTAGTTCTTGTGTGCATAAAATATGTGCAGGATCCTAAACAAAGCATGAGCACATCAAAGATGCTGAGAGTACATAACAATGTCCCTATACCTACTTTTTATGTCATGACACACCAAGAACAGTATAATTAAGTATCGATATTTAAAAAAAAAATAAAGAAAAAAAATAGGCAATCAGCGGGAATCGAACCCGGGTCGCTGCGTTAGTAGTCAAGTGCCCGCAACGAAAGACTAACGTGGCATTGCTGAAGGGAATTGAAATGAAAATTACTTTTAATACTATTGGTATCGTAAACTATCCCAACCAAAGTCACCATCGGACTGGAGGTTACATTCGGGAAAAGCTTCAGGGTTACATTCGGGAATTTGTTTTACGAGTGTAGCCTCCAAAAGGTTACAATCGATAATTTTTTTTCCGAATGTAAATTCCAAAAAGTAACATTAGGAAAGTAAAACAGTATACTCGGAAAAAAAGGTATATCAATCTATCGAGCGCTATGCTCTATGTTAGAATCTACTTAATCATGTTATCCAAGGAATCTAGTTAGTTCTTGTGTGCATAAAATATGTGCAGGATCCTGAACAAAGCATGAGCACATCAAAGATGCTGAGAGTACATAAAAATGTCCCTATACCTTCTTTTTATGTCATGACACACCAAGAACAGTATAATTAAGTATCGATATTTAAAAAAAAAGAAAGAAAAAAAATAGGCTATCAGCGGGAATCGAACCCGGGTCGCTGCGTTAGTAGTCAAGTGCCCGCAACGAAAGACTAACGTGGCATTGCTGAAGGGAATTGTAATGAAAATTACTTTTAATACTATTGGTATCGTAAACTATCCCAAGCAAAGTCACCATCGGACTGGAGGTTACATTCGGGAAAAGCTTCAGGGTTACATTCGGGAATTTGTTTTACGAGTGTAACCTCCAAAAGGTTACAATCGATAATTTTTTTTCCGAATGTAAATTCCAAAAAGTAACATTAGGAAAATAAAACAGTATACTCGGAAAAAAAGGTATATCAATCTATCGAGCGCTATGCTCTATGTTAGAATCTACTTAATCAAGTTATCCAAGGAATCTAGTTAGTTCTTGTGTGCATAAAATATGTGCAGGATCCTGAACAAAGCATGAGCACATCAAAGATGCTGAGAGTACATAAAAATGTCCCTATACCTTCTTTTTATGTCATGACACACCAAGAACAGTATAATTAAGTATCGATATTTAAAAAAAAAAATAAAGAAACAAAAATAGGCTATCAGCGGGAATCGAACCCGGGTCGCTGCGTTAGTAGTCAAGTGCCCGCAACGAAAGACTAGCGTGACATTGCTGAAGGGAATTGTAATGAAAATTACTTTTAATACTATTGGTATCGTAAACTATCCCAAGCAAAGTCACCATCGGACTGGAGGTTACATTCGGGAAAAGCTTCAGGGTTACATTCGGGAATTTGTTTTACGAGTGTAACCTCCAAAAGGTTACAATCGATAATTTTTTTTCCGAATGTAAATTCCAAAAAGGAACATTAGGAAAAATAAAACAGTATACTCGGAAAAAAAGGTATATCAATCTATCGAGCGCTATGCTCTATGTTAGAATCTACTTAATCAAATTATCCAAGGAATCTAGTTAGTTCTTGTGTGCATAAAATATGTGCAGGATCCTGAACAAAGCATGAGCACATCAAAGATGCTGAGAGTACATAAAAATGTCCCTATACCTTCGTTTTATGTCATGACACACCAAGAACAGTATAATTAAGTATCGATATTTAAAAAAAAAAGAAAGAAAAAAATAGGCTATCAGCGGGAATCGAACCCGGGTCGCTGCGTTAGTAGTCAAGCGCCCGCAACGAAAGACTAACGTGGCATTGCTGAAGGGAATTGTAATGAAAATTACTTTTAATACTATTGGTATCGTATACTATCCCAAGCAAAGTCACCATCGGACTGGAGGTTACATTCGGGAAAAGCTTCAGGGTTACATTCGGGAATTTTTTTTACGAGTGTAACCTCCAAAAGGTTACAATCGATAATTTTTTTTCCGAATGTAAATTCCAAAAAGGAACATTAGGAAAAATAAAACAGTATACTCGGAAAAAAAGGTATATCAATCTATCGAGCGCTATGCTCTATGTTAGAATCTACTTAATCAAATTATCCAAGGAATCTAGTTAGTTCTTGTGTGCATAAAATATGTGCAGGATCCTGAACAAAGCATGAGCACATCAAAGATGCTGAGAGTACATAAAAATGTCCCTATACCTTCGTTTTATGTCATGACACACCAAGAACAGTATAATTAAGTATCGATATTTAAAAAAAAAAGAAAGAAAAAAATAGGCTATCAGCGGGAATCGAACCCGGGTCGCTGCGTTAGTAGTCAAGTGCCCGCAACGAAAGACTAACGTGGCATTGCTGAAGGGAATTGTAATGAAAATTACTTTTAATACTATTGGTATCGTATACTATCCCAAGCAAAGTCACCATCGGACTGGAGGTTACATTCGGGAAAAGCTTCAGGGTTACATTCGGGAATTTGTTTTACGAGTGTAACCTCCAAAAGGTTACAATCGATAATTTTTTTTCCGAATGTAAATTCCAAAAAGTAACATTAGGAAAATAAAACAGTATACTTGGAAAAAAAGGTATATCAATCTATCGAGCGCTATGCTCTATGTTAGAATCTACTTAATCAAGTTATCCAAGGAATCTAGTTAGTTCTTGTGTGCATAAAAAATGTACAGGATCCTGAACAAGGCATGAGCACATCAAAGATGCTGAGATTACATAAAAATGTCCCTATACCTTCTTTTTATGTCATGACACACCAAGAACAGTATAGATAAGTATCGATATTTAAAAAAAAAGAAAGAAGAAAAAATAGGCTATCAGCGGGAATCGAACCCGGGTCGCTGCGTTAGTAGTCAAGTGCCCGCAACGAAAGACTAACGTGGCATTGCTGAAGGGAATTGAAATGAAAATTACTTTTAATACTATTGGTATCGTAAACTATCCCAACCAAAGTCACCATCGGACTGGAGGTTACATTCGGGAAAAGCTTCAGTGTTACATTCGGGAATTTGTTTTACGAGTGTAACCTCCAAAAGGTTACAATCGATAATTGTTTTTCCGAATGTAAATTCCAAAAAGTAACATTAGGAAAAATAAAACAGTATACTCGGAAAAAAGGTATATCAATCTATCGAGCGCTATGCTCTATGTTAGAATCTACTTAATCAAGTTATCCAAGGAATCTAGTTAGTTCTTGTGTGCATAAAATATGTACAGGATCCTGAACAAAGCATGAGCACATCAAAGATGCTGAGAGTACATAAAAATGTCCCTATACCTTCTTTTTATGTCATGACACACCAAGAACAGTATAATTAAGTATCGATATTTTAAAAAAAAAATAAAGAAAAAAAATAGGCTTTCAGCGGGAATCGAACCCGGGTCGCTGCGTTAGTAGTCAAGTGCCCGCAACGAAAGACTAACGTGGCATTGCTGAAGGGAATTGTAATGAAAATTACTTTTAATACTATTGGTATCGTAAACTATCCCAAGCAAAGTCACCATCGGACTGGAGGTTACATTCGGGAAAAGCTTCAGGGTTACATTCGGGAATTTGTTTTACGAGTGTAACCTCCAAAAGGTTACAATCGATAATTTTTTTTCCGAATGTAAATTCCAAAAAGAAAAATTAGGAAAAATAAAACAGTATACTCGGAAAAAAAGGTATATCAATCTATCGAGCGCTATGCTCTATGTTAGAATCTACTTAATCAAGTTATCCAAGGAATCTAGTTAGTTCTTGTGTGCATAAAATATGTTCAGGATCCTGAACAAAGCATGAGCACATCAAAGATGCTGAGAGTACATAAAAATGTCCCTATACCTTCTTTTTATGTCATGACACACCAAGAACAGTATAATTAAGTATCGATTTAAAAAAAATAAAGAAAAAAAAAATAGGCTATCAGCGGGAATCGAACCCGGGTCGCTGCGTTAGTAGTCAAGTGCCCGCAACGAAAGACTAACGTGGCATTGCTGAAGGGAATTGTAATGAAAATTACTTTTAATACTATTGGTATCGTAAACTATCCCAAGCAAAGTCACCATCGGACTGGAGGTTACATTCGGGAAAAGCTTCAGGGTTACATTCGGGAATTTGTTTTACGAGTGTAACCTCCAAAAGGTTACAATCGATAATTTTTTTTCCGAATGTAAATTCCAAAAAGTAACATTAGGAAAGTAAAACAGTATACTCGGAAAAAAAGGTATATCAATCTATCGAGCGCTATGCTCTATGTTAGAATCTACTTAATCAAGTTATCCAAGGAATCTAGTTAGTTCTTGTGTGCATAAAATATGTGCAGGATCCTAAACAAAGCATGAGCACATCAAAGATGCTGAGAGTACATAACAATGTCCCTATACCTACTTTTTATGTCATGACACACCAAGAACAGTATAATTAAGTATCGATATTTAAAAAAAAATAAAGAAAAAAAATAGGCTATCAGCGGGAATCGAACCCGTGTCGCTGCGTTAGTAGTCAAGTGCCCGCAACGAAAGACTAACGTGGCATTGCTGAAGGGAATTGTAATGAAAATTACTTTTAATACTATTGGTATCGTAAACCATCCCAAGCAAAGTCACCATCGGACTGGAGGTTACATTCGGGAAAAGCTTCAGGGTTACATTCGGGAATTTTTTTTACGAGTGTAACCTCCAAAAGGTTACAATCGATAATTTTTTTCCGAATGTAAATTCCAAAAAGGAAAATTAGGAAAAATAAAACAGTATACTCGGAAAAAAAGGTATATCAATCTATCGAGCGCTATGCTCTATGTTAGAATCTACTTAATCAAGTTATCCAAGGAATCTAGTTAGTTCTTGTGTGCATAAAATATGTGCAGGATCCTAAACAAAGCATGAGCACATCAAAGATGCTGAGAGTACATAACAATGTCCCTATACCTACTTTTTATGTCATGACACACCAAGAACAGTATAATTAAGTATCGATATTTAAAAAAAAAAAAAAGAAAAAAAATAGGCTATCAGCGGGAATCGAACCCGTGTAGCTGCGTTAGTAGTCAAGTGCCCGCAACGAAAGACTAACGTGGCATTGCTGAAGGGAATTGTAATGAAAATTACTTTTAATACTATTGGTATCGTAAACTATCCCAAGCAAAGTCACCATCGGACTGGAGGTTACATTCGGGAAAAGCTTCAGGGTTACATTCGGGAATTTGTTTTACGAGTGTAACCTCCAAAAGGTTACAATCGATAATTTTTTTCCGAATGTAAATTCCAAAAAGGAAAATTAGGAAAAATAAAACAGTATACTCGGAAAAAAGGTATATCAATCTATCGAGCGCTATGCTCTATGTTAGAATCTACTTAATCAAGTTATCCAAGGAATCTAGTTAGTTCTTGTGTGCATAAAATATGTACAGGATCCTGAACAAAGCATGAGCACATCAAAGATGCTGAGAGTACATAAAAATGTCCCTATGCCTCCTTTTTATGTCATGACACACCAAGAACAGTATAATTAAGTATCGATATTAAAAAAAAAAAATAAAGAAGAAACAATAGGCTATCAGCGGGAATCGAACCCGGGTCGCTGCGTTAGTAGTCAAGTGCCCGCAACGAAAGACTAACGTGGCATTGCTGAAGGGAATTGAAATGAAAATTACTTTTAATACTATTGGTATCGTAAACTATCCCAAACAAAGTCACCATCGGACTGGAGGTTACATTCGGGAAAAGCTTCAGGGTTACATTCGGGAATTTGTTTTACGAGTGTAACCTCCAAAAGGTTACAATCGATAATTTTTTTTCCGAATGTAAATTCCAAAAAGTAACATTAGGAAAAATAAAACAGTATACTCGGAAAAAAGGTATATCAATCTATCGAGCGCTATGCTCTATGTTAGAATCTACTTAATCAAGTTATCCAAGGAATCTAGTTAGTTCTTGTGTGCATAAAATATGTTCAGGATCCTGAACAAAGCATGAGCACATCAAAGATGCTGAGAGTACATAAAAATGTCCCTATACCTTCTTTTTATGTCATGACACACCAAGAACAGTATAATTAAGTATCGATTTAAAAAAAATAAAGAAAAAAAAAATAGGCTATCAGCGGGAATCGAACCCGGGTCGCTGCGTTAGTAGTCAAGTGCCCGCAACGAAAGACTAACGTGGCATTGCTGAAGGGAATTGTAATGAAAATTACTTTTAATACTATTGGTATCGTAAACTATCCCAAGCAAAGTCACCATCGGACTGGAGGTTACATTCGGGAAAAGCTTCAGGGTTACATTCGGGAATTTGTTTTACGAGTGTAACCTCCAAAAGGTTACAATCGATAATTTTTTTTCCGAATGTAAATTCCAAAAAGTAACATTAGGAAAGTAAAACAGTATACTCGGAAAAAAAGGTATATCAATCTATCGAGCGCTATGCTCTATGTTAGAATCCACTTAATCAAGTTATCCAAGGAATCTAGTTAGTTCTTGTGTGCATAAAATATGTGCAGGATCCTAAACAAAGCATGAGCACATCAAAGATGCTGAGAGTACATAACAATGTCCCTATACCTACTTTTTATGTCATGACACACCAAGAACAGTATAATTAAGTATCGATATTTAAAAAAAAATAAAGAAAAAAAATAGGCTATCAGCGGGAATCGAACCCGTGTCGCTGCGTTAGTAGTCAAGTGCCCGCAACGAAAGACTAACGTGGCATTGCTGAAGGAAATTGAAATGAAAATTACTTTTAATACTATTGGTATCGTAAACTATCCCAACCAAAGTCACCATCGGACTGGAGGTTACATTCGGGAAAAGCTTCAGGGTTACATTCGGGAATTTGTTTTACGAGTGTAACCTCCAAAAGGTTACAATCGATAATTGTTTTTCCGAATGTAAATTCCAAAAAGTAACATTAGGAAAAATAAAACAGTATACTCGGAAAAAAGGTATATCAATCTATCGAGCGCTATGCTCTATGTTAGAATCTACTTAATCAAGTTATCCAAGGAATCTAGTTAGTTCTTGTGTGCATAAAATATGTACAGGATCCTGAACAAAGCATGAGCACATCAAAGATGCTGAGAGTACATAAAAATGTCCCTATACCTTCTTTTTATGTCATGACACACCAAGAACAGTATAATTAAGTATCGATATTTAAAAAAAAAATAAAGAAAAAAAAATAGGCTATCAGCGGGAATCGAACCCGGGTAGCTGCGTTAGTAGTCAAGTGCCCGCAACGAAAGACTAACGTGGCATTGCTGAAGGGAATTGTAATGAAAATTACTTTTAATACTATTGGTATCGTAAACTATCCCAAGCAAAGTCACCATCGGACTGGAGGTTACATTCGGGAAAAGCTTCAGGGTTACATTCGGGAATTTGTTTTACGAGTGTAACCTCCAAAAGGTTACAATCGATAATTTTTTTCCGAATGTAAATTCCAAAAAGGAAAATTAGGAAAAATAAAACAGTATACTCGGAAAAAAAGGTATATCAATCTATCGAGCGCTATGCTCTATGTTAGAATCTACTTAATCAAGTTATCCAAGGAATCTAGTTAGTTCTTGTGTGCATAAAATATGTTCAGGATCCTGAACAAAGCATGAGCACATCAAAGATGCTGAGAGTACATAAAAATGTCCCTATACCTTCTTTTTTTGTCATGACACACCAAGAACAGTATAATTAAGTATCGATATTTAAAAAAAAAAATAAAGAAACAAAAATAGGCTATCAGCGGGAATCGAACCCGGGTCGCTGCGTTAGTAGTCAAGTGCCCGCAACGAAAGACTAACGTGACATTGCTAAAGGGAATTGTAATGAAAATTACTTTTAATACTATTGGTATCGTAAACTATCCCAAGCAAAGTCACCATCGGACTGGAGGTTACATTCGGGAAAAGCTTCAGGGTTACATTCGGGAATTTGTTTTACGAGTGTAACCTCCAAAAGGTTACAATCGATAATTTTTTTTCCGAATGTAAATTCCAAAAAGTAACATTAGGAAAAATAAAACAGTATACTCGGAAAAAAAGGTATATCAATCTATCGAGCGCTATGCTCTATGTTAGAATCTACTTAATCAAGTTATCCAAGGAATCTAGTTAGTTCTTGTGTGCATAAAATATGTACAGGATCCTGAACAAAGCATGAGCACATCAAAGATGCTGAGAGTACATAAAAATGTCCCTATACCTTCTTTTTATGTCATGACACACCAAGAACAGTATAATTAAGTATCGATTAAAAAAAAATAAATAAAGAAAAAAAAATAGGCTATCAGCGGGAATCGAACCCGGGTCGCTGCGTTAGTAGTCAAGTGCCCGCAACGAAAGACTAACGTGGCATTGCTGAAGGGAATTGTAATGAAAATTACTTTTAATACTATTGGTATCGTAAACTATCCCAAGCAAAGTCACCATCGGACTGGAGGTTACATTCGGGGAAAGCTTCAGGGTTACATTCGGGAATTTGTTTTACGAGTGTAACCTCCAAAAGGTTACAATCGATAATTTTTTTTCCGAATGTAAATTCCAAAAAGTAACATTAGGAAAGTAAAACAGAATACTCGGAAAAAAAGGTATATCAATCTATCGAGCGCTATGCTCTATGTTAGAATCTACTTAATCAAGTTATCCAAGGAATCTAGTTAGTTCTTGTGTGCATAAAATATGTGCAGGATCCTGAACAAAGCATGAGCACATCAAAGATGCTGAGAGTACATAAAAATGTCCCTATACCTTCGTTTTATGTCATGACACACAAAGAACAGTATAATTAAGTATCGATATTTAAAAAAAAAAGAAAGAAAAAAAATAGGCTATCAGCGGGAATCGAACCCGGGTCGCTGCGTTAGTAGTCAAGTGCCCGCAACGAAAGACTAACGTGGCATTGCTGAAGGGAATTGTAATGAAAATTACTTTTAATACTATTGGTATCGTATACTATCCCAAGCAAAGTCACCATCGGACTGGAGGTTACATTCGGGAAAAGCTTCAGGGTTACATTCGGGAATTTGTTTTACGAGTGTAACCTCCAAAAGGTTACAATCGATAATTTTTTTTCCGAATGTAAATTCCAAAAAGTAACATTAGGAAAAATAAAACAGTATACTCGGAAAAAAAGGTATATCAATCTATCGAGCGCTATGCTCTATGTTAGAATCTACTTAATCAAGTTATCCAAGGAATCTAGTTAGTTCTTGTGTGCATAAAATATGTACAGGATCCTGAACAAAGCATGAGCACATCAAAGATGCTGAGAGTACATAAAAATGTCCCTATACCTTCTTTTTATGTCATGACACACCAAGAACAGTATAATTAAGTATCGATATTTAAAAAAAAAAGAAAGAAGAAAAAATAGGCTATCAGCGGGAATCGAACCCGGGTCGCTGCGTTAGTAGTGAAGTGCCCGCAACGAAAGACTAACGTGGCATTGCTGAAGGGAATTGAAATAAAAATTACTTTTAATACTATTGGTATCGTAAACTATCCCAACCAAGGTCACCATCGGACTGGAGGTTACATTCGGGAAAAGCTTCAGGGTTACATTCGGGAATTTGTTTTACGAGTGTAACCTCCAAAAGGTTACAATCGATAATTGTTTTTCCGAATGTAAATTCCAAAAAGTAACATTAGGAAAAATAAAACAGTATACTCGGAAAAAAGGTATATCAATCTATCGAGCGCTATGCTCTATGTTAGAATCTACTTAATCAAGTTATCCAAGGAATCTAGTTAGTTCTTGTGTGCATAAAATATGTACAGGATCCTGAACAAAGCATGAGCACATCAAAGATGCTGAGAGTACATAAAAATGTCCCTATACCTTCGTTTTATGTCATGACACACCAAGAACAGTATAATTAAGTATCGATATTTAAAAAAAAAAAATAAAGAAAAAAAAATAGGCTATCAGCGGGAATCGAACCCGGGTCGCTGCGTTAGTAGTCAAGTGCCCGCAACGAAAGACTAACGTGGCATTGCTGAAGGGAATTGTAATGAAAATTACTTTTAATACTATTGGTATCGTAAACTATCCCAAGCAAAGTCACCATCGGACTGGAGGTTACATTCGGGAAAAGCTTCAGGGTTACATTCGGGAATTTGTTTTACGAGTGTAACCTCCAAAAGGTTACAATCGATAATTTTTTTTCCGAATGTAAATTGCAAAAAGTAACATTAGGAAAAATAAAACAGTATACTCGGAAAAAAAGGTATATCAATCTATCGAGCGCTATGCTCTATGTTAGAATCTACTTAATCAAGTTATCCAAGGAATCTAGTTAGTTCTTGTGTGCATAAAATATGTGCAGGATACTGAACAAAGCATGAGCACATCAAAGATGCTGAGAGTACATAAAAATGTCCCTATACCTTCTTTTTATGTCATGACACACCAAGAACAGTGTAATTAAGTATCGATATTTAAAAAAAAAAGAAAGAAAAAAAATAGGCTATCAGCGGGAATCGAACCCGGGTCGCTGCGTTAGTAGTCAAGTGCCCGCAACGAAAGACTAACGTGGCATTGCTGAAGGGAATTGAAATGAAAATTACTTTTAATACTATTGGTATCGTAAACTATCCCAACCAAAGTCACCATCGGACTGGAGGTTACATTCGGGAAAAGCTTCAGGGTTACATTCGGGAATTTGTTTTACGAGTGTAACCTCCAAAAGGTTACAATCGATAATTTTTTTCCGAATGTAAATTCCAAAAAGGAAAATTAGGAAAAATAAAACAGTATACTCGGAAAAAAAGGTATATCAATCTATCGAGCGCTATGCTCTATGTTAGAATCTACTTAATCAAGTTATCCAAGGAATCTAGTTAGTTCTTGTGTGCATAAAATATGTGCAGGATCCTAAACAAAGCATGAGCACATCAAAGATGCTGAGAGTACATAACAATGTCCCTATACCTACTTTTTATGTCATGACACACCAAGAACAGTATAATTAAGTATCGATATTTAAAAAAAAAATAAAGAAAAAAAATAGGCTATCAGCGGGAATCGAACCCGTGTAGCTGCGTTAGTAGTCAAGTGCCCGCAACGAAAGACTAACGTGGCATTGCTGAAGGGAATTGTAATGAAAATTACTTTTAATACTATTGGTATCGTAAACTATCCCAAGCAAAGTCACCATCGGACTGGAGGTTACATTCGGGAAAAGCTTCAGGGTTACATTCGGGAATTTGTTTTACGAGTGTAACCTCCAAAAGGTTACAATCGATAATTTTTTTTTCCGAATGTAAATTCCAAAAAGTAACATTAGGAAAAATAAAACAGTATACTCGGAAAAAAAGGTATATCAATCTATCGAGCGCTATGCTCTATGTTAGAATCTACTTAATCAAGTTATCCAAGGAATCTAGTTAGTTCTTGTGTGCATAAAATATGTACAGGATCCTGAACAAAGCATGAGCACATCAAAGATGCTGAGAGTACATAAAAATGTCCCTATGCCTTCTTTTTATGTCATGACACACCAAGAACAGTATAATTAAGTATCGATATTAAAAAAAAAAAAATAAAGAAGAAACAATAGGCTATCAGCGGGAATCGAACCCGGGTCGCTGCGTTAGTAGTCAAGTGCCCGCAACGAAAGACTAACGTGGCATTGCTGAAGGGAATTGAAATGAAAATTACTTTTAATACTATTGGTATCGTAAACTATCCCAACCAAAGTCACCATCGGACTGGAGGTTACATTCGGGAAAATCTTCAGGGTTACATTCGGGAATTTGTTTTACGAGTGTAACCTCCAAAAGGTTACAATCGATAATTGTTTTTCCGAATGTAAATTCCAAAAAGTAACATTAGGAAAAATAAAACAGTATACTCGGAAAAAAGGTATATCAATCTATCGAGCGCTATGCTCTATGTTAGAATCTACTTAATCAAGTTATCCAAGGAATCTAGTTAGTTCTTGTGTGCATAAAATATGTACAGGATCCTGAACAAAGCATGAGCACATCAAAGATGCTGAGAGTACATAAAAATGTCCCTATACCTTCTTTTTATGTCATGACACACCAAGAACAGTATAATTAAGTATCGATATTTAAAAAAAAAATAAAGAAAAAAAATAGGCTATCAGCGGGAATCGAACCCGGGTAGCTGCGTTAGTAGTCAAGTGCCCGCAACGAAAGACTAACGTGGCATTGCTGAAGGGAATTGTAATGAAAATTACTTTTAATACTATTGGTATCGTAAACTATCCCAAGCAAAGTCACCATCGGACTGGAGGTTACATTCGGGGAAAGCTTCAGGGTTACATTCGGGAATTTGTTTTACGAGTGTAACCTCCAAAAGGTTACAATCGATAATTTTTTTCCGAATGTAAATTCCAAAAAGGAAAATTAGGAAAAATAAAACAGTATACTCGGAAAAAAAGGTATATCAATCTATCGAGCGCTATGCTCTATGTTAGAATCTACTTAATCAAGTTATCCAAGGAATCTAGTTAGTTCTTGTGTGCATAAAATATGTTCAGGATCCTGAACAAAGCATGAGCACATCAAAGATGCTGAGAGTACATAAAAATGTCCCTATACCTTCTTTTTATGTCATGACACACCAAGAACAGTATAATTAAGTATCGATATTTAAAAAAAAAAGAAAGAAAAAAAATTGGCTATCAGCAGGAATCGAACCCGGGTAGCTGCGTTAGTAGTCAAGTGCCCGCAATGAAAGACTAACGTGGCATTGCTGAAGGGAATTGTAATGAAAATTACTTTTAATACTATTGGTATCGTAAACTATCCCAAGCAAAGTCACCATCGGACTGGAGGTTACATTCGGGAAAAGCTTCAGGGTTACATTCGGGAATTTGTTTAACGAGTGTAACCTCCAAAAGGTTACAATCGATAATTTTTTTATAGAATGTAAATTCCAAAAAGTAACATTAGGAAAGTAAAACAGTATACTCGGAAAAAAAGGTATATCAATCTATCGAGCGCTATGCTCTATGTTAGAATCTACTTAATCAAGTTATCCAAGGAATCTAGTTAGTTCTTGTGTGCATAAAATATGTGCAGGATCCTGATCAAAGCATGAGCACATCAAAGATGCTGAAAGTACATAAAAATGTCCCTATACCTTCGTTTTATGTCATGACACACCAAGAACAGTATAATTAAGTATCGATAATTAAAAAAAAAAGAAAGAAAAAAAAATAGGCTATCAGCGGGAATCGAACCCGGGTCGCTGCGTTAGTAGTCAAGTGCCCGCAACGAAAGACTAACGTGGCATTGCTGAAGGGAATTGTAATGAAAATTACTTTTAATACTATTGGTATTGTATACTATCCCAAGCAAAGTCACCATCGGACTGGAGGTTACATTCGGGAAAAGCTTCAGGGTTACATTCGGGAATATGTTTTACGAGTGTAACTCCAAAAGGTTACAATCGATATTTTTTTTTTCCGAATGTTAATTCCAAAAAGTAACATTAGGAAAAATAAAACAGTATACTCGGAAAAAAAGGTATATCAATCTATCGAGCGCTATGCTCTATGTTAGAATCTACTTAATCAAGTTATCCAAGGAATCTAGTTAGTTCTTGTGTGCATAAAATATGTACAGGATCCTGAACAAAGCATGAGCACATCAAAGATGCTGAGAGTACATAAAAATGTCCCTATACCTTCTTTTTATGTCATGACACACCAAGAACAGTATAATTAAGTATCGATATTTAAAAAAAAAAGAAAGAAGAAAAAATAGGCTATCAGCGGGAATCGAACCCGGGTCGCTGCGTTAGTAGTCAAGTGCCCGCAACGAAAGACTAACGTGGCATTGCTGAAGGGAATTGAAATGAAAATTACTTTTAATACTATTGGTATCGTAAACTATCCCAACCAAAGTCACCATCGGACTGGAGGTTACATTCGGGAAAAGCTTCAGGGTTACATTCGGGAATTTGTTTTACGAGTGTAACCTCCAAAAGGTTACAATCGATAATTGTTTTTCCGAATGTAAATTCCAAAAAGTAACATTAGGAAAAATAAAACAGTATACTCGGAAAAAAGGTATATCAATCTATCGAGCGCTATGCTCTATGTTAGAATCTACTTAATCAAGTTATCCAAGGAATCTAGTTAGTTCTTGTGTGCATAAAATATGTACAGGATCCTGAACAAAGCATGAGCACATCAAAGATGCTGAGAGTACATAAAAATGTCCCTATACCTTCTTTTTATGTCATGACACACCAAGAACAGTATAATTAAGTATCGATATTTAAAAAAAAAAAGAAAGAAAAAAAAATAGGCTATCAGCGGGAATCGAAACCGGGTCGCTGCGTTAGTAGTCAAGTGCCCGCAACGAAAGACTAACGTGGCATTGCTGAAGGGAATTGTAATGAAAATTACTTTTAATACTATTGGTATCGTAAACTATCCCAAGCAAAGTCACCATCGGACTGGAGGTTACATTCGGGAAAAGCTTCAGGGTTACATTCGGGAATTTGTTTTACGAGTGTAACCTCCAAAAGGTTACAATCGATAATTTTTTTTCCGAATGTAAAATCCAAAAAGTAACATTAGGAAAAATAAAACAGTATACTCGGAAAAAAAGGTATATCAATCTATCGAGCGCTATGCTCTATGTTAGAATCTACTTAATCAAGTTATCCAAGGAATCTAGTTAGTTCTTGTGTGCATAAAATATGTGCAGGATCCTAAACAAAGCATGAGCACATCAAAGATGCTGAGAGTACATAACAATGTCCCTATACCTACTTTTTATGTCATGACACACCAAGAACAGTATAATTAAGTATCGATATTTAAAAAAAAATAAAGAAAAAAAATAGGCTATCAGCGGGAATCGAACCCGTGTCGCTGCGTTAGTAGTCAAGTGCCCGCAACGAAAGACTAACGTGGCATTGCTGAAGGGAATTGTAATGAAAATTACTTTTAATACTATTGGTATCGTAAACTATCCCAAGCAAAGTCACCATCGGACTGGAGGTTACATTCGGGAAAAGCTTCAGGGTTACATTCGGGAATTTGTTTTACGAGTGTAACCTCCAAAAGGTTACAATCGATAATTTTTTTTTCCGAATGTAAATTCCAAAAAGTAACATTAGGAAAAATAAAACAGTATACTCGGAAAAAAAGGTATATCAATCTATCGAGCGCTATGCTCTATGTTAGAATCTACTTAATCAAGTTATCCAAGGAATCTAGTTAGTTCTTGTGTGCATAAAATATGTACAGGATCCTGAACAAAGCATGAGCACATCAAAGATGCTGAGAGTACATAAAAATGTCCCTATGCCTTCTTTTTATGTCATGACACACCAAGAACAGTATAATAAAGTATCGATATTAAAAAAAAAAATAAAGAAAAAAAAATAGGCTATCAGCGGGAATCGAACCAGGGTGGCTGCGTTAGTAGTCAAGTGCCCGCAACGAAAGACTAACGTGGCATTGCTGAAGGGAATTGTAATGAAAATTACTTTTAATACTATTGGTATCGTAAACTATCCCAAGCAAAGTCACCATCGGACTGGAGGTTACATTCGGGAAAAGCTTCAGGGTTACATTCGGGAATTTGTTTTACGAGTGTAACCTCCAAACGGTTACAATCGATAAATTTTTTTCCGAATGTAAATTCCAAAAAGTAACATTAGGAAAAATAAAACAGTATACTCGGAAAAAAGGTATATCAATCTATCGAGCGCTATGCTCTATGTTAGAATCTACTTAATCAAGTTATCCAAGGAATCTAGTTAGTTCTTGTGTGCATAAAATATGTACAGGATCCTGAACAAAGCATGAGCACATCAAAGATGCTGAGAGTACATAAAAATGTCCCTATACCTTCTTTTTATGTCATGACACACCAAGAACAGTATAATTAAGTATCGATATTTAAAAAAAAATAAAGAAAAAAAAATAGGCTATCAGCGGGAATCGAACCCGGGTCGCTGCGTTAGTAGTCAAGTGCCCGCAACGAAAGACTAACGTGGCATTGCTGAAGGGAATTGTAACGAAAATTACTTTTAATACTATTGGTATCGTAAACTATCCCAAGCAAAGTCACCATCGGACTGGAGGTTACATTCGGGAAAAGCTTCAGGGTTACATTCGGGAATTTGTTTTACGAGTGTAACCTCTAAAAGGTTACAATCGATAATTTTTTTCCGAATGTAAATTCCAAAAAGTAACATTAGGAAAATAAAACAGTATACTCGGAAAAAAAGGTATATCAATCTATCGAGCGCTATGCTCTATGTTAGAATCTACTTAATCAAGTTATCCAAGGAATCTAGTTAGTTCTTGTGTGCATAAAATATGTGCAGGATCCTAAACAAAGCATGAGCACATCAAAGATGCTGAGAGTACATAAAAATGTCCCTATACCTTCTTTTTATGTCATGACACACCAAGAACAGTATAATTAAGTATCGATATTTAAAAAAAAAATAAAGAAAAAAATAGGCTATCAGCGGGAATCGAACCCGGGTCGCTGCGTTAGTAGTCAAGTGCCCGCAACGAAAGACTAACGTGGCATTGCTGAAGGGAATTGTAATGAAAATTACTTTTAATACTATTGGTATCGTAAACTATCCCAAGCAAAGTCACCATCGGACTGGAGGTTACATTCGGGAAAAGCTTCAGGGTTACATTCGGGAATTTGTTTTACGAGTGTAACCTCCAAAAGGTTACAATCGATAATGTTTTTCCGAATGTAAATTCCAAAAAGTAACATTAGGAAAAATAAAACAGTATACTCGGAAAAAAAGGTATATCAATCTATCGAGCGCTATGCTCTATGTTAGAATCTACTTAATCAAGTTATCCAAGGAATCTAGTTAGTTCTTGTGTGCATAAAATATGTACAGGATCCTGAACAAAGCCTGAGCATATCAAAGATGCTGAGAGTACATAAAAATGTCCCTATACCTTCTTTTTATGTCATGACACACCAAGAACAGTATAATTAAGTATCGATTTTTAAAAAAAAAATAAAGAAAAAAAAATAGGCTATCAGCGGGAATCGAACCCGGGTAGCTGCGTTAGTAGTCAAGTGCCCGCAACGAAAGACTAACGTGGCATTGCTGAAGGGAATTGTAATGAAAATTACTTTTAATACTATTGGTATCGTAAACTATCCCAAGCAAAGTCACCATCGGACTGGAGGTTACATTCGGGAAAAGCTTCAGGGTTACATTCGGGAATTTGTTTTACGAGTGTAACCTCCAAAAGGTTACAATCGATAATTTTTTTTCAGAATGTAAATTCCAAAAAGTAACATTAGGAAAGTAAAACAGTATACTCGGAAAAAAAGGTATATCAATCTATCGAGCGCTATGCTCTATGTTAGAATCTACTTTATCAAGTTATCCAAGGAATCTAGTTAGTTCTTGTGTGCATAAAATATGTTCAGGATCCTGAACAAAGCATGAGCACATCAAAGATGCTGAGAGTACATAAAAATGTCCCTATACCTTCTTTTTATGTCATGACACACCAAGAACAGTATAATTAAGTATCGATATTTAAAAAAAAAAAGAAAGAAAAAAAATAGGCTATCAGCGGGAATCGAACCCGGGTCGCTGCGTTAGTAGTCAAGTGCCCGCAACGAAAGACTAACGTGGCATTGCTGAAGGGAATTGTAATGAAAATTACTTTTAATACTATTGGTATCGTAAACTATCCCAAGCAAAGTCACCATCGGACTGGAGGTTACATTCGGGAAAAGCTTCAGGGTTACATTCGGGAATTTGTTTTACGAGTGTAACCTCCAAACGGTTACAATCGATAAATTTTTTTCCGAATGTAAATTCCAAAAAGTAACATTAGGAAAAATAAAACAGTATACTCGGAAAAAAGGTATATCAATCTATCGAGCGCTATGCTCTATGTTAGAATATACTTAATCAAGTTATCCAAGGAATCTAGTTAGTTCTTGTGTGCATAAAATATGTACAGGATCCTGAACAAAGCATGAGCACATCAAAGATGCTGAGAGTACATAAAAATGTCCCTATACCTTCTTTTTATGTCATGACACACCAAGAACAGTATAATTAAGTATCGATATTTAAAAAAAAATAAAGAAAAAAAAAATAGGCTATCAGCGGGAATCGAACCCGGGTCGCTGCGTTAGTAGTCAAGTGCCCGCAACGAAAGACTAACGTGGCATTGCTGAAGGGAATTGTAACAAAAATTACTTTTAATACTATTGGTATCGTAAACTATCCCAAGCAAAGTCACCATCGGACTGGAGGTTACATTCGGGAAAAGCTTCAGGGTTACATTCGGGAATTTGTTTTACGAGTGTAACCTCTAAAAGGTTACAATCGATAATTTTTTTCCGAATGTAAATTCCAAAAAGTAACATTAGGAAAATAAAACAGTATACTCGGAAAAAAAGGTATATCAATCTATCGAGCGCTATGCTCTATGTTAGAATCTACTTAATCAAGTTATCCAAGGAATCTAGTTAGTTCTTGTGTGCATAAAATATGTGCAGGATCCTAAACAAAGCATGAGCACATCAAAGATGCTGAGAGTACATAAAAATGTCCCTATACCTTCTTTTTATGTCATGACACACCAAGAACAGTATAATTAAGTATCGATATTTAAAAAAAAAATAAAGAAAAAAATAGGCTATCAGCGGGAATCAAACCCGGGTCGCTGCGTTAGTAGTCAAGTGCCCGCAACGAAAGACTAACGTGGCATTGCTGAAGGGAATTGTAATGAAAATTACTTTTAATACTATTGGTATCGTAAACTATCCCAAGCAAAGTCACCATCGGACTGGAGGTTACATTCGGGAAAAGCTTCAGGGTTACATTCGGGAATTTGTTTTACGAGTGTAACCTCCAAAAGGTTACAATCGATAATGTTTTTCCGAATGTAAATTCCAAAAAGTAACATTAGGAAAAATAAAACAGTATACTCGGAAAAAAAGGTATATCAATCTATCGAGCGCTATGCTCTATGTTAGAATCTACTTAATCAAGTTATCCAAGGAATCTAGTTAGTTCTTGTGTGCATAAAATATGTACAGGATCCTGAACAAAGCATGAGCATATCAAAGATGCTGAGAGTACATAAAAATGTCCCTATACCTTCTTTTTATGTCATGACACACCAAGAACAGTATAATTAAGTATCGATTTTTAAAAAAAAAAATAAAGAAAAAAAAATAGGCTATCAGCGGGAATCCAACCCGGGTAGCTGCGTTAGTAGTCAAGTGCCCGCAACGAAAGACTAAGGTGGCATTGCTGAAGGGAATTGTAATGAAAATTACTTTTAATACTATTGGTATCGTAAACTATCCCAAGCAAAGTCACCATCGGACTGGAGGTTACATTCGGGAAAAGCTTCAGGGTTACATTCGGGAATTTGTTTTACGAGTGTAACCTCCAAAAGGTTACAATCGATAATTTTTTTTCAGAATGTAAATTCCAAAAAGTAACATTAGGAAAAATAAAACAGTATACTCGGAAAAAAAGGTATATCAATCTATCGAGCGCTATGCTCTATGTTAGAATCTACATTATCAAGTTATCCAAGGAATCTAGTTAGTTCTTGTGTGCATAAAATATGTACAGGATCCTGAACAAAGCATGAGCACATCAAAGATGCTGAGAGTACATAAAAATGTCCCTATGCCTTCTTTTTATGTCATGACACACCAAGAACAGTATAATTAAGTATCGATATTAAAAAAAAAAAATAAAGAAGAAACAATAGGCTATCAGCGGGAATCGAACCCGGGTCGCTGCGTTAGTAGTCAAGTGCCCGCAACGAAAGACTAACGTGGCATTGCTGAAGGGAATTGAAATGAAAATTACTTTTAATACTATTGGTATCGTAAACTATCCCAACCAAAGTCACCATCGGACTGGAGGTTACATTCGGGAAAAGCTTCAGGGTTACATTCGGGAATTTGTTTTACGAGTGTAACCTCCAAAAGGTTACAATCGATAATTGTTTTTCCGAATGTAAATTCCAAAAAGTAACATTAGGAAAAATAAAACAGTATACTCGGAAAAAAGGTATATCAATCTATCGAGCGCTATGCTCTATGTTAGAATCTACTTAATCAAGTTATCCAAGGAATCTAGTTAGTTCTTGTGTGCATAAAATATGTTCAGGATCCTGAACAAAGCATGAGCACATCAAAGATGCTGAGAGTACATAAAAATGTCCCTATACCTTCTTTTTATGTCATGACACACCAAGAACAGTATAATTAAGTATCGTTATTAAAAAAAAAAATAAAGAAAAAAAAATAGGCTATCAGCGGGAATCGAACCCGGGTAGCTGCGTTAGTAGTCAAGTGCCCGCAACGAAAGACTAACGTGGCATTGCTGAAGGGAATTGTAATGAAAATTACCTTTAATACTATTGGTATCGTAAACTATCCCAAGCAAAGTCACCATCGGACTGGAGGTTACATTCGGGAAAAGCTTCAGGGTTACATTCGGGAATTTGTTTTACGAGTGTAACCTCCAAAAGGTTACAATCGATAATTTTTTTCCGAATGTAAATTCCAAAAAGGAAAATTAGGAAAAATAAAACAGTATACTCGGAAAAAAAGGTATATCAATCTATCGAGCGCTATGCTCTATGTTAGAATCTACTTAATCAAGTTATCCAAGGAATCTAGTTAGTTCTTGTGTGCATAAAATATGTTCAGGATCCTGAACAAAGCATGAGCACATCAAAGATGCTGAGAGTACATAAAAATGTCCCTATACCTTCTTTTTATGTCATGACACACCAAGAACAGTATAATTAAGTATCGATATTTAAAAAAAAAGAAAGAAAAAAAATTGGCTATCAGCGGGAATCGAACCCGGGTAGCTGCGTTAGTAGTCAAGTGCCCGCAACGAAAGACTAACGTGGCATTGCTGAAGGGAATTTTAATGAAAATTACTTTTAATACTATTGGTATCGTAAACTATCCCAAGCAAAGTCACCATCGGACTGGAGGTTACATTCGGGAAAAGCTTCAGGGTTACATTCGGGAATTTGTTTTACGAGTGTAACCTCCAAAAGGTTACAATCGATAATTTTTTTTCCGAATGTAAATTCCAAAAAGTAACATTAGGAAAATAAAACAGTATACTCGGAAAAAAAGGTATATCAATCTATCGAGCGCTATGCTCTATGTTAGAATCTACTTAATCAAGTTATCCAAGGAATCTAGTTAGTTCTTGTGTGCATAAAATATGTGCAGGATCCTGAACAAAGCATGAGCACATCAAAGATGCTGAGAGTACATAAAAATGTCCCTATACCTTCTTTTTATGTCATGACACACCAAGAACAGTATAATTAAGTATCGATATTTAAAAAAAAAAAGAAAGAAGAAAAATAGGCTATCAGCGGGAATCGAACCCGGGTCGCTGCGTTAGTAGTCAAGTGCCCGCAACGAAAGACTAACGTGGCATTGCTGAAGGGAATTGAAATGAAAATTACTTTTAATACTATTGGTATCGTAAACTATCCAAACCAAAGTCACCATCGGACTGGAGGTTACATTCGGGAAAAGCTTCAGGGTTACATTCGGGAATTTGTTTTACGAGTGTAACCTCCAAAAGGTTACAATCGATAATTTTTTTTCCGAATGTAAATTCCAAAAAGTAACATTAGGAAAAATAAAACAGTATACTCGGAAAAAAGGTATATCAATCTATCGAGCGCTATGCTCTATGTTAGAATCTACTTAATCAAGTTATCCAAGGAATCTAGTTAGTTCTTGTGTGCATAAAATATGTACAGGATCCTGAACAAAGCATGAGCACATCAATGATGCTGAGAGTACATAAAAATGTCCCTATACCTTCTTTTTATGTCATGACACACCAAGAACAGTATAATTAAGTATCGATATTTAAAAAAAAAAAAAGAAAAAAAAATAGGCTATCAGCGGGAATCGAACCCGGGTCGCTGCGTTAGTAGTCAAGTGCCCGCAACGAAAGACTAACGTGACATTGCTGAAGGGAATTGTAATGAAAATTACTTTTAATACTATTGGTATCGTAACCTATCCTAAGCAAAGTCACCATCGGACTGGAGGTTACATTCGGGAAAAGCTTCAGGGTTACATTCGGGAATTTGTTTTACGAGTGTAACCTCCAAAAGGTTACAATCGATAATTTTTTTTCCGAATGTAAATTCCAAAAAGGAACATTAGGAAAAATAAAACAGTATACTCGGAAAAAAAGGTATATCAATCTATCGAGCGCTATGCTCTATGTTAGAATCTACTTAATCAAGTTATCCAAGGAATCTAGTTAGTTCTTGTGTGCATAAAATATGTGCAGGATCCTGAACAAAGCATGAGCACATCAAAGATGCTGAGAGTACATAAAAATGTCCCTATACCTTCGTTTTATGTCATGACACACCAAGAACAGTATAATTAAGTATCGATAATTAAAAAAAAAAGAAAGAAAAAAAAATAGGCTATCAGCGGGAATCGAACCCGGGTCGCTGCGTTAGTAGTCAAGTGCCCGCAACGAAAGACTAACGTGGCATTGCTGAAGGGAATTGTAATGAAAATTACTTTTAATACTATTGGTATTGTATACTATCCCAAGCAAAGTCACCATCGGACTGGAGGTTACATTCGGGAAAAGCTTCAGGGTTACATTCGGGAATTTGTTTTACGAGTGTAACTCCAAAAGGTTACAATCGATATTTTTTTTTTCCGAATGTTAATTCCAAAAAGTAACATTAGGAAAAATAAAACAGTATACTCGGAAAAAAAGGTATATCAATCTATCGAGCGCTATGCTCTATGTTAGAATCTACTTAATCAAGTTATCCAAGGAATCTAGTTAGTTCTTGTGTGCATAAAATATGTACAGGATCCTGAACAAAGCATGAGCACATCAAAGATGCTGAGAGTACATAAAAATGTCCCTATACCTTCTTTTTATGTCATGACACACCAAGAACAGTATAATTAAGTATCGATATTTAAAACAAAAAGAAAGAAGAAAAAATAGGCTATCAGCGGGAATCGAACCCGGGTCGCTGCGTTAGTAGTCAAGTGCCCGCAACGAAAGACTAACGTGGCATTGCTGAAGGGAATTGAATTGAAAATTACTTTTAATACTATTGGTATCGTAAACTATCCCAACCAAAGTCACCATCGGACTGGAGGTTACATTCGGGAAAAGCTTCAGGGTTACATTCGGGAATTTGTTTTACGAGTGTAACCTCCAAAAGGTTACAATCGATAATTGTTTTTCCGAATGTAAATTCCAAAAAGTAACATTAGGAAAAATAAAACAGTATACTCGGAAAAAAGGTATATCAATCTATCGAGCGCTATGCTCTATGTTAGAATCTACTTAATCAAGTTATCCAAGGAATCTAGTTAGTTCTTGTGTGCATAAAATATGTACAGGATCCTGAACAAAGCATGAGCACATCAAAGATGCTGAGAGTACATAAAAATGTCCCTATACCTTCTTTTTATGTCATGACACACCAAGAACAGTATAATTAAGTATCGATATTTTAAAAAAAAAGAAAGAAGAAAAAATAGGCTATCAGCGGGAATCGAACCCGGGTCGCTGCGTTAGTAGTCAAGTGCCCGCAACGAAAGACTAACGTGGCATTGCTGAAGGGAATTGAAATGAAAATTACTTTTAATACTATTGGTATCGTAAACTATCCCAACCAAAGTCACCATCGGACTGGAGGTTACATTCGGGAAAAGCTTCAGGGTTACATTCGGGAATTTGTTTTACGAGTGTAACCTCCAAAAGGTTACAATCGATAATTGTTTTTCCGAATGTAAATTCCAAAAAGTAACATTAGGAAAAATAAAACAGTATACTCGGAAAAAAGGTATATCAATCTATCGAGCGCTATGCTCTATGTTAGAATCTACTTAATCAAGTTATCCAAGGAATCTAGTTAGTTCTTGTGTGCATAAAATATGTACAGGATCCTGAACAAAGCATGAGCACATCAAAGATGCTGAGAGTACATAAAAATGTCCCTATACCTTCTTTTTATGTCATGACACACCAAGAACAGTATAATTAAGTATCGATATTTAAAAAAAAAATAAAGAAAAAAAATAGGCTATCACGGGGAATCGAACCCGGGTCGCTGCGTTAGTAGTCAAGTGCCCGCAACGAAAGACTAACGTGGCATTGCTGAAGGGAATTGTAATGAAAATTACTTTTAATACTATTGGTATCGTAAACTATCCCAAGCAAAGTCACCATCGGACTGGAGGTTACATTCGGGAAAAGCTTCAGTGTTACATTCGGGAATTTGTTTTACGAGTGTAACCTCCAAAAGGTTACAATCGATAATTTTTTTTCCGAATGTAAATTCCAAAAAGTAACATTAGGAAAAATAAAACAGTATACTCGGAAAAAAAGGTATATCAATCTATCGAGCGCTATGCTCTATGTTAGAATCTACTTAATCAAGTTATCCAAGGAATCTAGTTAGTTCTTGTGGGCATAAAATATGTACAGGATCCTGAACAAAGCATGAGCACATCAAAGATGCTGAGAGTACATAAAAATGTCCCTATACCTTCTTTTTATGTCATGACACACCAAGAACAGTATAATTAAGTATCGATATTTAAAAAAAAAAAAAGAAAGAAAAAAAATAGGCTATCAGCGGGAATCGAACCCGGGTCGCTGCGTTAGTAGTCAAGTGCCCGCAACGAAAGACTAACGTGGTATTGCTGAAGGGAATTGTAATGAAAATTACTTTTAATACTATTGGTATCGTAAACTATCCCAAGCAAAGTCACCATCGGACTGGAGGTTACATTCGGGAAAAGCTTCAGGGTTACATTCGGGAATTTGTTTTACGAGTGTAACCTCCAAAAGGTTACAATCGATAATTTTTTTTCCGAATGTAAATTCCAAAAAGTCTCATTAGGAAAAATAAAACAGTATACTCGGAAAAAAAGGTATATCAATCTATCGAGCGCTATGCTCTATGTTAGAATCTACTTAATCAAGTTATCCAAGAAATCTAGTTCTTGTGTGCATAAAATATGTACAGGAACCTGAACAAAGCATGAGCACATCAAATATGCTGAGAGTACATAAAAATGTCCCTATACCTTCTTTTTATGTCATGCCACACCAAGAACAGTATAATTAAGTATCGATATTTAAAAAAAAAATAAAGAAAAAAAAATAGGCTATCAGCGGGAATCGAACCCGGGTCGCTGCGTTAGTAGTCAAGTGCCCGCAACGAAAGACTAACGTGGCATTGCTGAAGGGAATTGTAATGAAAATTACTTTTAATACTATTGGTATCGTAAACAATCCCAAGCAAAGTCACCATCGGACTGGAGGTTACATTCGGGAAAAGCTTCAGGGTTACATTCGGGAATTTGTTTTACGAGTGTAACCTCCAAAAGGTTACAATCGATAATTTTTTTTCCGAATGTAAATTCCAAAAAGTCTCATTAGGAAAAATAAAACAGTATACTCGGAAAAAAAGGTATATCAATCTATCGAGCGCTATGCTCTATGTTAGAATCTACTTAATCATGTTATCCAAGGAATCTAGTTAGTTCTTGTGTGCATAAAATATGTGCAGGATCCTGAACAAAGCATGAGCACATCAAAGATGCTGAGAGTACATAAAAATGTCCCTATACCTTCTTTTTATGTCATGACACACCAAGAACAGTATAATTAAGTATCGATATTTAAAAAAAAAGAAAGAAAAAAAATAGGCTATCAGCGGGAATCGAACCCGGGTCGCTGCGTTAGTAGTCAAGTGCCCGCAACGAAAGACTAACGTGGCATTGCTGAAGGGAATTGAAATGAAAATTACTTTTAATACTATTGGTATCGTAAACTATCCCAACCAAAGTCACCATCGGACTGGAGGTTACATTCGGGAAAAGCTTCAGGGTTACATTCGGGAATTTGTTTTACGAGTGTAACCTCCAAAAGGTTACAATCGATAATTTTTTTTCCGAATGTAAATTCCAAAAAGTAACATTAGGAAAAATAAAACAGTATACTCGGAAAAAAGGTATATCAATCTATCGAGCGCTATGCTCTATGTTAGAATCTACTTAATCAAGTTATCCAAGGAATCTAGTTAGTTCTTGTGTGCATAAAATATGTACAGGATCCTGAACAAAGCATGAGCACATCAAAGATGCTGCGAGTACATAAAAATGTCCCTATACCTACTTTTTATGTCATGACACACCAAGAACAGTAAAATTAAGTATCGATATTTAAAAAAAAAAAATAAAGAAACAAAAATAGGCTATCAGCGGGAATCGAACCCGGGTCGCTGCGTTAGTAGTCAAGTGCCCGCAACGAAAGACTAACGTGACATTGCTGAAGGGAATTGTAATGAAAATAACTTTTAATACTATTGGTATCGTAAACTATCCCAAGCAAAGTCACCATCGGACTGGAGGTTACATTCGGGAAAAGCTTCAGGGTTACATTCGGGAATTTGTTTTACGAGTGTAACCTCCAAAAGGTTACAATCGATAATTTTTTTTCCGAATGTAAATTCCAAAAAGGAACATTAGGAAAAATAAAACAGTATACTCGTAAAAAAGGTATATCAATCTATCGAGCGCTATGCTCTATGTTAGAATCTACTTAATCAAGTTATCCAAGGAATCTAGTTAGTTCTTGTGTGCATAAAATATGTACAGGATCCTGAACAAAGCATGAGCACATCAAAGATGCTGAGAGTACATAAAAATGTCCCTATACCTTCTTTTTATGTCATGACACACCAAGAACAGTATAATTAAGTATCGATTTAAAAAAAAATAAATAAAGAAAAAAAATAGGCTATCAGCGGGAATCGAACCCGGGTCGCTGCGTTAGTAGTCAAGTGCCCGCAACGAAAGACTAACGTGGCATTGCTGAAGGGAATTGTAATGAAAATTACTTTTAATACTATTGGTATCGTAAACAATCCCAAGCAAAGTCACCATCGGACTGGAGGTTACATTCGGGAAAAGCTTCAGGGTTACATTCTAGAATTTGTTTTACGAGTGTAACCTCCAAAAGGTTACAATCGATAATTTTTTTTCCGAATGTAAATTCCAGAAAGGAACATTAGGAAAAATAAAACAGTATACTCGGAAAAAAAGGTATATCAATCTATCGAGCGCTATGCTCTATGTTAGAATCTACTTAATCATGTTATCCAAGGAATCTAGTTAGTTCTTGTGTGCATAAAATATGTGCAGGATCCTGAACAAAGCATGAGCACATCAAAGATGCTGAGAGTACATAAAAATGTCCCTATACCTTCTTTTTATGTCATGACACACCAAGAACAGTATAATTAAGTATCGATATTTAAAAAAAAAGAAAGAAAAAAAATAGGCTATCAGCGGGAATCGAACCCGGGTCGCTGCGTTAGTAGTCAAGTGCCCGCAACGAAAGACTAACGTGGCATTGCTGAAGGGAATTGTAATTAAAATAACTTTTAATACTATTGGTATCGTAAACTATCTCAAGCAAAGTCACCATCGGACTGGAGGTTACATTCGGGAAAAGCTTCAGGGTTACATTCGGGAATTTGTTTTACGAGTGTAACCTCCAAAAGGTTACAATCGATAATTTTTTTTCCGAATGTAAATTCCAAAAAGTAACATTAGGAAAATAAAACAGTATACTCGGAAAAAAAGGTATATCAATCTATCGAGCGCTATGCTCTATGTTAGAATCTACTTAATCAAGTTATCCAAGGAATCTAGTTAGTTCTTGTGTGCATAAAATATGTGCAGGATCCTGAACAAAGCATGAGCACATCAAAGATGCTGAGAGTACATAAAAATGTCCCTATACCTTCTTTTTATGTCATGACACACCAAGAACAGTATAATTAAGTATCGATATTTAAAAAAAAAAATAAAGAAACAAAAATAGGCTATCAGCGGGAATCGAACCCGGGTCGCTGCGTTAGTAGTCAAGTGCCCGCAACGAAAGACTAACGTGACATTGCTGAAGGGAATTGTAATGAAAATTACTTTTAATACTATTGGTATCGTAAACTATCCCAAGCAAAGTCACCATCGGACTGGAGGTTACATTCGGGAAAAGCTTCAGGGTTACATTCGGGAATTTGTTTTACGAGTGTAACCTCCAAAAGGTTACAATCGATAATTTTTTTTCCGAATGTAAATTCCAAAAAGGAACATTAGGAAAAATAAAACAGTATACTCGGAAAAAAAGGTATATCAATCTATCGAGCGCTATGCTCTATGTTAGAATCTACTTAATCAAGTTATCCAAGGAATCTAGTTAGTTCTTGTGTGCATAAAATATGTACAGGATCCTGAACAAAGCATGAGCACATCAAAGATGCTGAGAGTACATAAAAATGTCCCTATACCTTCTTTTTATGTCATGACACACCAAGAACAGTATAATTAAGTATCGATTAAAAAAAAATAAATAAAGAAAAAAGAATAGGCTATCAGCGGGAATCGAACCCGGGTCGCTGCGTTAGTAGTCAAGTGCCCGCAACGAAAGACTAACGTGGCATTGCTGAAGGGAATTGTAATGAAAATTACTTTTAATACTATTGGTATCGTAAACTATCCCAAGCAAAGTCACCATCGGACTGGAGGTTACATTCGGGGAAAGCTTCAGGGTTACATTCGGGAATTTGTTTTACGAGTGTAACCTCCAAAAGGTTACAATCGATAATTTTTTTTCCGAATGTAAATTCCAAAAAGTAACATTAGGAAAGTAAAACAGTATACTCGGAAAAAAAGGTATATCAATCTATCGAGCGCTATGCTCTATGTTAGAATCTACTTAATCAAGTTATCCAAGGAATCTAGTTAGTTCTTGTGTGCATAAAATATGTGCAGGATCCTGAACAAAGCATGAGCACATCAAAGATGCTGAGAGTACATAAAAATGTCCCTATACCTTCGTTTTATGTCATGACACACCAAGAACAGTATAATTAAGTATCGATATTTAAAAAAAAAAGAAAGAAAAAAAATAGGCTATCAGCGGGAATCGAACCCGGGTGGCTGCGTTAGTAGTCAAGTGCCCGCAACGAAGGACTAACGTGGCATTGCTGAAGGGAATTGTAATGAAAATTACTTTTAATACTATTGGTATCGTATACTATCCCAAGCAAAGTCACCATCGGACTGGAGGTTACATTCGGGAAAAGCTTCAGGGTTACATTCGGGAATTTGTTTTACGAGTGTAACCTCCAAAAGGTTACAATCGATAATTTTTTTTCCGAACGTAAATTCCAAAAAGGAACATTAGGAAAAATAAAACAGTATACTCGGAAAAAAAGGTATATCAATCTATCGAGCGCTATGCTCTATGTTAGAATCTACTTAATCAAGTTATCCAAGGAATCTAGTTAGTTCTTGTGTGCATAAAATATGTACAGGATCCTGAACAAAGCATGAGCACATCAAAGATGCTGAGAGTACATAAAAATGTCCCTATACCTTCTTTTTATGTCATGACACACCAAGAACAGTATAATTAAGTATCGATTAAAAAAAAATAAATAAAGAAAAAAAAATAGGCTATCAGCGGGAATCGAACCCGGGTCGCTGCGTTAGTAGTCAAGTGCCCGCAACGAAAGACTAACGTGGCATTGCTGAAGGGAATTGTAATGAAAATTACTTTTAATACTATTGGTATCGTAAACTATCCCAAGCAAAGTCACCATCGGACTGGAGGTTACATTCGGGGAAAGCTTCAGGGTTACATTCGGGAATTTGTTTTACGAGTGTAACCTCCAAAAGGTTACAATCGATAATTTTTTTTCCGAATGTAAATTCCAAAAAGTAACATTAGGAAAGTAAAACAGTAAACTCGGAAAAAAAGGTATATCAATCTATCGAGCGCTATGCTCTATGTTAGAATCTACTTAATCAAGTTATCCAAGGAATCTAGTTAGTTCTTGTGTGCATAAAATATGTGCAGGATCCTGAACAAAGCATGAGCACATCAAAGATGCTGAGAGTACATAAAAATGTCCCTATACCTTCGTTTTATGTCATGACACACCAAGAACAGTATAATTAAGTATCGATATTTAAAAAAAAAAGAAAGAAAAAAAAATAGGCTATCAGCGGGAATCGAACCCGGGTCGCTGCGTTAGTAGTCAAGTGCCCGCAACGAAAGACTAACGTGGCATTGCTGAAGGGAATTGAAATGAAAATTACTTTTAATACTATTGGTATCGTAAACTATCCCAACCAAAGTCACCATCGGACTGGAGGTTACATTCGGGAAAAGCTTCAGGGTTACATTCGGGAATTTGTTTTACGAGTGTAACCTCCAAAAGGTTACAATCGATAATTGTTTTTCCGAATGTAAATTCCAAAAAGTAACATTAGGAAAAATAAAACAGTATACTCGGAAAAAAGGTATATCAATCTATCGAGCGCTATGCTCTATGTTAGAATCTACTTAATCAAGTTATCCAAGGAATCTAGTTAGTTCTTGTGTGCATAAAATATGTACAGGATCCTGAACAAAGCATGAGCACATCAAAGATGCTGAGAGTACATAAAAATGTCCCTATACCTTCTTTTTATGTCATGACACACCAAGAACAGTATAATTAAGTATCGATATTTAAAAAAAAAAAATAAAGAAAAAAAAATAGGCTATCAGCGGGAATCGAACCCGGGTGGCTGCGTTAGTAGTCAAGTGCCCGCAACGAAAGACTAACGTGGCATTGCTGAAGGGAATTGTAATGAAAATTACTTTTAATACTATTGGTATCGTAAACTATCCCAAGCAAAGTCACCATCGGACTGGAGGTTACATTCGGGAAAAGCTTCAGGGTTACATTCGGGAATTTGTTTTACGAGTGTAACCTCCAAAAGGTTACAATCGATAATTTTTTTTCCGAATGTAAATTCCAAAAAGTAACATTAGGAAAAATAAAACAGTATACTCGGAAAAAAGGTATATCAATCTATCGAGCGCTATGCTCTATGTTAGAATCTACTTAATCAAGTTATCCAAGGAATCTAGTTAGTTCTTGTGTGCATAAAATATGTACAGGATCCTGAACAAAGCATGAGCACATCAAAGATGCTGAGAGTACATAAAAATGTCCCTATACCTTCTTTTTATGTCATGACACACCAAGAACAGTATAATTAAGTATCGATATTTAAAACAAAAAATAAAGAAACAAAAATAGGCTATCAGCGGGAATCGAACCCGGGTCGCTGCGTTAGTAGTCAAGTGCCCGCAACGAAAGACTAACGTGACATTGCTGAAGGGAATTGTAATGAAAATTACTTTTAATACTATTGGTATCGTAAACTATCCCAAGCAAAGTCACCATCGGACTGGAGGTTACATTCGGGAAAAGCTTCAGGGTTACATTCGGGAATTTGATTTACGAGTGTAACCTCCAAAAGGTTACAATCGATAATTTTTTTTCCGAATGTAAATTCCAAAATGTCTCATTAGGAAAAATAAAACAGTATACTCAGAAAAAAAGGTATATCAATCTATCGAGCGCTATGCTCTATGTTAGAATCTACTTAATCATGTTATCCAAGGAATCTAGTTAGTTCTTGTGTGCATAAAATATGTGCAGGATCCTGAACAAAGCATGAGCACATCAAAGATGCTGAGAGTACATAAAAATGTCCCTATACCTTCTTTTTATGTCATGACACACCAAGAACAGTATAATTAAGTATCGATATTTAAAAAAAAAGAAAGAAAAAAAATAGGCTATCAGCGGGAATCGAACCCGGGTCGCTGCGTTAGTAGTCAAGTGCCCGCAACGAAAGACTAACGTGGCATTGCTGAAGGGAATTGTAATGAAAATTACTTTTAATACTATTGGTATCGTAAACTATCCCAAGCAAAGTCACCATCGGACTGGAGGTTACATTCGGGAAAAGCTTCAGGGTTACATTCGGGAATTTGTTTTACGAGTGTAACCTCCAAAAGGTTACAATCGATAATTTTTTTTCCGAATGTAAATTCCAAAAAGTAACATTAGGAAAATAAAACAGTATACTCGGAAAAAAAGGTATATCAATCTATCGAGCGCTATGCTCTATGTTAGAATCTACTTAATCAAGTTATCCAAGGAATCTAGTTAGTTCTTGTGTGCATAAAATATGTGCAGGATCCTGAACAAAGCATGAGCACATCAAAGATGCTGAGAGTACATAAAAATGTCCCTATACCTTCTTTTTATGTCATGACACACCAAGAACAGTATAATTAAGTATCGATTTAAAAAAAAAATAAAGAAAAAAAAATAGGCTATCAGCGGGAATCGAACCCGGGTCGCTGCGTTAGTAGTCAAGTGCCCGCAACGAAAGACTAACGTGGCATTGCTGAAGGGAATTGTAATGAAAATTACTTTTAATACTATTGGTATCGTAAACTATCCCAAGCAAAGTCACCATCGGACTGGAGGTTACATTCGGGAAAAGCTTCAGGGTTACATTCGGGAATTTGTTTTACGAGTGTAACCTCCAAAAGGTTACAATCGATAATTTTTTTTCCGAATGTAAATTCCAAAAAGTAACATTAAGAAAGTAAAACAGTATACTCGGAAAAAAAGGTATATAAATCTATCGAGCGCTATGCTCTATGTTAGAATCTACTTAATCAAGTTATCCAAGGAATCTAGTTAGTTCTTGTGTGCATAAAATATGTGCAGGATCCTGAACAAAGCATGAGCACATCAAAGATGCTGAGAGTACATAAAAATGTCCCTATACCTTCTATTTATGTCATGACACACCAAGAACAGTATAATTAAGTATCGATATTTAAAAAAAAAAGAAAGAAAAAAAATAGGCTATCAGCGGGAATCGAACCCGGGTCGCTGCGTTAGTAGTCAAGTGCCCGCAACGAAAGACTAACGTGGCATTGCTGAAGGGAATTGAAATGAAAATTACTTTTAATACTATTGGTATCGTAAACTATCCCAACCAAAGTCACCATCGGACTGGAGGTTACATTCGGGAAAAGCTTCAGGGTTACATTCGGGAATTTGTTTTACGAGTGTAACCTCCAAAAGGTTACAATCGATAATTTTTTTTCCGAATGTAAATTCCAAAAAGTAACATTAGGAAAAATAAAACAGTATACTCGGAAAAAAAATATTTCAATCTATCGAGCGCTATGCTCTATGTTAGAATCTACTTAATCAAGTTATCCAAGGAATCTAGTTAGTTCTTGTGTGCATAAAATATGTACAGGATCCTGAACAAAGCATGAGCACATCAAAGATGCTGAGAGTACATAAAAATGTCCCTATACCTTCTTTTTATGTCATGACACACCAAGAACAGTATAATTAAGTATCGATATTTAAAAAAAAAATAAAGAAACAAAAATAGGCTATCAGCGGGAATCGAACCCGGGTCGCTGCGTTAGTAGTCAAGTGCCCGCAACGAAAGACTAACGTGGCATTGCTGAAGGAAATTGAAATGAAAATTACTTTTAATACTATTGGTATCGTAAACTATCCCAACCAAAGTCACCATCGGACTGGAGGTTACATTCGGGAAAAGCTTCAGGGTTACATTCGGGAATTTGTTTTACGAGTGTAACCTCCAAAAGGTTACAATCGATAATTTTTTTTCCGAATGTAAATTCCAAAATGTCTCATTAGGAAAAATAAAACAGTATACTCAGAAAAAAGGTATATCAATCTATCGAGCGCTATGCTCTATGTTAGAATCTACTTAATCATGTTATCCAAGGAATCTAGTTAGTTCTTGTGTGCATAAAATATGTGCAGGATCCTGAACAAAGCATGAGCACATCAAAGATGCTGAGAGTACATAAAAATGTCCCTATACCTTCTTTTTATGTCATGACACACCAAGAACAGTATAATTAAGTATCGATATTTAAAAAAAAGAAAAAAAAATAGGCTATCAGCGGGAATCGAACCCGGGTCGCTGCGTTAGTAGTCAAGTGCCCGCAACGAAAGACTAACGTGGCATTGCTGAAGGGAATTGTAATGAAAATTACTTTTAATACTATTGGTATCGTAAACTATCCCAAGCAAAGTCACCATCGGACTGGAGGTTACATTCGGGAAAAGCTTCAGGGTTACATTCGGGAATTTGTTTTACGAGTGTAACCTCCAAAAGGTTACAATCGATAATTTTTTTTCCGAATGTAAATTCCAAAAAGTAACATTAGGAAAATAAAACAGTATACTCGGAAAAAAAGGTATATCAATCTATCGAGCGCTATGCTCTATGTTAGAATCTACTTAATCAAGTTATCCAAGGAATCTAGTTAGTTCTTGTGTGCACAAAATATGTGCAGGATCCTGAACAAAGCATGAGCACATCAAAGATGCTGAGAGTACATAAAAATGTCCCTATACCTTCTTTTTATGTCATGACACACTAAGAACAGTATAATTAAGTATCGATTTAAAAAAAAAATAAAGAAAAAAAAATAGGCTATCAGCGGGAATCGAACCCGGGTCGCTGCGTTAGTAGTCAAGTGCCCGCAACGAAAGACTAACGTGGCATTGCTGAAGGGAATTGTAATGAAAATTACTTTTAATACTATTGGTATCGTAAACTATCCCAAGCAAAGTCACCATCGGACTGGAGGTTACATTCGGGAAAAGCTTCAGGGTTACATTCGGGAATTTGTTTTACGAGTGTAACCTCCAAAAGGTTACAATCGATAATTTTTTTTCCGAATGTAAATTCCAAAAAGTAACATTAGGAAAGTAAAACAGTATACTCGGAAAAAAAGGTATATCAATCCATCGAGCGCTATGCTCTATGTTAGAATCTACTTAATCAAGTTATCCAAGGAATCTAGTTAGTTCTTGTGTGCATAAAATATGTGCAGGATCCTGAACAAAGCATGAGCACATCAAAGATGCTGAGAGTACATAAAAATGTCCCTATACCTTCTATTTATGTCATGACACACCAAGAACAGTATAATTAAGTATCGATATTTAAAAAAAAAAGAAAGAAAAAAAATAGGCTATCAGCGGGAATCGAACCCGGGTCGCTGCGTTAGTAGTCAAGTGCCCGCAACGAAAGACTAACGTGGCATTGCTGAAGGGAATTGAAATGAAAATTACTTTTAATACTATTGGTATCGTAAACTATCCCAACCAAAGTCACCATCGGACTGGAGGTTACATTCGGGAAAAGCTTCAGGGTTACATTCGGGAATTTGTTTTACGAGTGTAACCTCCAAAAGGTTACAATCGATAATTTTTTTTCCGAATGTAAATTCCAAAAAGTAACATTAGGAAAAATAAAACAGTATACTCGGAAAAAAGGTATATCAATCTATCGAGCGCTATGCTCTATGTTAGAATCTACTTAATCAAGTTATCCAAGGAATCTAGTTAGTTCTTGTGTGCATAAAATATGTACAGGATCCTGAACAAAGCATGAGCACATCAAAGATGCTGAGAGTACATAAAAATGTCCCTATACCTTCTTTTTATGTCATGACACACCAAGAACAGTATAATTAAGTATCGATATTTAAAAAAAAAAACAAAGAAACAAAAATAGGCTATCAGCGGGAATCGAACCCGGGTCGCTGCGTTAGTAGTCAAGTGCCCGCAACGAAAGACTAACGTGACATTGCTGAAGGGAATTGTAATGAAAATTACTTTTAATACTATTGGTATCGTAAACTATCCCAAGCAAAGTCACCATCGGACTGGAGGTTACATTCGGGAAAAGCTTCAGGGTTACATTCGGGAATTTGTTTTACGAGTGTAACCTCCAAAAGGTTACAATCGATAATTTTTTTTCCGAATGTAAATTCCAAAAAGGAACATTAGGAAAAATAAAACAGTATACTCGGAAAAAAAGGTATATCAATCTATCGAGCGCTATGCTCTATGTTAGAATCTACTTAATCAAGTTATCCAAGGAATCTAGTTAGTTCTTGTGTGCATAAAATATGTACAGGATCCTGAACAAAGCATGAGCACATCAAAGATGCTGAGAGTACATAAAAATGTCCCTATACCTTCTTTTTATGTCATGACACACCAAGAACAGTATAATTAAGTATCGATTAAAAAAAAATAAATAAAGAAAAAAAAATAGGCTATCAGCGGGAATCGAACCCGGGTCGCTGCGTTAGTAGTCAAGTGCCCGCAACGAAAGACTAACGTGGCATTGCTGAAGGGAATTGTAATGAAAATTACTTTTAATACTATTGGTATCGTAAACTATCCCAAGCAAAGTCACCATCGGACTGGAGGTTACATTCGGGGAAAGCTTCAGGGTTACATTCGGGAATTTGTTTTACGAGTGTAACCTCCAAAAGGTTACAATCGATAATTTTTTTTCCGAATGTAAATTCCAAAAAGTAACATTAGGAAAGTAAAACAGTATACTCGGAAAAAAAGGTATATCAATCTATCGAGCGCTATGCTCTATGTTAGAATCTACTTAATCAAGTTATCCAAGGAATCTAGTTAGTTCTTGTGTGCATAAAATATGTGCAGGATCCTGAACAAAGCATGAGCACATCAAAGATGCTGAGAGTACATAAAAATGTCCCTATACCTTCGTTTTATGTCATGACACACCAAGAACAGTATAATTAAGTATCGATATTTAAAAAAAAAAAAGAAAGAAAAAAAATAGGCTATCAGCGGGAATCGAACCCGGGTCGCTGCGTTAGTAGTCAAGTGCCCGCAACGAAAGACTAACGTGGCATTGCTGAAGGGAATTGTAATGAAAATTACTTTTAATACTATTGGTATCGTATACTATCCCAAGCAAAGTCACCATCGGACTGGAGGTTACATTCGGGAAAAGCTTCAGGGTTACATTCGGGAATTTGTTTTACGAGTGTAACCTCCAAAAGGTTACAATCGATAATTTTTTTTCCGAATGTAAATTCCAAAAAGTAACATTAGGAAAAATAAAACAGTATACTCGGAAAAAAAGGTATATCAATCTATCGAGCGCTATGCTCTATGTTAGAATCTACTTAATCAAGTTATCCAAGGAATCTAGTTAGTTCTTGTGTGCATAAAATATGTACAGGATCCTGAACAAAGCATGAGCACATCAAAGATGCTGAGAGTACATAAAAATGTCCCTATACCTTCTTTTTATGTCATGACACACCAAGAACAGTATAATTAAGTATCGATATTTAAAAAAAAAAGAAAGAAGAAAAAATAGGCTATCAGCGGGAATCGAACCCGGGTGGCTGCGTTAGTAGTGAAGTGCCCGCAACGAAAGACTAACGTGGCATTGCTGAAGGGAATTGAAATGAAAATTACTTTTAATACTATTGGTATCGTAAACTATCCCAACCAAAGTCACCATCGGACTGGAGGTTACATTCGGGAAAAGCTTCAGGGTTACATTCGGGAATTTGTTTTACGAGTGTAACCTCCAAAAGGTTACAATCGATAATTGTTTTTCCGAATGTAAATTCCAAAAAGTAACATTAGGAAAAATAAAACAGTATACTCGGAAAAAAGGTATATCAATCTATCGAGCGCTATGCTCTATGTTAGAATCTACTTAATCAAGTTATCCAAGGAATCTAGTTAGTTCTTGTGTGCATAAAATATGTACAGGATCCTGAACAAAGCATGAGCACATCAAAGATGCTGAGAGTACATAAAAATGTCCCTATACCTTCTTTTTATGTCATGACACACTAAGAACAGTATAATTAAGTATCGATTTAAGAAAAAAATAAAGAAAAAAAAATAGGCTATCAGCGGGAATCGAACCCGGGTCGCTGCGTTAGTAGTCAAGTGCCCGCAACGAAAGACTAACGTGGCATTGCTGAAGGGAATTGTAATGAAAATTACTTTTAATACTATTGGTATCGTAAACTATCCCAAGCAAAGTCACCATCGGACTGGAGGTTACATTCGGGAAAAGCTTCAGGGTTACATTCGGGAATTTGTTTTACGAGTGTAACCTCCAAAAGGTTACAATCGATAATTTTTTTTCCGAATGTAAATTCCAAAAAGTAACATTAGGAAAGTAAAACAGTATACTCGGAAAAAAAGGTATATCAATCCATCGAGCGCTATGCTCTATGTTAGAATCTACTTAATCAAGTTATCCAAGGAATC
Organism: Nematostella vectensis; assembly: GCF_932526225.1. Lineage (NCBI taxonomy): Eukaryota > Metazoa > Cnidaria > Anthozoa > Actiniaria > Edwardsiidae > Nematostella > Nematostella vectensis. Next base: position 1,905,574 of record NC_064038.1, on the reverse strand, counting down.
TAGTTAGTTCTTGTGTGCATAAAATATGTGCAGGATCCTGAACAAAGCATGAGCACATCAAAGATGCTGAGAGTACATAAAAATGTCCCTATACCTTCTATTTATGTCATGACACACCAAGAACAGTATAATTAAGTATCGATATTTAAAAAAAAAAGAAAGAAAAAAAATAGGCTATCAGCGGGAATCGAACCCGGGTCGCTGCGTTAGTAGTCAAGTGCCCGCAACGAAAGACTAACGTGGCATTGCTGAAGGGAATTGAAATGAAAATTACTTTTAATACTATTGGTATCGTAAACTATCCCAACCAAAGTCACCATCGGACTGGAGGTTACATTCGGGAAAAGCTTCAGGGTTACATTCGGGAATTTGTTTTACGAGTGTAACCTCCAAAAGGTTACAATCGATAATTTTTTTTCCGAATGTAAATTCCAAAAAGTAACATTAGGAAAAATAAAACAGTATACTCGGAAAAAAGGTATATCAATCTATCGAGCGCTATGCTCTATGTTAGAATCTACTTAATCAAGTTATCCAAGGAATCTAGTTAGTTCTTGTGTGCATAAAATATGTACAGGATCCTGAACAAAGCATGAGCACATCAAAGATGCTGAGAGTACATAAAAATGTCCCTATACCTTCTTTTTATGTCATGACACACCAAGAACAGTATAATTAAGTATCGATATTTAAAAAAAAAAATAAAGAAACAAAAATAGGCTATCAGCGGGAATCGAACCCGGGTCGCTGCGTTAGTAGTCAAGTGCCCGCAACGAAAGACTAACGTGACTTTGCTGAAGGGAATTGTAATGAAAATTACTTTTAATACTATTGGTATCGTAAACTATCCCAAGCAAAGTCACCATCGGACTGGAGGTTACATTCGGGAAAAGCTTCAGGGTTACATTCGGGAATTTGTTTTACGAGTGTAACCTCCAAAAGGTTACAATCGATAATTTTTTTTCCGAATGTAAATTCCAAAAAGGAACATTAGGAAAAATAAAACAGTATACTCGGAAAAAAAGGTATATCAATCTATCGAGCGCTATGCTCTATGTTAGAATCTACTTAATCAAGTTATCCAAGGAATCTAGTTAGTTCTTGTGTGCATAAAATATGTACAGGATCCTGAACAAAGCATGAGCACATCAAAGATGCTGAGAGTACATAAAAATGTCCCTATACCTTCTTTTTATGTCATGACACACCAAGAACAGTATAATTAAGTATCGATTAAAAAAAAATAAATAAAGAAAAAAAAATAGGCTATCAGCGGGAATCGAACCCGGGTCGCTGCGTTAGTAGTCAAGTGCCCGCAACGAAAGACTAACGTGGCATTGCTGAAGGGAATTGTAATGAAAATTACTTTTAATACTATTGGTATCGTAAACTATCCCAAGCAAAGTCACCATCGGACTGGAGGTTACATTCGGGGAAAGCTTCAGGGTTACATTCGGGAATTTGTTTTACGAGTGTAACCTCCAAAAGGTTACAATCGATAATTTTTTTTCCGAATGTAAATTCCAAAAAGTAACATTAGGAAAGTAAAACAGTATACTCGGAAAAAAAGGTATATCAATCTATCGAGCGCTATGCTCTATGTTAGAATCTACTTAATCAAGTTATCCAAGGAATCTAGTTAGTTCTTGTGTGCATAAAATATGTGCAGGATCCTGAACAAAGCATGAGCACATCAAAGATGCTGAGAGTACATAAAAATGTCCCTATACCTTCGTTTTATGTCATGACACACCAAGAACAGTATAATTAAGTATCGATATTTAAAAAAAAAAAGAAAGAAAAAAAATAGGCTATCAGCGGGAATCGAACCCGGGTCGCTGCGTTAGTAGTCAAGTGCCCGCAACGAAAGACTAACGTGGCATTGCTGAAGGGAATTGTAATGAAAATTACTTTTAATACTATTGGTATCGTATACTATCCCAAGCAAAGTCACCATCGGACTGGAGGTTACATTCGGGAAAAGCTTCAGGGTTACATTCGGGAATTTGTTTTACGAGTGTAACCTCCAAAAGGTTACAATCGATAATTTTTTTTCCGAATGTAAATTCCAAAAAGTAACATTAGGAAAAATAAAACAGTATACTCGGAAAAAAAGGTATATCAATCTATCGAGCGCTATGCTCTATGTTAGAATCTACTTAATCAAGTTATCCAAGGAATCTAGTTAGTTCTTGTGTGCATAAAATATGTACAGGATCCTGAACAAAGCATGAGCACATCAAAGATGCTGAGAGTACATAAAAATGTCCCTATACCTTCTTTTTATGTCATGACACACCAAGAACAGTATAATTAAGTATCGATATTTAAAAAAAAAAGAAAGAAGAAAAAATAGGCTATCAGCGGGAATCGAACCCGGGTGGCTGCGTTAGTAGTGAAGTGCCCGCAACGAAAGACTAACGTGGCATTGCTGAAGGGAATTGAAATGAAAATTACTTTTAATACTATTGGTATCGTAAACTATCCCAACCAAAGTCACCATCGGACTGGAGGTTACATTCGGGAAAAGCTTCAGGGTTACATTCGGGAATTTGTTTTACGAGTGTAACCTCCAAAAGGTTACAATCGATAATTGTTTTTCCGAATGTAAATTCCAAAAAGTAACATTAGGAAAAATAAAACAGTATACTCGGAAAAAAGGTATATCAATCTATCGAGCGCTATGCTCTATGTTAGAATCTACTTAATCAAGTTATCCAAGGAATCTAGTTAGTTCTTGTGTGCATAAAATATGTACAGGATCCTGAACAAAGCATGAGCACATCAAAGATGCTGAGAGTACATAAAAATGTCCCTATACCTTCTTTTTATGTCATGACACACCAAGAACAGTATAATTAAGTATCGATATTTGAAAAAAAAAAAAAAAGAAAAAAAAATAGGCTATCAGCGGGAATCGAACCCGGGTCGCTGCGTTAGTAGTCAAGTGCCCGCAACGAAAGACTAACGTGGCATTGCTGAAGGGAATTGTAATGAAAATTACTTTTAATACTATTGGTATCGTAAACTATCCCAAGCAAAGTCACCATCGGACTGGAGGTTACATTCGGGAAAAGCTTCAGGGTTACATTCGGGAATTTGTTTTACGAGTGTAACCTCCAAAAGGTTACAATCGATAATTTTTTTTCCGAATGTAAATTGCAAAAAGTAACATTAGGAAAAATAAAACAGTATACTCGGAAAAAAAGGTATATCAATCTATCGAGCGCTATGCTCTATGTTAGAATCTACTTAATCAAGTTATCCAAGGAATCTAGTTAGTTCTTGTGTGCATAAAATATGTGCAGGATCCTGAACAAAGCATGAGCACATCAAAGATGCTGAGAGTACATAAAAATGTCCCTATACCTTCTTTTTATGTCATGACACACCAAGAACAGTATAATTAAGTATCGATATTTAAAAAAAAAATAAAGAAAAAAAAATAGGCTATCAGCGGGAATCGAACCCGGGTAGCTGCGTTAGTAGTCAAGTGCCCGCAACGAAAGACTAACGTGGCATTGCTGAAGGGAATTGAAATGAAAATTACTTTTAATACTATTGGTATCGTAAACTATCCCAACCAAAGTCACCATCGGACTGGAGGTTACATTCGGGAAAAGCTTCAGGGTTACATTCGGGAATTTGTTTTACGAGTGTAACCTCCAAAAGGTTACAATCGATAATTTTTTTTCCGAATGTAAATTCCAAAAAGTAACATTAGGAAAAATAAAACAGTATACTCGGAAAAAAGGTATATCAATCTATCGAGCGCTATGCTCTATGTTAGAATCTACTTAATCAAGTTATCCAAGGAATCTAGTTAGTTCTTGTGTGCATAAAATATGTACAGGATCCTGAACAAAGCATGAGCACATCAAAGATGCTGAGAGTACATAAAAATGTCCCTATACCTTCTTTTTATGTCATGACACACCAAGAACAGTATAATTAAGTATCGATATTTAAAAAAAAAAGAAAGAAGAAAAAATAGGCTATCAGCGGGAATCGAACCCGGGTCGCTGCGTTAGTAGTCAAGTGCCCGCAACGAAAGACTAACGTGACATTGCTGAAGGGAATTGTAATGAAAATTACTTTTAATACTATTGGTATCGTAAACTATCCCAAGCAAAGTCACCATCGGACTGGAGGTTACATTCGGGAAAAGCTTCAGGGTTACATTCGGGAATTTGTTTTACGAGTGTAACCTCCAAAAGGTTACAATCGATAATTTTTTTTCCGAATGTAAATTCCAAAATGTCTCATTAGGAAAAATAAAACAGTATACTCAGAAAAAAAGGTATATCAATCTATCGAGCGCTATGCTCTATGTTAGAATCTACTTAATCATGTTATCCAAGGAATCTAGTTAGTTCTTGTGTGCATAAAATATGTGCAGGATCCTGAACAAAGCATGAGCACATCAAAGATGCTGAGAGTACATAAAAATGTCCCTATACCTTCTTTTTATGTCATGACACACCAAGAACAGTATAATTAAGTATCGATATTTAAAAATAAATAAAGAAAAAAAAATAGGCTATCAGCGGGAATCGAACCCGGGTCGCTGCGTTAGTAGTCAAGTGCCCGCAACGAAAGACTAACGTGGCATTGCTGAAGGGAATTGTAATGAAAATTACTTTTAATACTATTGGTATCGTAAACTATCCCAAGCAAAGTCACCATCGGACTGGAGGTTACATTCGGGGAAAGCTTCAGGGTTACATTCGGGAATTTGTTTTACGAGTGTAACCTCCAAAAGGTTACAATCGATAATTTTTTTTCCGAATGTAAATTCCAAAAAGTAACATTAGGAAAGTAAAACAGTATACTCGGAAAAAAAGGTATATCAATCTATCGAGCGCTATGCTCTATGTTAGAATCTACTTAATCAAGTTATCCAAGGAATCTAGTTAGTTCTTGTGTGCATAAAATATGTGCAGGATCCTGAACAAAGCATGAGCACATCAAAGATGCTGAGAGTACATAAAAATGTCCCTATACCTTCGTTTTATGTCATGACACACCAAGAACAGTATAATTAAGTATCGATATTTAAAAAAAAAAAGAAAGAAAAAAAATAGGCTATCAGCGGGAATCGAACCCGGGTCGCTGCGTTAGTAGTCAAGTGCCCGCAACGAAAGACTAACGTGGCATTGCTGAAGGGAATTGTAATGAAAATTACTTTTAATACTATTGGTATCGTATACTATCCCATGCAAAGTCACCATCGGACTGGAGGTTACATTCGGAAAAGCTTCAGGGTTACATTCGGGAATTTGTTTTACGAGTGTAACCTCCAAAAGGTTACAATCGATAATTTTTTTTCCGAATGTAAATTCCAAAAAGTAACATTAGGAAAAATAAAACAGTATACTCGGAAAAAAGGTATATCAATCTATCGAGCGCTATGCTCTATGTTAGAATCTACTTAATCAAGTTATCCAAGGAATCTAGTTAGTTCTTGTGTGCATAAAATATGTACAGGATCCTGAACAAAGCATGAGCACATCAAAGATGCTGAGAGTACATAAAAATGTCCCTATACCTTCTTTTTATGTCATGACACACCAAGAACAGTATAATTAAGTATCGATATTTAAAAAAAAAGAAAGAAAAAAAATAGGCTATCAGCGGGAATCGAACCCGGGTCGCTGCGTTAGTAGTCAAGTGCCCGCAACGAAAGACTAACGTGGCATTGCTGAAGGGAATTGTAATGAAAATTACTTTTAATACTATTGGTATCGTAAACTATCCCAAGCAAAGTCACCATCGGACTGGAGGTTACATTCGGGAAAAGCTTCAGGGTTACATTCGGGAATTTGTTTTACGAGTGTAACCTCCAAAAGGTTACAATCGATAATTTTTTTTCCGAATGTAAATTCCAAAAAGTAACATTAGGAAAATAAAACAGTATACTCGGAAAAAAAGGTATATCAATCTATCGAGCGCTATGCTCTATGTTAGAATCTACTTAATCAAGTTATCCAAGGAATCTAGTTAGTTCTTGTGTGCATAAAATATGTGCAGGATCCTGAACAAAGCATGAGCACATCAAAGATGCTGAGAGTACATAAAAATGTCCCTATACCTTCTTTTTATGTCATGACACACCAAGAACAGTATAATTAAGTATCGATATTTAAAAAAAAAATAAAGAAACAAAAATAGGCTATCAGCGGGAATCGAACCCGGGTCGCTGCGTTAGTAGTCAAGTGCCCGCAACGAAAGACTAACGTGACATTGCTGAAGGGAATTGTAATGAAAATTACTTTTAATACTATTGGTATCGTAAACTATCCCAAGCAAAGTCACCATCGGACTGGAGGTTACATTCGGGAAAAGCTTCAGGGTTACATTCGGGAATTTTTTTTACGAGTGTAACCTCCAAAAGGTTACAATCGATAATTTTTTTTCCGAATGTAAATTCCAAAAAGGAACATTAGGAAAAATAAAACAGTATACTCGGAAAAAAAGGTATATCAATCTATCGAGCGCTATGCTCTATGTTAGAATCTACTTAATCAAATTATCCAAGGAATCTAGTTAGTTCTTGTGTGCATAAAATATGTGCAGGATCCTGAACAAAGCATGAGCACATCAAAGATGCTGAGAGTACATAAAAATGTCCCTATACCTTCGTTTTATGTCATGACACACCAAGAACAGTATAATTAAGTATCGATATTTAAAAAAAAAAGAAAGAAAAAAATGGGCTATCAGCGGGAATCGAACCCGGGTCGCTGCGTTAGTAGTCAAGTGCCCGCAACGAAAGACTAACGTGGCATTGCTGAAGGGAATTGTAATGAAAATTACTTTTAATACTATTGGTATCGTATACTATCCCAAGCAAAGTCACCATCGGACTGGAGGTTACATTCGGGAAAAGCTTCAGGGTTACATTCGGGAATTTTTTTTACGAGTGTAACCTCCAAAAGGTTACAATCGATAATTTTTTTTCCGAATGTAAATTCCAAAAAGGAACATTAGGAAAAATAAAACAGTATACTCGGAAAAAAAGGTATATCAATCTATCGAGCGCTATGCTCTATGTTAGAATCTACTTAATCAAATTATCCAAGGAATCTAGTTAGTTCTTGTGTGCATAAAATATGTGCAGGATCCTGAACAAAGCATGAGCACATCAAAGATGCTGAGAGTACATAAAAATGTCCCTATACCTTCGTTTTATGTCATGACACACCAAGAACAGTATAATTAAGTATCGATATTTAAAAAAAAAAGAAAGAAAAAAATAGGCTATCAGCGGGAATCGAACCCGGGTCGCTGCGTTAGTAGTCAAGTGCCCGCAACGAAAGACTAACGTGGCATTGCTGAAGGGAATTGTAATGAAAATTACTTTTAATACTATTGGTATCGTATACTATCCCAAGCAAAGTCACCATCGGACTGGAGGTTACATTCGGGAAAAGCTTCAGGGTTACATTCGGGAATTTGTTTTACGAGTGTAACCTCCAAAAGGTTACAATCGATAATTTTTTTTCCGAATGTAAATTCCAAAAAGTAACATTAGGAAAATAAAACAGTATACTCGGAAAAAAAGGTATATCAATCTATCGAGCGCTATGCTCTATGTTAGAATCTACTTAATCAAGTTATCCAAGGAATCTAGTTAGTTCTTGTGTGCATAAAAAATGTACAGGATCCTGAACAAAGCATGAGCACATCAAAGATGCTGAGAGTACATAAAAATGTCCCTATACCTTCTTTTTATGTCATGACACACCAAGAACAGTATAATTAAGTATCGATATTTAAAAAAAAAGAAAGAAGAAAAAATAGGCTATCAGCGGGAATCGAACCCGGGTCGCTGCGTTAGTAGTCAAGTGCCCGCAACGAAAGACTAACGTGGCATTGCTGAAGGGAATTGAAATGAAAATTACTTTTAATACTATTGGTATCGTAAACTATCCCAACCAAAGTCACCATCGGACTGGAGGTTACATTCGGGAAAAGCTTCAGGGTTACATTCGGGAATTTGTTTTACGAGTGTAACCTCCAAAAGGTTACAATCGATAATTGTTTTTCCGAATGTAAATTCCAAAAAGTAACATTAGGAAAAATAAAACAGTATACTCGGAAAAAAGGTATATCAATCTATCGAGCGCTATGCTCTATGTTAGAATCTACTTAATCAAGTTATCCAAGGAATCTAGTTAGTTCTTGTGTGCATAAAATATGTACAGGATCCTGAACAAAGCATGAGCACATCAAAGATGCTGAGAGTACATAAAAATGTCCCTATACCTTCTTTTTATGTCATGACACACCAAGAACAGTATAATTAAGTATCGATATTTAAAAAAAAAATAAAGAAACAAAAATAGGCTATCAGCGGGAATCGAACCCGGGTCGCTGCGTTAGTAGTCAAGTGCCCGCAACGAAAGACTAACGTGACATTGCTGAAGGGAATTGTAATGAAAATTACTTTTAATACTATTGGTATCGTAAACTATCCCAAGCAAAGTCACCATCGGACTGGAGGTTACATTCGGGAAAAGCTTCAGGGTTACATTCGGGAATTTTTTTTACGAGTATAACCTCCAAAAGGTTACAATCGATAATTTTTTTTCCGAATGTAAATTCCAAAATGGAACATTAGGAAAAATAAAACAGTATACTCGGAAAAAAAGGTATATCAATCTATCGAGCACTATGCTCTATGTTAGAATCTACTTAATCAAATTATCCAAGGAATCTAGTTAGTTCTTGTGTGCATAAAATATGTGCAGGATCCTGAACAAAGCATGAGCACATCAAAGATGCTGAGAGTACATAAAAATGTCCCTATACCTTCGTTTTATGTCATGACACACCAAGAACAGTATAATTAAGTATCGATATTTAAAAAAAAAAGAAAGAAAAAAATAGGCTATCAGCGGGAATCGAACCCGGGTCGCTGCGTTAGTAGTCAAGTGCCCGCAACGAAAGACTAACGTGGCATTGCTGAAGGGAATTGTAATGAAAATTACTTTTAATACTATTGGTATCGTATACTATCCCAAGCAAAGTCACCATCGGACTGGAGGTTACATTCGGGAAAAGCTTCAGGGTTACATTCGGGAATTTTTTAACGAGTGTAACCTCCAAAAGGTTACAATCGATAATTTTTTTTCCGAATGTAAATTCCAAAAAGGAACATTAGGAAAAATAAAACAGTATACTCGGAAAAAAAGGTATATCAATCTATCGAGCGCTATGCTCTATGTTAGAATCTACTTAATCAAATTATCCAAGGAATCTAGTTAGTTCTTGTGTGCATAAAATATGTGCAGGATCCTGAACAAAGCATGAGCACATCAAAGATGCTGAGAGTACATAAAAATGTCCCTATACCTTCGTTTTATGTCATGACACACCAAGAACAGTATAATTAAGTATCGATATTTAAAAAAAAAAGAAAGAAAAAAATAGGCTATCAGCGGGAATCGAACCCGGGTCGCTGCGTTAGTAGTCAAGTGCCCGCAACGAAAGACTAACGTGACATTGCTGAAGGGAATTGTAATGAAAATTACTTTTAATACTATTGGTATCGTAAACTATCCCAAGCAAAGTCACCATCGGACTGGAGGTTACATTCGGGAAAAGCTTCAGGGTTACATTCGGGAATTTGTTTTACGAGTGTAACCTCCAAAAGGTTACAATCGATAATTTTTTTTCCGAATGTAAATTCCAAAAAGGAACATTAGGAAAAATAAAACAGTATACTCGGAAAAAAAGGTATATCAATCTATCGAGCGCTATGCTCTATGTTAGAATCTACTTAATCAAGTTATCCAAGGAATCTAGTTAGTTCTTGTGTGCATAAAATATGTACAGGATCCTGAACAAAGCATGAGCACATCAAAGATGCTGAGAGTACATAAAAATGTCCCTATACCTTCTTTTTATGTCATGACACACCAAGAACAGTATAATTAAGTATCGATTAAAAAAAAATAAATAAAGAAAAAAAAATAGGCTATCAGCGGGAATCGAACCCGGGTCGCTGCGTTAGTAGTCAAGTGCCCGCAACGAAAGACTAACGTGGCATTGCTGAAGGGAATTGTAATGAAAATTACTTTTAATACTATTGGTATCGTAAACTATCCCAAGCAAAGTCACCATCGGACTGGAGGTTACATTCGGGGAAAGCTTCAGGGTTACATTCGGGAATTTGTTTTACGAGTGTAACCTCCAAAAGGTTACAATCGATAATTTTTTTTCCGAATGTAAATTCCAAAAAGTAACATTAGGAAAGTAAAACAGGATACTCGGAAAAAAAGGTATATCAATCTATCGAGCGCTATGCTCTATGTTAGAATCTACTTAATCAAGTTATCCAAGGAATCTAGTTAGTTCTTGTGTGCATAAAATATGTACAGGATCCTGAACAAAGCATGAGCACATCAAAGATGCTGAGAGTACATAAAAATGTCCCTATACCTTCGTTTTATGTCATGACACACCAAGAACAGTATAATTAAGTATCGATATTTAAAAAAAAAATAAAGAAAAAAAATAGGCTATCAGCGGGAATCGAACCCGGGTCGCTGCGTTAGTAGTCAAGTGCCCGCAACGAAAGACTAACGTGGCATTGCTGAAGGGAATTGTAATGAAAATTACTTTTAATACTATTGGTATCGTATACTATCCCAAGCAAAGTCACCATCGGACTGGAGGTTACATTCGGGAAAAGCTTCAGGGTTACATTCGGGAATTTGTTTTACGAGTGTAACCTCCAAAAGGTTACAATCGATAATTTTTTTTCCGAATGTAAATTCCAAAAAGTAACATTAGGAAAAATAAAACAGTATACTCGGAAAAAAAGGTATATCAATCTATCGAGCGCTATGCTCTATGTTAGAATCTACTTAATCAAGTTATCCAAGGAATCTAGTTAGTTCTTGTGTGCATAAAATATGTACAGGATCCTGAACAAAGCATGAGCACATCAAAGATGCTGAGAGTACATAAAAATGTCCCTATACCTTCTTTTTATGTCATGACACACCAAGAACAGTATAATTAAGTATCGATATTTAAAAAAAAAAGAAAGAAGAAAAAATAGGCTATCAGAGGGAATCGAACCCGGGTCGCTGCGTTAGTAGTGAAGTGCCCGCAACGAAAGACTAACGTGGCATTGCTGAAGGGAATTGAAATAAAAATTACTTTTAAAACTATTGGTATCGTAAACTATCCCAACCAAAGTCACCATCGGACTGGAGGTTACATTCGGGAAAAGCTTCAGGGTTACATTCGGGAATTTGTTTTACGAGTGTAACCTCCAAAAGGTTACAATCGATAATTGTTTTTCCGAATGTAAATTCCAAAAAGTAACATTAGGAAAAATAAAACAGTATACTCGGAAAAAAGGTATATCAATCTATCGAGCGCTATGCTCTATGTTAGAATCTACTTAATCAAGTTATCCAAGGAATCTAGTTAGTTCTTGTGTGCATAAAATATGTACAGGATCCTGAACAAAGCATGAGCACATCAAAGATGCTGAGAGTACATAAAAAGGTCCCTATACCTTCTTTTTATGTCATGACACACCAAGAACAGTATAATTAAGTATCGATATTTAAAAAAAAAAAATAAAGAAAAAAAAATAGGCTATCAGCGGGAATCGAACCCGGGTCGCTGCGTTAGTAGTCAAGTGCCCGCAACGAAAGACTAACGTGGCATTGCTGAAGGGAATTGTAATGAAAATTACTTTTAATACTATTGGTATCGTAAACTATCCCAAGCAAAGTCACCATCGGACTGGAGGTTACATTCGGGAAAAGCTTCAGGGTTACATTCGGGAATTTGTTTTACGAGTGTAACCTCCAAAAGGTTACAATCGATAATTTTTTTTCCGAATGTAAATTGCAAAAAGTAACATTAGGAAAAATAAAACAGTATACTCGGAAAAAAAGGTATATCAATCTATCGAGCGCTATGCTCTATGTTAGAATCTACTTAATCAAGTTATCCAAGGAATCTAGTTAGTTCTTGTGTGCATAAAATATGTGCAGGATACTGAACAAAGCATGAGCACATCAAAGATGCTGAGAGTACATAAAAATGTCCCTATACCTTCTTTTTATGTCATGACACACCAAGAACAGTGTAATTAAGTATCGATATTTAAAAAAAAAAAGAAAGAAAAAAAATAGGCTATCAGCGGGAATCGAACCCGGGTCGCTGCGTTAGTAGTCAAGTGCCCGCAACGAAAGACTAACGTGGCATTGCTGAAGGGAATTGAAATGAAAATTACTTTTAATACTATTGGTATCGTAAACTATCCCAACCAAAGTCACCATCGGACTGGAGGTTACATTCGGGAAAAGCTTCAGGGTTACATTCGGGAATTTGTTTTACGAGTGTAACCTCCAAAAGGTTACAATCGATAATTTTTTTCCGAATGTAAATTCCAAAAAGGAAAATTAGGAAAAATAAAACAGTATACTCGGAAAAAAAGGTATATCAATCTATCGAGCGCTATGCTCTATGTTAGAATCTACTTAATCAAGTTATCCAAGGAATCTAGTTAGTTCTTGTGTGCATAAAATATGTGCAGGATCCTAAACAAAGCATGAGCACATCAAAGATGCTGAGAGTACATAACAATGTCCCTATACCTACTTTTTATGTCATGACACACCAAGAACAGTATAATTAAGTATCGATATTTAAAAAAAAAATAAAGAAAAAAAATAGGCTATCAGCGGGAATCGAACCCGTGTAGCTGCGTTTTTAGTCAAGTGCCCGCAACGAAAGACTAACGTGGCATTGCTGAAGGGAATTGTAATGAAAATTACTTTTAATACTATTGGTATCGTAAACTATCCCAAGCAAAGTCACCATCGGACTGGAGGTTACATTCGGGAAAAGCTTCAGGGTTACATTCGGGAATTTGTTTTACGAGTGTAACCTCCAAAAGGTTACAATCGATATTTTTTTTTTCCGAATGTAAATTCCAAAAAGTAACATTAGGAAAAATAAAACAGTATACTCGGAAAAAAAGGTATATCAATCTATCGAGCGCTATGCTCTATGTTAGAATCTACTTAATCAAGTTATCCAAGGAATCTAGTTAGTTCTTGTGTGCATAAAATATGTACAGGATCCTGAACAAAGCATGAGCACATCAAAGATGCTGAGAGTACATAAAAATGTCCCTATGCCTTCTTTTTATGTCATGACACACCAAGAACAGTATAATTAAGTATCGATATTAAAAAAAAAAATAAAGAAGAAACAATAGGCTATCAGCGGGAATCGAACCCGGGTTGCTGCGTTAGTAGTCAAGTGCCCGCAACGAAAGACTAACGTGGCATTGCTGAAGGGAATTGAAATGAAAATTACTTTTAATACTATTGGTATCGTAAACTATCCCAACCAAAGTCACCATCGGACTGGAGGTTACATTCGGGAAAATCTTCAGGGTTACATTCGGGAATTTGTTTTACGAGTGTAACCTCCAAAAGGTTACAATCGATAATTGTTTTTCCGAATGTAAATTCCAAAAAGTAACATTAGGAAAAATAAAACAGTATACTCGGAAAAAAGGTATATCAATCTATCGAGCGCTATGCTCTATGTTAGAATCTACTTAATCAAGTTATCCAAGGAATCTAGTTAGTTCTTGTGTGCATAAAATATGTACAGGATCCTGAACAAAGCATGAGCACATCAAAGATGCTAAGAGTACATAAAAATGTCCCTATACCTTCTTTTTATGTCATGACACACCAAGAACAGTATAATTAAGTATCGATATTTAAAAAAAAAATAAAGAAAAAAAAATAGGCTATCAGCGGGAATCGAACCCGGGTAGCTGCGTTAGTAGTCAAGTGCCCGCAACGAAAGACTAACGTGGCATTGCTGAAGGGAATTGTAATGAAAATTACTTTTAATACTATTGGTATCGTAAACTATCCCAAGCAAAGTCACCATCGGACTGGAGGTTACATTCGGGGAAAGCTTCAGGGTTACATTCGGGAATTTGTTTTACGAGTGTAACCTCCAAAAGGTTACAATCGATAATTTTTTTCCGAATGTAAATTCCAAAAAGGAAAATTAGGAAAAATAAAACAGTATACTCGGAAAAAAAGGTATATCAATCTATCGAGCGCTATGCTCTATGTTAGAATCTACTTAATCAAGTTATCCAAGGAATCTAGTTAGTTCTTGTGTGCATAAAATATGTTCAGGATCCTGAACAAAGCATGAGCACATCAAAGATGCTGAGAGTACATAAAAATGTCCCTATACCTTCTTTTTATGTCATGACACACCAAGAACAGTATAATTAAGTATCGATATTTAAAAAAAAAGAAAGAAAAAAAATTGGCTATCAGCGGGAATCGAACCCGGGTAGCTGCGTTAGTAGTCAAGTGCCCGCAACGAAAGACTAACGTGGCATTGCTGAAGGGAATTGTAATGAAAATTACTTTTAATACTATTGGTATCGTAAACTATCCCAAGCAAAGTCACCATCGGACTGGAGGTTACATTCGGGAAAAGCTTCAGGGTTACATTCGGGAATTTGTTTAACGAGTGTAACCTCCAAAAGGTTACAATCGATAATTTTTTTATAGAATGTAAATTCCAAAAAGTAACATTAGGAAAGTAAAACAGTATACTCGGAAAAAAAGGTATATCAATCTATCGAGCGCTATGCTCTATGTTAGAATCTACTTAATCAAGTTATCCAAGGAATCTAGTTAGTTCTTGTGTGCATAAAATATGTGCAGGATCCTGAACAAAGCATGAGCACATCAAAGATGCTGAGAGTACATAAAAATGTCCCTATACCTTCATTTTATGTCATGACACACCAAGAACAGTATAATTAAGTATCGATAATTAAAAAAAAAAGAACGAAAAAAAAATAGGCTATCAGCGGGAATCGAACCCGGGTCGCTGCGTTAGTAGTCAAGTGCCCGCAACGAAAGACTAACGTGGCATTGCTGAAGGGAATTGTAATGAAAATTACTTTTAATACTATTGGTATTGTATACTATCCCAAGCAAAGTCACCATCGGACTGGAGGTTACATTCGGGAAAAGCTTCAGGGTTACATTCGGGAATTTGTTTTACGAGTGTAACTCCAAAAGGTTACAATCGATATTTTTTTTTTTCCGAATGTTAATTCCAAAAAGTAACATTAGGAAAAATAAAACAGTATACTCGGAAAAAAAGGTATATCAATCTATCGAGCGCTATGCTCTATGTTAGAATCTACTTAATCAAGTTATCCAAGGAATCTAGTTAGTTCTTGTGTGCATAAAATATGTACAGGATCCTGAACAAAGCATGAGCACATTAAAGATGCTGAGAGTACATAAAAATGTCCCTATACCTTCTTTTTATGTCATGACACACCAAGAACAGTATAATTAAGTATCGATATTTTAAAAAAAAAGAAAGAAGAAAAAATAGGCTATCAGCGGGAATCGAACCCGGGTCGCTGCGTTAGTAGTCAAGTGCCCGCAACGAAAGACTAACGTGGCATTGCTGAAGGGAATTGAAATGAAAATTACTTTTAATACTATTGGTATCGTAAACTATCCCAACCAAAGTCACCATCGGACTGGAGGTTACATTCGGGAAAAGCTTCAGGGTTACATTCGGGAATTTGTTTTACGAGTGTAACCTCCAAAAGGTTACAATCGATAATTGTTTTTCCGAATGTAAATTCCAAAAAGTAACATTAGGAAAAATAAAACAGTATACTCGGAAAAAAGGTATATCAATCTATCGAGCGCTATGCTCTATGTTAGAATCTACTTAATCAAGTTATCCAAGGAATCTAGTTAGTTCTTGTGTGCATAAAATATGTACAGGATCCTGAACAAAGCATGAGCACATCAAAGATGCTGAGAGTACATAAAAATGTCCCTATACCTTCTTTTTATGTCATGACACACCAAGAACAGTATAATTAAGTATCGATATTTAAAAAAAAAAGAAAGAAAAAAAAATAGGCTATCAGCGGGAATCGAAACCGGGTCGCTGCGTTAGTAGTCAAGTGCCCGCAACGAAAGACTAACGTGGCATTGCTGAAGGGAATTGTAATGAAAATTACTTTTAATACTATTGGTATCGTAAACTATCCCAAGCAAAGTCACCATCGGACTGGAGGTTACATTCGGGAAAAGCTTCAGGGTTACATTCGGGAATTTGTTTTACGAGTGTAACCTCCAAAAGGTTACAATCGATAATTTTTTTCCGAATGTAAATTCCAAAAAGGAAAATTAGGAAAAATAAAACAGTATACTCGGAAAAAAAGGTATATCAATCTATCGAGCGCTATGCTCTATGTTAGAATCTACTTAATCAAGTTATCCAAGGAATCTAGTTAGTTCTTGTGTGCATCAAATATGTTCAGGATCCTGAACAAAGCATGAGCACATCAAAGATGCTGAGAGTACATAAAAATGTCCCTATACCTTCTTTTTATGTCATGACACACCAAGAACAGTATAATTAAATATCGATTTAAAAAAAAAATAAAGATAAAAAAATAGGCTATCAGCGGGAATCGAACCCGGGTCGCTGCGTTAGTAGTCAAGTGCCCGCAACGAAAGACTAACGTGGCATTGCTGAAGGGAATTGTAATGAAAATTACTTTTAATACTATTGGTATCGTAAACTATCCTAAGCAAAGTCACCATCGGACTGGAGGTTACATTCGGGAAAAGCTTCAGGGTTACATTCGGGAATTTGTTTTACGAGTGTAACCTCCAAAAGGTTACAATCGATAATTTTTTTTCCGAATGTAAAATCCAAAAAGTAACATTAGGAAAGTAAAACAGTATACTCGGAAAAAAAGGTATATCAATCTATCGAGCGCTATGCTCTATGTTAGAATCTACTTAATCAAGTTATCCAAGGAATCTAGTTAGTTCTTGTGTGCATAAAATATGTACAGGATCCTGAACAAAGCATGAGCACATCAAAGATGCTGAGAGTACATAAAAATGTCCCTATACCTTCTTTTTATGTCATGACACACCAAGAACAGTATAATTAAGTATCGATATTTAAAAAAAAAAGAAAGAAAAAAAAATAGGCTATCAGCGGGAATCGAAACCGGGTCGCTGCGTTAGTAGTCAAGTGCCCGCAACGAAAGACTAACGTGGCATTGCTGAAGGGAATTGTAATGAAAATTACTTTTAATACTATTGGTATCGTAAACTATCCCAAGCAAAGTCACCATCGGACTGGAGGTTACATTCGGGAAAAGCTTCAGGGTTACATTCGGGAATTTGTTTTACGAGTGTAACCTCCAAAAGGTTACAATCGATAATTTTTTTCCGAATGTAAATTCCAAAAAGGAAAATTAGGAAAAATAAAACAGTATACTCGGAAAAAAAGGTATATCAATCTATCGAGCGCTATGCTCTATGTTAGAATCTACTTAATCAAGTTATCCAAGGAATCTAGTTAGTTCTTGTGTGCATCAAATATGTTCAGGATCCTGAACAAAGCATGAGCACATCAAAGATGCTGAGAGTACATAAAAATGTCCCTATACCTTCTTTTTATGTCATGACACACCAAGAACAGTATAATTAAATATCGATTTAAAAAAAAAATAAAGATAAAAAAATAGGCTATCAGCGGGAATCGAACCCGGGTCGCTGCGTTAGTAGTCAAGTGCCCGCAACGAAAGACTAACGTGGCATTGCTGAAGGGAATTGTAATGAAAATTACTTTTAATACTATTGGTATCGTAAACTATCCTAAGCAAAGTCACCATCGGACTGGAGGTTACATTCGGGAAAAGCTTCAGGGTTACATTCGGGAATTTGTTTTACGAGTGTAACCTCCAAAAGGTTACAATCGATAATTTTTTTTCCGAATGTAAAATCCAAAAAGTAACATTAGGAAAGTAAAACAGTATACTCGGAAAAAAAGGTATATCAATCTATCGAGCGCTATGCTCTATGTTAGAATCTACTTAATCAAGTTATCCAAGGAATCTAGTTAGTTCTTGTGTGCATAAAATATGTGCAGGATCCTAAACAAAGCATGAGCACATCAAAGATGCTGAGAGTACATAACAATGTCCCTATACCTACTTTTTATGTCATGACACACCAAGAACAGTATAATTAAGTATCGATATTTAAAAAAAAATAAAGAAAAAAAATAGGCTATCAGCGGGAATCGAACCCGTGTCGCTGCGTTAGTAGTCAAGTGCCCGCAACGAAAGACTAACGTGGCATTGCTGAAGGGAATTGTAATGAAAATTACTTTTAATACTATTGGTATCGTAAACTATCCCAAGCAAAGTCACCATCGGACTGGAGGTTACATTCGGGAAAAGCTTCAGGGTTACATTCGGGAATTTGTTTTACGAGTGTAACCTCCAAAAGGTTACAATCGATAATTTTTTTTTCCGAATGTAAATTCCAAAAAGTAACATTAGGAAAAATAAAACAGTATACTCGGAAAAAAAGGTATATCAATCTATCGAGCGCTATGCTCTATGTTAGAATCTACTTAATCAAGTTATCCAAGGAATCTAGTTAGTTCTTGTGTGCATAAAATATGTACAGGATCCTGAACAAAGCATGAGCACATCAAAGATGCTGAGAGTACATAAAAATGTCCCTATGCCTTCTTTTTATGTCATGACACACCAAGAACAGTATAATAAAGTATCGATATTAAAAAAAAAAATAAAGAAAAAAAAATAGGCTATCAGCGGGAATCGAACCAGGGTGGCTGCGTTAGTAGTCAAGTGCCCGCAACGAAAGACTAACGTGGCATTGCTGAAGGGAATTGTAATGAAAATTACTTTTAATACTATTGGTATCGTAAACTATCCCAAGCAAAGTCACCATCGGACTGGAGGTTACATTCGGGAAAAGCTTCAGGGTTACATTCGGGAATTTGTTTTACGAGTGTAACCTCCAAACGGTTACAATCGATAAATTTTTTTCCGAATGTAAATTCCAAAAAGTAACATTAGGAAAAATAAAACAGTATACTCGGAAAAAAGGTATATCAATCTATCGAGCGCTATGCTCTATGTTAGAATCTACTTAATCAAGTTATCCAAGGAATCTAGTTAGTTCTTGTGTGCATAAAATATGTACAGGATCCTGAACAAAGCATGAGCACATCAAAGATGCTGAGAGTACATAAAAATGTCCCTATACCTTCTTTTTATGTCATGACACACCAAGAACAGTATAATTAAGTATCGATATTTAAAAAAAAAATAAAGAAAAAAAAATAGGCTATCAGCGAGAATCGAACCCGGGTCGCTGCGTTAGTAGTCAAGTGCCCGCAACGAAAGACTAACGTGGCATTGCTGAAGGGAATTGTAACGAAAATTACTTTTAATACTATTGGTATCGTAAACTATCCCAAGCAAAGTCACCATCGGACTGGAGGTTACATTCGGGAAAAGCTTCAGGGTTACATTCGGGAATTTGTTTTACGAGTGTAACCTCTAAAAGGTTACAATCGATAATTTTTTTCCGAATGTAAATTCCAAAAAGTAACATTAGGAAAATAAAACAGTATACTCGGAAAAAAAGGTATATCAATCTATCGAGCGCTATGCTCTATGTTAGAATCTACTTAATCAAGTTATCCAAGGAATCTAGTTAGTTCTTGTGTGCATAAAATATGTGCAGGATCCTAAACAAAGCATGAGCACATCAAAGATGCTGAGAGTACATAAAAATGTCCCTATACCTTCTTTTTATGTCATGACACACCAAGAACAGCATAATTAAGTATCGATATTTAAAAAAAAAATAAAGAAAAAAATAGGCTATCAGCGGGAATCGAACCCGGGTCGCTGCGTTAGTAGTCAAGTGCCCGCAACGAAAGACTAACGTGGCATTGCTGAAGGGATTTGTAATGAAAATTACTTTTAATACTATTGGTATCGTAAACTATCCCAAGCAAAGTCACCATCGGACTGGAGGTTACATTCGGAAAAAGCTTCAGGGTTACATTCGGGAATTTGTTTTACGAGTGTAACCTCCAAAAGGTTACAATCGATAATGTTTTTCCGAATGTAAATTCCAAAAAGTAACATTAGGAAAAATAAAACAGTATACTCGGAAAAAAAGGTATATCAATCTATCGAGCGCTATGCTCTATGTTAGAATCTACTTAATCAAGTTATCCAAGGAATCTAGTTAGTTCTTGTGTGCATAAAATATGTACAGGATCCTGAACAAAGCATGAGCATATCAAAGATGCTGAGAGTACATAAAAATGTCCCTATACCTTCTTTTTATGTCATGACACACCAAGAACAGTATAATTAAGTATCGATTTTTAAAAAAAAAATAAAGAAAAAAAAATAGGCTATCAGCGGGAATCGAACCCGGGTAGCTGCGTTAGTAGTCAAGTGCCCGCAACGAAAGACTAACGTGGCATTGCTGAAGGGAATTGTAATGAAAATTACTTTTAATACTATTGGTATCGTAAACTATCCCAAGCAAAGTCACCATCGGACTGGAGGTTACATTCGGGAAAAGCTTCAGGGTTACATTCGGGAATTTGTTTTACGAGTGTAACCTCCAAAAGGTTACAATCGATAATTTTTTTTCAGAATGTAAATTCCAAAAAGTAACATTAGGAAAGTAAAACAGTATACTCGGAAAAAAAGGTATATCAATCTATCGAGCGCTATGCTCTATGTTAGAATCTACTTTATCAAGTTATCCAAGGAATCTAGTTAGTTCTTGTGTGCATAAAATATGTACAGGATCCTGAACAAAGCATGAGCACATCAAAGATGCTGAGAGTACATAAAAATGTCCCTATGCCTTCTTTTTATGTCATGACACACCAAGAACAGTATAATTAAGTATCGATATTAAAAAAAAAAAATAAAGAAGAAACAATAGGCTATCAGCGGGAATCGAACCCGGGTCACTGCGTTAGTAGTCAAGTGCCCGCAACGAAAGACTAACGTGGCATTGCTGAAGGGAATTGAAATGAAAATTACTTTTAATACTATTGGTATCGTAAACTATCCCAACCAAAGTCACCATCGGACTGGAGGTTACATTCGGGAAAAGCTTCAGGGTTACATTCGGGAATTTGTTTTACGAGTGTAACCTCCAAAAGGTTACAATCGATAATTGTTTTTCCGAATGTAAATTCCAAAAAGTAACATTAGGAAAAATAAAACAGTATACTCGGAAAAAAGGTATATCAATCTATCGAGCGCTATGCTCTATGTTAGAATCTACTTAATCAAGTTATCCAAGGAATCTAGTTAGTTCTTGTGTGCATAAAATATGTTCAGGATCCTGAACAAAGCATGAGCACATCAAAGATGCTGAGAGTACATAAAAATGTCCCTATACCTTCTTTTTATGTCATGACACACCAAGAACAGTATAATTAAGTATCGATATTTAAAAAAAAATAAAGAAAAAAAAATAGGCTATCAGCGGGAATCGAACCCGGGTAGCTGCGTTAGTAGTCAAGTGCCCGCAACGAAAGACTAACGTGGCATTGCTGAAGGGAATTGTAATGAAAATTACTTTTAATACTATTGGTATCGTAAACTATCCCAAGCAAAGTCACCATCGGACTGGAGGTTACATTCGGGAAAAGCTTCAGGGTTACATTCGGGAATTTGTTTTACGAGTGTAACCTCCAAAAGGTTACAATCGATAATTTTTTTCCGAATGTAAATTCCAAAAAGGAAAATTAGGAAAAATAAAACAGTATACTCGGAAAAAAAGGTATATCAATCTATCGAGCGCTATGCTCTATGTTAGAATCTACTTAATCAAGTTATCCAAGGAATCTAGTTAGTTCTTGTGTGCATAAAATATGTTCAGGATCCTGAACAAAGCATGAGCACATCAAAGATGCTGAGAGTACATAAAAATGTCCCTATACCTTCTTTTTATGTCATGACACACCAAGAACAGTATAATTAAGTATCGATATTTAAAAAAAAAGAAAGAAAAAAAATTGGCTATCAGCGGGAATCGAACCCGGGTAGCTGCGTTAGTAGTCAAGTGCCCGCAACGAAAGACTAACGTGGCATTGCTGAAGGGAATTGTAATGAAAATTACTTTTAATACTATTGGTATCGTAAACTATCCCAAGCAAAGTCACCATCGGACTGGAGGTTACATTCGGGAAAAGCTTCAGGGTTACATTCGGGAATTTGTTTTACGAGTGTAACCTCCAAAAGGTTACAATCGATAATTTTTTTTCCGAATGTAAATTCCAAAAAGTAACATTAGGAAAATAAAACAGTATACTCGGAAAAAAAGGTATATCAATCTATCGAGCGCTATGCTCTATGTTAGAATCTACTTAATCAAGTTATCCAAGGAATCTAGTTAGTTCTTGTGTGCATAAAATATGTGCAGGATCCTGAACAAAGCATGAGCACATCAAAGATGCTGAGAGTACATAAAAATGTCCCTATACCTTCTTTTTATGTCATGACACACCAAGAACAGTATAATTAAGTATCGATATTTAAAAAAAAAAGAAAGAAAAAAAATAGGCTATCAGCGGGAATCGAACCCGGGTCGCTGCGTTAGTAGTCAAGTGCCCGCAACGAAAGACTAACGTGGCATTGCTGAAGGGAATTGTAATGAAAATTACTTTTAATACTATTGGTATCGTAAACTATCCCAAGCAAAGTCACCATCGGACTGGAGGTTACATTCGGGAAAAGCTTCAGGGTTACATTCGGGAATTTGTTTTACGAGTGTAACCTCCAAACGGTTACAATCGATAAATTTTTTTCCGAATGTAAATTCCAAAAAGTAACATTAGGAAAAATAAAACAGTATACTCGGAAAAAAGGTATATCAATCTATCGAGCGCTATGCTCTATGTTAGAATCTACTTAATCAAGTTATCCAAGGAATCTAGTTAGTTCTTGTGTGCATAAAATATGTACAGGATCCTGAACAAAGCATGAGCACATCAAAGATGCTGAGAGTACATAAAAATGTCCCTATACCTTCTTTTTATGTCATGACACACCAAGAACAGTATAATTAAGTATCGATATTTAAAAAAAATAAAGAAAAAAAAATAGGCTATCAGCGGGAATCGAACCCGGGTCGCTGCGTTAGTAGTCAAGTGCCCGCAACGAAAGACTAACGTGGCATTGCTGAAGGGAATTGTAACGAAAATTACTTTTAATACTATTGGTATCGTAAACTATCCCAAGCAAAGTCACCATCGGACTGGAGGTTACATTCGGGAAAAGCTTCAGGGTTACATTCGGGAATTTGTTTTACGAGTGTAACCTCTAAAAGGTTACAATCGATAATTTTTTTCCGAATGTAAATTCCAAAAAGTAACATTAGGAAAATAAAACAGTATACTCGGAAAAAAAGGTATATCAATCTATCGAGCGCTATGCTCTATGTTAGAATCTACTTAATCAAGTTATCCAAGGAATCTAGTTAGTTCTTGTGTGCATAAAATATGTGCAGGATCCTAAACAAAGCATGAGCACATCAAAGATGCTGAGAGTACATAAAAATGTCCCTATACCTTCTTTTTATGTCATGACACACCAAGAACAGTATAATTAAGTATCGATATTTAAAAAAAAAATAAAGAAAAAAATAGGCTATCAGCGGGAATCGAACCCGGGTCGCTGCGTTAGTAGTCAAGTGCCCGCAACGAAAGACTAACGTGGCATTGCTGAAGGGAATTGTAATGAAAATTACTTTTAATACTATTGGTATCGTAAACTATCCCAAGCAAAGTCACCATCGGACTGGAGGTTACATTAGGGAAAAGCTTCAGGGTTACATTCGGGAATTTGTTTTACGAGTGTAACCTCCAAAAGGTTACAATCGATAATGTTTTTCCGAATGTAAATTCCAAAAAGTAACATTAGGAAAAATAAAACAGTATACTCGGAAAAAAAGGTATATCAATCTATCGAGCGCTATGCTCTATGTTAGAATCTACTTAATCAAGTTATCCAAGGAATCTAGTTAGTTCTTGTGTGCATAAAATATGTACAGGATCCTGAACAAAGCATGAGCACATCAAAGATGCTGAGAGTACATAAAAATGTCCCTATGCCTTCTTTTTATGTCATGACACACCAAGAACAGTATAATTAAGTATCGATATTAAAAAAAAAAAATAAAGAAGAAACAATAGGCTATCAGCGGGAATCGAACCCGGGTCGCTGCGTTAGTAGTCAAGTGCCCGCAACGAAAGACTAACGTGGCATTGCTGAAGGGAATTGAAATGAAAATTACTTTTAATACTATTGGTATCGTAAACTATCCCAACCAAAGTCACCATCGGACTGGAGGTTATATTCGGGAAAAGCTTCAGGGTTACATTCGGGAATTTGTTTTACGAGTGTAACCTCCAAAAGGTTACAATCGATAATTGTTTTTCCGAATGTAAATTCCAAAAAGTAACATTAGGAAAAATAAAACAGTATACTCGGAAAAAAGGTATATTAATCTATCGAGCGCTATGCTCTATGTTAGAATCTACTTAATCAAGTTATCCAAGGAATCTAGTTAGTTCTTGTGTGCATAAAATATGTTCAGGATCCTGAACAAAGCATGAGCACATCAAAGATGCTGAGAGTACATAAAAATGTCCCTATACCTTCTTTTTATGTCATGACACACCAAGAACAGTATAATTAAGTATCGATATTTAAAAAAAAAATAAAGAAAAAAAAATAGGCTATCAGCGGGAATCGAACCCGGGTAGCTGCGTTAGTAGTCAAGTGCCCGCAACGAAAGACTAACGTGGCATTGCTGAAGGGAATTGTAATGAAAATTACTTTTAATACTATTGGTATCGTAAACTATCCCAAGCAAAGTCACCATCGGACTGGAGGTTACATTCGGGAATTTGTTTTACGAGTGTAACCTCCAAAAGGTTACAATCGATAATTTTTTTTCTGAATGTAAATTCCAAAAAGTAACATTAGGAAAATAAAACAGTATACTCGGAAAAAAAGGTATATCAATCTATCGAGCGCTATGCTCTATGTTAGAATCTACTTAATCAAGTTATCCAAGGAATCTAGTTAGTTCTTGTGTGCATAAAATATGTGCAGGATCCTGAACAAAGCATGAGCACATCAAAGATGCTGAGAGTACATAAAAATGTCCCTATACCTTCTTTTTATGTCATGACACACCAAGAACAGTATAATTAAGTATCGATATTTAAAAAAAAAAAGAAAGAAAAAAAATAGGCGATCAGCGGGAATCGAACCCGGGTCGCTGCGTTAGTAGTCAAGTGCCCGCAACGAAAGACTAACGTGGCATTGCTGAAGGGAATTGTAATGAAAATTACTTTTAATACTATTGGTATCGTAAACTATCCCAAGCAAAGTCACCATCGGACTGGAGGTTACATTCGGGAAAAGCTTCAGGGTTACATTCGGGAATTTGTTTTACGAGTGTAACCTCCAAACGGTTACAATCGATAAATTTTTTTCCGAATGTAAATTCCAAAAAGTAATATTAGGAAAAATAAAACAGTATACTCGAAAAAAAGGTATATCAATCTATCGAGCGCTATGCTCTATGTTAGAATCTACTTAATCAAGTTATCCAAGGAATCTAGTTAGTTCTTGTGTGCATAAAATATGTGCAGGATCCTAAACAAAGCATGAGCACATCAAAGATGCTGAGAGTACATAAAAATGTCCCTATACCTTCTTTTTATGTCATGACACACCAAGAACAGTATAATTAAGTATCGATATTTAAAAAAAAAATAAAGAAAAAAATAGGCTATCAGCGGGAATCGAACCCGGGTCGCTGCGTTAGTAGTCAAGTGCCCGCAACGAAAGACTAACGTGGCATTGCTGAAGGGAATTGAAATGAAAATTACTTTTAATACTATTGGTATCGTAATCTATCCCAACCAAAGTCACCATCGGACTGGAGGTTACATTCGGGAAAAGCTTCAGGGTTACATTCGGGAATTTGTTTTACGAGTGTAACCTCCAAAAGGTTACAATCGATAATTGTTTTTCCGAATGTAAATTCCAAAAAGTAACATTAGGAAAAATAAAACAGTATACTCGGAAAAAAGGTATATCAATCTATCGAGCGCTATGCTCTATGTTAGAATCTACTTAATCAAGTTATCCAAGGAATCTAGTTAGTTCTTGTGTGCATAAAATATGTACAGGATCCTGAACAAAGCATGAGCACATCAAAGATGCTGAGAGTACATAAAAATGTCCCTATACCTTCTTTTTATGTCATGACACACCAAGAACAGTATAATTAAGTATCGATATTTAAAAAAAAAAGAAAGAAGAAAAAATAGGCTATCAGCGGGAATCGAACCCGGGTCGCTGCGTTAGTAGTCAAGTGCCCGCAACGAAAGACTAACGTGGCATTGCTGAAGGGAATTGAAATGAAAATTACTTTTAATACTATTGGTATCGTAAACTATCCCAACCAAAGTCACCATCGGACTGGAGGTTACATTCGGGAAAAGCTTCAGGGTTACATTCGGGAATTTGTTTTACGAGTGTAACCTCCAAAAGGTTACAATCGATAATTGTTTTTCCGAATGTAAATTCAAAAAAGTAACATTAGGAAAAATAAAACAGTATACTCGGAAAAAAGGTATATCAATCTATCGAGCGCTATGCTCTATGTTAGAATCTACTTAATCAAGTTATCCAAGGAATCTAGTTAGTTCTTGTGTGCATAAAATATGTACAGGATCCTGAACAAAGCATGAGCACATCAAAGATGCTAAGAGTACATAAAAATGTCCCTATACCTTCTTTTTATGTCATGACACACCAAGAACAGTATAATTAAGTATCGATATTTAAAAAAAAAAAAATAAAGAAACAAAAATAGGCTATCAGCGGGAATCGAACCCGGGTCGCTGCGTTAGTAGTCAAGTGCCCGCAACGAAAGACTAACGTGACATTGCTGAAGGGAATTGTAATGAAAATTACTTTTAATACTATTGGTATCGTAACCTATCCTAACCAAAGTCACCATCGGACTGGAGGTTACATTCGGGAAAAGCTTCAGGGTTACATTCGGGAATTTGTTTTACGAGTGTAACCTCCAAAAGGTTACAATCGATAATTTTTTTTCCGAATGTAAATTCCAAAAAGGAACATTAGGAAAAATAAAACAGTATACTCGGAAAAAAAGGTATATCAATCTATCGAGCGCTATGCTCTATGTTAGAATCTACTTAATCAAGTTATCCAAGGAATCTAGTTAGTTCTTGTGTGCATAAAATATGTACAGGATCCTGAACAAAGCATGAGCACATCAAAGATGCTGAGAGTACATAAAAATGTCCCTATACCTTCTTTTTATGTCATGACACACCTAGAACAGTATAATTAAGTATCGATTTAAAAAAAAAATAAAGAAAAAAAATAGGCTATCACGGGGAATCGAACCCGGGTCGCTGCGTTAGTAGTCAAGTGCCCGCAACGAAAGACTAACGTGGCATTGCTGAAGGGAATTGTAATGAAAATTACTTTTAATACTATTGGTATCGTAAACTATCCCAAGCAAAGTCACCATCGGACTGGAGGTTACATTCGGGAAAAGCTTCAGTGTTACATTCGGGAATTTGTTTTACGAGTGTAACCTCCAAAAGGTTACAATCGATAATTTTTTTTCCGAATGTAAATTCCAAAAAGTAACATTAGAAAAAATAAAACAGTATACTCGAAAAAAAAGGTATATCAATCTATCGAGCGCTATGCTCTATGTTAGAATCTACTTAATCAAGTTATCCAAGGAATCTAGTTAGTTCTTGTGTGCATAAAATATGTGCAGGATCCTGAACAAAGCATGAGCACATCAAAGATGCTGAGAGTACATAAAAATGTCCCTATACCTTCGTTTTATGTCATGACACACCAAGAACAGTATAATTAAGTATCGATAATTAAAAAAAAAAGAAAGAAAAAAAAATAGGCTATCAGCGGGAATCGAACCCGGGTCGCTGCGTTAGTAGTCAAGTGCCCGCAACGAAAGACTAACGTGGCATTGCTGAAGGGAATTGTAATGAAAATTACTTTTAATACTATTGGTATTGTATACTATCCCAAGCAAAGTCACCATCGGACTGGAGGTTACATTCGGGAAAAGCTTCAGGGTTACATTCGGGAATTTGTTTTACGAGTGTAACTCCAAAAGGTTACAATCGATATTTTTTTTTTCCGAATGTTAATTCCAAAAAGTAACATTAGGAAAAATAAAACAGTATACTCGGAAAAAAAGGTATATCAATCTATCGAGCGCTATGCTCTATGTTAGAATCTACTTAATCAAGTTATCCAAGGAATCTAGTTAGTTCTTGTGTGCATAAAATATGTACAGGATCCTGAACAAAGCATGAGCACATCAAAGATGCTGAGAGTACATAAAAATGTCCCTATACCTTCTTTTTATGTCATGACACACCAAGAACAGTATAATTAAGTATCGATATTTAAAAAAAAAAGAAAGAAGAAAAAATAGGCTATCAGCGGGAATCGAACCCGGGTCGCTGCGTTAGTAGTCAAGTGCCCGCAACGAAAGACTAACGTGGCATTGCTGAAGGGAATTGAAATGAAAATTACTTTTAATACTATTGGTATCGTAATCTATCCCAACCAAAGTCACCATCGGACTGGAGGTTACATTCGGGAAAAGCTTCAGGGTTACATTCGGGAATTTGTTTTACGAGTGTAACCTCCAAAAGGTTACAATCGATAATTGTTTTTCCGAATGTAAATTCCAAAAAGTAACATTAGGAAAAATAAAACAGTATACTCGGAAAAAAGGTATATCAATCTATCGAGCGCTATGCTCTATGTTAGAATCTACTTAATCAAGTTATCCAAGGAATCTAGTTAGTTCTTGTGTGCATAAAATATGTACAGGATCCTGAACAAAGCATGAGCACATCAAAGATGCTGAGAGTACATAAAAATGTCCCTATACCTTCTTTTTATGTCATGACACACCAAGAACAGTATAATTAAGTATCGATATTTAAAAAAAAAAGAAAGAAGAAAAAATAGGCTATCAGCGGGAATCGAACCCGGGTCGCTGCGTTAGTAGTCAAGTGCCCGCAACGAAAGACTAACGTGGCATTGCTGAAGGGAATTGAAATGAAAATTACTTTTAATACTATTGGTATCGTAAACTATCCCAACCAAAGTCACCATCGGACTGGAGGTTACATTCGGGAAAAGCTTCAGGGTTACATTCGGGAATTTGTTTTACGAGTGTAACCTCCAAAAGGTTACAATCGATAATTGTTTTTCCGAATGTAAATTCCAAAAAGTAACATTAGGAAAAATAAAACAGTATACTCGGAAAAAAGGTATATCAATCTATCGAGCGCTATGCTCTATGTTAGAATCTACTTAATCAAGTTATCCAAGGAATCTAGTTAGTTCTTGTGTGCATAAAATATGTACAGGATCCTGAACAAAGCATGAGCACATCAAAGATGCTGAGAGTACATAAAAATGTCCCTATACCTTCTTTTTATGTCATGACACACCAAGAACAGTATAATTAAGTATCGATATTTAAAAAAAAAATAAAGAAAAAAAATAGGCTATCACGGGGAATCGAACCCGGGTCGCTGCGTTAGTAGTCAAGTGCCCGCAACGAAAGACTAACGTGGCATTGCTGAAGGGAATTGTAATGAAAATTACTTTTAATACTATTGGTATCGTAAACTATCCCAAGCAAAGTCACCATCGGACTGGAGGTTACATTCGGGAAAAGCTTCAGTGTTACATTCGGGAATTTGTTTTACGAGTGTAACCTCCAAAAGGTTACAATCGATAATTTTTTTTCCGAATGTAAATTCCAAAAAGTAACATTAGGAAAAATAAAACAGTATACTCGGAAAAAAAGGTATATCAATCTATCGAGCGCTATGCTCTATGTTAGAATCTACTTAATCAAGTTATCCAAGGAATCTAGTTAGTTCTTGTGGGCATAAAATATGTACAGGATCCTGAACAAAGCATGAGCACATCAAAGATGCTGAGAGTACATAAAAATGTCCCTATACCTTCTTTTTATGTCATGACACACCAAGAACAGTATAATTAAGTATCAATATTTAAAAAAAAAAAAAGAAAGAAAAAAAATAGGCTATCAGCGGGAATCGAACCCGGGTCGCTGCGTTAGTAGTCAAGTGCCCGCAACGAAAGACTAACGTGGTATTGCTGAAGGGAATTGTAATGAAAATTACTTTTAATACTATTGGTATCGTAAACTATCCCAAGCAAAGTCACCATCGGACTGGAGGTTACATTCGGGAAAAGCTTCAGGGTTACATTCGGGAATTTGTTTTACGAGTGTAACCTCCAAAAGGTTACAATCGATAATTTTTTTTCCGAATGTAAATTCCAAAAAGTCTTATTAGGAAAAATAAAACAGTATACTCGGAAAAAAAGGTATATCAATCTATCGAGCGCTATGCTCTATGTTAGAATCTACTTAATCATGTTATCCAAGGAATCTAGTTAGTTCTTGTGTGCATAAAATATGTGCAGGATCCTGAACAAAGCATGAGCACATCAAAGATGCTTAGAGTACATAAAAATGTCCCTATACCTTCTTTTTATGTCATGACACACCAAGAACAGTATAATTAAGTATCGATATTTAAAAAAAAAGAAAGAATAAAAATAGGCTATCAGCGGGAATCGAACCCGGGTCGCTGCGTTAGTAGTCAAGTGCCCGCAACGAAAGACTAACGTGGCATTGCTGAAGGGAATTGAAATGAAAATTACTTTTAATACTATTGGTATCGTAAACTATCCCAACCAAAGTCACCATAGGACTGGAGGTTACATTCGGGAAAAGCTTCAGGGTTACATTCGGGAATTTGTTTTACGAGTGTAACCTCCAAAAGGTTACAATCGATAATTTTTTTTCCGAATGTAAATTCCAAAAAGTAACATTAGGAAAAATAAAACAGTATACTCGGAAAAAAGGTATATCAATCTATCGAGCGCTATGCTCTATGTTAGAATCTACTTAATCATGTTATCCAAGGAATCTAGTTAGTTCTTGTGTGCATAAAATATGTGCAGGATCCTGAACAAAGCATGAGCACATCAAAGATGCTGAGAGTACATAAAAATGTCCCTATACCTTCGTTTTATGTCATGACACACCAAGAACAGTATAATTAAGTATCGATATTTAAAAAAAAAAGAAAGAAAAAAAATAGGCTATCAGCGGGAATCGAACCCGGGTGGCTGCGTTAGTAGTCAAGTGCCCGCAACGAAAGACTAACGTGGCATTGCTGAAGGGAATTGTAATGAAAATTACTTTTAATACTATTGGTATCGTATACTATCCCAAGCAAAGTCACCATCGGACTGGAGGTTACATTCGGGAAAAGCTTCAGGGTTACATTCGGGAATTTGTTTTACGAGTGTAACCTCCAAAAGGTTACAATCGATAATTTTTTTTCCGAATGTAAATTCCAAAAAGGAACATTAGGAAAAATAAAACAGTATACTCGGAAAAAAAGGTATATCAATCTATCGAGCGCTATGCTCTATGTTAGAATCTACTTAATCAAGTTATCCAAGGAATCTAGTTAGTTCTTGTGTGCATAAAATATGTACAGGATCCTGAACAAAGCATGAGCACATCAAAGATGCTGAGAGTACATAAAAATGTCCCTATACCTTCTTTTTATGTCATGACACACCAAGAACAGTATAATTAAGTATCGATTAAAAAAAAATAAATAAAGAAAAAAAAATAGGCTATCAGCGGGAATCGAACCCGGGTCGCTGCGTTAGTAGTCAAGTGCCCGCAACGAAAGACTAACGTGGCATTGCTGAAGGGAATTGTAATGAAAATTACTTTTAATACTATTGGTATCGTAAACTATCCCAAGCAAAGTCACCATCGGACTGGAGGTTACATTCGGGGAAAGCTTCAGGGTTACATTCGGGAATTTGTTTTACGAGTGTAACCTCCAAAAGGTTACAATCGATAATTTTTTTTCCGAATGTAAATTCCAAAAAGTAACATTAGGAAAGTAAAACAGTAAACTCGGAAAAAAAGGTATATCAATCTATCGAGCGCTATGCTCTATGTTAGAATCTACTTAATCAAGTTATCCAAGGAATCTAGTTAGTTCTTGTGTGCATAAAATATGTGCAGGATCCTGAACAAAGCATGAGCACATCAAAGATGCTGAGAGTACATAAAAATGTCCATATACCTTC
Source organism: Nematostella vectensis (assembly GCF_932526225.1). Classification (NCBI taxonomy): domain Eukaryota; kingdom Metazoa; phylum Cnidaria; class Anthozoa; order Actiniaria; family Edwardsiidae; genus Nematostella; species Nematostella vectensis. The sequence goes on along the minus strand of NC_064038.1, from coordinate 1,873,356 downwards.
GTTTTATGTCATGACACACCAAGAACAGTATAATTAAGTATCGATATTTAAAAAAAAAAGAAAGAAAAAAAATAGGCTATCAGCGGGAATCGAACCCGGGTCGCTGCGTTAGTAGTCAAGTGCCCGCAACGAAAGACTAACGTGGCATTGCTGAAGGGAATTGTAATGAAAATTACTTTTAATACTATTGGTATCGTATACTATCCCAAGCAAAGTCACCATCGGACTGGAGGTTACATTCGGGAAAAGCTTCAGGGTTACATTCGGGAATTTGTTTTACGAGTGTAACCTCCAAAAGGTTACAATCGATAATTTTTTTTCCGAATGTAAATTCCAAAAAGTAACATTAGGAAAAATAAAACAGTATACTCAGAAAAAAAGGTATATCAATCTATCGAGCGCTATGCTCTATGTTAGAATCTACTTAATCAAGTTATCCAAGGAATCTAGTTAGTTCTTGTGTGCATAAAATATGTACAGGATCCTGAACAAAGCATGAGCACATCAAAGATGCTGAGAGTACATAAAAATGTCCCTATACCTTCTTTTTATGTCATGACACACCAAGAACAGTATAATTAAGTATCGATATTTAAAAAAAAAAGAAAGAAGAAAAAATAGGCTATCAGCGGGAATCGAACCCGGGTCGCTGCGTTAGTAGTGAAGTGCCCGCAACGAAAGACTAACGTGGCATTGCTGAAGGGAATTGTAATGAAAATTACTTTTAATACTATTGGTATCGTAAACTATCCCAAGCAAAGTCACCATCGGACTGGAGGTTACATTCGGGGAAAGCTTCAGGGTTACATTCGGGAATTTGTTTTACGAGTGTAACCTCCAAAAGGTTACAATCGATAATTTTTTTTCCGAATGTAAATTCCAAAAAGTAACATTAGGAAAAATAAAACAGTATACTCGGAAAAAAGGTATATCAATCTATCGAGCGCTATGCTCTATGTTAGAATCTACTTAATCAAGTTATCCAAGGAATCTAGTTAGTTCTTGTGTGCATAAAATATGTACAGGATCCTGAACAAAGCATGAGCACATCAAAGATGCTGAGAGTACATAAAAATGTCCCTATACCTTCTTTTTATGTCATGACACACCAAGAACAGTATAATTAAGTATCGATATTTAAAAAAAAAAAAATAAAGAAAAAAAAATAGGCTATCAGCGGGAATCGAACCCGGGTCGCTGCGTTAGTAGTCAAGTGCCCGCAACGAAAGACTAACGTGGCATTGCTGAAGGGAATTGTAATGAAAATTACTTTTAATACTATTGGTATCGTAAACTATCCCAAGCAAAGTCACCATCGGACTGGAGGTTACATTCGGGAAAAGCTTCAGGGTTACATTCGGGAATTTGTTTTAAGAGTGTAACCTCCAAAAGGTTACAATCGATAAATTTTTTTCCGAATGTAAATTCCAAAAAGTAACATTAGGAAAAATAAAACAGTATACTCGGAAAAAAGGTATATCAATCTATCGAGCGCTATGCTCTATGTTAGAATCTACTTAATCAAGTTATCCAAGGAATCTAGTTAGTTCTTGTGTGCATAAAATATGTACAGGATCCTGAACAAAGCATGAGCACATCAAAGATGCTGAGAGTACATAAAAATGTCCCTATACCTTCTTTTTATGTCATGACACACCAAGAACAGTATAATTAAGTATCGATATTTAAAACAAAAAATAAAGAAACAAAAATAGGCTATCAGCGGGAATCGAACCCGGGTCGCTGCGTTAGTAGTCAAGTGCCCGCAACGAAAGACTAACGTGACATTGCTGAAGGGAATTGTAATGAAAATTACTTTTAATACTATTGGTATCGTAAACTATCCCAAGCAAAGTCACCATCGGACTGGAGGTTACATTCGGGAAAATCTTCAGGGTTACATTCGGGAATTTGATTTACGAGTGTAACCTCCAAAAGGTTACAATCGATAATTTTTTTTCCGAATGTAAATTCCAAAATGTCTCATTAGGAAAAATAAAACAGTATACTCAGAAAAAAAGGTATATCAATCTATCGAGCGCTATGCTCTATGTTAGAATCTACTTAATCATGTTATCCAAGGAATCTAGTTAGTTCTTGTGTGCATAAAATATGTGCAGGATCCTGAACAAAGCATGAGCACATCAAAGATGCTGAGAGTACATAAAAATGTCCCTATACCTTCTTTTTATGTCATGACACACCAAGAACAGTATAATTAAGTATCGATATTTAAAAAAAAAGAAAGAAAAAAAATAGGCTATCAGCGGGAATCGAACCCGGGTCGCTGCGTTAGTAGTCAAGTGCCCGCAACGAAAGACTAACGTGGCATTGCTGAAGGGAATTGTAATGAAAATTACTTTTAATACTATTGGTATCGTAAACTATCCCAAGCAAAGTCACCATCGGACTGGAGGTTACATTCGGGAAAAGCTTCAGGGTTACATTCGGGAATTTGTTTTACGAGTGTAACCTCCAAAAGGTTACAATCGATAATTTTTTTTCCGAATGTAAATTCCAAAAAGTAACATTAGGAAAATAAAACAGTATACTCGGAAAAAAAAGGTATATCAATCTATCGAGCGCTATGCTCTATGTTAGAATCTACTTAATCAAGTTATCCAAGGAATCTAGTTAGTTCTTGTGTGCATAAAATATGTGCAGGATCCTGAACAAAGCATGAGCACATCAAAGATGCTGAGAGTACATAAAAATGTCCCTATACCTTCTTTTTATGTCATGACACACCAAGAACAGTATAATTAAGTATCGATTTAAAAAAAAAATAAAGAAAAAAAAATAGGCTATCAGCGGGAATCGAACCCGGGTCGCTGCGTTAGTAGTCAAGTGCCCGCAACGAAAGACTAACGTGGCATTGCTGAAGGGAATTGTAATGAAAATTACTTTTAATACTATTGGTATCGTAAACTATCCCAAGCAAAGTCACCATCGGACTGGAGGTTACATTCGGGAAAAGCTTCAGGGTTACATTCGGGAATTTGTTTTACGAGTGTAACCTCCAAAAGGTTACAATCGATAATTTTTTTTCCGAATGTAAATTCCAAAAAGTAACATTAGGAAAGTAAAACAGTATACTCGGAAAAAAAGGTATATCAATCTATCGAGCGCTATGCTCTATGTTAGAATCTACTTAATCAAGTTATCCAAGGAATCTAGTTAGTTCTTGTGTGCATAAAATATGTGCAGGATCCTGAACAAAGCATGAGCACATCAAAGATGCTGAGAGTACATAAAAATGTCCCTATACCTTCTATTTATGTCATGACACACCAAGAACAGTATAATTAAGTATCGATATTTAAAAAAAAAAGAAAGAAAAAAAATAGGCTATCAGCGGGAATCGAACCCGGGTCGCTGCGTTAGTAGTCAAGTGCCCGCAACGAAAGACTAACGTGGCATTGCTGAAGGGAATTGAAATGAAAATTACTTTTAATACTATTGGTATCGTAAACTATCCCAAGCAAAGTCACCATCGGACTGGAGGTTACATTCGGGAAAAGCTTCAGGGTTACATTCGGGAATTTGTTTTACGAGTGTAACCTCCAAAAGGTTACAATCGATAATTTTTTTTCCGAATGTAAATTCCAAAAAGTAACATTAGGAAAAATAAAACAGTATACTCGGAAAAAAGGTATATCAATCTATCGAGCGCTATGCTCTATGTTAGAATCTACTTAATCAAGTTATCCAAGGAATCTAGTTAGTTCTTGTGTGCATAAAATATGTACAGGATCCTGAACAAAGCATGAGCACATCAAAGATGCTGAGAGTACATAAAAATGTCCCTATACCTTCTTTTTATGTCATGACACACCAAGAACAGTATAATTAAGTATCGATATTTAAAAAAAAAAATAAAGAAACAAAAATAGGCTATCAGCGGGAATCGAACCCGGGTCGCTGCGTTAGTAGTCAAGTGCCCGCAACGAAAGACTAACGTGGCATTGCTGAAGGGAATTGAAATGAAAATTACTTTTAATACTATTGGTATCGTAAACTATCCCAACCAAAGTCACCATCGGACTGGAGGTTACATTCGGGAAAAGCTTCAGGGTTACATTCGGGAATTTGTTTTACGAGTGTAACCTCCAAAAGGTTACAATCGATAATTTTTTTTCCGAATGTAAATTCCAAAATGTCTCATTAGGAAAAATAAAACAGTATACTCAGAAAAAAAGGTATATCAATCTATCGAGCGCTATGCTCTATGTTAGAATCTACTTAATCATGTTATCCAAGGAATCTAGTTAGTTCTTGTGTGCATAAAATATGTGCAGGATCCTGAACAAAGCATGAGCACATCAAAGATGCTGAGAGTACATAAAAATGTCCCTATACCTTCTTTTTATGTCATGACACACCAAGAACAGTATAATTAAGTATCGATATTTAAAAAAAAGAAAGAAAAAAAATAGGCTATCAGCGGGAATCGAACCCGGGTCGCTGCGTTAGTAGTCAAGTGCCCGCAACGAAAGACTAACGTGGCATTGCTGAAGGGAATTGTAATGAAAATTACTTTTAATACTATTGGTATCGTAAACTATCCCAAGCAAAGTCACCATCGGACTGGAGGTTACATTCGGGAAAAGCTTCAGGGTTACATTCGGGAATTTGTTTTACGAGTGTAACCTCCAAAAGGTTACAATCGATAATTTTTTTTCCGAATGTAAATTCCAAAAAGTAACATTAGGAAAATAAAACAGTATACTCGGAAAAAAAGGTATATCAATCTATCGAGCGCTATGCTCTATGTTAGAATCTACTTAATCAAGTTATCCAAGGAATCTAGTTAGTTCTTGTGTGCATAAAATATGTGCAGGATCCTGAACAAAGCATGAGCACATCAAAGATGCTGAGAGTACATAAAAATGTCCCTATACCTTCTTTTTATGTCATGACACACCAAGAACAGTATAATTAAGTATCGATTTAAAAAAAAAATAAAGAAAACAAAATAGGCTATCAGCGGGAATCGAACCCGGGTCGCTGCGTTAGTAGTCAAGTGCCCGCAACGAAAGACTAACGTGGCATTGCTGAAGGGAATTGTAATGAAAATTACTTTTAATACTATTGGTATCGTAAACTATCCCAAGCAAAGTCACCATCGGACTGGAGGTTACATTCGGGAAAAGCTTCAGGGTTACATTCGGGAATTTGTTTTACGAGTGTAACCTCCAAAAGGTTACAATCGATAATTTTTTTTCCGAATGTAAATTCCAAAAAGTAACATTAGGAAAGTAAAACAGTATACTTGGAAAAAAAGGTATATCAATCTATCGAGCGCTATGCTCTATGTTAGAATCTACTTAATCAAGTTATCCAAGGAATCTGGTTAGTTCTTGTGTGCATAAAATATGTGCAGGATCCTGAACAAAGCATGAGCACATCAAAGATGCTGAGAGTACATAAAAATGTCCCTATACCTTCTATTTATGTCATGACACACCAAGAACAGTATAATTAAGTATCGATATTTAAAAAAAAAAGAAAGAAAAAAAATAGGCTATCAGCGGGAATCGAACCCGGGTCGCTGCGTTAGTAGTCAAGTGCCCGCAACGAAAGACTAACGTGGCATTGCTGAAGGGAATTGAAATGAAAATTACTTTTAATACTATTGGTATCGTAAACTATCCCAACCAAAGTCACCATCGGACTGGAGGTTACATTCGGGAAAAGCTTCAGGGTTACATTCGGGAATTTGTTTTACGAGTGTAACCTCCAAAAGGTTACAATCGATAATTTTTTTTCCGAATGTAAATTCCAAAAAGGAACATTAGGAAAAATAAAACAGTATACTCGGAAAAAAAGGTATATCAATCTATCGAGCGCTATGCTCTATGTTAGAATCTACTTAATCAAGTTATCCAAGGAATCTAGTTAGTTCTTGTGTGCATAAAATATGTACAGGATCCTGAACAAAGCATGAGCACATCAAAGATGCTGAGAGTACATAAAAATGTCCCTATACCTTCTTTTTATGTCATGACACACCAAGAACAGTATAATTAAGTATCGATATTTAAAAAAAATAAATAAAGAAAAAAAAATAGGCTATCAGCGGGAATCGAACCCGGGTCGCTGCGTTAGTAGTCAAGTGCCCGCAACGAAAGACTAACGTGGCATTGCTGAAGGGAATTGTAATGAAAATTACTTTTAATACTATTGGTATCGTAAACTATCCCAAGCAAAGTCACCATCGGACTGGAGGTTACATTCGGGGAAAGCTTCAGGGTTACATTCGGGAATTTGTTTTACGAGTGTAACCTCCAAAAGGTTACAATCGATAATTTTTTTTCCGAATGTAAATTCCAAAAAGTAACATTAGGAAAGTAAAACAGTATACTCGGAAAAAAAGGTATATCAATCTATCGAGCGCTATGCTCTATGTTAGAATCTACTTAATCAAGTTATCCAAGGAATCTAGTTAGTTCTTGTGTGCATAAAATATGTGCAGGATCCTGAACAAAGCATGAGCACATCAAAGATGCTGAGAGTACATAAAAATGTCCCTATACCTTCGTTTTATGTCATGACACACCAAGAACAGTATAATTAAGTATCGATATTTAAAAAAAAAAAGAAAGAAAAAAAATAGGCTATCAGCGGGAATCGAACCCGGGTCGCTGCGTTAGTAGTCAAGTGCCCGCAACGAAAGACTAACGTGGCATTGCTGAAGGGAATTGTAATGAAAATTACTGTTAATACTATTGGTATCGTATACTATCCCAAGCAAAGTCACCATCGGACTGGAGGTTACATTCGGGAAAAGCTTCAGGGTTACATTCGGGAATTTGTTTTACGAGTGTAACCTCCAAAAGGTTACAATCGATAATTTTTTTTCCGAATGTAAATTCCAAAAAGTAACATTAGGAAAAATAAAACAGTATACTCGGAAAAAAAGGTATATCAATCTATCGAGCGCTATGCTCTATGTTAGAATCTACTTAATCAAGTTATCCAAGGAATCTAGTTAGTTCTTGTGTGCATAAAATATGTACAGGATCCTGAACAAAGCATGAGCACATCAAAGATGCTGAGAGTACATAAAAATGTCCCTATACCTTCTTTTTATGTCATGACACACCAAGAACAGTATAATTAAGTATCGATTAAAAAAAAATAAATAAAGAAAAAAAAATAGGCTATCAGCGGGAATCGAACCCGGGTCGCTGCGTTAGTAGTCAAGTGCCCGCAACGAAAGACTAACGTGGCATTGCTGAAGGGAATTGTAATGAAAATTACTTTTAATACTATTGGTATCGTAAACTATCCCAAGCAAAGTCACCATCGGACTGGAGGTTACATTCGGGGAAAGCTTCAGGGTTACATTCGGGAATTTGTTTTACGAGTGTAACCTCCAAAAGGTTACAATCGATAATTTTTTTTCCGAATGTAAATTCCAAAAAGTAACATTAGGAAAGTAAAACAGTATACTCGGAAAAAAAGGTATATCAATCTATCGAGCGCTATGCTCTATGTTAGAATCTACTTAATCAAGTTATCCAAGGAATCTAGTTAGTTCTTGTGTGCATAAAATATGTGCAGGATCCTGAACAAAGCATGAGCACATCAAAGATGCTGAGAGTACATAAAAATGTCCCTATACCTTCGTTTTATGTCATGACACACCAAGAACAGTATAATTAAGTATCGATATTTAAAAAAAAAAAGAAAGAAAAAAAATAGGCTATCAGCGGGAATCGAACCCGGGTCGCTGCGTTAGTAGTCAAGTGCCCGCAACGAAAGACTAACGTGGCATTGCTGAAGGGAATTGTAATGAAAATTACTGTTAATACTATTGGTATCGTATACTATCCCAAGCAAAGTCACCATCGGACTGGAGGTTACATTCGGGAAAAGCTTCAGGGTTACATTCGGGAATTTGTTTTACGAGTGTAACCTCCAAAAGGTTACAATCGATAATTTTTTTTCCGAATGTAAATTCCAAAAAGTAACATTAGGAAAAATAAAACAGTATACTCGGAAAAAAAGGTATATCAATCTATCGAGCGCTATGCTCTATGTTAGAATCTACTTAATCAAGTTATCCAAGGAATCTAGTTAGTTCTTGTGTGCATAAAATATGTACAGGATCCTGAACAAAGCATGAGCACATCAAAGATGCTGAGAGTACATAAAAATGTCCCTATACCTTCTTTTTATGTCATGACACACCAAGAACAGTATAATTAAGTATCGATATTTAAAAAAAAAAAGAAAGAAGAAAAAATAGGCTATCAGCGGGAATCGAACCCGGGTCGCTGCGTTAGTAGTGAAGTGCCCGCAACGAAAGACTAACGTGGCATTGCTGAAGGGAATTGAAATGAAAATTACTTTTAATACTATTGATATCGTAAACTATCCCAACCAAAGTCACCATCGGACTGGAGGTTACATTCGGGAAAAGCTTCAGGGTTACATTCGGGAATTTGTTTTACGAGTGTAACCTCCAAAAGGTTACAATCGATAATTGTTTTTCCGAATGTAAATTCCAAAAAGTAACATTAGGAAAAATAAAACAGTATACTCGGAAAAAAGGTATATCAATCTTTCGAGCGCTATGCTCTATGTTAGAATCTACTTAATCAAGTTATCCAAGGAATCTAGTTAGTTCTTGTGTGCATAAAATATGTACAGGATCCTGAACAAAGCATGAGCACATCAAAGATGCTGAGAGTACATAAAAATGTCCCAATACCTTCTTTTTATGTCATGACACACCAAGAACAGTATAATTAAGTATCGATATTTAAAAAAAAAAAAAAAAAAAAAAATAGGCTATCAGCGGGAATCGAACCCGGGTCGCTGCGTTAGTAGTCAAGTGCCCGCAACGAAAGACTAACGTGGCATTGCTGAAGGGAATTGAAATGAAAATTACTTTTAATACTATTGGTATCGTAAACTATCCCAACCAAAGTCACCATCGGACTGGAGGTTACATTCGGGAAAAGCTTCAGGGTTACATTCGGGAATTTGTTTTACGAGTGTAACCTCCAAAAGGTTACAATCGATAATTTTTTTTCCGAATGTAAATTCCAAAAAGTAACATTAGGAAAAATAAAACAGTATACTCGGAAAAAAGGTATATCAATCTATCGAGCGCTATGCTCTATGTTAGAATCTACTTAATCAAGTTATCCAAGGAATCTAGTTAGTTCTTGTGTGCATAAAATATGTACAGGATCCTGAACAAAGCATGAGCACATCAAAGATGCTGAGAGTACATAAAAATGTCCCTATACCTTCTTTTTATGTCATGACACACCAAGAACAGTATAATTAAGTATCGATAATTAAAAAAAAAAGAAAGAAAAAAAAATAGGCTATCAGCGGGAATCGAACCCGGGTCGCTGCGTTAGTAGTCAAGTGCCCGCAACGAAAGACTAACGTGGCATTGCTGAAGGGAATTGTAATGAAAATTACTTTTAATACTATTGGTATTGTATACTATCCCAAGCAAAGTCACCATCGGACTGGAGGTTACATTCGGGAAAAGCTTCAGGGTTACATTCGGGAATTTGTTTTACGAGTGTAACTCCAAAAGGTTACAATCGATATTTTTTTTTTCCGAATGTTAATTCCAAAAAGTAACATTAGGAAAAATAAAACAGTATACTCGGAAAAAAAGGTATATCAATCTATCGAGCGCTATGCTCTATGTTAGAATCTACTTAATCAAGTTATCCAAGGAATCTAGTTAGTTCTTGTGTGCATAAAATATGTACAGGATCCTGAACAAAGCATGAGCACATCTAAGATGCTGAAAGTACATAAAAATGTCCCTATACCTTCTTTTTATGTCATGACACACCAAGAACAGTATAATTAAGTATCGATATTTAAAAAAAAAAAAATAAAGAAAAAAAATAGGCTATCAGCGGGAATCGAACCCGGGTCGCTGCGTTAGTAGTCAAGTGCCCGCAACGAAAGACTAACGTGGCATTGCTGAAGGGAATTGTAATGAAAATTACTTTTAATACTATTGGTATCGTAAACTATCCCAAGCAAAGTCACCATCGGACTGGAGGTTACATTCGGGAAAAGCTTCAGGGTTACATTCGGGAATTTGTTTTACGAGTGTAACCTCCAAAAGGTTACAATCGATAATTTTTTTTCCGAATGTAATTTGCAAAAAGTAACATTAGGAAAAATAAAACAGTATACTCGGAAAAAAAGGTATATCAATCTATCGAGCGCTATGCTCTATGTTAGAATCTACTTAATCAAGTTATCCAAGGAATCTAGTTAGTTCTTGTGTGCATAAAATATGTGCAGGATACTGAACAAAGCATGAGCACATCAAAAATGCTGAGAGTACATAAAAATGTCCCTATACCTTCTTTTTATGTCATGACACACCAAGAACAGTATAATTAAGTATCGATATTTAAAAAAAAAAGAAAGAAAAAAAATAGGCTATCAGCGGGAATCGAACCCGGGTCGCTGCGTTAGTAGTCAAGTGCCCGCAACGAAAGACTAACGTGGCATTGCTGAAGGGAATTGAAATGAAAATTACTTTTAATACTATTGGTATCGTAAACTATCCCAACCAAAGTCACCATCGGACTGGAGGTTACATTCGGGAAAAGCTTCAGGGTTACATTCGGGAATTTGTTTTACGAGTGTAACCTCCAAAAGGTTACAATCGATAATTTTTTTTCCGAATGTAAATTCCAAAAAGTAACATTAGGAAAAATAAAACAGTATACTCGGAAAAAAGGTATATCAATCTATCGAGCGCTATGCTCTATGTTAGAATCTACTTAATCAAGTTATCCAAGGAATCTAGTTAGTTCTTGTGTGCATAAAATATGTACAGGATCCTGAACAAAGCATGAGCACATCAAAGATGCTGAGAGTACATAAAAATGTCCCTATACCTTCTTTTTATGTCATGACACACCAAGAACAGTATAATTAAGTATCGATATTTAAAACAAAAAATAAAGAAACAAAAATAGGCTATCAGCGGGAATCGAACCCGGGTCGCTGCGTTAGTAGTCAAGTGCCCGCAACGAAAGACTAACGTGACATTGCTGAAGGGAATTGTAATGAAAATTACTTTTAATACTATTGGTATCGTAAACTATCCCAAGCAAAGTCACCATCGGACTGGAGGTTACATTCGGGAAAAGCTTCAGGGTTACATTCGGGAATTTGTTTTACGAGTGTAACCTCCAAAAGGTTACAATCGATAATTTTTTTTCCGAATGTAAATTCCAAAATGTCTCATTAGGAAAAATAAAACAGTATACTCAGAAAAAAAGGTATATCAATCTATCGAGCGCTATGCTCTATGTTAAAATCTACTTAATCATGTTATCCAAGGAATCTAGTTAGTTCTTGTGTGCATAAAATATGTGCAGGATCCTGAACAAAGCATGAGCACATCAAAGATGCTGAGAGTACATAAAAATGTCCCTATACCTTCTTTTTATGTCATGACACACCAAGAACAGTATAATTAAGTATCGATATTTAAAAATAAATAAAGAAAAAAAAATAGGCTATCAGCGGGAATCGAACCCGGGTCGCTGCGTTAGTAGTCAAGTGCCCGCAACGAAAGACTAACGTGGCATTGCTGAAGGGAATTGTAATGAAAATTACTTTTAATACTATTGGTATCGTAAACTATCCCAAGCAAAGTCACCATCGGACTGGAGGTTACATTCGGGGAAAGCTTCAGGGTTACATTCGGGAATTTGTTTTACGAGTGTAACCTCCAAAAGGTTACAATCGATAATTTTTTTTCCGAATGTAAATTCCAAAAAGTAACATTAGGAAAGTAAAACAGTATACTCGGAAAAAAAGGTATATCAATCTATCGAGCGCTATGCTCTATGTTAGAATCTACTTAATCAAGTTATCCAAGGAATCTAGTTAGTTCTTGTGTGCATAAAATATGTGCAGGATCCTGAACAAAGCATGAGCACATCAAAGATGCTGAGAGTACATAAAAATGTCCCTATACCTTCGTTTTATGTCATGACACACCAAGAACAGTATAATTAAGTATCGATATTTAAAAAAAAAAAGAAAGAAAAAAAATAGGCTATCAGCGGGAATCGAACCCGGGTCGCTGCGTTAGTAGTCAAGTGCCCGCAACGAAAGACTAACGTGGCATTGCTGATGGGAATTGTAATGAAAATTACTTTTAATACTATTGGTATCGTATACTATCCCAAGCAAAGTCACCATCGGACTGGAGGTTACATTCGGGAAAAGCTTCAGGGTTACATTCGGGAATTTGTTTTACGAGTGTAACCTCCAAAAGGTTACAATCGATAATTTTTTTTCCGAATGTAAATTCCAAAAAGTAACATTAGGAAAAATAAAACAGTATACTCGGAAAAAAAGGTATATCAATCTATCGAGCGCTATGCTCTATGTTAGAATCTACTTAATCAAGTTATCCAAGGAATCTAGTTAGTTCTTGTGTGCATAAAATATGTACAGGATCCTGAACAAAGCATGAGCACATCAAAGATGCTGAGAGTACATAAAAATGTCCCTATACCTTCTTTTTATGTCATGACACACCAAGAACAGTATAATTAAGTATCGATATTTAAAAAAAAAAGAAAGAAGAAAAAATAGGCTATCAGCGGGAATCGAACCCGGGTCGCTGCGTTAGTAGTGAAGTGCCCGCAACGAAAGACTAACGTGGCATTGCTGAAGGGAATTGAAATGAAAATTACTTTTAATACTATTGGTATCGTAAACTATCCCAACCAAAGTCACCATCGGACTGGAGGTTACATTCGGGAAAAGCTTCAGGGTTACATTCGGGAATTTGTTTTACGAGTGTAACCTCCAAAAGGTTACAATCGATAATTGTTTTTCCGAATGTAAATTCCAAAAAGTAACATTAGGAAAAATAAAACAGTATACTCGGAAAAAAGGTATATCAATCTATCGAGCGCTATGCTCTATGTTAGAATCTACTTAATCAAGTTATCCAAGGAATCTAGTTAGTTCTTGTGTGCATAAAATATGTACAGGATCCTGAACAAAGCATGAGCACATCAAAGATGCTGAGAGTACATAAAAATGTCCCTATACCTTCTTTTTATGTCATGACACACCAAGAACAGTATAATTAAGTATCGATATTTAAAAAAAAAAAATAAAGAAAAAAAAATAGGCTATCAGCGGGAATCGAACCCGGGTCGCTGCGTTAGTAGTCAAGTGCCCGCAACGAAAGACTAACGTGGCATTGCTGAAGGGAATTGTAATGAAAATTACTTTTAATACTATTGGTATCGTAAACTATCCCAAGCAAAGTCACCATCGGACTGGAGGTTACATTCGGGAAAAGCTTCAGGGTTACATTCGGGAATTTGTTTTACGAGTGTAACCTCCAAAAGGTTACAATCGATAATTTTTTTTCCGAATGTAAATTGCAAAAAGTAACATTAGGAAAAATAAAACAGTATACTCGGAAAAAAAGGTATATCAATCTATCGAGCGCTATGATCTATGTTAGAATCTACTTAATCAAGTTATCCAAGGAATCTAGTTAGTTCTTGTGTGCATAAAATATGTACAGGATCCTAAACAAAGCATGAGCACATCAAAGATGCTGAGAGTACATAAAAATGTCCCTATACCTTCTTTTTATGTCATGACACACCAAGAACAGTATAATTAAGTATCGATATTTAAAAAAAAAAGAAAGAAGAAAAAATAGGCTATCAGCGGGAATCGAACCCGGGTCGCTGCGTTAGTAGTGAAGTGCCCGCAACGAAAGACTAACGTGGCATTGCTGAAGGGAATTGAAATGAAAATTACTTTTAATACTATTGGTATCGTAAACTATCCCAACCAAAGTCACCATCGGACTGGAGGTTACATTCGGGAAAAGCTTCAGGGTTACATTCGGGAATTTGTTTTACGAGTGTAACCTCCAAAAGGTTACAATCGATAATTGTTTTTCCGAATGTAAATTCCAAAAAGTAACATTAGGAAAAATAAAACAGTATACTCGGAAAAAAGGTATATCAATCTATCGAGCGCTATGCTCTATGTTAGAATCTACTTAATCAAGTTATCCAAGGAATCTAGTTAGTTCTTGTGTGCATAAAATATGTACAGGATCCTGAACAAAGCATGAGCACATCAAAGATGCTGAGAGTACATAAAAATGTCCCTATACCTTCTTTTTATGTCATGACACACCAAGAACAGTATAATTAAGTATCGATATTTAAAAAAAAAAAATAAAGAAAAAAAAATAGGCTATCAGCGGGAATCGAACCCGGGTCGCTGCGTTAGTAGTCAAGTGCCCGCAACGAAAGACTAACGTGGCATTGCTGAAGGGAATTGTAATGAAAATTACTTTTAATACTATTGGTATCGTAAACTATCCCAAGCAAAGTCACCATCGGACTGGAGGTTACATTCGGGAAAAGCTTCAGGGTTACATTCGTGAATTTGTTTTACGAGTGTAACCTCCAAAAGGTTACAATCGATAATTTTTTTTCCGAATGTAAATTGCAAAAAGTAACATAAGGAAAAATAAAACAGTATACTCGGAAAAAAAGGTATATCAATCTATCGAGCGCTATGCTCTATGTTAGAATCTACTTAATCAAGTTATCCAAGGAATCTAGTTAGTTCTTGTGTGCATAAAATATGTGCAGGATACTGAACAAAGCATGAGCACATCAAAGATGCTGAGAGTACATAAAAATGTCCCTATACCTTCTTTTTATGTCATGACACACCAAGAACAGTATAATTAAGTATCGATATTTAAAAAAAAAAGAAAGAAAAAAATAGGCTATCAGCGGGAATCGAACCCGGGTCGCTGCGTTAGTAGTCAAGTGCCCGCAACGAAAGACTAACGTGGCATTGCTGAAGGGAATTGTAATGAAAATTACTTTTAATACTATTGGTATCGTAAACTATCCCAAGCAAAGTCACCATCGGACTGGAGGTTACATTCGGGAAAAGCTTCAGGGTTACATTCGGGAATTTGTTTTACGAGTGTAACCTCCAAAATGTTACAATCGATAATTTTTTTTCCGAATGTAAATTGCAAAAAGTAACATTAGGAAAAATAAAACAGTATACTCGGAAAAAAAGGTATATCAATCTATCGAGCGCTATGCTCTATGTTAGAATCTACTTAATCAAGTTATCCAAGGAATCTAGTTAGTTCTTGTGTGCATAAAATATGTGCAGGATACTGAACAAAGCATGAGCACATCAAAGATGCTGAGAGTACATAAAAATGTCCCTATACCTTCTTTTTATGTCATGACACACCAAGAACAGTATAATTAAGTATCGATATTTAAAAAAAAAAGAAAGAAAAAAAATAGGCTATCAGCGGGAATCGAACCCGGGTCGCTGCGTTAGTAGTCAAGTGCCCGCAACGAAAGACTAACGTGGCATTGCTGAAGGGAATTGAAATGAAAATTACTTTTAATACTATTGGTATCGTAAACTATCCCAACCAAAGTCACCATCGGACTGGAGGTTACATTCGGGAAAAGCTTCAGGGTTACATTCGGGAATTTGTTTTACGAGTGTAACCTCCAAAAGGTTACAATCGATAATTTTTTTTCCGAATGTAAATTCCAAAAAGTAACATTAGGAAAAATAAAACAGTATACTCGGAAAAAAGGTATATCAATCTATCGAGCGCTATGCTCTATGTTAGAATCTACTTAATCAAGTTATCCAAGGAATCTAGTTAGTTCTTGTGTGCATAAAATATGTACAGGATCCTGAACAAAGCATGAGCACATCAAAGATGCTGAGAGTACATAAAAATGTCCCTATACCTTCTTTTTATGTCATGACACACCAAGAACAGTATAATTAAGTATCGATAATTAAAAAAAAAAGAAAGAAAAAAAAATAGTCTATCAGCGGGAATCGAACCCGGGTCGCTGCGTTAGTAGTGAAGTGCCCGCAACGAAAGACTAACGTGGCATTGCTGAAGGGAATTGTAATGAAAATTACTTTTAATACTATTGGTATTGTATACTATCCCAAGCAAAGTCACCATCGGACTGGAGGTTACATTCGGGAAAAGCTTCAGGGTTACATTCGGGAATTTGTTTTACGAGTGTAACTCCAAAAGGTTACAATCGATATTTTTTTTTTCCGAATGTTAATTCCAAAAAGTAACATTAGGAAAAATAAAACAGTATACTCGGAAAAAAAGGTATATCAATCTATCGAGCGCTATGCTCTATGTTAGAATCTACTTAATCAAGTTATCCAAGGAATCTAGTTAGTTCTTGTGTGCATAAAATATGTACAGGATCCTGAACAAAGCATGAGCACATCAAAGATGCTGAGAGTACATAAAAATGTCCCTATACCTTCTTTTTATGTCATGACACACCAAGAACAGTATAATTAAGTATCGATATTTAAAAAAAAAAAAATAAAGAAAAAAAAATAGGCTATCAGCGGGAATCGAACCCGGGTCGCTGCGTTAGTAGTCAAGTGCCCGCAACGAAAGACTAACGTGGCATTGCTGAAGGGAATTGTAATGAAAATTACTTTTAATACTATTGGTATCGTAAACTATCCCAAGCAAAGTCACCATCGGACTGGAGGTTACATTCGGGAAAAGCTTCAGGGTTACATTCGGGAATTTGTTTTACGAGTGTAACCTCCAAAAGGTTACAATCGATAATTTTTTTTCCGAATGTAATTTGCAAAAAGTAACATTAGGAAAAATAAAACAGTATACTCGGAAAAAAAGGTATATCAATCTATCGAGCGCTATGCTCTATGTTAGAATCTACTTAATCAAGTTATCCAAGGAATCTAGTTAGTTCTTGTGTGCATAAAATATGTGCAGGATACTGAACAAAGCATGAGCACATCAAAGATGCTGAGAGTACATAAAAATGTCCCTATACCTTCTTTTTATGTCATGACACACCAAGAACAGTATAATTAAGTATCGATATTTAAAAAAAAAAAGAAAGAAAAAAAATAGGCTATCAGCGGGAATCGAACCCGGGTCGCTGCGTTAGTAGTCAAGTGCCCGCAACGAAAGACTAACGTGGCATTGCTGAAGGGAATTGAAATGAAAATTACTTTTAATACTATTGGTATCGTAAACTATCCCAACCAAAGTCACCATCGGACTGGAGGTTACATTCGGGAAAAGCTTCAGGGTTACATTCGGGAATTTGTTTTACGAGTGTAACCTCCAAAAGGTTACAATCGATAATTTTTTTTCCGAATGTAAATTCCAAAAAGTAACATTAGGAAAAATAAAACAGTATACTCGGAAAAAAGGTATATCAATCTATCGAGCGCTATGCTCTATGTTAGAATGTACTTAATCAAGTTATCCAAGGAATCTAGTTAGTTCTTGTGTGCATAAAATATGTACAGGATCCTGAACAAAGCATGAGCACATCAAAGATGCTGAGAGTACATAAAAATGTCCCTATACCTTCTTTTTATGTCATGACACACCAAGAACAGTATAATTAAGTATCGATATTTAAAACAAAAAATAAAGAAACAAAAATAGGCTATCAGCGGGAATCGAACCCGGGTCGCTGCGTTAGTAGTCAAGTGCCCGCAACGAAAGACTAACGTGACATTGCTGAAGGGAATTGTAATGAAAATTACTTTTAATACTATTGGTATCGTAAACTATCCCAAGCAAAGTCACCATCGGACTGGAGGTTACATTCGGGAAAAGCTTCAGGGTTACATTCGGGAATTTGTTTTACGAGTGTAACCTCCAAAAGGTTACAATCGATAATTTTTTTTCCGAATGTAAATTCCAAAATGTCTCATTAGGAAAAATAAAACAGTATACTCAGAAAAAAAGGTATATCAATCTATCGAGCGCTATGCTCTATGTTAGAATCTACTTAATCATGTTATCCAAGGAATCTAGTTAGTTCTTGTGTGCATAAAATATGTGCAGGATCCTGAACAAAGCATGAGCACATCAAAGATGCTGAGAGTACATAAAAATGTCCCTATACCTTCTTTTTATGTCATGACACACCAAGAACAGTATAATTAAGTATCGATATTTAAAAATAAATAAAGAAAAAAAAATAGGCTATCAGCGGGAATCGAACCCGGGTCGCTGCGTTAGTAGTCAAGTGCCCGCAACGAAAGACTAACGTGGCATTGCTGAAGGGAATTGTAATGAAAATTACTTTTAATACTATTGGTATCGTAAACTATCCCAAGCAAAGTCACCATCGGACTGGAGGTTACATTCGGGGAAAGCTTCAGGGTTACATTCGGGAATTTGTTTTACGAGTGTAACCTCCAAAAGGTTACAATCGATAATTTTTTTTCCGAATGTAAATTCCAAAAAGTAACATTAGGAAAGTAAAACAGTATACTCGGAAAAAAAGGTATATCAATCTATCGAGCGCTATGCTCTATGTTAGAATCTACTTAATCAAGTTATCCAAGGAATCTAGTTAGTTCTTGTGTGCATAAAATATGTGCAGGATCCTGAACAAAGCATGAGCACATCAAAGATGCTGAGAGTTTATAAAAATGTCCCTATACCTTCGTTTTATGTCATGACACACCAAGAACAGTATAATTAAGTATCGATATTTAAAAAAAAAAAGAAAGAAAAAAAATAGGCTATCAGCGGGAATCGAACCCGGGTCGCTGCGTTAGTAGTCAAGTGCCCGCAACGAAAGACTAACGTGGCATTGCTGAAGGGAATTGTAATGAAAATTACTTTTAATACTATTGGTATCGTATACTATCCCAAGCAAAGTCACCATCGGACTGGAGGTTACATTCGGGAAAAGCTTCAGGGTTACATTCGGGAATTTGTTTTACGAGTGTAACCTCCAAAAGGTTACAATCGATAATTTTTTTTCCGAATGTAAATTCCAAAAAGTAACATTAGGAAAAATAAAACAGTATACTCGGAAAAAAAGGTATATCAATCTATCGAGCGCTATGCTCTATGTTAGAATCTACTTAATCAAGTTATCCAAGGAATCTAGTTAGTTCTTGTGTGCATAAAATATGTACAGGATCCTGAACAAAGCATGAGCACATCAAAGATGCTGAGAGTACATAAAAATGTCCCTATACCTTCTTTTTATGTCATGACACACCAAGAACAGTATAATTAAGTATCGATATTTAAAAAAAAAAGAAAGAAGAAAAAATAGGCTATCAGCGGGAATCGAACCCGGGTCGCTGCGTTAGTAGTGAAGTGCCCGCAACGAAAGACTAACGTGGCATTGCTGAAGGGAATTGAAATGAAAATTACTTTTAATACTATTGGTATTGTATACTATCCCAAGCAAAGTCACCATCGGACTGGAGGTTACATTCGGGAAAAGCTTCAGGGTTACATTCGGGAATTTGTTTTACGAGTGTAACTCCAAAAGGTTACAATCGATATTTTTTTTTTCCGAATGTTAATTCCAAAAAGTAACATTAGGAAAAATAAAACAGTATACTCGGAAAAAAAGGTATATCAATCTATCGAGCGCTATGCTCTATGTTAGAATCTACTTAATCAAGTTATCCAAGGAATCTAGTTAGTTCTTGTGTGCATAAAATATGTACAGGATCCTGAACAAAGCATGAGCACATCAAAGATGCTGAGAGTACATAAAAATGTCCCTATACCTTCTTTTTATGTCATGACACACCAAGAACAGTATAATTAAGTATCGATATTTAAAAAAAAAAAATAAAGAAAAAAAAATAGGCTATCAGCGGGAATCGAACCCGGGTCGCTGCGTTAGTAGTCAAGTGCCCGCAACGAAAGACTAACGTGGCATTGCTGAAGGGAATTGTAATGAAAATTACTTTTAATACTATTGGTATCGTAAACTATCCCAAGCAAAGTCACCATCGGACTGGAGGTTACATTCGGGAAAAGCTTCAGGGTTACATTCGGGAATTTGTTTTACGAGTGTAACCTCCAAAAGGTTACAATCGATAATTTTTTTTCCGAATGTAAATTGCAAAAAGTAACATTAGGAAAAATAAAACAGTATACTCGGAAAAAAAGGTATATCAATCTATCGAGCGCTATGCTCTATGTTAGAATCTACTTAATCAAGTTATCCAAGGAATCTAGTTAGTTCTTGTGTGCATAAAATATGTGCAGGATACTGAACAAAGCATGAGCACATCAAAGATGCTGAGAGTACATAAAAATGTCCCTATACCTTCTTTTTATGTCATGACACACCAAGAACAGTATAATTAAGTATCGATATTTAAAAAAAAAAGAAAGAAAAAAATAGGCTATCAGCGGGAATCGAACCCGGGTCGCTGCGTTAGTAGTCAAGTGCCCGCAACGAAAGACTAACGTGGCATTGCTGAAGGGAATTGTAATGAAAATTACTTTTAATACTATTGGTATCGTAAACTATCCCAAGCAAAGTCACCATCGGACTGGAGGTTACATTCGGGAAAAGCTTCAGGGTTACATTCGGGAATTTGTTTTACGAGTGTAACCTCCAAAAGGTTACAATCGATAATTTTTTTTCCGAATGTAAATTCCAAAAAGTAACATTAGGAAAAATAAAACAGTATACTCGGAAAAAAAGGTATATCAATCTATCGAGCGCTATGCTCTATGTTAGAATCTACTTAATCAAGTTATCCAAGGAATCTAGTTAGTTCTTGTGTGCATAAAATATGTACAGGATCCTGAACAAAGCATGAGCACATCAAAGATGCTGAGAGTACATAAAAATGTCCCTATACCTTCTTTTTATGTCATGACACACCAAGAACAGTATAATTAAGTATCGATATTTAAAAAAAAAAGAAAGAAGAAAAAATAGGCTATCAGCGGGAATCGAACCCGGGTCGCTGCGTTAGTAGTGAAGTGCCCGCAACGAAAGACTAACGTGGCATTGCTGAAGGGAATTGAAATGAAAATTACTTTTAATACTATTGGTATCGTAAACTATCTCAACCAAAGTCACCATCGGACTGGAGGTTACATTCGGGAAAAGCTTCAGGGTTACATTCGGGAATTTGTTTTACGAGTGTAACCTCCAAAAGGTTACAATCGATAATTGTTTTTCCGAATGTAAATTCCAAAAAGTAACATTAGGAAAAATAAAACAGTATACTCGGAAAAAAGGTATATCAATCTATCGAGCGCTATGCTCTATGTTAGAATCTACTTAATCAAGTTATCCAAGGAATCTAGTTAGTTCTTGTGTGCATAAAATATGTACAGGATCCTGAACAAAGCATGAGCACATCAAAGATGCTGAGAGTACATAAAAATGTCCCTATACCTTCTTTTTATGTCATGACACACCAAGAACAGTATAATTAAGTATCGATATTTAAAAAAAAAAAATAAAGAAAAAAAAATAGGCTATCAGCGGGAATCGAACCCGGGTCGCTGCGTTAGTAGTCAAGTGCCCGCAACGAAAGACTAACGTGGCATTGCTGAAGGGAATTGTAATGAAAATTACTTTTAATACTATTGGTATCGTAAACTATCCCAAGCAAAGTCACCATCGGACTGGAGGTTACATTCGGGAAAAGCTTCAGGGTTACATTCGGGAATTTGTTTTACGAGTGTAACCTCCAAAAGGTTACAATCGATAATTTTTTTTCCGAATGTAAATTGCAAAAAGTAACATTAGGAAAAATAAAACAGTATACTCGGAAAAAAAGGTATATCAATCTATCGAGCGCTATGCTCTATGTTAGAATCTACTTAATCAAGTTATCCAAGGAATCTAGTTAGTTCTTGTGTGCATAAAATATGTGCAGGATACTGAACAAAGCATGAGCACATCAAAGATGCTGAGAGTACATAAAAATGTCCCTATACCTTCTTTTTATGTCATGACACACCAAGAACAGTATAATTAAGTATCGATATTTAAAAAAAAAAGAAAGAAAAAAAATAGGCTATCAGCGGGAATCGAACCCGGGTCGCTGCGTTAGTAGTCAAGTGCCCGCAACGAAAGACTAACGTGGCATTGCTGAAGGGAATTGTAATGAAAATTACTTTTAATACTATTGGTATCGTAAACTATCCCAAGCAAAGTCACCATCGGACTGGAGGTTACATTCGGGAAAAGCTTCAGGGTTACATTCGGGAATTTGTTTTACGAGTGTAACCTCCAAAAGGTTACAATCGATAATTTTTTTTCCGAATGTAAATTGCAAAAAGTAACATTAGGAAAAACAAAACAGTATACTCGGAAAAAAAGGTATATCAATCTATCGAGCGCTATGCTCTATGTTAGAATCTACTTAATCAAGTTATCCAAGGAATCTAGTTAGTTCTTGTGTGCATAAAATATGTGCAGGATACTGAACAAAGCATGAGCACATCAAAGATGCTGAGAGTACATAAAAATGTCCCTATACCTTCTTTTTATGTCATGACACACCAAGAACAGTATAATTAAGTATCGATATTTAAAAAAAAAAGAAAGAAAAAAAATAGGCTATCAGCGGGAATCGAACCCGGGTCGCTGCGTTAGTAGTGAAGTGCCCGCAACGAAAGACTAACGTGGCATTGCTGAAGGGAATTGTAATGAAAATTACTTTTAATACTATTGGTATCGTAAACTATCCCAAGCAAAGTCACCATCGGACTGGAGGTTACATTCGGGAAAAGCTTCAGGGTTACATTCGGGAATTTGTTTTACGAGTGTAACCTCCAAAAGGTTACAATCGATAATTTTTTTTCCGAATGTAAATTGCAAAAAGTAACATTAGGAAAAATAAAACAGTATACTCGGAAAAAAAGGTAAATCAATCTATCGAGCGCTATGCTCTATGTTAGAATCTACTTAATCAAGTTATCCAAGGAATCTAGTTAGTTCTTGTGTGCATAAAATATGTGCAGGATACTGAACAAAGCATGAGCACATCAAAGATGCTGAGAGTACATAAAAATGTCCCTATACCTTCTTTTTATGTCATGACACACCAAGAACAGTATAATTAAGTATCGATATTTAAAAAAAAAAGAAAGAAAAAAAGTAGGCTATCAGCGGGAATCGAACCCGGGTCGCTGCGTTAGTAGTCAAGTGCCCGCAACGAAAGACTAACTTGGCATTGCTGAAGGGAATTGAAATGAAAATTACTTTTAATACTATTGGTATCGTAAACTATCCCAACCAAAGTCACCATCGGACTGGAGGTTACATTCGGGAAAAGCTTCAGGGTTACATTCGGGAATTTGTTTTACGAGTGTAACCTCCAAAAGGTTACAATCGATAATTTTTTTTCCGAATGTAAATTCCAAAAAGTAACATTAGGAAAAATAAAACAGTATACTCGGAAAAAAGGTATATCAATCTATCGAGCGCTATGCTCTATGTTAGAATCTACTTAATCAAGTTATCCAAGGAATCTAGTTAGTTCTTGTGTGCATAAAATATGTACAGGATCCTGAACAAAGCATGAGCACATCAAAGATGCTGAGAGTACATAAAAATGTCCCTATACCTTCTTTTTATGTCATGACACACCAAGAATAGTATAATTAAGTATCGATAATTAAAAAAAAAAGAAAGAAAAAAAAATAGGCTATCAGCGGGAATCGAACCCGGGTCGCTGCGTTAGTAGTCAAGTGCCCGCAACGAAAGACTAACGTGGCATTGCTGAAGGGAATTGTAATGAAAATTACTTTTAATACTATTGGTATTGTATACTATCCCAAGCAAAGTCACCATCGGACTGGAGGTTACATTCGGGAAAAGCTTCAGGGTTACATTCGGGAATTTGTTTTACGAGTGTAACTCCAAAAGGTTACAATCGATATTTTTTTTTTTCCGAATGTTAATTCCAAAAAGTAACATTAGGAAAAATAAAACAGTATACTCGGAAAAAAAGGTATATCAATCTATCGAGCGCTATGCTCTATGTTAGAATCTACTTAATCAAGTTATCCAAGGAATCTAGTTAGTTCTTGTGTGCATAAAATATGTACAGGATCCTGAACAAAGCATGAGCACATCAAAGATGCTGAGAGTACATAAAAATGTCCCTATACCTTCTTTTTATGTCATGACACACCAAGAACAGTATAATTAAGTATCGATATTTAAAAAAAAAAATAAAGAAAAAAAAATAGGCTATCAGCGGGAATCGAACCCGGGTCGCTGCGTTAGTAGTCAAGTGCCCGCAACGAAAGACTAACGTGGCATTGCTGAAGGGAATTGTAATGAAAATTACTTTTAATACTATTGGTATCGTAAACTATCCCAAGCAAAGTCACCATCGGACTGGAGGTTACATTCGGGAAAAGCTTCAGGGTTACATTCGGGAATTTGTTTTACGAGTGTAACCTCCAAAAGGTTACAATCGATAATTTTTTTTCCGAATGTAATTTGCAAAAAGTAACATTAGGAAAAATAAAACAGTATACTCGGAAAAAAAGGTATATCAATCTATCGAGCGCTATGCTCTATGTTAGAATCTACTTAATCAAGTTATCCAAGGAATCTAGTTAGTTCTTGTGTGCATAAAATATGTGCAGGATACTGAACAAAGCATGAGCACATCAAAGATGCTGAGAGTACATAAAAATGTCCCTATACCTTCTTTTTATGTCATGACACACCAAGAACAGTATAATTAAGTATCGATATTTAAAAAAAAAAGAAAGAAAAAAAATAGGCTATCAGCGGGAATCGAACCCGGGTCGCTGCGTTAGTAGTCAAGTGCCCGCAACGAAAGACTAACGTGGCATTGCTGAAGGGAATTGAAATGAAAATTACTTTTAATACTATTGGTATCGTAAACTATCCCAACCAAAGTCACCATCGGACTGGAGGTTACATTCGGGAAAAGCTTCAGGGTTACATTCGGGAATTTGTTTTACGAGTGTAACCTCCAAAAGGTTACAATCGATAATTTTTTTTCCGAATGTAAATTCCAAAAAGTAACATTAGGAAAAATAAAACAGTATACTCGGAAAAAAGGTATATCAATCTATCGAGCGCTATGCTCTATGTTAGAATCTACTTAATCAAGTTATCCAAGGAATCTAGTTAGTTCTTGTGTGCATAAAATATGTACAGGATCCTGAACAAAGCATGAGCACATCAAAGATGCTGAGAGTACATAAAAATGTCCCTATACCTTCTTTTTATGTCATGACACACCAAGAACAGTATAATTAAGTATCGATATTTAAAACAAAAAATAAAGAAACAAAAATAGGCTATCAGCGGGAATCGAACCCGGGTCGCTGCGTTAGTAGTCAAGTGCCCGCAACGAAAGACTAACGTGACATTGCTGAAGGGAATTGTAATGAAAATTACTTTTAATACTAGTGGTATCGTAAACTATCCCAAGCAAAGTCACCATCGGACTGGAGGTTACATTCGGGAAAAGCTTCAGGGTTACATTCGGGAATTTGTTTTACGAGTGTAACCTCCAAAAGGTTACAATCGATAATTTTTTTTCCGAATATAAATTCCAAAATGTCTCATTAGGAAAAATAAAACAGTATACTCAGAAAAAAAGGTATATCAATCTATCGAGCGCTATGCTCTATGTTAGAATCTACTTAATCATGTTATCCAAGGAATCTAGTTAGTTCTTGTGTGCATAAAATATGTGCAGGATCCTGAACAAAGCATGAGCACATCAAAGATGCTGAGAGTACATAAAAATGTCCCTATACCTTCTTTTTATGTCATGACACACCAAGAACAGTATAATTAAGTATCGATATTTAAAAAAAAAGTAAGAAAAAAAATAGGCTATCAGCGGGAATCGAACCCGGGTCGCTGCGTTAGTAGTCAAGTGCCCGCAACGAAAGACTAACGTGGCATTGCTGAAGGGAATTGTAATGAAAATTACTTTTAATACTATTGGTATCGTAAACTATCCCAAGCAAAGTCACCATCGGACTGGAGGTTACATTCGGGAAAAGCTTCAGGGTTACATTCGGGAATTTGTTTTACGAGTGTAACCTCCAAAAGGTTACAATCGATAATTTTTTTTCCGAATGTAAATTCCAAAAAGTAACATTAGGAAAATAAAACAGTATACTCGGAAAAAAAGGTATATCAATCTATCGAGCGCTATGCTCTATGTTAGAATCTACTTAATCAAGTTATCCAAGGAATCTAGTTAGTTCTTGTGTGCATAAAATATGTGCAGGATCCTGAACAAAGCATGAGCACATCAAAGATGCTGAGAGTACATAAAAATGTCCCTATACCTTCTTTTTATGTCATGACACACCAAGAACAGTATAATTAAGTATCGATTTAAAAAAAAAATAAAGAAAAAAAAATAGGCTATCAGCGGGAATCGAACCCGGGTCGCTGCGTTAGTAGTCAAGTGCCCGCAACGAAAGACTAACGTGGCATTGCTGAAGGGAATTGTAATGAAAATTACTTTTAATACTATTGGTATCGTAAACTATCCCAAGCAAAGTCACCATCGGACTGGAGGTTACATTCGGGAAAAGCTTCAGGGTTACATTCGGGAATTTGTTTTACGAGTGTAACCTCCAAAAGGTTACAATCGATAATTTTTTTTCCGAATGTAAATTCCAAAAAGTAACATTAGGAAAGTAAAACAGTATACTCGGAAAAAAAGGTATATCAATCTATCGAGCGCTATGCTCTATGTTAGAATCTACTTAATCAAGTTATCCAAGGAATCTAGTTAGTTCTTGTGTGCATAAAATATGTGCAGGATCCTGAACAAAGCATGAGCACATCAAAGATGCTGAGAGTACATAAAAATGTCCCTATACCTTCTATTTATGTCATGACACACCAAGAACAGTATAATTAAGTATCGATATTTAAAAAAAAAAGAAAGAAAATAAATAGGCTATCAGCGGGAATCGAACCCGGGTCGCTGCGTTAGTTGTCAAGTGCCCGCAACGAAAGACTAACGTGGCATTGCTGAAAGGAATTGAAATGAAAATTACTTTTAATACTATTGGTATCGTAAACTATCCCAACCAAAGTCACCATCGGACTGGAGGTTACATTCGGGAAAAGCTTCAGGGTTACATTCGGGAATTTGTTTTACGAGTGTAACCTCCAAAAGGTTACAATCGATAATTTTTTTTCCGAATGTAAATTCCAAAAAGTAACATTAGGAAAAATAAAACAGTATACTCGGAAAAAAGGTATATCAATCTATCGAGCGCTATGCTCTATGTTAGAATCTACTTAATCAAGTTATCCAAGGAATCTAGTTAGTTCTTGTGTGCATAAAATATGTACAGGATCCTGAACAAAGCATGAGCACATCAAAGATGCTGAGAGTACATAAAAATGTCCCTATACCTTCTTTTTATGTCATGACACACCAAGAACAGTATAATTAAGTATCGATATTTAAAAAAAAAAAATAAAGAAACAAAAATAGGCTATCAGCGGGAATCGAACCCGGGTCGCTGCGTTAGTAGTCAAGTGCCCGCAACGAAAGACTAACGTGACATTGCTGAAGGGAATTGTAATGAAAATTACTTTTAATACTATTGGTATCGTAAACTATCCCAAGCAAAGTCACCATCGGACTGGAGGTTACATTCGGGAAAAGCTTCAGGGTTACATTCGGGAATTTGTTTTACGAGTGTAACCTCCAAAAGGTTACAATCGATAATTTTTTTTCCGAATGTAAATTCCAAAAAGGAACATTAGGAAAAATAAAACAGTATACCCGGAAAAAAAGGTATATCAATCTATCGAGCGCTATGCTCTATGTTAGAATCTACTTAATCAAGTTATCCAAGGAATCTAGTTAGTTCTTGTGTGCATAAAATATGTACAGGATCCTGAACAAAGCATGAGCACATCAAAGATGCTGAGAGTACATAAAAATGTCCCTATACCTTCTTTTTATGTCATGACACACCAAGAACAGTATAATTAACTATCGATTTAAAAAAAAATAAATAAAGAAAAAAAAAATAGGCTATCAGCGGGAATCGAACCCGGGTCGCTGCGTTAGTAGTCAAGTGCCCGCAACGAAAGACTAACGTGGCATTGCTGAAGGGAATTGTAATGAAAATTACTTTTAATACTATTGGTATCGTAAACTATCCCAAGCAAAGTCACCATCGGACTGGAGGTTACATTCGGGAAAAGCTTCAGGGTTACATTCGGGAATTTGTTTTACGAGTGTAACCTCCAAAAGGTTACAATCGATAATTTTTTTTCCGAATGTAAATTCCAAAAAGTAACATTAGGAAAGTAAAACAGTATACTCGGAAAAAAAGGTATATCAATCTATCGAGCGCTATGCTCTATGTTAGAATCTACTTAATCAAGTTATCCAAGGAATCTAGTTAGTTCTTGTGTGCATAAAATATGTGCAGGATCCTGAACAAAGCATGAGCACATCAAAGATGCTGAGAGTACATAAAAATGTCCCTATACCTTCTTTTTATGTCATGACACACCAAGAACAGTATAATTAAGTATCGATATTTAAAAAAAAAATAAAGAAAAAAAAATAGGCTATCAGCGGGAATCGAACCGGGGTCGCTGCGTTAGTAGTCAAGTGCCCGCAACGAAAGACTAACGTGGCATTGCTGAAGGGAATTGTAATGAAAATTACTTTTAATACTATTGGTATCGTATACTATCCCAAGCAAAGTCACCATCGGACTGGAGGTTACATTCGGGAAAAGCTTCAGGGTTACATTCGGGAATTTGTTTTACGAGTGTAACCTCCAAAAGGTTACAATCGATAATTTTTTTTCCGAATGTAAATTCCAAAAAGTAACATTAGGAAAAATAAAACAGTATACTCGGAAAAAAGGTATATCAATCTATCGAGCGCTATGCTCTATGTTAGAATCTACTTAATCAAGTTATCCAAGGAATCTAGTTAGTTCTTGTGTGCATAAAATATGTACAGGATCCTGAACAAAGCATGAGCACATCAAAGATGCTGAGAGTACATAAAAATGTCCCTATACCTTCTTTTTATGTCATGACACACCAAGAACAGTATAATTAAGTATCGATATTTAAAAAAAAAATAAAGAAAAAAAAATAGGCTATCAGCGGGAATCGAACCGGGGTCGCTGCGTTAGTAGTCAAGTGCCCGCAACGAAAGACTAACGTGACATTGCTGAAGGGAATTGTAATGAAAATTACTTTTAATACTATTGGTATCGTAAACTATCCCAAGCAAAGTCACCATCGGACTGGAGGTTACATTCGGGAAAAGCTTCAGGGTTACATTCGGGAATTTGTTTTACGAGTGTAACCTCCAAAAGGTTACAATCGATAATTTTTTTTCCGAATGTAAATTCCAAAAAGGAACATTAGGAAAAATAAAACAGTATACCCGGAAAAAAAGGTATATCAATCTATCGAGCGCTATGCTCTATGTTAGAATCTACTTAATCAAGTTATCCAAGGAATCTAGTTAGTTCTTGTGTGCATAAAATATGTACAGGATCCTGAACAAAGCATGAGCACATCAAAGATGCTGAGAGTACATAAAAATGTCCCTATACCTTCTTTTTATGTCATGACACACCAAGAACAGTATAATTAACTATCGATTTAAAAAAAAATAAATAAAGAAAAAAAAAATAGGCTATCAGCGGGAATCGAACCCGGGTCGCTGCGTTAGTAGTCAAGTGCCCGCAACGAAAGACTAACGTGGCATTGCTGAAGGGAATTGTAATGAAAATTACTTTTAATACTATTGGTATCGTAAACTATCCCAAGCAAAGTCACCATCGGACTGGAGGTTACATTCGGGAAAAGCTTCAGGGTTACATTCGGGAATTTGTTTTACGAGTGTAACCTCCAAAAGGTTACAATCGATATTTTTTTTTCCGAATGTAAATTCCAAAAAGTAACATTAGGAAAGTAAAACAGTATACTCGGAAAAAAAGGTATATCAATCTATCGAGCGCTATGCTCTATGTTAGAATCTACTTAATCAAGTTATCCAAGGAATCTAGTTAGTTCTTGTGTGCATAAAATATGTGCAGGATCCTGAACAAAGCATGAGCACATCAAAGATGCTGAGAGTACATAAAAATGTCCCTATACCTTCTTTTTATGTCATGACACACCAAGAACAGTATAATTAAGTATCGATATTTAAAAAAAAAATAAAGAAAAAAAAATAGGCTATCAGCGGGAATCGAACCGGGGTCGCTGCGTTAGTAGTCAAGTGCCCGCAACGAAAGACTAACGTGGCATTGCTGAAGGGAATTGTAATGAAAATTACTTTTAATACTATTGGTATCGTATACTATCCCAAGCAAAGTCACCATCGGACTGGAGGTTACATTCGGGAAAAGCTTCAGGGTTACATTCGGGAATTTGTTTTACGAGTGTAACCTCCAAAAGGTTACAATCGATAATTTTTTTTCCGAATGTAAATTCCAAAAAGTAACATTAGGAAAAATAAAACAGTATACTCGGAAAAAAGGTATATCAATCTATCGAGCGCTATGCTCTATGTTAGAATCTACTTAATCAAGTTATCCAAGGAATCTAGTTAGTTCTTGTGTGCATAAAATATGTACAGGATCCTGAACAAAGCATGAGCACATCAAAGATGCTGAGAGTACATAAAAATGTCCCTATACCTTCTTTTTATGTCATGACACACCAAGAACAGTATAATTAAGTATCGATATTTAAAAAAAAAATAAAGAAAAAAAAATAGGCTATCAGCGGGAATCGAACCGGGGTCGCTGCGTTAGTAGTCAAGTGCCCGCAACGAAAGACTAACGTGGCATTGCTGAAGGGAATTGTAATGAAAATTACTTTTAATACTATTGGTATCGTAAACTATCCCAAGCAAAGTCACCATCGGACTGGAGGTTACATTCGGGAAAAGCTTCAGGGTTACATTCGGGAATTTGTTTTACGAGTGTAACCTCCAAAAGGTTACAATCGATAATTTTTTTCCGAATGTAAATTCCAAAAAGGAAAATTAGGAAAAATAAAACAGTATACTCGGAAAAAAAGGTATATCAATCTATCGAGCGCTATGCTCTATGTTAGAATCTACTTAATCAAGTTATCCAAGGAATCTAGTTAGTTCTTGTGTGCATAAAATATGTTCAGGATCCTGAACAAAGCATGAGCACATCAAAGATGCTGAGAGTACATAAAAATGTCCCTATACCTTCTTTTTATGTCATGACACACCAAGAAAAGTATAATTAAGTATCGATTTAAAAAAAAAATAAAGAAAAAAAATAGGCTATCAGCGGGAATCGAACCCGGGTCGCTGCGTTAGTAGTCAAGTGCCCGCAACGAAAGACTAACGTGGCATTGCTGAAGGGAATTGTAATGAAAATTACTTTTAATACTATTGGTATCGTAAACTATCCCAAGCAAAGTCACCATCGGACTGGAGGTTACATTCGGGAAAAGCTTCAGGGTTACATTCGGGAATTTGTTTTACGAGTGTAACCTCCAAAAGGTTACAATCGATAATTTTTTTTCCGAATGTAAATTCCAAAAAGTAACATTAGGAAAGTAAAACAGTATACTCGGAAAAAAAGGTATATCAATCTATCGAGCGCTATGCTCTATGTTAGAATCTACTTAATCAAGTTATCCAAGGAATCTAGTTAGTTCTTGTGTGCATAAAATATGTGCAGGATCCTAAACAAAGCATGAGCACATCAAAGATGCTGAGAGTACATAACAATGTCCCTATACCTACTTTTTATGTCATGACACACCAAGAACAGTATAATTAAGTATCGATATTTAAAAAAAAAATAAAGAAAAAAAATAGGCTATCAGCGGGAATCGAACCCGGGTCGCTGCGTTAGTAGTCAAGTGCCCGCAACGAAAGACTAACGTGGCATTGCTGAAGGGAATTGAAATGAAAATTACTTTTAATACTATTGGTATCGTAAACTATCCCAACCAAAGTCACCATCGGACTGGAGGTTACATTCGGGAAAAGCTTCAGGGTTACATTCGGGAATTTGTTTTACGAGTGTAACCTCCAAAAGGTTACAATCGATAATATTTTTTCCGAATGTAAATTCCAAAAAGTAACATTAGGAAAGTAAAACAGTATACTCGGAAAAAAAGGTATATCAATCTATCGAGCGCTATGCTCTATGTTAGAATCTACTTAATCATGTTATCCAAGGAATCTAGTTAGTTCTTGTGTGCATAAAATATGTGCAGGATCCTGAACAAAGCATGAGCACATCAAAGATGCTGAGAGTACATAAAAATGTCCCTATACCTTCTTTTTATGTCATGACACACCAAGAACAGTATAATTAAGTATCGATTTAAAAAAAAAAATAAAGAAAAAAAATAGGCTATCAGCGGGAATCGAACCGGGGTCGCTGCGTTAGTAGTCAAGTGCCCGCAACGAAAGACTAACGTGGCATTGCTGAAGGGAATTGTAATGAAAATTACTTTTAATACTATTGGTATCGTAAACTATCCCAAGCAAAGTCACCATCGGACTGGAGGTTACATTCGGGAAAAGCTTCAGGGTTACATTCGGGAATTTGTTTTACGAGTGTAACCTCCAAAAGGTTACAATCGATAATTTTTTTTCCGAATGTAAATTCCAAAAAGTAACATTAGGAAAGTAAAACAGTATACTCAAAAAAAAAGGTATATCAATCTATCGAGCGCTATGCTCTATGTTAGAATCTACTTAATCAAGTTATCCAAGGAATCTAGTTAGTTCTTGTGTGCATAAAATATGTGCAGGATCCTAAACAAAGCATGAGCACATCAAAGATGCTGAGAGTACATAACAATGTCCCTATACCTACTTTTTATGTCATGACACACCAAGAACAGTATAATTAAGTATCGATATTTAAAAAAAAAATAAAGAAAAAAAATAGGCTATCAGCGGGAATCGAACCCGGGTCGCTGCGTTAGTAGTCAAGTGCCCGCAACGAAAGACTAACGTGGCATTGCTGAAGGGAATTGAAATGAAAATTACTTTTAATACTATTGGTATCGTAAACTATCCCAACCAAAGTCACCATCGGACTGGAGGTTACATTCGGGAAAAGCTTCAGGGTTACATTCGGGAATTTGTTTTACGAGTGTAACCTCCAAAAGGTTACAATCGATAATTTTTTTTCCGAATGTAAATTCCAAAAAGTAACATTAGGAAAGTAAAACAGTATACTCGGAAAAAAAGGTATATCAATCTATCGAGCGCTATGCTCTATGTTAGAATCTACTTAATCATGTTATCCAAGGAATCTAGTTAGTTCTTGTGTGCATAAAATATGTGCAGGATCCTGAACAAAGCATGAGCACATCAAAGATGCTGAGAGTACATAAAAATGTCCCTATACCTTCTTTTTATGTCATGACACACCAAGAACAGTATAATTAAGTATCGATATTTAAAAAAAAAAAAAAGAATCAAAAATAGGCTATCAGCGGGAATCGAACCCGGGTCGCTGCGTTAGTAGTCAAGTGCCCGCAACGAAAGACTAACGTGACATTGCTGAAGGGAATTGTAATGAAAATTACTTTTAATACTATTGGTATCGTAAACTATCCCAAGCAAAGTCACCATCGGACTGGAGGTTACATTCGGGAAAAGCTTCAGGGTTACATTCGGGAATTTTTTTTACGAGTGTAACCTCCAAAAGGTTACAATCGATAATTTTTTTTCCGAATGTAAATTCCAAAAAGGAACATTAAGAAAAATAAAACAGTATACTCGGAAAAAAAGGTATATCAATCTATCGAGCGCTATGCTCTATGTTAGAATCTACTTTATCAAATTATCCAAGGAATCTAGTTAGTTCTTGTGTGCATAAAATATGTGCAGGATCCTGAACAAAGCATGAGCACATCAAAGATGCTGAGAGTACATAAAAATGTCCCTATACCTTCGTTTTATGTCATGACACACCAAGAACAGTATAATTAAGTATCGATATTTAAAAAAAAAAGAAAGAAAAAAATAGGCTATCAGCGGGAATCGAACCCGGGTCGCTGCGTTAGTAGTCAAGTGCCCGCAACGAAAGACTAACGTGGCATTGCTGAAGGGAATTGTAATGAAAATTACTTTTAATACTATTGGTATCGTATACTATCCCAAGCAAAGTCACCATCGGACTGGAGGTTACATTCGGGAAAAGCTTCAGGGTTACATTCGGGAATTTGTTTTACGAGTGTAACCTCCAAAAGGTTACAATCGATAATTTTTTTTCCGAATGTAAATTCCAAAAAGTAACATTAGGAAAATAAAACAGTATACTCGGAAAAAAAGGTATATCAATCTATCGAGCGCTATGCTCTATGTTAGAATCTACTTAATCAAGTTATCCAAGGAATCTAGTTAGTTCTTGTGTGCATAAAAAATGTACAGGATCCTGAACAAAGCATGAGCACATCAAAGATGCTGAGAGTACATAAAAATGTCCCTATACCTTCTTTTTATGTCATGACACACCAAGAACAGTATAATTAAGTATCGATATTTAAAAAAAAAGAAAGAAGAAAAAATAGGCTATCAGCGGGAATCGAACCCGGGTCGCTGCGTTAGTAGTCAAGTGCCCGCAACGAAAGACTAACGTGGCATTGCTGAAGGGAATTGAAATGAAAATTACTTTTAATACTATTGGTATCGTAAACTATCCCAACCAAAGTCACCATCGGACTGGAGGTTACATTCGGGAAAAGCTTCAGGGTTACATTCGGGAATTTGTTTTACGAGTGTAACCTCCAAAAGGTTACAATCGATAATTGTTTTTCCGAATGTAAATTCCAAAAAGTAACATTAGGAAAAATAAAACAGTATACTCGGAAAAAAGGTATATCAATCTATCGAGCGCTATGCTCTATGTTAGAATCTACTTAATCAAGTTATCCAAGGAATCTAGTTAGTTCTTGTGTGCATAAAATATGTACAGGATCCTGAACAAAGCATGAGCACATCAAAGATGCTGAGAGTACATAAAAATGTCCCTATACCTTCTTTTTATGTCATGACACACCAAGAACAGTATAATTAAGTATCGATATTTTAAAAAAAAAATAAAGAAAAAAAAATAGGCTATCAGCGGGAATCAAACCCGGGTCGCTGCGTTAGTAGTCAAGTGCCCGCAACGAAAGACTAACGTGGCATTGCTGAAGGGAATTGTAATGAAAATTACTTTTAATACTATTGGTATCGTAAACTATCCCAAGCAAAGTCACCATCGGACTGGAGGTTACATTCGGGAAAAGCTTCAGGGTTACATTCGGGAATTTGTTTTACGAGTGTAACCTCCAAAAGGTTACAATCGATAATTTTTTTCCGAATGTAAATTCCAAAAAGGAAAATTAGGAAAAATAAAACAGTATACTCGGAAAAAAAGGTATATCAATCTATCGAGCGCTATGCTCTATGTTAGAATCTACTTAATCAAGTTATCCAAGGAATCTAGTTAGTTCTTGTGTGCATAAAATATGTTCAGGATCCTGAACAAAGCATGAGCACATCAAAGATGCTGAGAGTACATAAAAATGTCCCTATACCTTCTTTTTATGTCATGACACACCAAGAACAGTATAATTAAGTATCGATTTAAAAAAAATAAAGAAAAAAAAAATAGGCTATCAGCGGGAATCGAACCCGGGTCGCTGCGTTAGTAGTCAAGTGCCCGCAACGAAAGACTAACGTGGCATTGCTGAAGGGAATTGTAATGAAAATTACTTTTAATACTATTGGTATCGTAAACTATCCCAAGCAAAGTCACCATCGGACTGGAGGTTACATTCGGGAAAAGCTTCAGGGTTACATTCGGGAATTTGTTTTACAAGTGTAACCTCCAAAAGGTTACAATCGATAATTTTTTTTCCGAATGTAAATTCCAAAAAGTAACATTAGGAAAGTAAAACAGTATACTCGGAAAAAAAGGTATATCAATCTATCGAGCGCTATGCTCTATGTTAGAATCTACTTAATCAAGTTATCCAAGGAATCTAGTTAGTTCTTGTGTGCATAAAATATGTGCAGGATCCTAAACAAAGCATGAGCACATCAAAGATGCTGAGAGTACATAACAATGTCCCTATACCTACTTTTTATGTCATGACACACCAAGAACAGTATAATTAAGTATCGATATTTAAAAAAAAATAAAGAAAAAAAATAGGCTATCAGCGGGAATCGAACCCGTGTCGCTGCGTTAGTAGTCAAGTGCCCGCAACGAAAGACTAACGTGGCATTGCTGAAGGGAATTGTAATGAAAATTACTTTTAATACTATTGGTATCGTAAACTATCCCAAGCAAAGTCACCATCGGACTGGAGGTTACATTCGGGAAAAGCTTCAGGGTTACATTCGGGAATTTTTTTTACGAGTGTAACCTCCAAAAGGTTACAATCGATAATTTTTTTCCGAATGTAAATTCCAAAAAGGAAAATTAGGAAAAATAAAACAGTATACTCGGAAAAAAAGGTATATCAATCTATCGAGCGCTATGCTCTATGTTAGAATCTACTTAATCAAGTTATCCAAGGAATCTAGTTAGTTCTTGTGTGCATAAAATATGTGCAGGATCCTAAACAAAGCATGAGCACATCAAAGATGCTGAGAGTACATAACAATGTCCCTATACCTACTTTTTATGTCATGACACACCAAGAACAGTATAATTAAGTATCGATATTTAAAAAAAAAATAAAGAAAAAAAATAGGCTATCAGCGGGAATCGAACCCGTGTAGCTGCGTTAGTAGTCAAGTGCCCGCAACGAAAGACTAACGTGGCATTGCTGAAGGGAATTGTAATGAAAATTACTTTTAATACTATTGGTATCGTAAACTATCCCAAGCAAAGTCACCATCGGACTGGAGGTTACATTCGGGAAAAGCTTCAGGGTTACATTCGGGAATTTGTTTTACGAGTGTAACCTCCAAAAGGTACCAATCGATAATTTTTTTCCGAATGTAAATTCCAAAAAGGAAAATTAGGAAAAATAAAACAGTATACTCGGAAAAAAAGGTATATCAATCTATCGAGCGCTATGCTCTATGTTAGAATCTACTTAATCAAGTTATCCAAGGAATCTAGTTAGTTCTTGTGTGCATAAAATATGTACAGGATCCTGAACAAAGCATGAGCACATCAAAGATGCTGAGAGTACATAAAAATGTCCCTATACCTTCTTTTTATGTCATGACACACCAAGAACAGTATAATTAAGTATCGATATTTAAAAAAAAAATAAAGAAAAAAAAATAGGCTATCAGCGGGAATCGAACCCGGGTCGCTGCGTTAGTAGTCAAGTGCCCGCAACCAAAGTCTAACGTGGCATTGCTGAAGGGAATTGTAATGAAAATTACTTTTAATACTATTGGTATCGTAAACTATCCCAAGCAAAGTCACCATCGGACTGGAGGTTACATTCGGGAAAAGCTTCAGGGTTACATTCGGGAATTTGTTTTACGAGTGTAACCTCCAAAAGGTTACAATCGATAATTTTTTTTCCGAATGTAAATTCCAAAAAGTAACATTAGGAAAGTAAAACAGTATACACGGAAAAAAAGGTATATCAATCTATCGAGCGCTATGCTCTATGTTAGAATCTACTTAATCAAGTTATCCAAGGAATCTAGTTAGTTCTTGTGTGCTAAAAATATGTGCAGGATCCTAAACAAAGCATGAGCACATCAAAGATGCTGAGAGTACATAACAATGTCCCTATACCTACTTTTTATGTCATGACACACCAAGAACAGTATAATTAAGTATCGATATTTAAAAAAAAATAAAGAAAAAAAATAGGCTATCAGCGGGAATCGAACCCGTGTCGCTGCGTTAGTAGTCAAGTGCCCGCAACGAAAGACTAACGTGGCATTGCTGAAGGGAATTGTAATGAAAATTACTTTTAATACTATTGGTATCGTAAACTATCCCAAGCAAAGTCACCATCGGACTGGAGGTTACATTCGGGAAAAGCTTCAGGGTTACATTCGGGAATTTTTTTTACGAGTGTAACCTCCAAAAGGTTACAATCGATAATTTTTTTCCGAATGTAAATTCCAAAAAGGAAAATTAGGAAAAATAAAACAGTATACTCGGAAAAAAAGGTATATCAATCTATCGAGCGCTATGCTCTATGTTAGAATCTACTTAATCAAGTTATCCAAGGAATCTAGTTAGTTCTTGTGTGCATAAAATATGTGCAGGATCCTAAACAAAGCATGAGCACATCAAAGATGCTGAGAGTACATAACAATGTCCTTATACCTACTTTTTATGTCATGACACACCAAGAACAGTATAATTAAGTATCGATATTTAAAAAAAAAATGAAGAAAAAAAATAGGCTATCAGCGGGAATCGAACCCGTGTAGCTGCGTTAGTAGTCAAGTGCCCGCAACGAAAGACTAACGTGGCATTGCTGAAGGGAATTGTAATGAAAATTACTTTTAATACTATTGGTATCGTAAACTATCCCAAGCAAAGTCACCATCGGACTGGAGGTTACATTCGGGAAAAGCTTCAGGGTTACATTCGGGAATTTGTTTTACGAGTGTAACCTCCAAAAGGTTACAATCGATAATTTTTTTTTCCGAATGTAAATTCCAAAAAGTAACATTAGGAAAAATAAAACAGTATACTCGGAAAAAAAGGTATATCAATCTATCGAGCGCTATGCTCATTGTTAGAATCTACTTAATCAAGTTATCCAAGGAATCTAGTTAGTTCTTGTGTGCATAAAATATGTACAGGATCCTGAACAAAGCATGAGCACATCAAAGATGCTGAGAGTACATAAAAATGTCCCTATGCCTTCTTTTTATGTCATGACACACCAAGAACAGTATAATTAAGTATCGATATTAAAAAAAAAAAATAAAGAAGAAACAATAGGCTATCAGCGGGAATCGAACCCGGGTCGCTGCGTTAGTAGTCAAGTGCCCGCAACGAAAGACTAACGTGGCATTGCTGAAGGGAATTGAAATGAAAATTACTTTTAATACTATTGGTATCGTAAACTATCCCAACCAAAGTCACCATCGGACTGGAAGTTACATTCGGGAAAAGCTTCAGGGTTACATTCGGGAATTTGTTTTACGAGTGTAACCTCCAAAAGGTTACAATCGATAATTTTTTTTCCGAATGTAAATTCCAAAATGTCTCATTAGGAAAAATAAAACAGTATACTCAGAAAAAAAGGTATATCAATCTATCGAGCGCTATGCTCTATGTTAAAATCTACTTAATCATGTTATCCAAGGAATCTAGTTAGTTCTTGTGTGCATAAAATATGTGCAGGATCCTGAACAAAGCATGAGCACATCAAAGATGCTGAGAGTACATAAAAATGTCCCTATACCTTCGTTTTATGTCATGACACACCAAGAACAGTATAATTAAGTATCGATATTTAAAAAAAAAAGAAAGAAAAAAATAGGCTATCAGCGGGAATCGAACCCGGGTCGCTGCGTTAGTAGTCAAGTGCCCGCAACGAAAGACTAACGTGGCATTGCTGAAGGGAATTGTAATGAAAATTACTTTTAATACTATTGGTATCGTATACTATCCCAAGCAAAGTCACCATCGGACTGGAGGTTACATTCGGGAAAAGCTTCAGGGTTACATTCGGGAATTTGTTTTACGAGTGTAACCTCCAAAAGGTTACAATCGATAATTTTTTTTCCGAATGTAAATTCCAAAAAGTAACATTAGGAAAATAAAACAGTATACTCGGAAAAAAAGGTATATCAATCTATCGAGCGCTATGCTCTATGTTAGAATCTACTTAATCAAGTTATCCAAGGAATCTAGTTAGTTCTTGTGTGCATAAAAAATGTACAGGATCCTGAACAAAGCATGAGCACATCAAAGATGCTGAGAGTACATAAAAATGTCCCTATACCTTCTTTTTATGTCATGACACACCAAGAACAGTATAATTAAGTATCGATATTTAAAAAAAAAGAAAGAAGAAAAAATAGGCTATCAGCGGGAATCGAACCCGGGTCGCTGCGTTAGTAGTCAAGTGCCCGCAACGAAAGACTAACGTGGCATTGCTGAAGGGAATTGAAATGAAAATTACTTTTAATACTATTGGTATCGTAAACTATCCCAACCAAAGTCACCATCGGACTGGAGGTTACATTCGGGAAAAGCTTCAGGGTTACATTCGGGAATTTGTTTTACGAGTGTAACCTCCAAAAGGTTACAATCGATAATTGTTTTTCCGAATGTAAATTCCAAAAAGTAACATTAGGAAAAATAAAACAGTATACTCGGAAAAAAGGTATATCAATCTATCGAGCGCTATGCTCTATGTTAGAATCTACTTAATCAAGTTATCCAAGGAATCTAGTTAGTTCTTGTGTGCATAAAATATGTACAGGATCCTGAACAAAGCATGAGCACATCAAAGATGCTGAGAGTACATAAAAATGTCCCTATACCTTCTTTTTATGTCATGACACACCAAGAACAGTATAATTAAGTATCGATATTTTAAAAAAAAAATAAAGAAAAAAAAATAGGCTATCAGCGGGAATCGAACCCGGGTCGCTGCGTTAGTAGTCAAGTGCCCGCAACGAAAGACTAACGTGGCATTGCTGAAGGGAATTGTAATGAAAATTACTTTTAATACTATTGGTATCGTAAACTATCCCAAGCAAAGTCACCATCGGACTGGAGGTTACATTCGGGAAAAGCTTCAGGGTTACATTCGGGAATTTGTTTTACGAGTGTAACCTCCAAAAGGTTACAATCGATAATTTTTTTCCGAATGTAAATTCCAAAAAGGAAAATTAGGAAAAATAAAACAGTATACTCGGAAAAAAAGGTATATCAATCTATCGAGCGCTATGCTCTATGTTAGAATCTACTTAATCAAGTTATCCAAGGAATCTAGTTAGTTCTTGTGTGCATAAAATATGTTCAGGATCCTGAACAAAGCATGAGCACATCAAAGATGCTGAGAGTACATAAAAATGTCCCTATACCTTCTTTTTATGTCATGACACACCAAGAACAGTATAATTAAGTATCGATTTAAAAAAAATAAAGAAAAAAAAAATAGGCTATCAGCGGGAATCGAACCCGGGTCGCTGCGTTAGTAGTCAAGTGCCCGCAACGAAAGACTAACGTGGCATTGCTGAAGGGAATTGAAATGAAAATTACTTTTAATACTATTGGTATCGTAAACTATCCCAACCAAAGTCACCATCGGACTGGAGGTTACATTCGGGAAAAGCTTCAGGGTTACATTCGGGAATTTGTTTTACGAGTGTAACCTCCAAAAGGTTACAATCGATAATTGTTTTTCCGAATGTAAATTCCAAAAAGTAACATTAGGAAAAATAAAACAGTATACTCGGAAAAAAGGTATATCAATCTATCGAGCGCTATGCTCTATGTTAGAATCTACTTAATCAAGTTATCCAAGGAATCTAGTTAGTTCTTGTGTGCATAAAATATGTACAGGATCCTGAACAAAGCATGAGCACATCAAAGATGCTGAGAGTACATAAAAATGTCCCTATACCTTCTTTTTATGTCATGACACACCAAGAACAGTATAATTAAGTATCGATATTTTAAAAAAAAAATAAAGAAAAAAAAATAGGCTATCAGCGGGAATCGAACCCGGGTCGCTGCGTTAGTAGTCAAGTGCCCGCAACGAAAGACTAACGTGGCATTGCTGAAGGGAATTGTAATGAAAATTACTTTTAATACTATTGGTATCGTAAACTATCCCAAGCAAAGTCACCATCGGACTGGAGGTTACATTCGGGAAAAGCTTCAGGGTTACATTCGGGAATTTGTTTTACGAGTGTAACCTCCAAAAGGTTACAATCGATAATTTTTTTCCGAATGTAAATTCCAAAAAGGAAAATTAGGAAAAATAAAACAGTATACTCGGAAAAAAAGGTATATCAATCTATCGAGCGCTATGCTCTATGTTAGAATCTACTTAATCAAGTTATCCAAGGAATCTAGTTAGTTCTTGTGTGCATAAAATATGTTCAGGATCCTGAACAAAGCATGAGCACATCAAAGATGCTGAGAGTACATAAAAATGTCCCTATACCTTCTTTTTATGTCATGACACACCAAGAACAGTATAATTAAGTATCGATTTAAAAAAAATAAAGAAAAAAAAAATAGGCTATCAGCGGGAATCGAACCCGGGTCGCTGCGTTAGTAGTCAAGTGCCCGCAACGAAAGACTAACGTGGCATTGCTGAAGGGAATTGTAATGAAAATTACTTTTAATACTATTGGTATCGTAAACTATCCCAAGCAAAGTCACCATCGGACTGGAGGTTACATTCGGGAAAAGCTTCAGGGTTACATTCGGGAATTTGTTTTACGAGTGTAACCTCCAAAAGGTACCAATCGATAATTTTTTTCCGAATGTAAATTCCAAAAAGGAAAATTAGGAAAAATAAAACAGTATACTCGGAAAAAAAGGTATATCAATCTATCGAGCGCTATGCTCTATGTTAGAATCTACTTAATCAAGTTATCCAAGGAATCTAGTTAGTTCTTGTGTGCATAAAATATGTACAGGATCCTGAACAAAGCATGAGCACATCAAAGATGCTGAGAGTACATAAAAATGTCCCTATACCTTCTTTTTATGTCATGACACACCAAGAACAGTATAATTAAGTATCGATATTTTAAAAAAAAAATAAAGAAAAAAAATAGGCTATCAGCGGGAATCGAACCCGGGTCGCTGCGTTAGTAGTCAAGTGCCCGCAACGAAAGACTAACGTGGCATTGCTGAAGGGAATTGTAATGAAAATTACTTTTAATACTATTGGTATCGTAAACTATCCCAAGCAAAGTCACCATCGGACTGGAGGTTACATTCGGGAAAAGCTTCAGGGTTACATTCGGGAATTTGTTTTACGAGTGTAACCTCCAAAAGGTTACAATCGATAATTTTTTTCCGAATGTAAATTCCAAAAAGGAAAATTAGGAAAAATAAAACAGTATACTCGGAAAAAAAGGTATATCAATCTATCGAGCGCTATGCTCTATGTTAGAATCTACTTAATCAAGTTATCCAAGGAATCTAGTTAGTTCTTGTGTGCATAAAATATGTTCAGGATCCTGAACAAAGCATGAGCACATCAAAGATGCTGAGAGTACATAAAAATGTCCCTATACCTTCTTTTTATGTCATGACACACCAAGAACAGTATAATTAAGTATCGATTTAAAAAAAATAAAGAAAAAAAAAATAGGCTATCAGCGGGAATCGAACCCGGGTCGCTGCGTTAGTAGTCAAGTGCCCGCAACGAAAGACTAACGTGGCATTGCTGAAGGGAATTGTAATGAAAATTACTTTTAATACTATTGGTATCGTAAACTATCCCAAGCAAAGTCACCATCGGACTGGAGGTTACATTCGGGAAAAGCTTCAGGGTTACATTCGGGAATTTGTTTTACAAGTGTAACCTCCAAAAGGTTACAATCGATAATTTTTTTTCCGAATGTAAATTCCAAAAAGTAACATTAGGAAAGTAAAACAGTATACTCGGAAAAAAAGGTATATCAATCTATCGAGCGCTATGCTCTATGTTAGAATCTACTTAATCAAGTTATCCAAGGAATCTAGTTAGTTCTTGTGTGCATAAAATATGTGCAGGATCCTAAACAAAGCATGAGCACATCAAAGATGCTGAGAGTACATAACAATGTCCCTATACCTACTTTTTATGTCATGACACACCAAGAACAGTATAATTAAGTATCGATATTTAAAAAAAAATAAAGAAAAAAAATAGGCTATCAGCGGGAATCGAACCCGTGTCGCTGCGTTAGTAGTCAAGTGCCCGCAACGAAAGACTAACGTGGCATTGCTGAAGGGAATTGTAATGAAAATTACTTTTAATACTATTGGTATCGTAAACTATCCCAAGCAAAGTCACCATCGGACTGGAGGTTACATTCGGGAAAAGCTTCAGGGTTACATTCGGGAATTTTTTTTACGAGTGTAACCTCCAAAAGGTTACAATCGATAATTTTTTTCCGAATGTAAATTCCAAAAAGGAAAATTAGGAAAAATAAAACAGTATACTCGGAAAAAAAGGTATATCAATCTATCGAGCGCTATGCTCTATGTTAGAATCTACTTAATCAAGTTATCCAAGGAATCTAGTTAGTTCTTGTGTGCATAAAATATGTGCAGGATCCTAAACAAAGCATGAGCACATCAAAGATGCTGAGAGTACATAACAATGTCCCTATACCTACTTTTTATGTCATGACACACCAAGAACAGTATAATTAAGTATCGATATTTAAAAAAAAAATAAAGAAAAAAAATAGGCTATCAGCGGGAATCGAACCCGTGTAGCTGCGTTAGTAGTCAAGTGCCCGCAACGAAAGACTAACGTGGCATTGCTGAAGGGAATTGTAATGAAAATTACTTTTA
The DNA here is from genome assembly GCF_932526225.1 of Nematostella vectensis. Lineage (NCBI taxonomy): Eukaryota > Metazoa > Cnidaria > Anthozoa > Actiniaria > Edwardsiidae > Nematostella > Nematostella vectensis. Next base: position 1,829,024 of record NC_064038.1, on the reverse strand, counting down.
ATACTATTGGTATCGTAAACTATCCCAAGCAAAGTCACCATCGGACTGGAGGTTACATTCGGGAAAAGCTTCAGGGTTACATTCGGGAATTTGTTTTACGAGTGTAACCTCCAAAAGGTACCAATCGATAATTTTTTTCCGAATGTAAATTCCAAAAAGGAAAATTAGGAAAAATAAAACAGTATACTCGGAAAAAAAGGTATATCAATCTATCGAGCGCTATGCTCTATGTTAGAATCTACTTAATCAAGTTATCCAAGGAATCTAGTTAGTTCTTGTGTGCATAAAATATGTACAGGATCCTGAACAAAGCATGAGCACATCAAAGATGCTGAGAGTACATAAAAATGTCCCTATACCTTCTTTTTATGTCATGACACACCAAGAACAGTATAATTAAGTATCGATATTTAAAAAAAAAATAAAGAAAAAAAAATAGGCTATCAGCGGGAATCGAACCCGGGTCGCTGCGTTAGTAGTCAAGTGCCCGCAACCAAAGTCTAACGTGGCATTGCTGAAGGGAATTGTAATGAAAATTACTTTTAATACTATTGGTATCGTAAACTATCCCAAGCAAAGTCACCATCGGACTGGAGGTTACATTCGGGAAAAGCTTCAGGGTTACATTCGGGAATTTGTTTTACGAGTGTAACCTCCAAAAGGTTACAATCGATAATTTTTTTTCCGAATGTAAATTCCAAAAAGTAACATTAGGAAAGTAAAACAGTATACACGGAAAAAAAGGTATATCAATCTATCGAGCGCTATGCTCTATGTTAGAATCTACTTAATCAAGTTATCCAAGGAATCTAGTTAGTTCTTGTGTGCATAAAATATGTGCAGGATCCTAAACAAAGCATGAGCACATCAAAGATGCTGAGAGTACATAACAATGTCCCTATACCTACTTTTTATGTCATGACACACCAAGAACAGTATAATTAAGTATCGATATTTAAAAAAAAATAAAGAAAAAAATTAGGCTATCAGCGGGAATCGAACCCGTGTCGCTGCGTTAGTAGTCAAGTGCCCGCAACGAAAGACTAACGTGGCATTGCTGAAGGGAATTGTAATGAAAATTACTTTTAATACTATTGGTATCGTAAACTATCCCAAGCAAAGTCACCATCGGACTGGAGGTTACATTCGGGAAAAGCTTCAGGGTTACATTCGGGAATTTTTTTTACGAGTGTAACCTCCAAAAGGTTACAATCGATAATTTTTTTCCGAATGTAAATTCCAAAAAGGAAAATTAGGAAAAATAAAACAGTATACTCGGAAAAAAAGGTATATCAATCTATCGAGCGCTATGCTCTATGTTAGAATCTACTTAATCAAGTTATCCAAGGAATCTAGTTAGTTCTTGTGTGCATAAAATATGTGCAGGATCCTAAACAAAGCATGAGCACATCAAAGATGCTGAGAGTACATAACAATGTCCTTATACCTACTTTTTATGTCATGACACACCAAGAACAGTATAATTAAGTATCGATATTTAAAAAAAAAATGAAGAAAAAAAATAGGCTATCAGCGGGAATCGAACCCGTGTAGCTGCGTTAGTAGTCAAGTGCCCGCAACGAAAGACTAACGTGGCATTGCTGAAGGGAATTGTAATGAAAATTACTTTTAATAATATTGGTATCGTAAACTATCCCAACCAAAGTCACCATCGGACTGGAGGTTACATTCGGGAAAAGCTTCAGGGTTACATTCGGGAATTTGTTTTACGAGTGTAACCTCCAAAAGGTTACAATCGATAATTGTTTTTCCGAATGTAAATTCCAAAAAGTAACATTAGGAAAAATAAAACAGTATACTCGGAAAAAAGGTATATCAATCTATCGAGCGCTATGCTCTATGTTAGAATCTACTTAATCAAGTTATCCAAGGAATCTAGTTAGTTCTTGTGTGCATAAAATATGTACAGGATCCTGAACAAAGCATGAGCACATCAAAGATGCTGAGAGTACATAAAAATGTCCCTATACCTTCTTTTTATGTCATGACACACCAAGAACAGTATAATTAAGTATCGATATTTAAAAAAAAAATAAAGAAAAAAAAATAGGCTATCAGCGGGAATCGAACCCGGGTAGCTGCGTTAGTAGTCAAGTGCCCGCAACGAAAGACTAACGTGGCATTGCTGAAGGGAATTGTAATGAAAATTACTTTTAATACTATTGGTATCGTAAACTATCCCAAGCAAAGTCACCATCGGACTGGAGGTTACATTCGGGAAAAGCTTCAGGGTTACATTCGGGAATTTGTTTTACGAGTGTAACCTCCAAAAGGTTACAATCGATAATTTTTTTCCGAATGTAAATTCCAAAAAGGAAAATTAGGAAAAATAAAACAGTATACTCGGAAAAAAAGGTATATCAATCTATCGAGCGCTATGCTCTATGTTAGAATCTACTTAATCAAGTTATCCAAGGAATCTAGTTAGTTCTTGTGTGCATAAAATATGTGCAGGATACTGAACAAAGCATGAGCACATCAAAGATGCTGAGAGTACATAAAAATGTCCCTATGCCTTCTTTTTATGTCATGACACACCAAGAACAGTATAATTAAGTATCGATATTAAAAAAAAAAAATAAAGAAGAAACAATAGGCTATCAGCGGGAATCGAACCCGGGTCGCTGCGTTAGTAGTCAAGTGCCCGCAACGAAAGACTAACGTGGCATTGCTGAAGGGAATTGAAATGAAAATTACTTTTAATACTATTGGTATCGTAAACTATCCCAACCAAAGTCACCATCGGACTGGAGGTTACATTCGGGAAAAGCTTCAGGGTTACATTCGGGAATTTGTTTTACGAGTGTAACCTCCAAAAGGTTACAATCGATAATTGTTTTTCCGAATGTAAATTCCAAAAAGTAACATTAGGAAAAATAAAACAGTATACTCGGAAAAAAGGTATATCAATCTATCGAGCGCTATGCTCTATGTTAGAATCTACTTAATCAAGTTATCCAAGGAATCTAGTTAGTTCTTGTGTGCATAAAATATGTACAGGATCCTGAACAAAGCATGAGCACATCAAAGATGCTGAGAGTACATAAAAATGTCCCTATACCTTCTTTTTATGTCTTGACACACCAAGAACAGTATAATTAAGTATCGATATTTAAAAAAAAAAAAATAAAGAAACAAAAATAGGCTACAGCGGGAATCGAACCCGGGTCGCTGCGTTAGTAGTCAAGTGCCCGCAACGAAAGACTAACGTGACATTGCTGAAGGGAATTGTAATGAAAATTACTTTTAATACTATTGGTATCGTAAACTATCCCAAGCAAAGTCACCATCGGACTGGAGGTTACATTCGGGAAAAGCTTCAGGGTTACATTCGGGAATTTGTTTTACGAGTGTAACCTCCAAAAGGTTACAATCGATAATTTTTTTTCCGAATGTAAATTCCAAAAAGGAACATTAGGAAAAATAAAACAGTATACTCGGAAAGAAAGGTATATCAATCTATCGAGCGCTATGCTCTATGTTAGAATCTACTTAATCAAGTTATCCAAGGAATCTAGTTAGTTCTTGTGTGCATAAAATATGTACAGGATCCTGAACAAAGCATGAGCACATCAAAGATGCTGAGAGTACATAAAAATGTCCCTATACCTTCTTTTTATGTCATGACACACCAAGAACAGTATAATTAAGTATCGATTAAAAAAAAATAAATAAAGAAAAAAAAATAGGCTATCAGCGGGAATCGAACCCGGGTCGCTGCGTTAGTAGTCAAGTGCCCGCAACGAAAGACTAACGTGGCATTGCTGAAGGGAATTGTAATGAAAATTACTTTTAATACTATTGGTATCGTAAACTATCCCAAGCAAAGTCACCATCGGACTGGAGGTTACATTCGGGGAAAGCTTCAGGGTTACATTCGGGAATTTGTTTTACGAGTGTAACCTCCAAAAGGTTACAATCGATAATTTTTTTTCCGAATGTAAATTCCAAAAAGTAACATTAGGAAAGTAAAACAGAATACTCGGAAAAAAAGGTATATCAATCTATCGAGCGCTATGCTCTATGTTAGAATCTACTTAATCAAGTTATCCAAGGAATCTAGTTAGTTCTTGTGTGCATAAAATATGTGCAGGATCCTGAACAAAGCATGAGCACATCAAAGATGCTGAGAGTACATAAAAATGTCCCTATACCTTCGTTTTATGTCATGACACACCAAGAACAGTATAATTAAGTATCGATATTTAAAAAAAAAAGAAAGAAAAAAAATAGGCTATCAGCGGGAATCGAACCCGGGTCGCTGCGTTAGTAGTCAAGTGCCCGCAACGAAAGACTAACGTGGCATTGCTGAAGGGAATTGTAATGAAAATTACTTTTAATACTATTGGTATCGTATACTATCCCAAGCAAAGTCACCATCGGACTGGAGGTTACATTCGGGAAAAGCTTCAGGGTTACATTCGGGAATTTGTTTTACGAGTGTAACCTCCAAAAGGTTACAATCGATAATTTTTTTTCCGAATGTAAATTCCAAAAAGTAACATTAGGAAAAATAAAACAGTATACTCGGAAAAAAAGGTATATCAATCTATCGAGCGCTATGCTCTATGTTAGAATCTACTTAATCAAGTTATCCAAGGAATCTAGTTAGTTCTTGTGTGCATAAAATATGTACAGGATCCTGAACAAAGCATGAGCACATCAAAGATGCTGAGAGTACATAACAATGTCCCTATACCTTCTTTTTATGTCATGACACACCAAGAACAGTATAATTAAGTATCGATATTTAAAAAAAAAAGAAAGAAGAAAAAATAGGCTATCAGCGGGAATCGAACCCGGGTCGCTGCGTTAGTAGTGAAGTGCCCGCAACGAAAGACTAACGTGGCATTGCTGAAGGGAATTGAAATGAAAATTACTTTTAATACTATTGGTATCGTAAACTATCCCAACCAAAGTCACCATCGGACTGGAGGTTACATTCGGGAAAAGCTTCAGGGTTACATTCGGGAATTTGTTTTACGAGTGTAACCTCCAAAAGGTTACAATCGATAATTGTTTTTCCGAATGTAAATTCCAAAAAGTAACATTAGGAAAAATAAAACAGTATACTCGGAAAAAAGGTATATCAATCTATCGAGCGCTATGCTCTATGTTAGAATCTACTTAATCAAGTTATCCAAGGAATCTAGTTAGTTCTTGTGTGCATAAAATATGTACAGGATCCTGAACAAAGCATGAGCACATCAAAGATGCTGAGAGTACATAAAAATGTCCCTATACCTTCTTTTTATGTCATGACACACCAAGAACAGTATAATTAAGTATCGATATTTAAAAAAAAAAAATAAAGAAAAAAAAATAGGCTATCAGCCGGAATCGAACCCGGGTCGCTGCGTTAGTAGTCAAGTGCCCGCAACGAAAGACTAACGTGGCATTGCTGAAGGGAATTGTAATGAAAATTACTTTTAATACTATTGGTATCGTAAACTATCCCAAGCAAAGTCACCATCGGACTGGAGGTTACATTCGGGAAAAGCTTCAGGGTTACATTCGGGAATTTGTTTTACGAGTGTAACCTCCAAAAGGTTACAATCGATAATTTTTTTTCCGAATGTAAATTGCAAAAAGTAACATTAGGAAAAATAAAACAGTATACTCGGAAAAAAAGGTATATCAATCTATCGAGCGCTATGCTCTATGTTAGAATCTACTTAATCAAGTTATCCAAGGAATCTAGTTAGTTCTTGTGTGCATAAAATATGTGCAGGATACTGAACAAAGCATGAGCACATCAAAGATGCTGAGAGTACATAAAAATGTCCCTATACCTTCTTTTTATGTCATGACACACCAAGAACAGTATAATTAAGTATCGATATTTAAAAAAAAAAGAAAGAAAAAAAATAGGCTATCAGCGGGAATCGAACCCGGGTCGCTGCGTTAGTAGTCAAGTGCCCGCAACGAAAGACTAACGTGGCATTGCTGAAGGGAATTGAAATGAAAATTACTTTTAATACTATTGGTATCGTAAACTATCCCAACCAAAGTCACCATCGGACTGGAGGTTACATTCGGGAAAAGCTTCAGGGTTACATTCGGGAATTTGTTTTACTAGTGTAACCTCCAAAAGGTTACAATCGATAATTTTTTTCCGAATGTAAATTCCAAAAAGGAAAATTAGGAAAAATAAAACAGTATACTCGGAAAAAAAGGTATATCAATCTATCGAGCGCTATGCTCTATGTTAGAATCTACTTAATCAAGTTATCCAAGGAATCTAGTTAGTTCTTGTGTGCATAAAATATGTGCAGGATCCTAAACAAAGCATGAGCACATCAAAGATGCTGAGAGTACATAACAATGTCCCTATACCTACTTTTTATGTCATGACACACCAAGAACAGTATAATTAAGTATCGATATTTTAAAAAAAAAATAAAGAAAAAAAATAGGCTATCAGCGGGAATCGAACCCGTGTAGCTGCGTTAGTAGTCAAGTGCCCGCAACGAAAGACTAACGTGGCATTGCTGAAGGGAATTGTAATGAAAATTACTTTTAATACTATTGGTATCGTAAACTATCCCAAGCAAAGTCACCATCGGACTGGAGGTTACATTCGGGAAAAGCTTCAGGGTTACATTCGGGAATTTGTTTTACGAGTGTAACCTCCAAAAGGTTACAATCGATAATTTTTTTTTTCGAATGTAAATTCCAAAAAGTAACATTAGGAAAAATAAAACAGTATACTCGGAAAAAAAGGTATATCAATCTATCGAGCGCTATGCTCTATGTTAGAATCTACTTAATCAAGTTATCCAAGGAATCTAGTTAGTTCTTGTGTGCATAAAATATGTACAGGATCCTGAACAAAGCATGAGCACATCAAAGATGCTGAGAGTACATAAAAATGTCCCTATGCCTTCTTTTTATGTCATGACACACCAAGAACAGTATAATTAAGTATCGATATTAAAAAAAAAAAATAAAGAAGAAACAATAGGCTATCAGCGGGAATCGAACCCGGGTCGCTGCGTTAGTAGTCAAGTGCCCGCAACGAAAGACTAACGTGGCATTGCTGAAGGGAATTGTAATGAAAATTACTTTTAATACTATTGGTATCGTAAACTATCCCAAGCAAAGTCACCATCGGACTGGAGGTTACATTCGGGAAAAGCTTCAGGGTTACATTCGGGAATTTGTTTTACGAGTGTAACCTCCAAAAGGTTACAATCGATAATTTTTTTCCGAATGTAAATTCCAAAAAGGAAAATTAGGAAAAATAAAACAGTATACTCGGAAAAAAAGGTATATCAATCTATCGAGCGCTATGCTCTATGTTAGAATCTACTTAATCAAGTTATCCAAGGAATCTAGTTAGTTCTTGTGTGCATAAAATATGTTCAGGATCCTGAACAAAGCATGAGCACATCAAAGATGCTGAGAGTACATAAAAATGTCCCTATACCTTCTTTTTATGTCATGACACACCAAGAACAGTATAATTAAGTATCGATATTTAAAAAAAAAGAAAGAAAAAAAATTGGCTATCAGCGGGAATCGAACCCGGGTAGCTGCGTTAGTAGTCAAGTGCCCGCAACGAAAGACTAACGTGGCATTGCTGAAGGGAATTGTAATGAAAATTACTTTTAATACTATTGGTATCGTAAACTATCCCAAGCAAAGTCACCATCGGACTGGAGGTTACATTCGGGAAAAGCTTCAGGGTTACATTCGGGAATTTGTTTTACGAGTGTAACCTCCAAAAGGTTACAATCGATAATTTTTTTTCCGAATGTAAATTCCAAAAAGTAACATTAGGAAAATAAAACAGTATACTCGGAAAAAAAGGTATATCAATCTATCGAGCGCTATGCTCTATGTTAGAATCTACTTAATCAAGTTATCCAAGGAATCTAGTTAGTTCTTGTGTGCATAAAATATGTGCAGGATCCTGAACAAAGCATGAGCACATCAAAGATGCTGAGAGTACATAAAAATGTCCCTATACCTTCTTTTTATGTCATGACACACCAAGAACAGTATAATTAAGTATCGATATTTAAAAAAAAAAAAAAAAAAAAAAAAAGGCTATCAGCGGGAATCGAACCCGGGTCGCTGCGTTAGTAGTCAAGTGCCCGCAACGAAAGACTAACGTGGCATTGCTGAAGGGAATTGAAATGAAAATTACTTTTAATACTATTGGTATCGTAAACTATCCCAACCAAAGTCACCATCGGACTGGAGGTTACATTCGGGAAAAGCTTCAGGGTTACATTCGGGAATTTGTTTTACGAGTGTAACCTCCAAAAGGTTACAATCGATAATTTTTTTTTCCGAATGTAAATTCCAAAAAGTAACATTAGGAAAAATAAAACAGTATACTCGGAAAAAAGGTATATCAATCTATCGAGCGCTATGCTCTATGTTAGAATCTACTTAATCAAGTTATCCAAGGAATCTAGTTAGTTCTTGTGTGCATAAAATATGTACAGGATCCTGAACAAAGCATGAGCACATCAAAGATGCTGAGAGTACATAAAAATGTCCCTATACCTTCTTTTTATGTCATGACACACCAAGAACAGTATAATTAAGTATCGATATTTAAAAAAAAAAAAAATAAAGAAACAAAAATAGGCTATCAGCGGGAATCGAACCCGGGTCGCTGCGTTAGTAGTCAAGTGCCCGCAACGAAAGACTAACGTGACATTGCTGAAGGGAATTGTAATGAAAATTACTTTTAATACTATTGGTATCGTAACCTATCCTAAGCAAAGTCACCATCGGACTGGAGGTTACATTCGGGAAAAGCTTCAGGGTTACATTCGGGAATTTGTTTTACGAGTGTAACCTCCAAAAGGTTACAATCGATAATTTTTTTTCCGAATGTAAATTCCAAAAAGGAACATTAGGAAAAATAAAACAGTATACTCGGAAAAAAAGGTATATCAATCTATCGAGCGCTATGCTCTATGTTAGAATCTACTTAATCAAGTTATCCAAGGAATCTAGTTAGTTCTTGTGTGCATGAAATATGTAGAGGATCCTGAACAAAGCATGAGCACATCTAAGATGCTGAGAGTACATAAAAATGTCCCTATACCTTCTTTTTATGTCATGACACACCAAGAACAGTATAATTAAGTATCGATTTAAAAAAAAATAAATAAAGAAAAAAAAATAGGCTATCAGCGGGAATCGAACCCGGGTCGCTGCGTTAGTAGTCAAGTGCCCGCAACGAAAGACTAACGTGACATTGCTGAAGGGAATTGTAATGAAAATTACTTTTAATACTATTGGTATCGTAACCTATCCTAAGCAAAGTCACCATCGGACTGGAGGTTACATTCGGGAAAAGCTTCAGGGTTACATTCGGGAATTTGTTTTACGAGTGTAACCTCCAAAAGGTTACAATCGATAATTTTTTTTCCGAATGTAAATTCCAAAAAGGAACATTAGGAAAAATAAAACAGTATACTCGGAAAAAAAGGTATATCAATCTATCGAGCGCTATGCTCTATGTTAGAATCTACTTAATCAAGTTATCCAAGGAATCTAGTTAGTTCTTGTGTGCATAAAATATGTAGAGGATCCTGAACAAAGCATGAGCACATCAAAGATGCTGAGAGTACATAAAAATGTCCCTATACCTTCTTTTTATGTCATGACACACCAAGAACAGTATAATTAAGTATCGATTTTAAAAAAAATAAATAAAGAAAAAAAAATAGGCTATCAGCGGGAATCGAACCCGTGTAGCTGCGTTAGTAGTCAAGTGCCCGCAACGAAAGACTAACGTGGCATTGCTGAAGGGAATTGTAATGAAAATTACTTTTAATACTATTGGTATCGTAAACTATCCCAAGCAAAGTCACCATCGGACTGGAGGTTACATTCGGGAAAAGCTTCAGGGTTACATTCGGGAATTTGTTTAACGAGTGTAACCTCCAAAAGGTTACAATCGATAATTTTTTTATAGAATGTAAATTCCAAAAAGTAACATTAGGAAAGTAAAACAGTATACTCGGAAAAAAAGGTATAACAATCTATCGAGCGCTATGCTCTATGTTAGAATCTACTTAATCAAGTTATCCAAGGAATCTAGTTAGTTCTTGTGTGCATAAAATATGTGCAGGATCCTGAACAAAGCATGAGCACATCAAAGATGCTGAGAGTACATAAAAATGTCCCTATACCTTCGTTTTATGTCATGACACACCAAAAACAGTATAATTAAGTATCGATAATTAAAAAAAAAAGAAAGAAAAAAAAATAGGCTATCAGCGGGAATCGAACCCGGGTCGCTGCGTTAGTAGTCAAGTGCCCGCAACGAAAGACTAACGTGGCATTGCTGAAGGGAATTGTAATGAAAATTACTTTTAATACTATTGGTATTGTATACTATCCCAAGCAAAGTCACCATCGGACTGGAGGTTACATTCGGGAAAAGCTTCAGGGTTACATTCGGGAATTTGTTTTACGAGTGTAACCTCCAAAAGGTTACAATCGATATTTTTTTTTTCCGAATGTTAATTCCAAAAAGTAACATTAGGAAAAATAAAACAGTATACTCGGAAAAAAAGGTATATCAATCTATCGAGCGCTATGCTCTATGTTAGAATCTACTTAATCAAGTTATCCAAGGAATCTAGTTAGTTCTTGTGTGCATAAAATATGTAGAGGATCCTGAACAAAGCATGAGCACATCAAAGATGCTGAGAGTACATAAAAATGTCCCTATACCTTCTTTTTATGTCATGACACACCAAGAACAGTATAATTAAGTATCGATTTAAAAAAAAATAAATAAAGAAAAAAAAATAGGCTATCAGCGGGAATCGAACCCGTGTAGCTGCGTTAGTAGTCAAGTGCCCGCAACGAAAGACTAACGTGGCATTGCTGAAGGGAATTGTAATGAAAATTACTTTTAATACTATTGGTATCGTAAACTATCCCAAGCAAAGTCACCATCGGACTGGAGGTTACATTCGGGAAAAGCTTCAGGGTTACATTCGGGAATTTGTTTTACGAGTGTAACCTCCAAAAGGTTACAATCGATAATTTTTTTATAGAATGTAAATTCCAAAAAGTAACATTAGGAAAGTAAAACAGTATACTCGGAAAAAAAGGTATAACAATCTATCGAGCGCTATGCTCTATGTTAGAATCTACTTAATCAAGTTATCCAAGGAATCTAGTTAGTTCTTGTGTGCATAAAATATGTGCAGGATCCTGAACAAAGCATGAGCACATCAAAGATGCTGAGAGTACATAAAAATGTCCCTATACCTTCGTTTTATGTCATGACACACCAAGAACAGTATAATTAAGTATCGATAATTAAAAAAAAAAGAAAGAAAAAAAAATAGGCTATCAGCGGGAATCGAACCCGGGTCGCTGCGTTAGTAGTCAAGTGCCCGCAACGAAAGACTAACGTGGCATTGCTGAAGGGAATTGTAATGAAAATTACTTTTAATACTATTGGTATTGTATACTATCCCAAGCAAAGTCACCATCGGACTGGAGGTTACATTCGGGAAAAGCTTCAGGGTTACATTCGGGAATTTGTTTTACGAGTGTAACTCCAAAAGGTTACAATCGATATTTTTTTTTTCTGAATGTTAATTCCAAAAAGTAACATTAGGAAAAATAAAACAGTATACTCGGAAAAAAAGGTATATCAATCTATCGAGCGCTATGCTCTATGTTAGAATCTACTTAATCAAGTTATCCAAGGAATCTAGTTAGTTCTTGTGTGCATAAAATATGTACAGGATCCTGAACAAAGCATGAGCACATCAAAGATGCTGAGAGTACATAAAAATGTCCCTATACCTACTTTTTATGTCATGACACACCAAGAACAGTATAATTAAGTATCGATATTTAAAAAAAAATAAAGAAAAAAAATAGGCTATCAGCGGGAATCGAACCCGTGTCGCTGCGTTAGTAGTCAAGTGCCCGCAACGAAAGACTAACGTGGCATTGCTGAAGGGAATTGTAATGAAAATTACTTTTAATACTATTGGTATCGTAAACTATCCCAAGCAAAGTCACCATCGGACTGGAGGTTACATTCGGGAAAAGCTTCAGGGTTACATTCGGGAATTTGTTTTACGAGTGTAACCTCCAAAAGGTTACAATCGATAATTTTTTTTTCCGAATGTAAATTCCAAAAAGTAACATTAGGAAAAATAAAACAGTATACTCGGAAAAAAAGGTATATCAATCTATCGAGCGCTATGCTCTATGTTAGAATCTACTTAATCAAGTTATCCAAGGAATCTAGTTAGTTCTTGTGTGCATAAAATATGTACAGGATCCTGAACAAAGCATGAGCACATCAAAGATGCTGAGAGTACATAAAAATGTCCCTATGCCTTCTTTTTATGTCATGACACACCAAGAACAGTATAATAAAGTATCGATATTAAAAAAAAAATAAAGAAAAAAAAATAGGCTATCAGCGGGAATCGAACCAGGGTGGCTGCGTTAGTAGTCAAGTGCCCGCAACGAAAGACTAACGTGGCATTGCTGAAGGGAATTGTAATGAAAATTACTTTTAATACTATTGGTATCGTAAACTATCCCAAGCAAAGTCACCATCGGACTGGAGGTTACATTCGGGAAAAGCTTCAGGGTTACATTCGGGAATTTGTTTTACGAGTGTAACCTCCAAACGGTTACAATCGTTAAATTTTTTTCCGAATGTAAATTCCAAAAAGTAACATTAGGAAAAATAAAACAGTATACTCGAAAAAAAAGGTATATCAATCTATCGAGCGCTATGCTCTATGTTAGAATCTACTTAATCAAGTTATCCAAGGAATCTAGTTAGTTCTTGTGTGCATAAAATATGTACAGGATCCTGAACAAAGCATGAGCACATCAAAGATGCTGAGAGTACATAAAAATGTCCCTATACCTTCTTTTTATGTCATGACACACCAAGAACAGTATAATTAAGTATCGATATTTAAAAAAAAAATAAAGAAAAAAAAATAGGCTATCAGCGGGAATCGAACCCGGGTCGCTGCGTTAGTAGTCAAGTGCCCGCAACGAAAGACTAACGTGGCATTGCTGAAGGGAATTGTAACGAAAATTACTTTTAATACTATTGGTATCGTAAACTATCCCAAACAAAGTCACCATCGGACTGGAGGTTACATTCGGGAAAAGCTTCAGGGTTACATTCGGGAATTTGTTTTACGAGTGTAACCTCTAAAAGGTTACAATCGATAATTTTTTTCCGAATGTAAATTCCAAAAAGTAACATTAGGAAAATAAAACAGTATACTCGGAAAAAAAGGTATATCAATCTATCGAGCGCTATGCTCTATGTTAGAATCTACTTAATCAAGTTATCCAAGGAATCTAGTTAGTTCTTGTGTGCATAAAATATGTGCAGGATCCTAAACAAAGCATGAGCACATCAAAGATGCTGAGAGTACATAAAAATGTCCCTATACCTTCTTTTTATGTCATGACACACCAAGAACAGTATAATTAAGTATCGATATTTAAAAAAAAAATAAAGAAAAAAATAGGCTATCAGCGGGAATCGAACCCGGGTCGCTGCGTTAGTAGTCAAGTGCCCGCAACGAAAGACTAACGTGGCATTGCTGAAGGGAATTGTAATGAAAATTACTTTTAATACTATTGGTATCGTAAACTATCCCAAGCAAAGTCACCATCGGACTGGAGGTTACATTCGGGAAAAGCTTCAGGGTTACATTCGGGAATTTGTTTTACGAGTGTAACCTCCAAAAGGTTACAATCGATAATGTTTTTCCGAATGTAAATTCCAAAAAGTAACATTAGGAAAAATAAAACAGTATACTCGGAAAAAAGGTATATCAATCTATCGAGCGCTATGCTCTATGTTAGAATCTACTTTATCAAGTTATCCAAGGAATCTAGTTAGTTCTTGTGTGCATAAAATATGTACAGGATCCTGAACAAAGCATGAGCACATCAAAGATGCTGAGAGTACATAAAAATGTCCCTATTCCTTCTTTTTATGTCATGACACACCAAGAACAGTATAATTAAGTATCGATATTAAAAAAAAAAAATAAAGAAGAAACAATAGGCTATCAGCGGGAATCGAACCCGGGTCGCTGCGTTAGTAGTCAAGTGCCCGCAACGAAAGACTAACGTGGCATTGCTGAAGGGAATTGAAATGAAAATTACTTTTAATACTATTGGTATCGTAAACTATCCCAACCAAAGTCACCATCGGACTGGAGGTTACATTCGGGAAAAGCTTCAGGGTTACATTCGGGAATTTGTTTTACGAGTGTAACCTCCAAAAGGTTACAATCGATAATTGTTTTTCCGAATGTAAATTCCAAAAAGTAACATTAGGAAAAATAAAACAGTATACTCGGAAAAAAGGTATATCAATCTATCGAGCGCTATGCTCTATGTTAGAATCTACTTAATCAAGTTATCCAAGGAATCTAGTTAGTTCTTGTGTGCATAAAATATGTTTAGGATCCTGAACAAAGCATGAGCACATCAAAGATGCTGAGAGTACATAAAAATGTCCCTATACCTTCTTTTTATGTCATGACACACCAAGAACAGTATAATTAAGTATCGATATTTAAAAAAAAAATAAAGAAAAAAAAATAGGCTATCAGCGGGAATCGAACCCGGGTAGCTGCGTTAGTAGTCAAGTGCCCGCAACGAAAGACTAACGTGGCATTGCTGAAGGGAATTGTAATGAAAATTACTTTTAATACTATTGGTATCGTAAACTATCCCAAGCAAAGTCACCATCGGACTGGAGGTTACATTCGGGAAAAGCTTCAGGGTTACATTCGGGAATTTGTTTTACGAGTGTAACCTCCAAAAGGTTACAATCGATAATTTTTTTCCGAATGTAAATTCCAAAAAGGAAAATTAGGAAAAATAAAACAGTATACTCGGAAAAAAAGGTATATCAATCTATCGAGCGCTATGCTCTATGTTAGAATCTACTTAATCAAGTTATCCAAGGAATCTAGTTAGTTCTTGTGTGCATAAAATATGTTCAGGATCCTGAACAAAGCATGAGCACATCAAAGATGCTGAGAGTACATAAAAATGTCCCTATACCTTCTTTTTATGTCATGACACACCAAGAACAGTATAATTAAGTATCGATATTTAAAAAAAAAGAAAGAAAAAAAATTGGCTATCAGCGGGAATCGAACCCGGGTAGCTGCGTTAGTAGTCAAGTGCCCGCAACGAAAGACTAACGTGGCATTGCTGAAGGGAATTGTAATGAAAATTACTTTTAATACTATTGGTATCGTAAACTATCCCAAGCAAAGTCACCATCGGACTGGAGGTTACATTCGGGAAAAGCTTCAGGGTTACATTCGGGAATTTGTTTTACGAGTGTAACCTCCAAAAGGTTACAATCGATAATTTTTTTTCCGAATGTAAATTCCAAAAAGTAACATTAGGAAAATAAAACAGTATACTCGGAAAAAAAGGTATATCAATCTATCGAGCGCTATGCTCTATGTTAGAATCTACTTAATCAAGTTATCCAAGGAATCTAGTTAGTTCTTGTGTGCATAAAATATGTGCAGGATCCTGAACAAAGCATGAGCACATCAAAGATGCTAAGAGTACATACAAATGTCCCTATACCTTCTTTTTATGTCATGACACACCAAGAACAGTATAATTAAGAATCGATATTTAAAAAAAAAAAGAAAGAAAAAAAATAGGCTATCAGCGGGAATCGAACCCGGGTCGCTGCGTTAGTAGTCAAGTGCCCGCAACGAAAGACTAACGTGGCATTGCTGAAGGGAATTGAAATGAAAATTACTTTTAATACTATTGGTATCGTAAACTATCCCAACCAAAGTCACCATCGGACTGGAGGTTACATTCGGGAAAAGCTTCAGGGTTACATTCGGGAATTTGTTTTACGAGTGTAACCTCCAAAAGGTTACAATCGATAATTTTTTTTCCGAATGTAAATTCCAAAAAGTAACATTAGGAAAAATAAAACAGTATACTCGGAAAAAAGGTATATCAATCTATCGAGCGCTATGCTCTATGTTAGAATCTACTTAATCAAGTTATCCAAGGAATCTAGTTAGTTCTTGTGTGCATAAAATATGTACAGGATCCTGAACAAAGCATGAGCACATCAAAGATGCTGAGAGTACATAAAAATGTCCCTATACCTTCTTTTTATGTCATGACACACCAAGAACAGTATAATTAAGTATCGATATTTAAAAAAAAAAAAATAAAGAAACAAAAATAGGCTATCAGCGGGAATCGAACCCGGGTCGCTGCGTTAGTAGTCAAGTGCCCGCAACGAAAGACTAACGTGACATTGCTGAAGGGAATTGTAATGAAAATTACTTTTAATACTATTGGTATCGTAACCTATCCTAAGCAAAGTCACCATCGGACTGGAGGTTACATTCGGGAAAAGCTTCATGGTTACATTCGGGAATTTGTTTTACGAGTGTAACCTCCAAAAGGTTACAATCGATAATTTTTTTTCCGAATGTAAATTCCAAAAAGGAACATTAGGAAAAATAAAACAGTATACTCGGAAAAAAAGGTATATCAATCTATCGAGCGCTATGCTCTATGTTAGAATCTACTTAATCAAGTTATCCAAGGAATCTAGTTAGTTCTTGTGTGCATAAAATATGTACAGGATCCTGAACAAAGCATGAGCACATCAAAGATGCTGAGAGTACATAAAAATGTCCCTATACCTTCTTTTTATGTCATGACACACCAAGAACAGTATAATTAAGTATCGATTTAAAAAAAAATAAATAAAGAAAAAAAAATAGGCTATCAGCGGGAATCGAACCCGGGTAGCTGCGTTAGTAGTCAAGTGCCCGCAACGAAAGACTAACGTGGCATTGCTGAAGGGAATTGTAATGAAAATTACTTTTAATACTATTGGTATCGTAAACTATCCCAAGCAAAGTCACCATCGGACTGGAGGTTACATTCGGGAAAAGCTTCAGGGTTACATTCGGGAATTTGTTTTACGAGTGTAACCTCCAAAAGGTTACAATCGATAATTTTTTTATAGAATGTAAATTCCAAAAAGTAACATTAGGAAAGTAAAACAGTATACTCGGAAAAAAAGGTATATCAATCTATCGAGCGCTATGCTCTATGTTAGAATCTACTTAATCAAGTTATCCAAGGAATCTAGTTAGTTCTTGTGTGCATAAAATATGTGAAGGATCCTGAACAAAGCATGAGCACATCAAAGATGCTGAGAGTACATAAAAATGTCCCTATACCTTCGTTTTATGTCATGACACACCAAGAACAGTATAATTAAGTATCGATAATTAAAAAAAAAAAGAAAGAAAAAAAAATAGGCTATCAGCGGGAATCGAACCCGTGTCGCTGCGTTAGTAGTCAAGTGCCCGCAACGAAAGACTAACGTGGCATTGCTGAAGGGAATTGTAATGAAAATTACTTTTAATACTATTGGTATTGTATACTATCCCAAGCAAAGTCACCATCGGACTGGAGGTTACATTCGGGAAAAGCTTCAGGGTTACATTCGGGAATTTGTTTTACGAGTGTAACTCCAAAAGGTTACAATCGATATTTTTTTTTTCCGAATGTTAATTCCAAAAAGTAACATTAGGAAAAATAAAACAGTATACTCGGAAAAAAAGGTATATCAATCTATCGAGCGCTATGCTCTATGTTAGAATCTACTTAATCAAGTTATCCAAGGAATCTAGTTAGTTCTTGTGTGCATAAAATATGTACAGGATCCTGAACAAAGCATGAGCACATCAAAGATGCTGAGAGTACATAAAAATGTCCCTATACCTTCTTTTTATGTCATGACACACCAAGAACAGTATAATTAAGTATCGATATTTAAAAAAAAAAGAAAGAAGAAAAAATAGGCTATCAGCGGGAATCAAACCCGGGTCGCTGCGTTAGTAGTCAAGTGCCCGCAACGAAAGACTAACGTGGCATTGCTGAAGGGAATTGAAATGAAAATTACTTTTAATACTATTGGTATCGTAAACTATCCCAACCAAAGTCACCATCGGACTGGAGGTTACATTCGGGAAAAGCTTCAGGGTTACATTCGGGAATTTGTTTTACGAGTGTAACCTCCAAAAGGTTACAATCGATAATTGTTTTTCCGAATGTAAATTCCAAAAAGTAACATTAGGAAAAATAAAACAGTATACTCGGAAAAAAGGTATATCAATCTATCGAGCGCTATGCTCTATGTTAGAATCTACTTAATCAAGTTATCCAAGGAATCTAGTTAGTTCTTGTGTGCATAAAATATGTACAGGATCCTGAACAAAGCATGAGCACATCAAAGATGCTGAGAGTACATAAAAATGTCCCTATACCTTCTTTTTATGTCATGACACACCAAGAACAGTATAATTAAGTATCGATATTTAAAAAAAAAAAGAAAAAAAAAAATAGGCTATCAGCGGGAATCGAAACCGGGTCGCTGCGTTAGTAGACAAGTGCCCGCAACGAAAGACTAACGTGGCATTGCTGAAGGGAATTGTAATGAAAATTACTTTTAATACTATTGGTATCGTAAACTATCCCAAGCAAAGTCACCATCGGACTGGAGGTTACATTCGGGAAAAGCTTCAGGGTTACATTCGGGAATTTGTTTTACGAGTGTAACCTCCAAAAGGTTACAATCGATAATTTTTTTCCGAATGTAAATTCCAAAAAGGAAAATTAGGAAAAATAAAACAGTATACTCGGAAAAAAAGGTATATCAATCTATCGAGCGCTATGCTCTATGTTAGAATCTACTTAATCAAGTTATCCAAGGAATCTAGTTAGTTCTTGTGTGCATCAAATATGTTCAGGATCCTGAACAAAGCATGAGCACATCAAAGATGCTGAGAGTACATAAAAATGTCCCTATACCTTCTTTTTATGTCATGACACACCAAGAACAGTATAATTAAGTATCGATTTAAAAAAAAAATAAAGATAAAAAAATAGGCTATCAGCGGGAATCGAACCCGGGTCGCTGCGTTAGTAGTCAAGTGCCCGCAACGAAAGACTAACGTGGCATTGCTGAAGGGAATTGTAATGAAAATTACTTTTAATACTATTGGTATCGTAAACTATCCCAAGCAAAGTCACCATCGGACTGGAGGTTACATTCGGGAAAAGCTTCAGGGTTACATTCGGGAATTTGTTTTACGAGTGTAACCTCCAAAAGGTTACAATCGATAATTTTTTTTCCGAATGTAAAATCCAAAAAGTAACATTAGGAAAGTAAAACAGTATACTCGGAAAAAAAGGTATATCAATCTATCGAGCGCTATGCTCTATGTTAGAATCTACTTAATCAAGTTATCCAAGGAATCTAGTTAGGTCTTGTGTGCATAAAATATGTGCAGGATCCTAAACAAAGCATGAGCACATCAAAGATGCTGAGAGTACATAACAATGTCCCTATACCTACTTTTTATGTCATGACACACCAAGAACAGTATAATTAAGTATCGATTTTTAAAAAAAAATAAAGAAAAAAAATAGGCTATCAGCGGGAATCGAACCCGTGTCGCTGCGTTAGTAGTCAAGTGCCCGCAACGAAAGACTAACGTGGCATTGCTGAAGGGAATTGTAATGAAAATTACTTTTAATACTATTGGTATCGTAAACTATCCCAACCAAAGTCACCATCGGACTGGAGGTTACATTCGGGAAAAGCTTCAGGGTTACATTCGGGAATTTGTTTTACGAGTGTAACCTCCAAAAGGTTACAATCGATAATTTTTTTTTCCGAATGTAAATTCCAAAAAGTAACATTAGGAAAAATAAAACAGTATACTCGGAAAAAAAGGTATATCAATCTATCGAGCGCTATGCTCTATGTTAGAATCTACTTAATCAAGTTATCCAAGGAATCTAGTTAGTTCTTGTGTGCATAAAATATGTACAGGATCCTGAACAAAGCATGAGCACATCAAAGATGCTGAGAGTACATAAAAATGTCCCTATGCCTTCTTTTTATGTCATGACACACCAAGAACAGTATAATAAAGTATCGATATTAAAAAAAAAATAAAGAAAAAAAAATAGGCTATCAGCGGGAATCGAACCAGGGTGGCTGCGTTAGTAGTCAAGTGCCCGCAACGAAAGACTAACGTGGCATTGCTGAAGGGAATTGTAATGAAAATTACTTTTAATACTATTGGTATCGTAAACTATCCCAAGCAAAGTCACCATCGGACTGGAGGTTACATTCGGGAAAAGCTTCAGGGTTACATTCGGGAATTTGTTTTACGAGTGTAACCTCCAAACGGTTACAATCGATAAATTTTTTTCCGAATGTAAATTCCAAAAAGTAACATTAGGAAAAATAAAACAGTATACTCGGAAAAAAGGTATATCAATCTATCGAGCGCTATGCTCTATGTTAGAATCTACTTAATCAAGTTATCCAAGGAATCTAGTTAGTTCTTGTGTGCATAAAATATGTACAGGATCCTGAACAAAGCATGAGCACATCAAAGATGCTGAGAGTACATAAAAATGTCCCTATACCTTCTTTTTATGTCATGACACACCAAGAACAGTATAATTAGGTATCGATATTTAAAAAAAAATAAAGAAAAAAAAATAGGCTATCAGCGGGAATCGAACCCGGGTCGCTGCGTTAGTAGTCAAGTGCCCGCAACGAAAGACTAACGTGGCATTGCTGAAGGGAATTGTAACGAAAATTACTTTTAATACTATTGGTATCGTAAACTATCCCAAGCAAAGTCACCATCGGACTGGAGGTTACATTCGGGAAAAGCTTCAGGGTTACATTCGGGAATTTGTTTTACGAGTGTAACCTCTAAAAGGTTACAATCGATAATTTTTTTCCGAATGTAAATTCCAAAAAGTAACATTAGGAAAATAAAACAGTATACTCGGAAAAAAAGGTATATCAATCTATCGAGCGCTATGCTCTATGTTAGAATCTACTTAATCAAGTTATCCAAGGAATCTAGTTAGTTCTTGTGTGCATAAAATATGTGCAGGATCCTAAACAAAGCATGAGCACATCAAAGATGCTGAGAGTACATAAAAATGTCCCTATACCTTCTTTTTATGTCATGACACACCAAGAACAGTATAATTAAGTATCGATATTTAAAAAAAAAAATAAAGAAAAAAATAGGCTATCAGCGGGAATCGAACCCGGGTAGCTGCGTTAGTAGTCAAGTGCCCGCAACGAAAGACTAACGTGGCATTGCTGAAGGGAATTGTAATGAAAATTACTTTTAATACTATTGGTATCGTAAACTATCCCAAGCAAAGTCACCATCGGACTGGAGGTTACATTCGGGAAAAGCTTCAGGGTTACATTCGGGAATTTGTTTTACGAGTGTAACCTTTAAAAGGTTACAATCGATAATTTTTTTTCAGAATGTAAATTCCAAAAAGTAACATTAGGAAAGTAAAACAGTAAACTCGGAAAAAAAGGTATATCAATCTATCGAGCGCTATGCTCTATGTTAGAATCTACTTTATCAAGTTATCCAAGGAATCTAGTTAGTTCTTGTGTGCATAAAATATGTACAGGATCCTGAACAAAGCATGAGCACATCAAAGATGCTGAGAGTACATAAAAATGTCCCTATACCTTCTTTTTATGTCATTGACACACCAAGAACAGTATAATTAAGTATCGATATTTAAAAAAAAAAAGAAAGAAGAAAAAATAGGCTATCAGCGGGAATCGAACCCGGGTCGCTGCGTTAGTAGTCAAGTGTCCGCAACGAAAGACTAACGTGGATTTGCTGAAGGGAATTGAAATGAAAATTACTTTTAATACTATTGATATCGTAAACTATCCCAACCAAAGTCACCATCGGACTGGAGGTTACATTCGGGAAAAGCTTCAGGGTTACATTCGGGAATTTGTTTTACGAGTATAACCTACAAAAGGTTACAATCGATAATTTTTTTTCCGAATGTAATTTCCAAAAAGTAACATTAGGAAAAATAAAACAGTATACTCGGAAAAAAGGTATATCAATCTATCGAGCGCTATGCTCTATGTTAGAATCTACTTAATCAAGTTATCCAAGGAATCTAGTTAGTTCTTGTGTGCATAAAATATGTACAGGATCCTGAACAAAGCATGAGCACATCAAAGATGCTGAGAGTACATAAAAATGTCCCTATACCTTCTTTTTATGTCATGACACACCAAGAACAGTATAATTAAGTATCGATATTAAAAAAAAAAATAAAGAAAAAAAAATTGGCTATCAGCGGGAATCGAACCCGGGTCGCTGCGTTAGTAGTCATGTGCCCGCAACGAAAGACTAACGTGGCATTGCTGAAGGGAATTGTAATGAAATTTACTTTTAATACTATTGGTATCGTAAACTATCCCAAGCAAAGTCACCATCGGACTGGAGGTTACATTCGAGAAAAGCTTCAGGGTTACATTCGGGAATTTGTTTTACGAGTGTAACCTCCAAAAGGTTACAATCGATAATTTTTTTCCGAATGTAAAATCCAAAAAGGAAAATTAGGAAAAATGAAACAGTATACTCGGAAAAAAAGGTATATCAATCTATCGAGCGCTATGCTCTATGTTAGAATCTACTTAATCAAGTTATCCAAGGAATCTAGTTAGTTCTTGTGTGCATAAAATATGTTCAGGATCCTGAACAAAGCATGAGCACATCAAAGATGCTGAGAGTACATAAAAATGTCCCTATACCTTCTTTTTATGTCATGACACACCAAGAACAGTATAATTAAGTATCGATATTTAAAAAAAAAGAAAGAAAAAAAATAGGCTATCAGCGGGAATCGAACCCGTGTCGCTGCGTTAGTAGTCAAGTGCCCGCAACGAAAGACTAACGTGGCATTGCTGAAGGGAATTGTAATGAAAATTACTTTTAATACTATTGGTATTGTATACTATCCCAAGCAAAGTCACCATCGGACTGGAGGTTACATTCGGGAAAAGCTTCAGGGTTACATTCGGGAATTTGTTTTACGAGTGTAACTCCAAAAGGTTACAATCGATATTTTTTTTTTCCGAATGTTAATTCCAAAAAGTAACATTAGGAAAAATAAAACAGTATACTCGGAAAAAAAGGTATATCAATCTATCGAGCGCTATGCTCTATGTTAGAATCTACTTAATCAAGTTATCCAAGGAATCTAGTTAGTTCTTGTGTGCATAAAATATGTACAGGATCCTGAACAAAGCATGAGCACATCAAAGATGCTGAGAGTACATAAAAATGTCCCTATACCTTCTTTTTATGTCATGACACACCAAGAACAGTATAATTAAGTATCGATATTTAAAAAAAAAAGAAAGAAGAAAAAATAGGCTATCAGCGGGAATCAAACCCGGGTCGCTGCGTTAGTAGTCAAGTGCCCGCAACGAAAGACTAACGTGGCATTGCTGAAGGGAATTGAAATGAAAATTACTTTTAATACTATTGGTATCGTAAACTATCCCAACCAAAGTCACCATCGGACTGGAGGTTACATTCGGGAAAAGCTTCAGGGTTACATTCGGGAATTTGTTTTACGAGTGTAACCTCCAAAAGGTTACAATCGATAATTGTTTTTCCGAATGTAAATTCCAAAAAGTAACATTAGGAAAAATAAAACAGTATACTCGGAAAAAAGGTATATCAATCTATCGAGCGCTATGCTCTATGTTAGAATCTACTTAATCAAGTTATCCAAGGAATCTAGTTAGTTCTTGTGTGCATAAAATATGTACAGGATCCTGAACAAAGCATGAGCACATCAAAGATGCTGAGAGTACATAAAAATGTCCCTATACCTTCTTTTTATGTCATGACACACCAAGAACAGTATAATTAAGTATCGATATTTAAAAAAAAAAAGAAAAAAAAAAAATAGGCTATCAGCGGGAATCGAAACCGGGTCGCTGCGTTAGTAGACAAGTGCCCGCAACGAAAGACTAACGTGGCATTGCTGAAGGGAATTGTAATGAAAATTACTTTTAATACTATTGGTATCGTAAACTATCCCAAGCAAAGTCACCATCGGACTGGAGGTTACATTCGGGAAAAGCTTCAGGGTTACATTCGGGAATTTGTTTTACGAGTGTAACCTCCAAAAGGTTACAATCGATAATTTTTTTGCGAATGTAAATTCCAAAAAGGAAAATTAGGAAAAATAAAACAGTATACTCGGAAAAAAAGGTATATCAATCTATCGAGCGCTATGCTCTATGTTAGAATCTACTTAATCAAGTTATCCAAGGAATCTAGTTAGTTCTTGTGTGCATCAAATATGTTCAGGATCCTGAACAAAGCATGAGCACATCAAAGATGCTGAGAGTACATAAAAATGTCCCTATACCTTCTTTTTATGTCATGACACACCAAGAACAGTATAATTAAGTATCGATTTAAAAAAAAAATAAAGATAAAAAAATAGGCTATCAGCGGGAATCGAACCCGGGTCGCTGCGTTAGTAGTCAAGTGCCCGCAACGAAAGACTAACGTGGCATTGCTGAAGGGAATTGTAATGAAAATTACTTTTAATACTATTGGTATCGTAAACTATCCCAAGCAAAGTCACCATCGGACTGGAGGTTACATTCGGGAAAAGCTTCAGGGTTACATTCGGGAATTTGTTTTACGAGTGTAACCTCCAAAAGGTTACAATCGATAATTTTTTTTCCGAATGTAAAATCCAAAAAGTAACATTAGGAAAGTAAAACAGTATACTCGGAAAAAAAGGTATATCAATCTATCGAGCGCTATGCTCTATGTTAGAATCTACTTAATCAAGTTATCCAAGGAATCTAGTTAGGTCTTGTGTGCATAAAATATGTGCAGGATCCTAAACAAAGCATGAGCACATCAAAGATGCTGAGAGTACATAACAATGTCCCTATACCTACTTTTTATGTCATGACACACCAAGAACAGTATAATTAAGTATCGATTTTTAAAAAAAAATAAAGAAAAAAAATAGGCTATCAGCGGGAATCGAACCCGTGTCGCTGCGTTAGTAGTCAAGTGCCCGCAACGAAAGACTAACGTGGCATTGCTGAAGGGAATTGTAATGAAAATTACTTTTAATACTATTGGTATCGTAAACTATCCCAACCAAAGTCACCATCGGACTGGAGGTTACATTCGGGAAAAGCTTCAGGGTTACATTCGGGAATTTGTTTTACGAGTGTAACCTCCAAAAGGTTACAATCGATAATTTTTTTTTCCGAATGTAAATTCCAAAAAGTAACATTAGGAAAAATAAAACAGTATACTCGGAAAAAAAGGTATATCAATCTATCGAGCGCTATGCTCTATGTTAGAATCTACTTAATCAAGTTATCCAAGGAATCTAGTTAGTTCTTGTGTGCATAAAATATGTACAGGATCCTGAACAAAGCATGAGCACATCAAAGATGCTGAGAGTACATAAAAATGTCCCTATGCCTTCTTTTTATGTCATGACACACCAAGAACAGTATAATAAAGTATCGATATTAAAAAAAAAATAAAGAAAAAAAAATAGGCTATCAGCGGGAATCGAACCAGGGTGGCTGCGTTAGTAGTCAAGTGCCCGCAACGAAAGACTAACGTGGCATTGCTGAAGGGAATTGTAATGAAAATTACTTTTAATACTATTGGTATCGTAAACTATCCCAAGCAAAGTCACCATCGGACTGGAGGTTACATTCGGGAAAAGCTTCAGGGTTACATTCGGGAATTTGTTTTACGAGTGTAACCTCCAAACGGTTACAATCGATAAATTTTTTTCCGAATGTAAATTCCAAAAAGTAACATTAGGAAAAATAAAACAGTATACTCGGAAAAAAGGTATATCAATCTATCGAGCGCTATGCTCTATGTTAGAATCTACTTAATCAAGTTATCCAAGGAATCTAGTTAGTTCTTGTGTGCATAAAATATGTACAGGATCCTGAACAAAGCATGAGCACATCAAAGATGCTGAGAGTACATAAAAATGTCCCTATACCTTCTTTTTATGTCATGACACACCAAGAACAGTATAATTAAGTATCGATATTTAAAAAAAAATAAAGAAAAAAAAATAGGCTATCAGCGGGAATCGAACCCGGGTCGCTGCGTTAGTAGTCAAGTGCCCGCAACGAAAGACTAACGTGGCATTGCTGAAGGGAATTGTAACGAAAATTACTTTTAATACTATTGGTATCGTAAACTATCCCAAGCAAAGTCACCATCGGACTGGAGGTTACATTCGGGAAAAGCTTCAGGGTTACATTCGGGAATTTGTTTTACGAGTGTAACCTCTAAAAGGTTACAATCGATAATTTTTTTCCGAATGTAAATTCCAAAAAGTAACATTAGGAAAATAAAACAGTATACTCGGAAAAAAAGGTATATCAATCTATCGAGCGCTATGCTCTATGTTAGAATCTACTTAATCAAGTTATCCAAGGAATCTAGTTAGTTCTTGTGTGCATAAAATATGTGCAGGATCCTAAACAAAGCATGAGCACATCAAAGATGCTGAGAGTACATAAAAATGTCCCTATACCTTCTTTTTATGTCATGACACACCAAGAACAGTATAATTAAGTATCGATATTTAAAAAAAAAAATAAAGAAAAAAATAGGCTATCAGCGGGAATCGAACCCGGGTAGCTGCGTTAGTAGTCAAGTGCCCGCAACGAAAGACTAACGTGGCATTGCTGAAGGGAATTGTAATGAAAATTACTTTTAATACTATTGGTATCGTAAACTATCCCAAGCAAAGTCACCATCGGACTGGAGGTTACATTCGGGAAAAGCTTCAGGGTTACATTCGGGAATTTGTTTTACGAGTGTAACCTCCAAAAGGTTACAATCGATAATTTTTTTTCAGAATGTAAATTCCAAAAAGTAACATTAGGAAAGTAAAACAGTAAACTCGGAAAAAAAGGTATATCAATCTATCGAGCGCTATGCTCTATGTTAGAATCTACTTTATCAAGTTATCCAAGGAATCTAGTTAGTTCTTGTGTGCATAAAATATGTACAGGATCCTGAACAAAGCATGAGCACATCAAAGATGCTGAGAGTACATAAAAATGTCCCTATACCTTCTTTTTATGTCATTGACACACCAAGAACAGTATAATTAAGTATCGATATTTAAAAAAAAAAAGAAAGAAGAAAAAATAGGCTATCAGCGGGAATCGAACCCGGGTCGCTGCGTTAGTAGTCAAGTGTCCGCAACGAAAGACTAACGTGGATTTGCTGAAGGGAATTGAAATGAAAATTACTTTAAATACTATTGATATCGTAAACTATCCCAACCAAAGTCACCATCGGACTGGAGGTTACATTCGGGAAAAGCTTCAGGGTTACATTCGGGAATTTGTTTTACGAGTATAACCTACAAAAGGTTACAATCGATAATTTTTTTTCCGAATGTAATTTCCAAAAAGTAACATTAGGAAAAATAAAACAGTATACTCGGAAAAAAGGTATATCAATCTATCGAGCGCTATGCTCTATGTTAGAATCTACTTAATCAAGTTATCCAAGGAATCTAGTTAGTTCTTGTGTGCATAAAATATGTACAGGATCCTGAACAAAGCATGAGCACATCAAAGATGCTGAGAGTACATAAAAATGTCCCTATACCTTCTTTTTATGTCATGACACACCAAGAACAGTATAATTAAGTATCGATATTTAAAAAACAAATAAAGAAAAAAAAAATAGGCTATCATGGGGAATCGAACCCGGGTGGCTGCGTTAGTAGTCAAGTGCCCGCAACGAAAGACTAACGTGGCATTGCTGAAGGGAATTGTAATGAAAATTACTTTTAATACTATTGGTATCGTAAACTATCCCAACAAAAGTCACCATCGGACTGGAGGTTACATTCGGGAAAAGCTTCAGGGTTACATTCGGGAATTTGTTTTACGAGTGTAACCTACAAAAGGTTACAATCGATAATTTTTTTTCCGAATGTAATTTCCAAAAAGTAACATTAGGAAAAATAAAACAGTATACTCGGAAAAAAGGTATATCAATCTATCGAGCGCTATGCTCTATGTTAGAATCTACTTAATCAAGTTATGCAAGGAATCTAGTTAGTTCTTGTGTGCATAAAATATGTACAGGATCCTGAACAAAGCATGAGCACATCAAAGATGCTGAGAGTACATAAAAATGTCCCTATACCTTCTTTTTATGTCATGACACACCAAGAACAGTATAATTAAGTATCGATATTAAAAAAAAAAATAAAGAAAAAAAAATTGGCTATCAGCGGGAATCGAACCCGGGTCGCTGCGTTAGTAGTCATGTGCCCGCAACGAAAGACTAACGTGGCATTGCTGAAGGGAGTTGTAATGAAAATTACTTTTAATACTATTGGTATCGTAAACTATCCCAAGCAAAGTCACCATCGGACTGGAGGTTACATTCGGGAAAAGCTTCAGGGTTACATTCGGGAATTTGTTTTACGAGTGTAACCTCCAAAAGGTTACAATCGATAATTTTTTTCCGAATGTAAATTCCAAAAAGGAAAATTAGGAAAAATGAAACAGTATACTCGGAAAAAAAGGTATATCAATCTATCGAGCGCTATGCTCTATGTTAGAATCTACTTAATCAAGTTATCCAAGGAATCTAGTTAGTTCTTGTGTGCATAAAATATGTTCAGGATCCTGAACAAAGCATGAGCACATCAAAGATGCTGAGAGTACATAAAAATGTCCCTATACCTTCTTTTTATGTCATGACACACCAAGAACAGTATAATTAAGTATCGATATTTAAAAAAAAAATAAAGAAAAAAAATAGGCTATCAGCGGGAATCGAACCCGTGTCGCTGCGTTAGTAGTCAAGTGCCCGCAACGAAAGACTAACGTGGCATTGCTGAAAGGAATTGTAATGAAAATTACTTTTAATACTATTGGTATCGTAAACTATCCCAAGCAAAGTCACCATCGGACTGGAGGTTACATTCGGGAAAAGCTTCGGGGTTACATTCGGGAATTTGTTTTACGAGTGTAACCTCCAAAAGGTTACAATCGATAATTTTTTTTTCCGAATGTAAATTCCAAAAAGTAACATTAGGAAAAATAAAACAGTATACTTGGAAAAAAAGGTATATCAATCTATCGAGCGCTATGCTGTATGTTAGAATCTACTTAATCAAGTTATCCAAGGAATCTAGTTAGTTCTTGTGTGCATAAAATATGTACAGGATCCTGAACAAAGCATGAGCACATCAAAGATGCTGAGAGTACATAAAAATGTCCCTATGCCTTCTTTTTATGTCATGACACACCAAGAACAGTATAATAAAGTATCGATATTAAAAAAAAAAATAAAGAAAAAAAAATAGGCTATCAGCGGGAATCGAACCAGGGTGGCTGCGTTAGTAGTCAAGTGCCCGCAACGAAAGACTAACGTGGCATTGCTGAAGGGAATTGTAATGAAAATTACTTTTAATACTATTGGTATCGTAAACTATCCCAACCAAAGTCACCATCGGACTGGAGGTTACATTCGGGAAAAGCTTCAGGGTTACATTCGGGAATTTGTTTTACGAGTGTAACCTACAAAAGGTTACAATCGATAATTTTTTTTCCGAATGTAATTTCCAAAAAGTAACATTAGGAAAAATAAAACAGTATACTCGGAAAAAAGGTATATCAATCTATCGAGCGCTATGCTCTATGTTAGAATCTACTTAATCAAGTTATGCAAGGAATCTAGTTAGTTCTTGTGTGCATAAAATATGTACAGGATCCTGAACAAAGCATGAGCACATCAAAGATGCTGAGAGTACATAAAAATGTCCCTATACCTTCTTTTTATGTCATGACACACCAAGAACAGTATAATTAAGTATCGATATTAAAAAAAAAAATAAAGAAAAAAAAATTGGCTATCAGCGGGAATCGAACCCGGGTCGCTGCGTTAGTAGTCATGTGCCCGCAACGAAAGACTAACGTGGCATTGCTGAAGGGAATTGTAATGAAAATTACTTTTAATACTATTGGTATCGTAAACTATCCCAAGCAAAGTCACCATCGGACTGGAGGTTACATTCGGGAAAAGCTTCAGGGTTACATTCGGGAATTTGTTTTACGAGTGTAACCTCCAAAAGGTTACAATCGATAATTTTTTTCCGAATGTAAATTCCAAAAAGGAAAATTAGGAAAAATGAAACAGTATACTCGGAAAAAAAGGTATATCAATCTATCGAGCGCTATGCTCTATGTTAGAATCTACTTAATCAAGTTATCCAAGGAATCTAGTTAGTTCTTGTGTGCATAAAATATGTTCAGGATCCTGAACAAAGCATGAGCACATCAAAGATGCTGAGAGTACATAAAAATGTCCCTATACCTTCTTTTTATGTCATGACACACCAAGAACAGTATAATTAAGTATCGATATTTAAAAAAAAAATAAAGAAAAAAAATAGGCTATCAGCGGGAATCGAACCCGTGTCGCTGCGTTAGTAGTCAAGTGCCCGCAACGAAAGACTAACGTGGCATTGCTGAAGGGAATTGTAATGAAAATTACTTTTAATACTATTGGTATCGTAAACTATCCCAAGCAAAGTCACCATCGGACTGGAGGTTACATTCGGGAAAAGCTTCAGGGTTACATTCGGGAATTTGTTTTACAAGTGTAACCTCCAAAAGGTTACAATCGATAATTTTTTTTTCCGAATGTAAATTCCAAAAAGTAACATTAGGAAAAATAAAACAGTATACTCGGAAAAAAAGGTATATCAATCTATCGAGCGCTATGCTCTATGTTAGAATCTACTTAATCAAGTTATCTAAGGAATCTAGTTAGTTCTTGTGTGCATAAAATATGTACAGGATCCTGAACAAAGCATGAGCACATCAAAGATGCTGAGAGTACATAAAAATGTCCCTATGCCTTCTTTTTATGTCATGACACACCAAGAACAGTATAATAAAGTATCGATATTAAAAAAAAAAATAAAGAAAAAAAAATAGGCTATCAGCGGGAATCGAACCAGGGTGGCTGCGTTAGTAGTCAAGTGCCCGCAACGAAAGATTAACGTGGCATTGCTGAAGGGAATTGTAATGAAAATTACTTTTAATACTATTGGTATCGTAAACTATCCCAAGCAAAGTCACCATCGGACTGGAGGTTACATTCGGGAAAAGCTTCAGGGTTACATTCGGGAATTTGTTTTACGAGTGTAACCTCCAAACGGTTACAATCGATAAATTTTTTTCCGAATGTAAATTCCAAAAAGTAACATTAGGAAAAATAAAACAGTATACTCGGAAAAAAGGTATATCAATCTATCGAGCTCTATGCTCTATGTTAGAATCTACTTAATCAAGTTATCCAAGGAATCTAGTTAGTTCTTGTGTGCATAAAATATGTGCAGGATCCTGAACAAAGCATGAGCACATCAAAGATGCTGAGAGTACATAAAAATGTCCCTATACCTTCGTTTTATGTCATGACACACCAAGAACAGTATAATTAAGTATCGATATTTAAAAAAAAAAGAAAGAAAAAAAATAGGCTATCAGCGGGAATCGAACCCGGGTCGCTGCGTTAGTAGTCAAGTGCCCGCAACGAAAGACTAACGTGGCATTGCTGAAGGGAATTGTAATGAAAATTACTTTTAATACTATTGGTATCGTATACTATCCCAAGCAAAGTCACCATCGGACTGGAGGTTACATTCGGGAAAAGCTTCAGGGTTACATTCGGGAATTTGTTTTACGAGTGTAACCTCCAAAAGGTTACAATCGATAATTTTTTTTCCGAATGTAAATTCCAAAAAGGAACATTAGGAAAAATAAAACAGTATACTCGGAAAAAAAGGTATATCAATCTATCGAGCGCTATGCTCTATGTTAGAATCTACTTAATCAAGTTATCCAAGGAATCTAGTTAGTTCTTGTGTGCATAAAATATGTACAGGATCCTGAACAAAGCATGAGCACATCAAAGATGCTGAGAGTACATAAAAATGTCCCTATACCTTCTTTTGATGTCATGACACACCAAGAACAGTATAATTAAGTATCGATTAAAAAAAAATAAATAAAGAAAAAAAAAATAGGCTATCAGCGGGAATCGAACCCGGGTCGCTGCGTTAGTAGTCAAGTGCCCGCAACGAAAGACTAACGTGGCATTGCTGAAGGGAATTGTAATGAAAATTACTTTTAATACTATTGGTATCGTAAACTATCCCAAGCAAAGTCACCATCGGACTGGAGGTTACATTCGGGGAAAGCTTCAGGGTTACATTCGGGAATTTGTTTTACGAGTGTAACCTCCAAAAGGTTACAATCGATAATTTTTTTTCCGAATGTAAATTCCAAAAAGTAACATTAGGAAAGTAAAACAGTATACTCGGAAAAAAAGGTATATCAATCTATCGAGCGCTATGCTCTATGTTAGAATCTACTTAATCAAGTTATCCAAGGAATCTAGTTAGTTCTTGTGTGCATAAAATATGTGCAGGATCCTGAACAAAGCATGAGCACATCAAAGATGCTGAGAGTACATAAAAATGTCCCTATACCTTCGTTTTATGTCATGACACACCAAGAACAGTATAATTAAGTATCGATATTTAAAAAAAAAAAGAAAGAAAAAAAATAGGCTATCAGCGGGAATCGAACCCGGGTCGCTGCGTTAGTAGTGAAGTGCCCGCAACGAAAGACTAACGTGGCATTGCTGAAGGGAATTGAAATGAAAATTACTTTTAATACTATTGGTATCGTAAACTATCCCAACCAAAGTCACCATCGGACTGAAGGTTACATTCGGGAAAAGCTTCAGGGTTACATTCGGGAATTTGTTTTACGAGTGTAACCTCCAAAAGGTTACAATCGATAATTTTTTTTCCGAATGTAAATTCCAAAAAGTAACATTAGGAAAAATAAAACAGTATACTCGGAAAAAAAGGTATATCAATCTATCGAGCGCTATGCTCTATGTTAGAATCTACTTAATCAAGTTATCCAAGGAATCTAGTTAGTTCTTGTGTGCATAAAATATGTACAGGATCCTGAACAAAGCATGAGCACATCAAAGATGCTGAGAGTACATAAAAATGTCCCTATACCTTCTTTTTATGTCATGACACACCAAGAACAGTATAATTAAGTATCGATATTTAAAACAAAAAATAAAGAAACAAAAATAGGCTATCAGCGGGAATCGAACCCGGGTCGCTGCGTTAGTAGTCAAGTGCCCGCAACGAAAGACTAACGTGACATTGCTGAAGGGAATTGTAATGAAAATTACTTTTAATACTATTGGTATCGTAAACTATCCCAAGCAAAGTCACCATCGGACTGGAGGTTACATTCGGGAAAAGCTTCAGGGTTACATTCGGGAATTTGTTTTACGAGTGTAACCTCCAAAAGGTTACAATCGATAATTTTTTTTCCGAATGTAAATTCCAAAATGTCTCATTAGGAAAAATAAAACAGTATACTCAGAAAAAAAGGTATATCAATCTATCGAGCGCTATGCTCTATGTTAGAATCTACTTAATCATGTTATCCAAGGAATCTAGTTAGTTCTTGTGTGCATAAAATATGTGCAGGATCCTGAACAAAGCATGAGCACATCAAAGATGCTGAGAGTACATAAAAATGTCCCTATCCCTTCTTTTTATGTCATGACACACCAAGAACAGTATAATTAAGTATCGATATTAAAAAAAAAAAAAAAAGAAAGAAAATAGGCTATCAGCGGGAATCGAACCCGGGTCGCTGCGTTAGTAGTCAAGTGCCCGCAACGAAAGACTAACGTGGCATTGCTGAAGGGAATTGTAATGAAAATTACTTTTAATACTATTGGTATCGTAAACTATCCCAAGCAAAGTCACCATCGGACTGGAGGTTACATTCGGGAAAAGCTTCAGGGTTACATTCGGGAATTTGTTTTACGAGTGTAACCTCCAAAAGGTTACAATCGATAATTTTTTTTCCGAATGTAAATTCCAAAAAGTAACATTAGGAAAATAAAACAGTATACTCGGAAAAAAAGGTATATCAATCTATCGAGCGCTATGCTCTATGTTAGAATCTACTTAATCAAGTTATCCAAGGAATCTAGTTAGTTCTTGTGTGCATAAAATATGTGCAGGATCCTGAACAAAGCATGAGCACATCAAAGATGCTGAGAGTACATAAAAATGTCCCTATACCTTCTTTTTATGTCATGACACACCAAGAACAGTATAATTAAGTATCGATTTAAAAAAAAAAATAAAGAAAAAAAATAGGCTATCAGCGGGAATCGAACCCGGGTCGCTGCGTTAGTAGTCAAGTGCCCGCAACGAAAGACTAACGTGGCATTGCTGAAGGGAATTGTAATGAAAATTACTTTTAATACTATTGGTATCGTAAACTATCCCAAGCAAAGTCACCATCGGACTGGAGGTTACATTCGGGAAAAGCTTCAGGGTTACATTCGGGAATTTGTTTTACGGGTGTAACCTCCAAAAGGTTACAATCGATAATTTTTTTTCCGAATGTAAATTGCAAAAAGTAACATTAGGAAAGTAAAACAGTATACTCGGAAAAAAAGGTATATCAATCTATCGAGCGCTATGCTCTATGTTAGAATCTACTTAATCAAGTTATCCAAGGAATCTAGTTAGTTCTTGTGTGCATAAAATATGTGCAGGATCCTAAACAAAGCATGAGCACATCAAAGATGCTGAGAGTACATAACAATGTCCCTATACCTACTTTTTATGTCATGACACACCAAGAACAGTATAATTAAGTATCGATATTTAAAAAAAAAATAAAGAAAAAAAATAGGCTATCAGCGGGAATCGAACCCGGGTCGCTGCGTTAGTAGTCAAGTGCCCGCAACGAAAGACTAACGTGGCATTGCTGAAGGGAATTGAAATGAAAATTACTTTTAATACTATTGGTATCGTAAACTATCCCAACCAAAGTCACCATCGGACTGGAGGTTACATTCGGGAAAAGCTTCAGGGTTACATTCGGGAATTTGTTTTACGAGTGTAACCTCCAAAAGGTTACAATCGATAATTTTTTTTCCGAATGTAAATTCCAAAAAGTAACATTAGGAAAGTAAAACAGTATACTCGGAAAAAAAGGTATATCAATCTATCGAGCGCTATGCTCTATGTTAGAATCTACTTAATCATGTTATCCAAGGAATCTAGTTAGTTCTTGTGTGCATAAAATATGTGCAGGATCCTGAACAAAGCATGAGCACATCAAAGATGCTGAGAGTACATAAAAATGTCCCTATACCTTCTTTTTATGTCATGACACACCAAGAACAGTATAATTAAGTATCGATATTTAAAAAAAAAGAAAGAAAAAAAATAGGCTATCAGCGGGAATCGAACCCGGGTCGCTGCGTTAGTAGTCAAGTGCCCGCAACGAAAGACTAACGTGGCATTGCTGAAGGGAATTGTAATGAAAATTACTTTTAATACTATTGGTATCGTAAACTATCCCAAGCAAAGTCACCATCGGACTGGAGGTTACATTCGGGAAAAGCTTCAGGGTTACATTCGGGAATTTGTTTTACGAGTGTAACCTCCAAAAGGTTACAATCGATAATTTTTTTTCCGAATGTAAATTCCAAAAAGTAACATTAGGAAAATAAAACAGTATACTCGGAAAAAAAGGTATATCAATCTATCGAGCGCTATGCTCTATGTTAGAATCTACTTAATCAAGTTATCCAAGGAATCTAGTTAGTTCTTGTGTGCATAAAATATGTTCAGGATCCTGAACAAAGCATGAGCACATCAAAGATGCTGAGAGTACATAAAAATGTCCCTATACCTTCTTTTTATGTCATGACACACCAAGAACAGTATAATTAAGTATCGATATTTAAAAAAAAAATAAAGAAACAAAAATAGGCTATCAGCGGGAATCGAACCCGGGTCGCTGCGTTAGTAGTCAAGTGCCCGCAACGAAAGACTAACGTGACATTGCTGAAGGGAATTGTAATGAAAATTACTTTTAATACTATTGGTATCGTAAACTATCCCAAGCAAAGTCACCATCGGACTGGAGGTTACATTCGGGAAAAGCTTCAGGGTTACATTCGGGAATTTTTTTTACGAGTGTAACCTCCAAAAGGTTACAATCGATAATTTTTTTTCCGAATGTAAATTCCAAAAAGGAACATTAGGAAAAATAAAACAGTATACTCGGAAAAAAAGGTATATCAATCTATCGAGCGCTATGCTCTATGTTAGAATCTACTTAATCAAATTATCCAAGGAATCTAGTTAGTTCTTGTGTGCATAAAATATGTGCAGGATCCTGAACAAAGCATGAGCACATCAAAGATGCTGAGAGTACATAAAAATGTCCCTATACCTTCGTTTTATGTCATGACACACCAAGAACAGTATAATTAAGTATCGATATTTAAAAAAAAAAGAAAGAAAAAAATAGGCTATCAGCGGGAATCGAACCCGGGTCGCTGCGTTAGTAGTCAAGTGCCCGCAACGAAAGACTAACGTGGCATTGCTGAAGGGAATTGTAATGAAAATTACTTTTAATACTATTGGTATCGTATACTATCCCAAGCAAAGTCACCATCGGACTGGAGGTTACATTCGGGAAAAGCTTCAGGGTTACATTCGGGAATTTGTTTTACGAGTGTAACCTCCAAAAGGTTACAATCGATAATTTTTTTTCCGAATGTAAATTCCAAAAAGTAACATTAGGAAAATAAAACAGTATACTCGGAAAAAAAGGTATATCAATCTATCGAGCGCTATGCTCTATGTTAGAATCTACTTAATCAAGTTATCCAAGGAATCTAGTTAGTTCTTGTGTGCATAAAAAATGTACAGGATCCTGAACAAAGCATGAGCACATCAAAGATGCTGAGAGTACATAAAAATGTCCCTATACCTTCTTTTTATGTCATGACACACCAAGAACAGTATAATTAAGTATCGATATTTAAAAAAAAAGAAAGAAGAAAAAATAGGCTATCAGCGGGAATCGAACCCGGGTCGCTGCGTTAGTAGTCAAGTGCCCGCAACGAAAGACTAACGTGGCATTGCTGAAGGGAATTGAAATGAAAATTACTTTTAATACTATTGGTATCGTATACTATCCCAAGCAAAGTCACCATCGGACTGGAGGTTACATTCGGGAAAAGCTTCAGGGTTACATTCGGGAATTTGTTTTACGAGTGTAACCTCCAAAAGGTTACAATCGATAATTGTTTTTCCGAATGTAAATTCCAAAAAGTAACATTAGGAAAAATAAAACAGTATACTCGGAAAAAAGGTATATCAATCTATCGAGCGCTATGCTCTATGTTAGAATCTACTTAATCAAGTTATCCAAGGAATCTAGTTAGTTCTTGTGTGCATAAAATATGTACAGGATCCTGAACAAAGCATGAGCACATCAAAGATGCTGAGAGTACATAAAAATGTCCCTATACCTTCTTTTTATGTCATGACACACCAAGAACAGTATAATTAAGTATCGATATTTTAGAAAAAAAATAAAGAAAAAAAAATAGGCTATCAGCGGGAATCGAACCCGGGTCGCTGCGTTAGTAGTCAAGTGCCCGCAACGAAAGACTAACGTGGCATTGCTGAAGGGAATTGTAATGAAAATTACTTTTAATACTATTGGTATCGTAAACTATCCCAAGCAAAGTCACCATCGGACTGGAGGTTACATTCGGGAAAAGCTTCAGGGTTACATTCGGGAATTTGTTTTACGAGTGTAACCTCCAAAAGGTTACAATCGATAATTTTTTTCCGAATGTAAATTCCAAAAAGGAAAATTAGGAAAAATAAAACAGTATACTCGGAAAAAAAGGTATATCAATCTATCGAGCGCTATGCTCTATGTTAGAATCTACTTAATCAAGTTATCCAAGGAATCTAGTTAGTTCTTGTGTGCATAAAATATGTTCAGGATCCTGAACAAAGCATGAGCACATCAAAGATGCTGAGAGTACATAAAAATGTCCCTATACCTTCTTTTTATGTCATGACACACCAAGAACAGTATAATTAAGTATCGATTTAAAAAAAATAAAGAAAAAAAAAATAGGCTATCAGCGGGAATCGAACCCGGGTCGCTGCGTTAGTAGTCAAGTGCCCGCAACGAAAGACTAACGTGGCATTGCTGAAGGGAATTGTAATGAAAATTACTTTTAATACTATTGGTATCGTAAACTATCCCAAGCAAAGTCACCATCGGACTGGAGGTTACATTCGGGAAAAGCTTCAGGGTTACATTCGGGAATTTTTTTTACGAGTGTAACCTCCAAAAGGTTACAATCGATAATTTTTTTCCGAATGTAAATTCCAAAAAGGAAAATTAGGAAAAATAAAACAGTATACTCGGAAAAAAAGGTATATCAATCTATCGAGCGCTATGCTCTATGTTAGAATCTACTTAATCAAGTTATCCAAGGAATCTAGTTAGTTCTTGTGTGCATAAAATATGTGCAGGATCCTAAACAAAGCATGAGCACATCAAAGATGCTTAGAGTACATAACAATGTCCCTATACCTACTTTTTATGTCATGACACACCAAGAACAGTATAATTAAGTATCGATATTTAAAAAAAAAATAAAGAAAAAAAATAGGCTATCAGCGGGAATCGAACCCGTGTAGCTGCGTTAGTAGTCAAGTGCCCGCAACGAAAGACTAACGTGGCATTGCTGAAGGGAATTGTAATGAAAATTACTTTTAATACTATTGGTATCGTAAACTATCCCAAGCAAAGTCACCATCGGACTGGAGGTTACATTCGGGAAAAGCTTCAGGGTTACATTCGGGAATTTGTTTTACGAGTGTAACCTCCAAAAGGTTACAATCGATAATTTTTTTTCCGAATGTAAATTCCAAAAAGGAAAATTAGGAAAAATAAAACAGTATACTCGGAAAAAAAGGTATATCAATCTATCGAGCGCTATGCTCTATGTTAGAATCTATTTAATCAAGTTATCCAAGGAATCTAGTTAGTTCTTGTGTGCATAAAATATGTACAGGATCCTGAACAAAGCATGAGCACATCAAAGATGCTGAGAGTACATAAAAATGTCCCTATGCCTCCTTTTTATGTCATGACACACCAAGAACAGTATAATTAAGTATCGATATTAAAAAAAAAAT
Source organism: Nematostella vectensis (assembly GCF_932526225.1). Lineage (NCBI taxonomy): Eukaryota > Metazoa > Cnidaria > Anthozoa > Actiniaria > Edwardsiidae > Nematostella > Nematostella vectensis. The sequence goes on along the minus strand of NC_064038.1, from coordinate 1,789,901 downwards.
AAAGAAGAAACAATAGGCTATCAGCGGGAATCGAACCCGGGTCGCTGCGTTAGTAGTCAAGTGCCCGCAACGAAAGACTAACGTGGCATTGCTGAAGGGAATTGAAATGAAAATTACTTTTAATACTATTGGTATCGTAAACTATCCCAACCAAAGTCACCATCGGACTGGAGGTTACATTCGGGAAAAGCTTCAGGGTTACATTCGGGAATTTGTTTTACGAGTGTAACCTCCAAAAGGTTACAATCGATAATTGTTTTTCCGAATGTAAATTCCAAAAAGTAACATTAGGAAAAATAAAACAGTATACTCGGAAAAAAGGTATATCAATCTATCGAGCGCTATGCTCTATGTTAGAATCTACTTAATCAAGTTATCCAAGGAATCTAGTTAGTTCTTGTGTGCATAAAATATGTACAGGATCCTGAACAAAGCATGAGCACATCAAAGATGCTGAGAGTACATAAAAATGTCCCTATACCTTCTTTTTATGTCATGACACACCAAGAACAGTATAATTAAGTATCGATATTTAAAAAAAAAATAAAGAAAAAAAAATAGGCTATCAGCGGGAATCGAACCCGGGTCGCTGCGTTAGTAGTCAAGTGCCCGCAACGAAAGACTAACGTGGCATTGCTGAAGGAAATTGAAATGAAAATTACTTTTAATACTATTGGTATCGTAAACTATCCCAACCAAAGTCACCATCGGACTGGAGGTTACATTCGGGAAAAGCTTCAGGGTTACATTCGGGAATTTGTTTTACGAGTGTAACCTCCAAAAGGTTACAATCGATAATTGTTTTTCCGAATGTAAATTCCAAAAAGTAACATTAGGAAAAATAAAACAGTATACTCGGAAAAAAGGTATATCAATCTATCGAGTGCTATGCTCTATGTTAGAATCTACTTAATCAAGTTATCCAAGGAATCTAGTTAGTTCTTGTGTGCATAAAATATGTACAGGATCCTGAACAAAGCATGAGCACATCAAAGATGCTGAGAGTACATAAAAATGTCCCTATACCTTCTTTTTATGTCATGACACACCAAGAACAGTATAATTAAGTATCGATATTTTAAAAAAAAAATAAAGAAAAAAAAATAGGCTATCAGCGGGAATCGAACCCGGGTCGCTGCGTTAGTAGTCAAGTGCCCGCAACGAAAGACTAACGTGGCATTGCTGAAGGGAATTGTAATGAAAATTACTTTTAATACTATTGGTATCGTAAACTATCCCAAGCAAAGTCACCATCGGACTGGAGGTTACATTCGGGAAAAGCTTCAGGGTTACATTCGGGAATTTGTTTTACGAGTGTAACCTCCAAAAGGTTACAATCGATAATTTTTTTCCGAATGTAAATTCCAAAAAGGAAAATTAGGAAAAATAAAACAGTATACTCGGAAAAAAAGGTATATCAATCTATCGAGCGCTATGCTCTATGTTAGAATCTACTTAATCAAGTTATCCAAGGAATCTAGTTAGTTCTTGTGTGCATAAAATATGTACAGGATCCTGAACAAAGCATGAGCACATCAAAGATGCTGAGAGTACATAAAAATGTCCCTATACCTTCTTTTTATGTCATGACACACCAAGAACAGTATAATTAAGTATCGATATTTAAAAAAAAAATAAAGAAAAAAAAATAGGCTATCAGCGGGAATCGAACCCGGGTCGCTGCGTTAGTAGTCAAGTGCCCGCAACGAAAGACTAACGTGGCATTGCTGAAGGAAATTGAAATGAAAATTACTTTTAATACTATTGGTATCGTAAACTATCCCAACCAAAGTCACCATCGGACTGGAGGTTACATTCGGGAAAAGCTTCAGGGTTACATTCGGGAATTTGTTTTACGAGTGTAACCTCCAAAAGGTTACAATCGATAATTGTTTTTCCGAATGTAAATTCCAAAAAGTAACATTAGGAAAAATAAAACAGTATACTCGGAAAAAAGGTATATCAATCTATCGAGTGCTATGCTCTATGTTAGAATCTACTTAATCAAGTTATCCAAGGAATCTAGTTAGTTCTTGTGTGCATAAAATATGTACAGGATCCTGAACAAAGCATGAGCACATCAAAGATGCTGAGAGTACATAAAAATGTCCCTATACCTTCTTTTTATGTCATGACACACCAAGAACAGTATAATTAAGTATCGATATTTTAAAAAAAAAATAAAGAAAAAAAAATAGGCTATCAGCGGGAATCGAACCCGGGTCGCTGCGTTAGTAGTCAAGTGCCCGCAACGAAAGACTAACGTGGCATTGCTGAAGGGAATTGTAATGAAAATTACTTTTAATACTATTGGTATCGTAAACTATCCCAAGCAAAGTCACCATCGGACTGGAGGTTACATTCGGGAAAAGCTTCAGGGTTACATTCGGGAATTTGTTTTACGAGTGTAACCTCCAAAAGGTTACAATCGATAATTTTTTTCCGAATGTAAATTCCAAAAAGGAAAATTAGGAAAAATAAAACAGTATACTCGGAAAAAAAGGTATATCAATCTATCGAGCGCTATGCTCTATGTTAGAATCTACTTAATCAAGTTATCCAAGGAATCTAGTTAGTTCTTGTGTGCATAAAATATGTTCAGGATCCTGAACAAAGCATGAGCACATCAAAGATGCTGAGAGTACATAAAAATGTCCCTATACCTTCTTTTTATGTCATGACACACCAAGAACAGTATAATTAAGTATCGATTTAAAAAAAATAAAGAAAAAAAAAATAGGCTATCAGCGGGAATCGAACCCGGGTCGCTGCGTTAGTAGTAAAGTGCCCGCAACGAAAGACTAACGTGGCATTGCTGAAGGGAATTGTAATGAAAATTACTTTTAATACTATTGGTATCGTAAACTATCCCAAGCAAAGTCACCATCGGACTGGAGGTTACATTCGGGAAAAGCTTCAGGGTTACATTCGGGAATTTGTTTTACGAGTGTAACCTCCAAAAGGTTACAATCGATAATTTTTTTTCCGAATGTAAATTCCAAAAAGTAACATTAGGAAAGTAAAACAGTATACTCGGAAAAAAAGGTATATCAATCTATCGAGCGCTATGCTCTATGTTAGAATCTACTTAATCAAGTTATCCAAGGAATCTAGTTAGTTCTTGTGTGCATAAAATATGTGCAGGATCCTAAACAAAGCATGAGCACATCAAAGATGCTGAGAGTACATAACAATGTCCCTATACCTACTTTTTATGTCATGACACACCAAGAACAGTATAATTAAGTATCGATATTTAAAAAAAAATAAAGAAAAAAAATAGGCTATCAGCGGGAATCGAACCCGTGTCGCTGCGTTAGTAGTCAAGTGCCCGCAACGAAAGACTAACGTGGCATTGCTGAAGGGAATTGTAATGAAAATTACTTTTAATACTATTGGTATCGTAAACTATCCCAAGCAAAGTCAACATCGGACTGGAGGTTACATTCGGGAAAAGCTTCAGGGTTACATTCGGGAATTTTTTTTACGAGTGTAACCTTCAAAAGGTTACAATCGATAATTTTTTTCCGAATGTAAATTCCAAAAAGGAAAATTAGGAAAAATAAAACAGTATACTCGGAAAAAAAGGTATATCAATCTATCGAGCGCTATGCTCTATGTTAGAATCTACTTAATCAAGTTATCCAAGGAATCTAGTTAGTTCTTGTGTGCATAAAATATGTGCAGGATCCTAAACAAAGCATGAGCACATCAAAGATGCTGAGAGTACATAACAATGTCCCTATACCTACTTTTTATGTCATGACACACCAAGAACAGTATAATTAAGTATCGATATAAAAAAAAAAAAATAAAGAAAAAAAATAGGCTATCAGCGGGAATCGAACCCGTGTAGCTGCGTTAGTAGTCAAGTGCCCGCAACGAAAGACTAACGTGGCATTGCTGAAGGGAATTGTAATGAAAATTACTTTTAATACTATTGGTATCGTAAACTATCCCAAGCAAAGTCACCATCGGACTGGAGGTTACATTCGGGAAAAGCTTCAGGGTTACATTCGGGAATTTGTTTTACGAGTGTAACCTCCAAAAGGTTACAATCGATAATTTTTTTTTCCGAATGTAAATTCCAAAAAGTAACATTAGGAAAAATAAAACAGTATACTCGGAAAAAAAGGTATATCAATCTATCGAGCGCTATGCTCTATGTTAGAATCTACTTAATCAAGTTATCCAAGGAATCTAGTTAGTTCTTGTGTGCATAAAATATGTACAGGATCCTGAACAAAGCATGAGCACATCAAAGATGCTGAGAGTACATAAAAATGTCCCTATGCCTTCTTTTTATGTCATGACACACCAAGAACAGTATAATTAAGTATCGATATTAAAAAAAAAAATAAAGAAGAAACAATAGGCTATCAGCGGGAATCGAACCCGGGTCGCTGCGTTAGTAGTCAAGTGCCCGCAACGAAAGACTAACGTGGCATTGCTGAAGGGAATTGTAATGAAAATTACTTTATATACTATTGGTATCGTAAACTATCCCAAGCAAAGTCACCATCGGACTGGAGGTTACATTCGGGAAAAGCTTCAGGGTTACATTCGGGAATTTGTTTTACGGGTGTAACCTCCAAAAGGTTACAATCGATAATTTTTTTTCCGAATGTAAATTCCAAAAAGTAACATTAGGAAAGTAAAACAGTATACTCGGAAAAAAGGTATATCAATCTATCGAGCGCTATGCTCTATGTTAGAATCTACTTAATCAAGTTATCCAAGGAATCTAGTTAGTTCTTGTGTGCATAAAATATGTGCAGGATCCTAAACAAAGCATGAGCACATCAAAGATGCTGAGAGAACATAACAATGTCCCTATACCTACTTTTTATGTCATGACACACCAAGAACAGTATAATTAAGTATCGATATTTAAAAAAAAAATAAAGAAAAAAAATAGGCTATCAGCGGGAATCGAAAACGGGTCGCTGCGTTAGTAGTCAAGTGCCCGCAACGAAAGACTAACGTGGCATTGCTGAAGGGAATTGAAATTAAAATTACTTTTAATACTATTGGTATCGTAAACTATCCCAACCAAAGTCACCATCGGACTGGAGGTTACATTCGGGAAAAGCTTCAGGGTTACATTCGGGAATTTGTTTTACGAGTGTAACCTCCAAAAGGTTACAATCGATAATTTTTTTTCCGAATGTAAATTCCAAAAAGTAACATTAGGAAAGTAAAACAGTATACTCGGAAAAAAAGGTATATCAATCTATCGAGCGCTATGCTCTATGTTAGAATCTACTTAATCATGTTATCCAAGGAATCTAGTTAGTTCTTGTGTGCATAAAATATGTGCAGGATCCTGAACAAAGCATGAGCACATCAAAGATGCTGAGAGTACATAACAATGTCCCTATACCTTCTTTTTATGTCATGACACACCAAGAACAGTATAATTAAGTATCGATATTTAAAAAAAAAGAAAGAAAAAAAATAGGCTATCAGCGGGAATCGAACCCGGGTCGCTGCGTTAGTAGTCAAGTGCCCGCAACGAAAGACTAACGTGGCATTGCTGAAGGGAATTGTAATGAAAATTACTTTTAATACTATTGGTATCGTAAACTATCCCAAGCAAAGTCACCATCGGACTGGAGGTTACATTCGGGAAAAGCTTCAGGGTTACATTCGGAAATTTGTTTTACGAGTGTAACCTCCAAAAGGTTACAATCGATAATTTTTTTTCCGAATGTAAATTCCAAAAAGTAACATTAGGAAAATAAAACAGTATACTTGGAAAAAAAGGTATATCAATCTATCGAGCGCTATGCTCTATGTTAGAATCTACTTAATCAAGTTATCCAAGGAATCTAGTTAGTTCTTGTGTGCATAAAATATGTGCAGGATCCTGAACAAAGCATGAGCACATCAAAGATGCTGAGAGTACATAAAAATGTCCCTATACCTTCTTTTTATGTCATGACACACCAAGAACAGTATAATTAAGTATCGATATTTAAAAAAAAAATAAAGAAACAAAAATAGGCTATCAGCGGGAATCGAACCCGGGTCGCTGCGTTAGTAGTCAAGTGCCCGCAACGAAAGACTAACGTGACATTGCTGAAGGGAATTGTAATGAAAATTACTATTAATACTATTGGTATCGTAAACTATCCCAAGCAAAGTCACCATCGGACTGGAGGTTACATTCGGGAAAAGCTTCAGGGTTACATTCGGGAATTTTTTTTACGAGTGTAACCTCCAAAAGGTTACAATCGATAATTTTTTTTCCGAATGTAAATTCCAAAAAGGAACATTAGGAAAAATAAAACAGTATACTCGGAAAAAAAGGTATATCAATCTATCGAGCGCTATGCTCTATGTTAGAATCTACTTAATCAAATTATCCAAGGAATCTAGTTAGTTCTTGTGTGCATAAAATATGTGCAGGATCCTGAACAAAGCATGAGCACATCAAAGATGCTGAGAGTACATAAAAATGTCCCTATACCTTCGTTTTATGTCATGACACACCAAGAACAGTATAATTAAGTATCGATATTTAAAAAAAAAAGAAAGAAAAAAATAGGCTATCAGCGGGAATCGAACCCGGGTCGCTGCGTTAGTAGTCAAGTGCCCGCAACGAAAGACTAACGTGGCATTGCTGAAGGGAATTGTAATGAAAATTACTTTTAATACTATTGGTATCGTATACTATCCCAAGCAAAGTCACCATCGGACTGGAGGTTACATTCGGGAAAAGCTTCAGGGTTACATTCGGGAATTTGTTTTACGAGTGTAACCTCCAAAAGGTTACAATCGATAATTTTTTTTCCGAATGTAAATTCCAAAAAGTAACATTAGAAAAATAAAACAGTATACTCGGAAAAAAAGGTATATCAATCTATCGAGCGCTATGCTCTATGTTAGAATCTACTTAATCAAGTTATCCAAGGAATCTAGTTAGTTCTTGTGTGCATAAAAAATGTACAGGATCCTGAACAAAGCATGAGCACATCAAAGATGCTGAGAGTACATAAAAATGTCCCTATACCTTCTTTTTATGTCATGACACACCAAGGACAGTATAATTAAGTATCGATATTTAAAAAAAAAGAAAGAAGAAAAAATAGGCTATCAGCGGGAATCGAACCCGGGTCGCTGCGTTAGTAGTCAAGTGCCCGCAACGAAAGACTAACGTGGCATTGCTGAAGGGAATTGAAATGAAAATTACTTTTAATACTATTGGTATCGTATACTATCCCAAGCAAAGTCACCATCGGACTGGAGGTTACATTCGGGAAAAGCTTCAGGGTTACATTCGGGAATTTGTTTTACGAGTGTAACCTCCAAAAGGTTACAATCGATAATTGTTTTTCCGAATGTAAATTCCAAAAAGTAACATTAGGAAAAATAAAACAGTATACTCGGAAAAAAGGTATATCAATCTATCGAGCGCTATGCTCTATGTTAGAATCTACTTAATCAAGTTATCCAAGGAATCTAGTTAGTTCTTGTGTGCATAAAATATGTACAGGATCCTGAACAAAGCATGAGCACATCAAAGATGCTGAGAGTACATAAAAATGTCCCTATATCTTCTTTTTATGTCATGACACACCAAGAACAGTATAATTAAGTATCGATATTTTAGAAAAAAAATAAAGAAAAAGAAATAGGCCATCAGCGGGAATCGAACCCGGGTCGCTGCGTTAGTAGTCAAGTGCCCGCAACGAAAGACTAACGTGGCATTGCTGAAGGGAATTGTAATGAAAATTACTTTTAATACTATTGGTATCGTAAACTATCCCAAGCAAAGTCACCATCGGACTGGAGGTTACATTCGGGAAAAGCTTCAGGGTTACATTCGGGAATTTGTTTTACGAGTGTAACCTCCAAAAGGTTACAATCGATAATTTTTTTCCGAATGTAAATTCCAAAAAGGAAAATTAGGAAAAATAAAACAGTATACTCGGAAAAAAAGGTATATCAATCTATCGAGCGCTATGCTCTATGTTAGAATCTACTTAATCAAGTTATCCAAGGAATCTAGTTAGTTCTTGTGTGCATAAAATATGTTCAGGATCCTGAACAAAGCATGAGCACATCAAAGATGCTGAGAGTACATAAAAATGTCCCTATACCTTCTTTTTATGTCATGACACACCAAGAACAGTATAATTAAGTATCGATTTAAAAAAAATAAAGAAAAAAAAAATAGGCTATCAGCGGGAATCGAACCCGGGTCGCTGCGTTAGTAGTCAAGTGCCCGCAACGAAAGACTAACGTGGCATTGCTGAAGGGAATTGTAATGAAAATTACTTTTAATACTATTGGTATCGTAAACTATCCCAAGCAAAGTCACCATCGGACTGGAGGTTACATTCGGGAAAAGCTTCAGGGTTACATTCGGGAATTTGTTTTACGAGTGTAACCTCCAAAAGGTTACAATCGATAATTTTTTTTCCGAATGTAAATTCCAAAAAGTAACATTAGGAAAGTAAAACAGTATACTCGGAAAAAAAGGTATATCAATCTATCGAGCGCTATGCTCTATGTTAGAATCTACTTAATCAAGTTATCCAAGGAATCTAGTTAGTTCTTGTGTGCATAAAATATGTGCAGGATCCTAAACAAAGCATGAGCACATCAAAGATGCTGAGAGTACATAACAATGTCCCTATACCTACTTTTTATGTCATGACACACCAAGAACAGTATAATTAAGTATCGATATTTAAAAAAAAATAAAGAAAAAAAATAGGCTATCAGCGGGAATCGAACCCGTGTCGCTGCGTTAGTAGTCAAGTGCCCGCAACGAAAGACTAACGTGGCATTGCTGAAGGGAATTGTAATGAAAATTACTTTTAATACTATTGGTATCGTAAACTATCCCAAGCAAAGTCACCATCGGACTGGAGGTTACATTCGGGAAAAGCTTCAGGGTTACATTCGGGAATTGTTTTTACGAGTGTAACCTCCAAAAGGTTACAATCGATAATTTTTTTCCGAATGTAAATTCCAAAAAGGAAAATTAGGAAAAATAAAACAGTATACTCGGAAAAAAAGGTATATCAATCTATCGAGCGCTATGCTCTATGTTAGAATCTACTTAATCAAGTTATCCAAGGAATCTAGTTAGTTCTTGTGTGCATAAAATATGTGCAGGATCCTAAACAAAGCATGAGCACATCAAAGATGCTGAGAGTACATAACAATGTCCCTATACCTACTTTTTATGTCATGACACACCAAGAACAGTATAATTAAGTATCGATATTTAAAAAACAATAAAGAAAAAAAATAGGCTATCAGCGGGAATCGAACCCGTGTAGCTGCGTTAGTAGTCAAGTGCCCGCAACAAAAGACTAACGTGGCATTGCTGAAGGGAATTGTAATGAAAATTACTTTTAATACTATTGGTATCGTAAACTATCCCAAGCAAAGTCACCATCGGACTGGAGGTTACATTCGGGAAAAGCTTCAGGGTTACATTCGGGAATTTGTTTTACGAGTGTAACCTCCAAAAGGTTACAATCGATAATTTTTTTCCGAATGTAAATTCCAAAAAGGAAAATTAGGAAAAATAAAACAGTATACTCGGAAAAAAAGGTATATCAATCTATCGAGCGCTATGCTCTATGTTAGAATCTACTTAATAAAGTTATCCAAGGAATCTAGTTAGTTCTTGTGTGAATAAAATATGTACAGGATCCTGAACAAAGCATGAGCACATCAAAGATGCTGAGAGTACATAAAAATGTCCCTATGCCTCCTTTTTATGTCATGACACACCAAGAACAGTATAATTAAGTATCGATATTAAAAAAAAAATAAAGAAGAAACAATAGGCTATCAGCGGGAATCGAACCCGGGTCGCTGCGTTAGTAGTCAAGTGCCCGCAACGAAAGACTAACGTGGCATTGCTGAAGGGAATTGAAATTAAAATTACTTTTAATACTATTGGTATCGTAAACTATCCCAACCAAAGTCACCATCGGACTGGAGGTTACATTCGGGAAAAGCTTCAGGGTTACATTCGGGAATTTGTTTTACGAGTGTAACCTCCAAAAGGTTACAATCGATAATTGTTTTTCCGAATGTAAATTCCAAAAAGTAACATTAGGAAAAATAAAACAGTATACTCGGAAAAAAGGTATATCAATCTATCGAGCGCTATGCTCTATGTTAGAATCTACTTAATCAAGTTATCCAAGGAATCTAGTTAGTTCTTGTGTGCATAAAATATGTACAGGATCCTGAACAAAGCATGAGCACATCAAAGATGCTGAGAGTACATAAAAATGTCCCAATACCTTCTTTTTATGTCATGACACACCAAGAACAGTATAATTAAGTATCGATATTTAAAAAAAAAATAAAGAAAAAAAAATAGGCTATCAGCGGGAATCGAACCCGGGTCGCTGCGTTAGTAGTCAAGTGCCCGCAACGAAAGACTAAGGTGGCATTGCTGAAGGGAATTGAAATGAAAATTACTTTTAATACTATTGGTATCGTAAACTATCCCAACCAAAGTCACCATCGGACTGGAGGTTACATTCGGGAAAAGCTTCAGGGTTACATTCGGGAATTTGTTTTACGAGTGTAACCTCCAAAAGGTTACAATCGATAATTTTTTTCCGAATGTAAATTCCAAAAAGGAAAATTAGGAAAAATAAAACAGTATACTCGGAAAAAAAGGTATATCAATCTATCGAGCGCTATGCTCTATGTTAGAATCTACTTAATCAAGTTATCCAAGGAATCTAGTTAGTTCTTGTGTGCATAAAATATGTTCAGGATCCTGAACAAAGCATGAGCACATCAAAGATGCTGAGAGTACATAAAAATGTCCCTATACCTTCTTTTTATGTCATGACACACCAAGAACAGTATAATTAAGTATCGATATTTAAAAAAAAAATAAAGAAAAAAAATAGGCTATCAGCGGGAATCGAACCCGGGTCGCTGCGTTAGTAGTCAAGTGCCCGCAACGAAAGACTAACGTGGCATTGCTGAAGGGAATTGTAATGAAAATTACTTTTAATACTATTGGTATCGTAAACTATCCCAAGCAAAGTCACCATCGGACTGGAGGTTACATTCGGGAAAAGCTTCAGGGTTACATTCGGGAATTTGTTTTACGAGTGTAACCTCCAAAAGGTTACAATCGATAATTTTTTTTTCCGAATGTAAATTCCAAAAAGTAACATTAGGAAAAATAAAACAGTATACTCGGAAAAAAAGGTATATCAATCTATCGAGCGCTATGCTCTATGTTAGAATCTACTTAATCAAGTTATCCAAGGAATCTAGTTAGTTCTTGTGTGCATAAAATATGTACAGGATCCTGAACAAAGCATGAGCACATCAAAGATGCTGAGAGTACATAAAAATGTCCCTATGCCTTCTTTTTATGTCATGACACACCAAGAACAGTATAATTAAGTATCGATATTAAAAAAAAAAAATAAAGAAGAAACAATAGGCTATCAGCGGGAATCGAACCCGGGTCGCTGCGTTAGTAGTCAAGTGCCCGCAACGAAAGACTAACGTGGCATTGCTGAAGGGAATTGAAATGAAAATTACTTTTAATACTATTGGTATCGTAAACTATCCCAACCAAAGTCACCATCGGACTGGAGGTTACATTCGGGAAAAGCTTCAGGGTTACATTCGGGAATTTGTTTTACGAGTGTAACCTCCAAAAGGTTACAATCGATAATTGTTTTTCCGAATGTAAATTCCAAAAAGTAACATTAGGAAAAATAAAACAGTATACTCGGAAAAAAGGTATATCAATCTATCGAGCGCTATGCTCTATGTTAGAATCTACTTAATCAAGTTATCCAAGGAATCTAGTTAGTTCTTGTGTGCATAAAATATGTACAGGATCCTGAACAAAGCATGAGCACATCAAAGATGCTGAGAGTACATAAAAATGTCCCTATACCTTCTTTTTATGTCATGACACACCAAGAACAGTATAATTAAGTATCGATATTTAAAAAAAAAATAAAGAAAAAAAAATAGGCTATCAGCGGGAATCGAACCCGGGTAGCTGCGTTAGTAGTCAAGTGCCCGCAACGAAAGACTAACGTGGCATTGCTGAAGGGAATTGTAATGAAAATTACTTTTAATACTATTGGTATCGTAAACTATCCCAAGCAAAGTCACCATCGGACTGGAGGTTACATTCGGGAAAAGCTTCAGGGTTACATTCGGGAATTTGTTTTACGAGTGTAACCTCCAAAAGGTTACAATCGATAATTTTTTTCCGAATGTAAATTCCAAAAAGGAAAATTAGGAAAAATAAAACAGTATACTCGGAAAAAAAGGTATATCAATCTATCGAGCGCTATGCTCTATGTTAGAATCTACTTAATCAAGTTATCCAAGGAATCTAGTTAGTTCTTGTGTGCATAAAATATGTTCAGGATCCTGAACAAAGCATGAGCACATCAAAGATGCTGAGAGTACATAAAAATGTCCCTATACCTTCTTTTTATGTCATGACACACCAAGAACAGTATAATTAAGTATCGATATTTAAAAAAAAAAATAAAGAAACAAAAATAGGCTATCAGCGGGAATCGAACCCGGGTCGCTGCGTTAGTAGTCAAGTGCCCGCAACGAAAGACTAACGTGACATTGCTGAAGGGAATTGTAATGAAAATTACTTTTAATACTATTGGTATCGTAAACTATCCCAAGCAAAGTCACCATCGGACTGGAGGTTACATTCGGGAAAAGCTTCAGGGTTACATTCGGGAATTTGTTTTACGAGTGTAACCTCCAAAAGGTTACAATCGATAATTTTTTTTCCGAATGTAAATTCCAAAAAGGAACATTAGGAAAAATAAAACAGTATACTCGGAAAAAAAGGTATATCAATCTATCGAGCGCTATGCTCTATGTTAGAATCTACTTAATCAAGTTATCCAAGGAATCTAGTTAGTTCTTGTGTGCATAAAATATGTACAGGATCCTGAACAAAGCATGAGCACATCAAAGATGCTGAGAGTACATAAAAATGTCCCTATACCTTCTTTTTATGTCATGACACACCAAGAACAGTATAATTAAGTATCGATTAAAAAAAAATAAATAAAGAAAAAAAAATAGGCTATCAGCGGGAATCGAACCCGGGTCGCTGCGTTAGTAGTCAAGTGCCCGCAACGAAAGACTAACGTGGCATTGCTGAAGGGAATTGTAATGAAAATTACTTTTAATACTATTGGTATCGTAAACTATCCCAAGCAAAGTCACCATCGGACTGGAGGTTACATTCGGGGAAAGCTTCAGGGTTACATTCGGGAATTTGTTTTACGAGTGTAACCTCCAAAAGGTTACAATCGATAATTTTTTTTCCGAATGTAAATTCCAAAAAGTAACATTAGGAAAGTAAAACAGAATACTCGGAAAAAAAGGTATATCAATCTATCGAGCGCTATGCTCTATGTTAGAATCTACTTAATCAAGTTATCCAAGGAATCTAGTTAGTTCTTGTGTGCATAAAATATGTGCAGGATCCTGAACAAAGCATGAGCACATCAAAGATGCTGAGAGTACATAAAAATGTCCCTATACCTTCGTTTTATGTCATGACACACCAAGAACAGTATAATTAAGTATCGATATTTAAAAAAAAAAGAAAGAAAAAAAATAGGCTATCAGCGGGAATCGAACCCGGGTCGCTGCGTTAGTAGTCAAGTGCCCGCAACGAAAGACTAACGTGGCATTGCTGAAGGGAATTGTAATGAAAATTACTTTTAATACTATTGGTATCGTATACTATCCCAAGCAAAGTCACCATCGGACTGGAGGTTACATTCGGGAAAAGCTTCAGGGTTACATTCGGGAATTTGTTTTACGAGTGTAACCTCCAAAAGGTTACAATCGATAATTTTTTTTCCGAATGTAAATTCCAAAAAGTAACATTAGGAAAAATAAAACAGTATACTCGGAAAAAAAGGTATATCAATCTATCGAGCGCTATGCTCTATGTTAGAATCTACTTAATCAAGTTATCCAAGGAATCTAGTTAGTTCTTGTGTGCATAAAATATGTACAGGATCCAGAACAAAGCATGAGCACATCAAAGATGCTGAGAGTACATAAAAATGTCCCTATACCTTCTTTTTATGTCATGACACACCAAGAACAGTATAATTAAGTATCGATATTTAAAAAAAAAAGAAAGAAGAAAAAATAGGCTATCAGCGGGAATCGAACCCGGGTCGCTGCGTTAGTAGTGAAGTGCCCGCAACGAAAGACTAACGTGGCATTGCTGAAGGGAATTGAAATGAAAATTACTTTTAATACTATTGGTATCGTAAACTATCCCAACCAAAGTCACAATCGGACTGGAGGTTACATTCGGGAAAAGCTTCAGGGTTACATTCGGGAATTTGTTTTACGAGTGTAACCTCCAAAAGGTTACAATCGATAATTGTTTTTCCGAATGTAAAGTCCAAAAAGTAACATTAGGAAAAATAAAACAGTATACTCGGAAAAAAGGTATATCAATCTATCGAGCGCTATGCTCTATGTTAGAATCTACTTAATCAAGTTATCCAAGGAATCTAGTTAGTTCTTGTGTGCATAAAATATGTACAGGATCCTGAACAAAGCATGAGCACATCAAAGATGCTGAGAGTACATAAAAATGTCCCTATACCTTCTTTTTATGTCATGACACACCAAGAACAGTATAATTAAGTATCGATATTTAAAAAAAAAAAATAAAGAAAAAAAAATAGGCTATCAGCGGGAATCGAACCCGGGTCGCTGCGTTAGTAGTCAAGTGCCCGCAACGAAAGACTAACGTGGCATTGCTGAAGGGAATTGTAATGAAAATTACTTTTAATACTATTGGTATCGTAAACTATCCCAAGCAAAGTCACCATCGGACTGGAGGTTACATTCGGGAAAAGCTTCAGGGTTACATTCGGGAATTTGTTTTACGAGTGTAACCTCCAAAAGGTTACAATCGATAATTTTTTTTCCGAATGTAAATTGCAAAAAGTAACATTAGGAAAAATAAAACAGTATACTCGGAAAAAAAGGTATATCAATCTATCGAGCGCTATGCTCTATGTTAGAATCTACTTAATCAAGTTATCCAAGGAATCTAGTTAGTTCTTGTGTGCATAAAATATGTGCAGGATACTGAACAAAGCATGAGCACATCAAAGATGCTGAGAGTACATAAAAATGTCCCTATACCTTCTTTTTATGTCATGACACACCAAGAACAGTATAATTAAGTATCGATATTTAAAAAAAAAAAAAAAAGAAAAAAAATAGGCTATCAGCGGGAATCGAACCCGGGTCGCTGCGTTAGTAGTCAAGTGCCCGCAACGAAAGACTAACGTGGCATTGCTGAAGGGAATTGAAATGAAAATTACTTTTAATACTATTGGTATCGTAAACTATCCCAACCAAAGTCACCATCGGACTGGAGGTTACATTCGGGAAAAGCTTCAGGGTTACATTCGGGAATTTGTTTTACGAGTGTAACCTCCAAAAGGTTACAATCGATAATTTTTTTCCGAATGTAAATTCCAAAAAGGAAAATTAGGAAAAATAAAACAGTATACTCGGAAAAAAAGGTATATCAATCTATCGAGCGCTATGCTCTATGTTAGAATCTACTTAATCAAGTTATCCAAGGAATCTAGTTAGTTCTTGTGTGCATAAAATATGTGCAGGATCCTAAACAAAGCATGAGCACATCAAAGATGCTGAGAGTACATAACAATGTCCCTATACCTACTTTTTATGTCATGACACACCAAGAACAATATAATTAAGTATCGATATTTAAAAAAAAAAATAAAGAAAAAAAATAGGCTATCAGCGGGAATCGAACCCGTGTAGCTGCGTTAGTAGTCAAGTGCCCGCAACGAAAGACTAACGTGGCATTGCTGAAGGGAATTGTAATGAAAATTACTTTTAATACTATTGGTATCGTAAACTATCCCAAGCAAAGTCACCATCGGACTGGAGGTTACATTCGGGAAAAGCTTCAGGGTTACATTCGGGAATTTGTTTTACGAGTGTAACCTCCAAAAGGTTACAATCGATAATTTTTTTTCCGAATGTAAATTCCAAAAAGGAACATTAGGAAAAATAAAACAGTATACTCGGAAAAAAAGGTATATCAATCTATCGAGCGCTATGCTCTATGTTAGAATCTACTTAATCAAGTTATCCAAGGAATCTAGTTAGTTCTTGTGTGCATAAAATATGTACAGGATCCTGAACAAAGCATGAGCACATCAAAGATGCTGAGAGTACATAAAAATGTCCCTATGCCTTCTTTTTATGTCATGACACACCAAGAACAGTATAATTAAGTATCGATATTAAAAAAAAAAAATAAAGAAGAAACAATAGGCTATCAGCGGGAATCGAACCCGGGTCGCTGCGTTAGTAGTCAAGTGCCCGCAACGAAAGACTAACGTGGCATTGCTGAAGGGAATTGAAATGAAAATTACTTTTAATACTATTGGTATCGTAAACTATCCCAACCAAAGTCACCATCGGACTGGAGGTTACATTCGGGAAAAGCTTCAGGGTTACATTCGGGAATTTGTTTTACGAGTGTAACCTCCAAAAGGTTACAATCGATAATTGTTTTTCCCAATGTAAATTCCAAAAAGTAACATTAGGAAAAATAAAACAGTATACTCGGAAAAAAGGTATATCAATCTATCGAGCGCTATGCTCTATGTTAGAATCTACTTAATCAAGTTATCCAAGGAATCTAGTTAGTTCTTGTGTGCATAAAATATGTACAGGATCCTGAACAAAGCATGAGCACATCAAAGATGCTGAGAGTACATAAAAATGTCCCTATACCTTCTTTTTATGTCATGACACACCAAGAACAGTATAATTAAGTATCGATATTTAAAAAAAAAATAAAGAAAAAAAAATAGGCTATCAGCGGGAATCGAACCCGGGTAGCTGCGTTAGTAGTCAAGTGCCCGCAACGAAAGACTAACGTGGCATTGCTGAAGGGAATTGTAATGAAAATTACTTTTAATACTATTGGTATCGTAAACTATCCCAAGCAAAGTCACCATCGGACTGGAGGTTACATTCGGGAAAAGCTTCAGGGTTACATTCGGGAATTTGTTTTACGAGTGTAACCTCCAAAAGGTTACAATCGATAATTTTTTTCCGAATTTAAATTCCAAAAAGGAAAATTAGGAAAAATAAAACAGTATACTCGGAAAAAAAGGTATATCAATCTATCGAGCGCTATGCTCTATGTTAGAATCTACTTAATCAAGTTATCCAAGGAATCTAGTTAGTTCTTGTGTGCATAAAATATGTTCAGGATCCTGAACAAAGCATGAGCACATCAAATATGCTGAGAGTACATAAAAATGTCCCTATACCTTCTTTTTATGTCATGACACACCAAGAACAGTATAATTAAGTATCGATATTTAAAAAAAAAGAAAGAAAAAAAATTGGCTATCAGCGGGAATCGAACCCGGGTAGCTGCGTTAGTAGTCAAGTGCCCGCAACGAAAGACTAACGTGGCATTGCTGAAGGGAATTGTAATGAAAATTACTTTTAATACTATTGGTATCGTAAACTATCCCAAGCAAAGTCACCATCGGACTGGAGGTTACATTCGGGAAAAGCTTCAGGGTTACATTCGTGAATTTGTTTTACGAGTGTAACCTCCAAAAGGTTACAATCGATAATTTTTTTTCCGAATGTAAATTCCAAAAAGTAACATTAGGAAAATAAAACAGTATACTCGGAAAAAAAGGTATATCAATCTATCGAGCGCTATGCTCTATGTTAGAATCTACTTAATCAAGTTATCCAAGGAATCTAGTTAGTTCTTGTGTGCATAAAATATGTACAGGATCCTGAACAAAGCATGAGCACATCAAAGATGCTGAGAGTACATAAAAATGTCCCTATACCTTCTTTTTATGTCATGACACACCAAGAACAGTATAATTAAGTATCGATATTTAAAAAAAAAAAAATAAAGAAACAAAAATAGGCTATCAGCGGGAATCGAACCCGGGTCGCTGCGTTAGTAGTCAAGTGCCCGCAACGAAAGACTAACGTGACATTGCTGAAGGGAATTGTAATGAAAATTACTTTTAATACTATTGGTATCGTAACCTATCCTAAGCAAAGTCACCATCGGACTGGAGGTTACATTCGGGAAAAGCTTCAGGGTTACATTCGGGAATTTGTTTTACGAGTGTAACCTACAAAAGGTTACAATCGATAATTTTTTTTCCGAATGTAAATTCCAAAAAGGAACATTAGGAAAAATAAAACAGTATACTCGGAAAAAAAGGTATATCAATCTATCGAGCGCTATGCTCTATGTTAGAATCTACTTAATCAAGTTATCCAAGGAATCTAGTTAGTTCTTGTGTGCATAAAATATGTACAGGATCCTGAACAAAGCATGAGCACATCAAAGATGCTGAGAGTACATAAAAATGTCCCTATACCTTCTTTTTATGTCATGACACACCAAGAACATTATAATTAAGTATCGATTTAAAAAAAAATGAATAAAGAAAAAAAAATAGGCTATCAGCGGGAATCGAACCCGGGTAGCTGCGTTAGTAGTCAAGTGCCCGCAACGAAAGACTAACGTGGCATTGCTGAAGGGAATTGTAATGAAAATTACTTTTAATACTATTGGTATCGTAAACTATCCCAAGCAAAGTCACCATCGGACTGGAGGTTACATTCGGGAAAAGCTTCAGGGTTACATTCGGGAATTTGTTTAACGAGTGTAACCTCCAAAAGGTTACAATCGATAATTTTTTTATAGAATGTAAATTCCAAAAAGTAACATTAGGAAAGTAAAACAGTATACTCGGAAAAAAAGGTATATCAATCTATCGAGCGCTATGCTCTATGTTAGATGCTACTTAATCAAGTTATCCAAGGAATCTAGTTAGTTCTTGTGTGCATAAAATATGTGCAGGATCCTGAACAAAGCATGAGCACATCAAAGATGCTGAGAGTACATAAAAATGTCCCTATACCTTCGTTTTATGTCATGACACACCAAGAACAGTATAATTAAGTATCGATAATTAAAAAAAAAAGAAAGAAAAAAAAATAGGCTATCAGCGGGAATCGAACCCGGGTCGCTGCGTTAGTAGTCAAGTGCCCGCAACGAAAGACTAACGTGGCATTGCTGAAATGAATTGTAATGAAAATTACTTTTAATACTATTGGTATTGTATACTATCCCAAGCAAAGTCACCATCGGACTGGAGGTTACATTCGGGAAAAGCTTCAGGGTTACATTCGGGAATTTGTTTTACGAGTGTAACTCCAAAAGGTTACAATCGATATTTTTTTTTTCCGAATGTTAATTCCAAAAAGTAACATTAGGAAAAATAAAACAGTATACTCGGAAAAAAAGGTATATCAATCTATCGAGCGCTATGCTCTATGTTAGAATCTACTTAATCAAGTTATCCAAGGAATCTAGTTAGTTCTTGTGTGCATAAAATATGTACAGGATCCTGAACAAAGCATGAGCACATCAAAGATGCTGAGAGTACATAAAAATGTCCCTATACCTTCTTTTTATGTCATGACACACCAAGAACAGTATAATTAAGTATCGATATTTAAAAAAAAAAGAAAGAAGAAAAAATAGGCTATCAGCGGGAATCGAACCCGGGTCGCTGCGTTAGTAGTCAAGTGCCCGCAACGAAAGACTAACGTGGCATTGCTGAAGGGAATTGAAATGAAAATTACTTTTAATACTATTGGTATCGTAAACTATCCCAACCAAAGTCACCATCGGACTGGAGGTTACATTCGGGAAAAGCTTCAGGGTTACATTCGGGAATTTGTTTTACGAGTGTAACCTCCAAAAGGTTACAATCGATAATTGTTTTTCCGAATGTAAATTCCAAAAAGTAACATTAGGAAAAATTAAACAGTATACTCGGAAAAAAGGTATATCAATCTATCGAGCGCTATGCTCTATGTTAGAATCTACTTAATCAAGTTATCCAAGGAATCTAGTTAGTTCTTGTGTGCATAAAATATGTACAGGATCCTGAACAAAGCATGAGCACATCAAAGATGCTGAGAGTACATAAAAATGTCCCTATACCTTCTTTTTATGTCATGACACACCAAGAACAGTATAATTAAGTATCGATATTTAAAAAAAAAAAGAAAGAAAAAAAAATAGGCTATCAGCGGGAATCGAAACCGGGTCGCTGCGTTAGTAGTCAAGTGCCCGCAACGAAAGACTAACGTGGCATTGCTGAAGGGAATTGTAATGAAAATTACTTTTAATACTATTGGTATCGTAAACTATCCCAAGCAAAGTCACCATCGGACTGGAGGTTACATTCGGGAAAAGCTTCAGGGTTACATTCGGGAATTTGTTTTACGAGTGTAACCTCCAAAAGGTTACAATCGATAATTTTTTTCCGAATGTAAATTCCAAAAAGGAAAATTAGGAAAAATAAAACAGTATACTCGGAAAAAAAGGTATATCAATCTATCGAGCGCTATGCTCTATGTTAGAATCTACTTAATCAAGTTATCCAAGGAATCTAGTTAGTTCTTGTGTGCATCAAATATGTTCAGGATCCTGAACAAAGCATGAGCACATCAAAGATGCTGAGAGTACATAAAAATGTCCCTATACCTTCTTTTTATGTCATGACACACCAAGAACAGTATAATTAAGTATCGATTTAAAAAAAAAATAAAGATAAAAAAATAGGCTATCAGCGGGAATCGAACCCGGGTCGCTGCGTTAGTAGTCAAGTGCCCGCAACGAAAGACTAACGTGGCATTGCTGAATGGAATTGTAATAAAAATTACTTTTAATACTATTGGTATCGTAAACTATCCTAAGCAAAGTCACCATCGGACTGGAGGTTACATTCGTGAAAAGCTTCAGGGTTACATTCGGGAATTGGTTTTACGAGTGTAACCTCCAAAAGGTTACAATCGATAATTTTTTTTCCGAATGTAAAATCCAAAAAGTAACATTAGGAAAGTAAAACAGTATACTCGGAAAAAAAGGTATATCAATCTATCGAGCGCTATGCTCTATGTTAGAATCTACTTAATCAAGTTATCCAAGGAATCTAGTTAGTTCTTGTGTGCATAAAATATGTGCAGGATCCTAAACAAAGCATGAGCACATCAAAGATGCTGAGAGTACATAACAATGTCCCTTTACCTACTTTTTATGTCATGACACACCAAGAACAGTATAATTAAGTATCGATATTTAAAAAAAAATAAAGAAAAAAAATAGGCTATCAGCGGGAATCGAACCCGTGTCGCTGCGTTAGTAGTCAAGTGCCCGCAACGAAAGACTAACGTGGCATTGCTGAAGGGAATTGTAATGAAAATTACTTTTAATACTATTGGTATCGTAAACTATCCCAAGCAAAGTCACCATCGGACTGGAGGTTACATTCGGGAAAAGCTTCAGGGTTACATTCGGGAATTTGTTTTACGAGTGTAACCTCCAAAAGGTTACAATCGATAATTTTTTTTTCCGAATGTAAATTCCAAAAAGTAACATTAGGAAAAATAAAACAGTATACTCGGAAAAAAAGGTATATCAATCTATCGAGCGCTATGCTCTATGTTAGAATCTACTTAATTAAGTTATCCAAGGAATCTAGTTAGTTCTTGTGTGCTTAAAATATGTACAGGATCCTGAACAAAGCATGAGCACATCAAAGATGCTGAGAGTACATAAAAATGTCCCTATGCCTTCTTTTTATGTCATGACACACCAAGAACAGTATAATAAAGTATCGATATTAAAAAAAAAATAAAGAAAAAAAAATAGGCTATCAGCGGGAATCGAACCAGGGTGGCTGCGTTAGTAGTCAAGTGCCCGCAACGAAAGACTAACGTGGCATTGCTGAAGGGAATTGTAATGAAAATTACTTTTAATACTATTGGTATCGTAAACTATCCCAAGCAAAGTCACCATCGGACTGGAGGTTACATTCGGGAAAAGCTTCAGGGTTACATTCGGGAATTTGTTTTACGAGTGTAACCTCCAAACGGTTACAATCGATAAATTTTTTTCCGAATGTAAATTCCAAAAAGTAACATTAGGAAAAATAAAACAGTATACTCGGAAAAAAGGTATATCAATCTATCGAGCGCTATGCTCTATGTTAGAATCTACTTAATCAAGTTATCCAAGGAATCTAGTTAGTTCTTGTGTGCATAAAATATGTACAGGATCCTGAACAAAGCATGAGCACATCAAAGATGCTGAGAGTACATAAAAATGTCCCTATACCTTCTTTTTATGTCATGACACACCAAGAACAGTATAATTAAGTATCGATATTTAAAAAAAAATAAAGAAAAAAAAAATAGGCTATCAGCGGGAATCGAACCCGGGTCGCTGCGTTAGTAGTCAAGTGCCCGCAACGAAAGACTAACGTGGCATTGCTGAAGGGAATTGTAACGAAAATTACTTTTAATACTATTGGTATCGTAAACTATCCCAAGCAAAGTCACCATCGGACTGGAGGTTACATTTGGGAAAAGCTTCAGGGTTACATTCGGGAATTTGTTTTACGAGTGTAACCTCTAAAAGGTTACAATCGATAATTTTTTTCCGAATGTAAATTCCAAAAAGTAACATTAGGAAAATAAAACAGTATACTCGGAAAAAAAGGTATATCAATCTATCGAGCGCTATGCTCTATGTTAGAATCTACTTAATCAAGTTATCCAAGGAATCTAGTTAGTTCTTGTGTGCATAAAATATGTGCAGGATCCTAAACAAAGCATGAGCACATCAAAGATGCTGAGAGTACATAAAAATGTCCCTATACCTTCTTTTTATGTCATGACACACCAAGAACAGTATAATTAAGTATCGATATTTAAAAAAAAAATAAAGAAAAAAATAGGCTATCAGCGGGAATCGAACCCGGGTCGCTGCGTTAGTAGTCAAGTGCCCGCAACGAAAGACTAACGTGGCATTGCTGAAGGGAATTGTAATGAAAATTACTTTTAATACTATTGGTATCGTAAACTATCCCAAGCAAAGTCACCATCGGACTGGAGGTTACATTCGGGAAAAGCTTCAGGGTTACATTCGGGAATTTGTTTTACGAGTGTAACCTCCAAAAGGTTACAATCGATAATGTTTTTCCGAATGTAAATTCCAAAAAGTAACATTAGGAAAAATAAAACAGTATACTCGGAAAAAAAGGTATATCAATCTATCGAGCGCTATGCTCTATGTTAGAATCTACTTAATCAAGTTATCCAAGGAATCTAGTTAGTTCTTGTGTGCATAAAATATGTACAGGATCCTGAACAAAGCATGAGCATATCAAAGATGCTGAGAGTACATAAAAATGTCCCTATACCTTCTTTTTATGTCATGACACACCAAGAACAGTATAATTAAATATCGATTTTTAAAAAAAAAAATAAAGAAAAAAAAAATAGGCTATCAGCGGGAATCGAACCCGGGTAGCTGCGTTAGTAGTCAAGTGCCCGCAACGAAAGACTAACGTGGCATTGCTGAAGGGAATTGTAATGAAAATTACTTTTAATACTATTGGTATCGTAAACTATCCCAAGCAAAGTCACCATCGGACTGGAGGTTACATTCGGGAAAAGCTTCAGGGTTACATTCGGGAATTTGTTTTACGAGTGTAACCTCCAAAAGGTTACAATCGATAATTTTTTTTCAGAATGTAAATTCCAAAAAGTAACATTAGGAAAGTAAAACAGTATACTCGGAAAAAAAGGTATATCAATCTATCGAGCGCTATGCTCTATGTTAGAATCTACTTTATCAAGTTATCCAAGGAATCTAGTTAGTTCTTGTGTGCATAAAATATGTACAGGATCCTGAACAAAGCATGAGCACATCAAAGATGCTGAGAGTACATAAAAATGTCCCTATGCCTTCTTTTTATGTCATGACACACCAAGAACAGTATAATTAAGTATCGATATTAAAAAAAAAAATAAAGAAGAAACAAAAGGCTATCAGCGGGAATCGAACCCGGGTCGCTGCGTTAGTAGTCAAGTGCCCGCAACGAAAGACTAACGTGGCATTGCTGAAGGGAATTGAAATGAAAATTACTTTTAATACTATTGGTATCGTAAACTATCCCAACCAAAGTCACCATCGGACTGGAGGTTACATTCGGGAAAAGCTTCAGGGTTACATTCGGGAATTTGTTTTACGAGTGTAACCTCCAAAAGGTTACAATCGATAATTGTTTTTCCGAATGTAAATTCCAAAAAGTAACATTAGGAAAAATAAAACAGTATACTCGGAAAAAAGGTATATCAATCTATCGAGCGCTATGCTCTATGTTAGAATCTACTTAATCAAGTTATCCAAGGAATCTAGTTAGTTCTTGTGTGCATAAAATATGTTCAGGATCCTGAACAAAGCATGAGCACATCAAAGATGCTGAGAGTACATAAAAATGTCCCTATACCTTCTTTTTATGTCATGACACACCAAGAACAGTATAATTAAGTATCAATATTTAAAAAAAAAAATAAAGAAAAAAAATAGGCTATCAGCGGGAATCGAACCCGGGTAGCTGCGTTAGTAGTCAAGTGCCCGCAACGAAAGACTAACGTGGCATTGCTGAAGGGAATTGTAATGAAAATTACTTTTAATACTATTGGTATCGTAAACTATCCCAAGCAAAGTCACCATCGGACTGGAGGTTACATTCGGGAAAAGCTTCAGGGTTACATTCGGGAATTTGTTTTACGAGTGTAACCTCCAAAAGGTTACAATCGATAATTTTTTTCCGAATGTAAATTACAAAAAGGAAAATTAGGAAAAATAAAACAGTATACTCGGAAAAAAAGGTATATCAATCTATCGAGCGCTATGCTCTATGCTAGAATCTACTTAATCAAGTTATCCAAGGAATCTAGTTAGTTCTTGTGTGCATAAAATATGTTCAGGATCCTGAACAAAGCATGAGCACATCAAAGATGCTGAGAGTACATAAAAATGTCACTATACCTTCTTTTTATGTCATGACACACCAAGAACAGTATAATTAAGTATCGATATTTAAAAAAAAAGAAAGAAAAAAAATTGGCTATCAGCGGGAATCGAACCCGGGTAGCTGCGTTAGTAGTCAAGTGCCCGCAACGAAAGACTAACGTGGCATTGCTGAAGGGAATTGTAATGAAAATTACTTTTAATACTATTGGTATCGTAAACTATCCCAAGCAAAGTCACCATCGGACTGGAGGTTACATTCGGGAAAAGCTTCAGGGTTACATTCGGGAATTTGTTTTACGAGTGTAACCTCCAAAAGGTTACAATCGATAATTTTTTTTCCGAATGTAAATTCCAAAAAGTAACATTAGGAAAATAAAACAGTATACTCGGAAAAAAAGGTATATCAATCTATCGAGCGCTATGCTCTATGTTAGAATCTACTTAATCAAGTTATCCAAGGAATCTAGTTAGTTCTTGTGTGCATAAAATATGTGCAGGATCCTGAACAAAGCATGAGCACATCAAAGATGCTGAGAGTACATAAAAATGTCCCTATACCTTCTTTTTATGTCATGACACACCAAGAACAGTATAATTAAGTATCGATATTTAAAAAAAAAAGAAAGAAAAAAAATAGGCTATCAGCGGGAATCGAACCCGGGTCGCTGCGTTAGTAGTCAAGTGCCCGCAACGAAAGACTAACGTGGCATTGCTGAAGGGAATTGAAATGAAAATTACTTTTAATACTATTGGTATCGTAAACTATCCCAACCAAAGTCACCATCGGACTGGAGGTTACATTCGGGAAAAGCTTCAGGGTTACATTCGGGAATTTGTTTTACGAGTGTAACCTCCAAAAGGTTACAATCGATAATTTTTTTTCCGAATGTAAATTCCAAAAAGTAACATTAGGAAAAATAAAACAGTATACTCGGAAAAAAGGTATATCAATCTATCGAGCGCTATGCTCTATGTTAGAATCTACTTAATCAAGTTATCCAAGGAATCTAGTTAGTTCTTGTGTGCATAAAATATGTACAGGATCCTGAACAAAGCATGAACACATCAAAGATGCTGAGAGTACATAAAAATGTCCCTATACCTTCTTTTTATGTCATGACACACCAAGAACAGTATAATTAAGTATCGATATTTAAAAAAAAAAAATAAAGAAACAAAAATAGGCTATCAGCGGGAATCGAACCCGGGTCGCTGCGTTAGTAGTCAAGTGCCCGCAACGAAAGACTAACGTGACATTGCTGAAGGGAATTGTAATGAAAATTACTTTTAATACTATTGGTATCGTAACCTATCCTAAGCAAAGTCACCATCGGACTGGAGGTTACATTCGGGAAAAGCTTCAGGGTTACATTCGGGAATTTGTTTTACGAGTGTAACCTCCAAAAGGTTACAATCGATAATTTTTTTTCCGAATGTAAATTCCAAAAAGGAACATTAGGAAAAATAAAACAGTATACTCGGAAAAAAAGGTATATCAATCTATCGAGCGCTATGCTCTATGTTAGAATCTACTTAATCAAGTTATCCAAGGAATCTAGTTAGTTCTTGTGTGCATAAAATATGTACAGGATCCTGAACAAAGCATGAGCACATCAAAGATGCTGAGAGTACATAAAAATGTCCCTATACCTTCTTTTTATGTCATGACACACCAAGAACAGTATAATTAAGTATCGATTTAAAAAAAAATAAATAAAGAAAAAAAAATAGGCTATCAGCGGGAATCGAACCCGGGTAGCTGCGTTAGTAGTCAAGTGCCCGCAACGAAAGACTAACGTGGCATTGCTGAAGGGAATTGTAATGAAAATTACTTTTAATACTATTGGTATCGTAAACTGTCCCAAGCAAAGTCACCATCGGACTGGAGGTTACATTCGGGAAAAGCTTCAGGGTTACATTCGGGAATTTGTTTTACGAGTGTAACCTCCAAAAGGTTACAATCGATAATTTTTTTATAGAATGTAAATTCCAAAAAGTAACATTAGGAAAGTAAAACAGTATACTCGGAAAAAAAGGTATATCAATCTATCGAGCGCTATGCTCTATGTTAGAATCTACTTAATCAAGTTATCCAAGGAATCTAGTTAGTTCTTGTGTGCATAAAATATGTGCAGGATCCTGAACAAAGCATGAGCACATCAAAGATGCTGAGAGTACATAAAAATGTCCCTATACCTTCGTTTTATGTCATGACACACCAAGAACAGTATAATTAAGTATCGATAATTAAAAAAAAAAGAAAGAAAAAAAAATAGGCTATCAGCGGGAATCGAACCCGGGTCGCTGCGTTAGTAGTCAAGTGCCCGCAACGAAAGACTAACGTGGCATTGCTGAAGGGAATTGTAATGAAAATTACTTTTAATACTATTGGTATTGTATACTATCCCAAGCAAAGTCACCATCGGACTGGAGGTTACATTCGGGAAAAGCTTCAGGGTTACATTCGGGAATTTGTTTTACGAGTGTAACTCCAAAAGGTTACAATCGATATTTTTTTTTTCCGAATGTTAATTCCAAAAAGTAACATTAGGAAAAATAAAACAGTATACTCGGAAAAAAGGTATATCAATCTATCGAGCGCTATGCTCTATGTTAGAATCTACTTAATCAAGTTATCCAAGGAATCTAGTTAGTTCTTGTGTGCATAAAATATGTACAGGATCCTGAACAAAGCATGAGCACATCAAAGATGCTGAGAGTACATAAAAATGTCCCTATACCTTCTTTTTATGTCATGACACACCAAGAACAGTATAATTAAGTATCGATATTTAAAAAAAAAAGAAAGAAGAAAAAATAGGCTATCAGCGGGAATCGAACCCGGGTCGCTGCGTTAGTAGTCAAGTGCCCGCAACGAAAGACTAACGTGGCATTGCTGAAGGGAATTGAAATGAAAATTACTTTTAATACTATTGGTATCGTAAACTATCCCAACCAAAGTCACCATCGGACTGGAGGTTACATTCGGGAAAAGCTTCAGGGTTACATTCGGGAATTTGTTTTACGAGTGTAACCTCCAAAAGGTTACAATCGATAATTGTTTTTCCGAATGTAAATTCCAAAAAGTAACATTAGGAAAAATAAAACAGTATACTCGGAAAAAAGGTATATCAATCTATCGAGCGCTATGCTCTATGTTAGAATCTACTTAATCAAGTTATCCAAGGAATCTAGTTAGTTCTTGTGTGCATAAAATATGTACAGGATCCTGAACAAAGCATGAGCACATCAAAGATGCTGAGAGTACATAAAAATGTCCCTATACCTTCTTTTTATGTCATGACACACCAAGAACAGTATAATTAAGTATCGATATTTAAAAAAAAAAAGAAAGAAAAAAAAATAGGCTATCAGCGGGAATCGAAACCGGGTCGCTGCGTTAGTAGACAAGTGCCCGCAACGAAAGACTAACGTGGCATTGCTGAAGGGAATTGTAATGAAAATTACTTTTAATACTATTGGTATCGTAAACTATCCCAAGCAAAGTCACCATCGGACTGGAGGTTACATTCGGGAAAAGCTTCAGGGTTACATTCGGGAATTTGTTTTACGAGTGTAACCTCCAAAAGGTTACAATCGATAATTTTTTTCCGAATGTAAATTCCAAAAAGGAAAATTAGGAAAAATAAAACAGTATACTCGGAAAAAAAGGTATATCAATCTATCGAGCGCTATGCTCTATGTTAGAATCTACTTAATCAAGTTATCCAAGGAATCTAGTTAGTTCTTGTGTGCATCAAATATGTTCAGGATCCTGAACAAAGCATGAGCACATCAAAGATGCTGAGAGTACATAAAAATGTCCCTATACCTTCTTTTTATGTCATGACACACCAAGAACAGTATAATTAAGTATCGATTTAAAAAAAAAATAAAGATAAAAAAATAGGCTATCAGCGGGAATCGAACCCGGGTCGCTGCGTTAGTAGTCAAGTGCCCGCAACGAAAGACTAACGTGGCATTGCTGAAGGGAATTGTAATGAAAATTACTTTTAATACTATTGGTATCGTAAACTATCCCAAGCAAAGTCACCATCGGACTGGAGGTTACATTCGGGAAAAGCTTCAGGGTTACATTCGGGAATTTGTTTTACGAGTGTAACCTCCAAAAGGTTACAATCGATAATTTTTTTTCCGAATGTAAAATCCAAAAAGTAACATTAGGAAAGTAAAACAGTATACTCGGAAAAAAAGGTATATCAATCTATCGAGCGCTATGCTCTATGTTAGAATCTACTTAATCAAGTTATCCAAGGAATCTAGTTAGTTCTTGTGTGCATAAAATATGTGCAGGATCCTAAACAAAGCATGAGCACATCAAAGATGCTGAGAGTACATAACAATGTCCCTATACCTACTTTTTATGTCATGACACACCAAGAACAGTATAATTAAGTATCGATATTTAAAAAAAAATAAAGAAAAAAAATAGGCTATCAGCGGGAATCGAACCCGTGTCGCTGCGTTAGTAGTCAAGTGCCCGCAACGAAAGACTAACGTGGCATTGCTGAAGGGAATTGTAATGAAAATTACTTTTAATACTATTGGTATCGTAAACTATCCCAAGCAAAGTCACCATCGGACTGGAGGTTACATTCGGGAAAAGCTTCAGGGTTACATTCGGGAATTTGTTTTACGAGTGTAACCTCCAAAAGGTTACAATCGATAATTTTTTTTTCCGAATGTAAATTCCAAAAAGTAACATTAGGAAAAATAAAACAGTATACTCGGAAAAAAAGGTATATCAATCTATCGAGCGCTATGCTCTATGTTAGAATCTACTTAATCAAGTTATCCAAGGAATCTAGTTAGTTCTTGTGTGCATAAAATATGTACAGGATCCTGAACAAAGCATGAGCACATCAAAGATGCTGAGAGTACATAAAAATGTCCCTATGCCTTCTTTTTATGTCATGACACACCAAGAACAGTATAATAAAGTATCGATATTAAAAAAAAAATAAAGAAAAAAAAATAGGCTATCAGCGGGAATCGAACCAGGGTGGCTGCGTTAGTAGTCAAGTGCCCGCAACGAAAGACTAACGTGGCATTGCTGAAGGGAATTGTAATGAAAATTACTTTTAATACTATTGGTATCGTAAACTATCCCAAGCAAAGTCACCATCGGACTGGAGGTTACATTCGGGAAAAGCTTCAGGGTTACATTCGGGAATTTGTTTTACGAGTGTAACCTCCAAACGGTTACAATCGATAAATTTTTTTCCGAATGTAAATTCCAAAAAGTAACATTAGGAAAAATAAAACAGTATACTCGGAAAAAAGGTATATCAATCTATCGAGCGCTATGCTCTATGTTAGAATCTACTTAATCAAGTTATCCAAGGAATCTAGTTAGTTCTTGTGTGCATAAAATATGTACAGGATCCTGAACAAAGCATGAGCACATCAAAGATGCTGAGAGTACATAAAAATGTCCCTATACCTTCTTTTTATGTCATGACACACCAAGAACAGTATAATTAAGTATCGATATTTAAAAAAAAATAAAGAAAAAAAAATAGGCTATCAGCGGGAATCGAACCCGGGTCGCTGCGTTAGTAGTCAAGTGCCCGCAACGAAAGACTAACGTGGCATTGCTGAAGGGAATTGTAACGAAAATTACTTTTAATACTATTGGTATCGTAAACTATCCCAAGCAAAGTCACCATCGGACTGGAGGTTACATTCGGGAAAAGCTTCAGGGTTACATTCGGGAATTTGTTTTACGAGTGTAACCTCTAAAAGGTTACAATCGATAATTTTTTTCCGAATGTAAATTCCAAAAAGTAACATTAGGAAAATAAAACAGTATACTCGGAAAAAAAGGTATATCAATCTATCGAGCGCTATGCTCTATGTTAGAATCTACTTAATCAAGTTATCCAATGAATCTAGTTAGTTCTTGTGTGCATAAAATATGTGCAGGATCCTAAACAAAGCATGAGCACATCAAAGATGCTGAGAGTACATAAAAATGTCCCTATACCTTCTTTTTATGTCATGACACACCAAGAACAGTATAATTAAGTATCGATATTTAAAAAAAAAATAAAGAAAAAAATAGGCTATCAGCGGGAATCGAACCCGGGTCGCTGCGTTAGTAGTCAAGTGCCCGCAACGAAAGACTAACGTGGCATTGCTGAAGGGAATTGTAATGAAAATTACTTTTAATACTATTGGTATCGTAAACTATCCCAAGCAAAGTCACCATCGGACTGGAGGTTACATTCGGGAAAAGCTTCAGGGTTACATTCGGGAATTTGTTTTACGAGTGTAACCTCCAAAAGGTTACAATCGATAATGTTTTTCCGAATGTAAATTCCAAAAAGTAACATTAGGAAAAATAAAACAGTATACTCGGAAAAAAAGGTATATCAATCTATCGAGCGCTATGCTCTATGTTAGAATCTACTTAATCAAGTTATCCAAGGAATCTAGTTAGTTCTTGTCTGCATAAAATATGTACAGGATCCTGTACAAAGCATGAGCATATCAAAGATGCTGAGAGTACATAAAAATGTCCCTATACCTTCTTTTTATGTCATGACACACCAAGAACAGTGTAATTAAGTATCGATTTTTAAAAAAAAAATAAAGAAAAAAAAATAGGCTATCAGCGGGAATCGAACCCGGGTAGCTGCGTTAGTAGTCAAGTGCCCGCAACGAAAGACTAACGTGGCATTGCTGAAGGGAATTGTAATGAAAATTACTTTTAATACTATTGGTATCGTAAACTATCCCAAGCAAAGTCACCATCGGACTGGAGGTTACATTCGGGAAAAGCTTCAGGGTTACATTCGGGAATTTGTTTTACGAGTGTAACCTCCAAAAGGTTACAATCGATAATTTTTTTTCAGAATGTAAATTCCAAAAAGTAACATTAGGAAAGTAAAACAGTATACTCGGAAAAAAAGGTATATCAATCTATCGAGCGCTATGCTCTATGTTAGAATCTACTTTATCAAGTTATCCAAGGAATCTAGTTAGTTCTTGTGTGCATAAAATATGTACAGGATCCTGAACAAAGCATGAGCACATCAAAGATGCTGAGAGTACATAAAAATAACCCTATACCTTCTTTTTATGTCATTGACACACCAAGAACAGTATAATTAAGTATCAATATTTAAAAAAAAAAAAGGAGAAAAAATAGGCTATCAGCGGGAATCGAACCCGGGTCGCTGCGTTAGTAGTCAAGTGTCCGCAACGAAAGACTAACGTGGATTTGCTGAAGGGAATTGAAATGAAAATTACTTTTAATACTATTGGTATCGTAAACTATCCCAACCAAAGTCACCATCGGACTGGAGGTTACATTCGGGAAAAGCTTCAGGGTTACATTCGGGAATTTGTTTTACGAGTGTAACCTACAAAAGGTTACAATCGATAATTTTTTTTCCGAATGTAATTTCCAAAAAGTAACATTAGGAAAAATAAAACAGTATACTCGGAAAAAAGGTATATCAATCTATCGAGCGCTATGCTCTATGTTAGAATCTACTTAATCAAGTTATCCAAGGAATCTAGTTAGTTCTTGTGTGCATAAAATATGTACAGGATCCTGAACAAAGCATGAGCACATCAAAGATGCTGAGAGTACATAAAAATGTCCCTATACCTTCTTTTTATGTCATGACACACCAAGAACAGTATAATTAAGTATCGATATTAAAAAAAAAAATAAAGAAAAAAAAATTGGCTATCAGCGGGAATCGAACCCGGGTCGCTGCGTTAGTAGTCATGTGCCCGCAACGAAAGACTAACGTGGCATTGCTGAAGGGAATTGTAATGAAAATTACTTTTAATACTATTGGTATCGTAAACTATCCCAAGCAAAGTCACCATCGGACTGGAGGTTACATTCGGGAAAAGCTTCAGGGTTACATTCGGGAATTTGTTTTACGAGTGTAACCTCCAAAAGGTTACAATCGATAATTTTTTTCCGAATGTAAATTCCAAAAAGGAAAATTAGGAAAAATGAAACAGTATACTCGGAAAAAAAGGTATATCAATCTATCGAGCGCTATGCTCTATGTTAGAATCTACTTAATCAAGTTATCCAAGGAATCTAGTTAGTTCTTGTGTGCATAAAATATGTTCAGGATCCTGAACAAAGCATGAGCACATCAAAGATGCTGAGAGTACATAAAAATGTCCCTATACCTTCTTTTTATGTCATGACACACCAAGAACAGTATAATTAAGTATCGATATTTAAAAAAAAAATAAAGAAAAAAAATAGGCTATCAGCGGAAATCGAACCCGTGTCGCTGCGTTAGTAGTCAAGTGCCCGCAACGAAAGACTAACGTGGCATTGCTGAAAGGAATTGTAATGAAAATTACTTTTAATACTATTGGTATCGTAAACTATCCCAAGCAAAGTCACCATCGGACTGGAGGTTACATTCGGGAAAAGCTTCAGGGTTACATTCGGGAAATTGTTTTACGAGTGTAACCTCCAAAAGGTTACAATCGATAATTTTTTTTTCCGAATGTAAATTCCAAAAAGTAACATTAGGAAAAATAAAACAGTATACTTGGAAAAAAAGGTATATCAATCTATCGAGCGCTATGCTCTATGTTAGAAACTACTTAATCAAGTTATCCAAGGAATCTAGTTAGTTCTTGTGTGCATAAAATATGTACAGGATCCTGAACAAAGCATGAGCACATCAAAGATGCTGAGAGTACATAAAAATGTCCCTATGCCTTCTTTTTATGTCATGACACACCAAGAACAGTATAATAAAGTATCGATATTAAAAAAAAAAATAAAGAAAAAAAAATAGGCTATCAGCGGGAATCGAACCAGGGTGGCTGCGTTAGTAGTCAAGTGCCCGCAACGAAAGACTAACGTGGCATTGCTGAAGGGAATTGTAATGAAAATTACTTTTAATACTATTGGTATCGTAAACTATCCCAACCAAAGTCACCATCGGACTGGAGGTTACATTCGGGAAAAGCTTCAGGGTTACATTCGGGAATTTGTTTTACGAGTGTAACCTACAAAAGGTTACAATCGATAATTTTTTTTCCGAATGTAATTTCCAAAAAGTAACATTAGGAAAAATAAAACAGTATACTCGGAAAAAAGGTATATCAATCTATCGAGCGCTATGCTCTATGTTAGAATCTACTTAATCAAGTTATGCAAGGAATCTAGTTAGTTCTTGTGTGCATAAAATATGTACAGGATCCTGAACAAAGCATGAGCACATCAAAGATGCTGAGAGTACATAAAAATGTCCCTATACCTTCTTTTTATGTCATGACACACCAAGAACAGTATAATTAAGTATCGATATTAAAAAAAAAAATAAAGAAAAAAAAATTGGCTATCAGCGGGAATCGAACCCGGGTCGCTGCGTTAGTAGTCATGTGCCCGCAACGAAAGACTAACGTGGCATTGCTGAAGGGAATTGTAATGAAAATTACTTTTAATACTATTGGTATCGTAAACTATCCCAAGCAAAGTCACCATCGGACTGGAGGTTACATTCGGGAAAAGCTTCAGGGTTACATTCGGGAATTTGTTTTACGAGTGTAACCTCCAAAAGGTTACAATCGATAATTTTTTTCCGAATGTAAATTCCAAAAAGGAAAATTAGGAAAAATGAAACAGTATACTCGGAAAAAAAGGTATATCAATCTATCGAGCGCTATGCTCTATGTTAGAATCTACTTAATCAAGTTATCCAAGGAATCTAGTTAGTTCTTGTGTGCATAAAATATGTTCAGGATCCTGAACAAAGCATGAGCACATCAAAGATGCTGAGAGTACATAAAAATGTCCCTATACCTTCTTTTTATGTCATGACACACCAAGAACAGTATAATTAAGTATAGATATTTAAAAAAAAAATAAAGAAAAAAAATAGGCTATCAGCGGGAATCGAACCCGTGTCGCTGCGTTAGTAGTCAAGTGCTCGCAACGAAAGACTAACGTGGCATTGCTGAAGGGAATTGTAATGAAAATTACTTTTAATACTATTGGTATCGTAAACTATCCCAAGCAAAGTCACCATCGGACTGGAGGTTACATTCGGGAAAAGCTTCAGGGTTACATTCGGGAATTTGTTTTACGAGTGTAACCTCCAAAAGGTTACAATCGATAATTTTTTTTTCCGAATGTAAATTCCAAAAAGTAACATTAGGAAAAATAAAACAGTAT
The DNA here is from genome assembly GCF_932526225.1 of Nematostella vectensis. Classification (NCBI taxonomy): domain Eukaryota; kingdom Metazoa; phylum Cnidaria; class Anthozoa; order Actiniaria; family Edwardsiidae; genus Nematostella; species Nematostella vectensis. The sequence goes on along the minus strand of NC_064038.1, from coordinate 1,754,721 downwards.
ACTCGGAAAAAAAGGTATATCAATCTATCGAGCGCTATGCTCTATGTTAGAATCTACTTAATCAAGTTATCTAAGGAATCTAGTTAGTTCTTGTGTGCATAAAATATGTACAGGATCCTGAACAAAGCATGAGCACATCAAAGATGCTGAGAGTACATAAAAATGTCCCTATGCCTTCTTTTTATGTCATGACACACCAAGAACAGTATAATAAAGTATCGATATTAAAAAAAAAAATAAAGAAAAAAAAATAGGCTATCAGCGGGAATCGAACCAGGGTGGCTGCGTTAGTAGTCAAGTGCCCGCAACGAAAGACTAACGTGGCATTGCTTAAGGGAATTGTAATGAAAATTACTTTTAATACTATTGGTATCGTAAACTATCCCAAGCAAAGTCACCATCGGACTGGAGGTTACATTCGGGAAAAGCTTCAGGGTTACATTCGGGAATTTGTTTTACGAGTGTAACCTCCAAACGGTTACAATCGATAAATTTTTTTCCGAATGTAAATTCCAAAAAGTAACATTAGGAAAAATAAAACAGTATACTCGGAAAAAAGGTATATCAATCTATCGAGCGCTATGCTCTATGTTAGAATCTACTTAATCAAGTTATCCAAGGAATCTAGTTAGTTCTTGTGTGCATAAAATATGTACAGGATCCTGAACAAAGCATGAGCACATCAAAGATGCTGAGAGTACATAAAAATGTCCCTATACCTTCTTTTTATGTCATGACACACCAAGAACAGTATAATTAAGTATCGATATTTAAAAAAAAATAAAGAAAAAAAAATAGGCTATCCGCGGGAATCGAACCCGGGTCGCTGCGTTAGTAGTCAAGTGCCCGCAACGAAAGACTAACGTGGCATTGCTGAAGGGAATTGTAATGAAAATTACTTTTAATACTATTGGTATCGTAAACTATCCCAAGCAAAGTCACCATCGGACTGGAGGTTACATTCGGGAAAAGCTTCAGGGTTACATTCGGGAATTTGTTTTACGAGTGTAACCTCCAAAAGGTTACAATCGATAATGTTTTTCCGAATGTAAATTCCAAAAAGTAACATTAGAAAAAATAAAACAGTATACTCGGAAAAAAAGGTATATCAATCTATCGAGCGCTATGCTCTATGTTAGAATCTACTTAATCAAGTTATCCAAGGAATCTAGTTAGTTCTTGTGTGCATAAAATATGTACAGGATCCTGAACAAAGCATGAGCATATCAAAGATGCTGAGAGTACATAAAAATGTCCCTATACCTTCTTTTTATGTCATTGACACACCAAGAACAGTATAATTAAGTATCGATATTTAAAAAAAAAAAGAAAGAAGAAAAAATAGGCTATCAGCGGGAATCGAACCCGGGTCGCTGCGTTAGTAGTCAAGTGTCCGCAACGAAAGACTAACGTGGATTTGCTGAAGGGAATTGAAATGAAAATTACTTTTAATACTATTGGTATCGTAAACTATCCCAAGCAAAGTCACCATCGGACTGGAGGTTACATTCGGGAAAAGCTTCAGGGTTACATTCGGGAATTTGTTTTACGAGTGTAACCTACAAAAGGTTACAATCGATAATTTTTTTTCCGAATGTAATTTCCAAAAAGTAACATTAGGAAAAATAAAACAGTATACTCGGAAAAAAGGTATATCAATCTATCGAGCGCTATGCTCTATGTTAGAATCTACTTAATCAAGTTATCCAAGGAATCTAGTTAGTTCTTGTGTGCATAAAATATGTACAGGATCCTGAACAAAGCATGAGCACATCAAAGATGCTGAGAGTACATAAAAATGTCCCTATACCTTCTTTTTATGTCATGACACACCAAGAACAGTATAATTAAGTATCGATATTTAAAAAAAAATAAAGAAAAAAAAATTGGCTATCAGCGGGAATCGAACCCGGGTCGCTGCGTTAGTAGTCATGTGCCCGCAACGAAAGACTAACGTGGCATTGCTGAAGGGAATTGTAATGAAAATTACTTTTAATACTATTGGTATCGTAAACTATCCCAAGCAAAGTCACCATCGGACTGGAGGTTACATTCGGGAAAAGCTTCAGGGTTACATTCGGGAATTTGTTTTACGAGTGTAACCTCCAAAAGGTTACAATCGATACTTTTTTTCCGAATGTAAATTCCAAAAAGGAAAATTAGGAAAAATGAAACAATATACTCGGAAAAAAAGGTATATCAATCTATCGAGCGCTATGCTCTATGTTAGAATCTACTTAATCAAGTTATCCAAGGAATCTAGTTAGTTCTTGTGTGCATAAAATATGTTCAGAATCCTGAACAAAGCATGAGCACATCAAAGATGCTGAGAGTACATAAAAATGTCCCTATACCTTCTTTTTATGTCATGACACACCAAGAACAGTATAATTAAGTATCGATATTTAAAAAAAAAAAGAAAGAAGAAAAAATAGGCTATCAGCGGGAATCGAACCCGGGTCGCTGCGTTAGTAGTCAAGTGTCCGCAACGAAAGACTAACGTGGATTTGCTGAAGGGAATTGAAATGAAAATTACTTTTAATACTATTGGTATCGTAAACTATCCCAAGCAAAGTCACCATCGGACTGGAGGTTACATTCGGGAAAAGCTTCAGGGTTACATTCGGGAATTTGTTTTACGAGTGTAACCTACAAAAGGTTACAATCGATAATTTTTTTTCCGAATGTAATTTCCAAAAAGTAACATTAGGAAAAATAAAACAGTATACTCGGAAAAAAGGTATATCAATCTATCGAGCGCTATGCTCTATGTTAGAATCTACTTAATCAAGTTATCCAAGGAATCTAGTTAGTTCTTGTGTGCATAAAATATGTACAGGATCCTGAACAAAGCATGAGCACATCAAAGATGCTGAGAGTACATAAAAATGTCCCTATACCTTCTTTTTATGTCATGACACACCAAGAACAGTATAATTAAGTATCGATATTTAAAAAAAAATAAAGAAAAAAAAATTGGCTATCAGCGGGAATCGAACCCGGGTCGCTGCGTTAGTAGTCATGTGCCCGCAACGAAAGACTAACGTGGCATTGCTGAAGGGAATTGTAATGAAAATTACTTTTAATACTATTGGTATCGTAAACTATCCCAAGCAAAGTCACCATCGGACTGGAGGTTACATTCGGGAAAAGCTTCAGGGTTACATTCGGGAATTTGTTTTACGAGTGTAACCTCCAAAAGGTTACAATCGATACTTTTTTTCCGAATGTAAATTCCAAAAAGGAAAATTAGGAAAAATGAAACAGTATACTCGGAAAAAAAGGTATATCAATCTATCGAGCGCTATGCTCTATGTTAGAATCTACTTAATCAAGTTATCCAAGGAATCTAGTTAGTTCTTGTGTGCATAAAATATGTTCAGGATCCTGAACAAAGCATGAGCACATCAAAGATGCTGAGAGTACATAAAAATGTCCCTATACCTTCTTTTTATGTCATGACACACCAAGAACAGTATAATTAAGTATCGATTTAAAACAAAAAAATAAAGAAAAAAAATAGGCTATCAGCGGGAATCGAACCCGGGTCGCTGCGTTAGTAGTCAAGTGCCCGCAACGAAAGACTAACGTGGCATTGCTGAAGGGAATTGTAATGAAAATTACCTTTAATACTATTGGTATCGTAAACTATCCCAAGCAAAGTCACCATCGGACTGGAGGTTACATTCGGGAAAAGCTTCAGGGTTACATTCGGGAATTTGTTTTACGAGTGTAACCTCCAAAAGGTTACAATCGATAATTTTTTTTCCGAATGTAAATTCCAAAAAGTAACATTAGGAAAAATAAAACAGTATACTCGGAAAAAAAGGTATATCAATCTATCGAGCGCTATGCTCTATGTTAGAATCTACTTAATCAAGTTATCCAAGGAATCTAGTTAGTTCTTGTGTGCATAAAATATGTGCAGGATCCTAAACAAAGCATGAGCACATCAAAGATGCTGAGAGTACATAAAAATGTCCCTATACCTTCTTTTTATGTCATGACACACCAAGAACAGTATAATTAAGTATCTATATTTAAAAAAAAAAAAAAAGAAAAAAATAGGCTATCAGCGGGAATCGAACCCGGGTCGCTGCGTTAGTAGTCAAGTGCCCGCAACGAAAGACTAACGTGGCATTGCTGAAGGGAATTGTAATGAAAATTACTTTTAATACTATTGGTATCGTAAACTATCCCAAGCAAAGTCACCATCGGACTGGAGGTTACATTCGGGAAAAGCTTCAGGGTTACATTCGGGAATTTGTTTTACGAGTGTAACCTCCAAAAGGTTACAATCGATAATGTTTTTCCGAATGTAAATTCCAAAAAGTAACATTAGGAAAAATAAAACAGTATACTAGGAAAAAAAGGTATATCAATCTATCGAGCGCTATGCTCTATGTTAGAATCTACTTAATCAAGTTATCCAAGGAATCTAGTTAGTTCTTGTGTGCATAAAATATGTACAGGATCCTGAACAAAGCATGAGCATATCAAAGATACTGAGAGTACATAAAAATGTCCCTATACCTTCTTTTTATGTCATGACACACCAAGAACAGTATAATTAAGTATCGATTTTTAAAAAAAAAATAAAGAAAAAAATATAGGCTATCAGCAGGAATCGAACCCGGGTAGCTGCGTTAGTAGTCAAGTGCCCGCAACGAAAGACTAACGTGGCATTGCTGAAGGGAATTGTAATGAAAATTACTTTTAATACTATTGGTATCGTAAACTATCCCAAGCAAAGTCACCATCGGACTGGAGGTTACATTCGGGAAAAGCTTCAGGGTTACATTCGGAAATTTGTTTTACGAGTGTAACCTCCAAAAGGTTACAATCGATAATTTTTTTTCCGAATGTAAATTCCAAAAAGTAACATTAGGAAAAATAAAACAGTATACTCGGAAAAAAAGGTATATCAATCTATCGAGCGCTATGCTCTATGTTAGAATCTACTTAATCAAGTTATCCAAGGAATCTAGTTAGTTCTTGTGTGCATAAAATATGTGCAGGATCCTAAACAAAGCATGAGCACATCAAAGATGCTGAGAGTACATAAAAATGTCCCTATACCTTCTTTTTATGTCATGACACACCAAGAACAGTATAATTAAGTATCGATATTTAAAAAAAAAATAAAGAAAAAAAAATAGGCTATCAGCGGGAATCGAACCCGGGTAGCTGCGTTAGTAGTCAAGTGCCCGCAACGAAAGACCAACGTGGCATTGCTGAAGGGAATTGTAATGAAAATTACTTTTAATACTATTGGTATCGTAAACTATCCCAAGCAAAGTCACCATCGGACTGGAGGTTACATTCGGGAAAAGCTTCAGGGTTACATTCGGGAATTTGTTTTACGAGTGTAACCTCCAAACAGTTACAATCGATAATTTTTTTTCCGAATGTAAATTCCAAAAAGTAACATTAGGAAAGTAAATCAGTATACTCGGAAAAAAAGGTATATCAATCTATCGAGCGCTATGCTCTATGTTAGAATCTACTTAATCAAGTTATCCAAGGAATCTAGTTAGTTCTTGTGTGCATAAAATATGTACAGGATCCTGAACAAAGCATGAGCACATCAAAGATGCTGAGAGTACATAAAAATGTCCCTATACCTTCTTTTTATGTCATGACACACCAAGAACAGTATAAATAAGTATCGATATTTAAAAAAAAAAAAAGAAGAAAAAATAGTTTATCAGCGGGAATCGAACCCGGGTCGCTGCGTTAGTAGTCAAGTGTCCGCAACGAAAGACTAACGTGGATTTGCTGAAGGAAATTGAAATTAAAATTACTTTTAATACTATTGGTATCGTAAACTATCCCAACCAAAGTCACCATCGGACTGGAGGTTACATTCGGGAAAAAGCTTCAGGGTTACATTCGGGAATTTGTTTTACGAGTGTAACCTACAAAAGGTTACAATCGATAATTTTTTTTTCCGAATGTAATTTCCAAAAAGTAACATTAGGAAAAATAAAACAGTATACTCGGAAAAAAGGTATATCAATCTATCGAGCGCTATGCTCTATGTTAGAATCTACTTAATCAAGTTATCCAAGGAATCTAGTTAGTTCTTGTGTGCATAAAATATGTACAGGATCCTGAACAAAGCATGAGCACATCAAAGATGCTGAGAGTACATAAAAATGTCCCTATACCTTCTTTTTATGTCATGACACACCAAGAACAGTATAATTAAGTATCGATATTTAAAAAAAAAAAGAAAGAAGAAAAAATAGGCTATCAGCGGGAATCGAACCCGGGTCGCTGCGTTAGTAGTCAAGTGTCCGCAACGAAAGACTAACGTGGATTTGCTGAAGGGAATTGAAATGAAAATTACTTTTAATACTATTGGTATCGTAAACTATCCCAACCAAAGTCACCATCGGACTGGAGGTTACATTCGGGAAAAGCTTCAGGGTTACATTCGGGAATTTGTTTTACGAGTGTAACCTACAAAAGGTTACAATCGATAATTTTTTTTCCGAATGTAATTTCCAAAAAGTAACATTAGGAAAAATAAAACAGTATACTCGGAAAAAGGGTATATCAATCTATCGAGCGCTATGCTCTATGTTAGAATCTACTTAATCAAGTTATCCAAGGAATCTAGTTAGTTCTTGTGTGCATAAAATATGTTCAGGATCCTGAACAAAGCATGAGCACATCAAAGATGCTGAGAGTACATAAAAATGTCCCTATACCTTCTTTTTATGTCATGACACACCAAGAACAGTATAATTAAGTATCGATTTAAAAAAAAAATAAAGAAAAGAAATAGGCTATCAGCGGGAATCGAACCCGGGTCGCTGCGTTAGTAGTCAAGTGCCCGCAACGAAAGACTAACGTGGCATTGCTGAAGGGAATTGTAATGAAAATTACTTTTAATACTATTGGTATCGTAAACTATCCCAAGCAAAGTCACAATCGGACTGGAGGTTACATTCGGGAAAAGCTTCAGGGTTACATTCGGGAATTTGTTTTACGAGTGTAACCTCCAAAAGGTTACAATCGATAAATTTTTTTCCGAATGTAAATTCCAAAAAGTCTTATTAGGAAAAATAAAACAGTATACTCGGAAAAAGAGGTATATCAATCTATCGAGCGCTATGCTCTATGTTAGAATCTACTTAATCATGTTATCCAAGGAATCTAGTTAGTTCTTGTGTGCATAAAATATGTGCAGGATCCTGCACAAAGCATGAGCACATCAAAGATGCTGAGAGTACATAAAAATGTCCCTATACCTTCTTTTTATGTCATGACACACCAAGAACAGTATAATTAAGTATCGATATTTAAAAAAAAAGAAAGAAAAAAAATAGGCTATCAGCGGGAATCGAACCCGGGTCGCTGCGTTAGTAGTCAAGTGCCCGCAACGAAAGACTAACGTGGCATTGCTGAAGGGAATTGTAATGAAAATTACTTTTAATACTATTGGTATCGTAAACTATCCCAAGCAAAGTCACCATCGGACTGGAGGTTACATTCGGGAAAAGCTTCAGGGTTACATTCGGGAATTTGTTTTACGAGTGTAACCTCCAAAAGGTTACAATCGATAATTTTTTTTCCGAATGTAAATTCCAAAAAGTAACATTAGGAAAGTAAAACAGTATACTCGGAAAAAAAGGTATATCAATCTATCGAGCGCTATGCTCTATGTTAGAATCTACTTTATCAAGTTATCCAAGGAATCTAGTTAGTTCTTGTGTGCATAAAATATGTACAGGATCCTGAACAAAGCATGAGCACATCAAAGATGCTGAGAGTACATAAAAATGTCCCTATACCTTCTTTTTATGTCATGACACACCAAGAACAGTATAATTAAGTATCGATATTTAAAAAAAAAAGAAAGAAGAAAAAATAGGCTATCAGCGGGAATCGAACCCGGGTCGCTGCGTTAGTAGTCAAGTGTCCGCAACGAAAGACTAACGTGGATTTGCTGAAGGGAATTGAAATGAAAATTACTTTTAATACTATTGGTATCGTAAACTATCCCAACCAAAGTCACCATCGGACTGGAGGTTACATTCGGGAAAAGCTTCAGGGTTACATTCGGGAATTTGTTTTACGAGTGTAACCTACAAAAGGTTACAATCGATAATTTTTTTTCCGAATGTAATTTCCAAAAAGTAACATTAGGAAAAATAAAACAGTATACTCGGAAAAAAGGTATATCAATCTATCGAGCGCTATGCTCTATGTTAGAATCTACTTAATCAAGTTATCCAAGGAATCTAGTTAGTTCTTGTGTGCATAAAATATGTACAGGATCCTGAACAAAGCATGAGCACATCAAAGATGCTGAGAGTACATAAAAATGTCCCTATACCTTCTTTTTATGTCATGACACACCAAGAACAGTATAATTAAGTATCGATATTTAAAAAAAAAAATAAAGAAAAAAAAATAGGATATCAGCGGGAATCGAACCCGGGTCGCTGCGTTAGTAGTCATGTGCCCGCAACGAAAGACTAACGTGGCATTGCTGAAGGGAATTGTAATGAAAATTACTTTTAATACTATTGGTATCGTAAACTATCCCAAGCAAAGTCACCATCGGACTGGAGGTTACATTCGGGAAAAGCTTCAGGGTTACATTCGGGAATTTGTTTTACGAGTGTAACCTCAAAAAGGTTACAATCGATAATTTTTTTCCGAATGTAAATTCCAAAAAGGAAAATTAGGAAAAATGAAACAGTATACTCGGAAAAAAAGGTATATCAATCTATCGAGCGCTATGCTCTATGTTAGAATCTACTTAATCAAGTTATCCAAGGAATCTAGTTAGTTCTTGTGTGCATAAAATATGTTCAGGATCCTGAACAAAGCATGAGCACATCAAAGATGCTGAGAGTACATAAAAATGTCCCTATACCTTCTTTTTATGTCATGACACACCAAGAACAGTATAATTAAGTATCGATTTAAAACAAAAAAATAAAGAAAAAAAATAGGCTATCAGCGGGAATCGAACCCGGGTCGCTGCGTTAGTAGTCAAGTGCCCGCAACGAAAGACTAACGTGGCATTGCTGAAGGGAATTGTAATGAAAATTACTTTTAATACTATTGGTATCGTAAACTATCCCAACCAAAGTCACCATCGGACTGGAGGTTACATTCGGGAAAAGCTTCAGGGTTACATTCGGGAATTTGTTTTACGAGTGTAACCTACAAAAGGTTACAATCGATAATTTTTTTTCCGAATGTAATTTCCAAAAAGTCTTATTAGGAAAAATAAAACAGTATACTCGGAAAAAAGGTATATCAATCTATCGAGCGCTATGCTCTATGTTAGAATCTACTTAATCAAGTTATCCAAGGAATCAATTTAGTTCTTGTGTGCATAAAATATGTACAGGATCCTGAACAAAGCATGAGCACATCAAAGATGCTGAGAGTACATAAAAATGTCCCTATACCTTCTTTTTATGTCATGACACACCAAGAACAGTATAATTAAGTATCGATTTTTAAAAAAAAAATAAAGAAAAAAAAATAGGCTATCAGCGGGAATCGAACCCGGGTAGCTGCGTTAGTAGTCAAGTGCCCGCAACGAAAGACTAACTTGGCATTGCTGAAGGGAATTGTAATGAAAATTACTTTTAATACTATTGGTATCGTAAACTATCCCAAGCAAAGTCACCATCGGACTGGAGGTTACATTCGGGAAAAGCTTCAGGGTTACATTCGGGAATTTGTTTTACGAGTGTAACCTCCAAAAGGTTACAATCGATAATTTTTTTTCCGAATGTAAATTCCAAAAAGTAACATTAGGAAAGTAAAACAGTATACTCGGAAAAAAAGGTATATCAATCTATCGAGCGCTATGCTCTATGTTAGAATCTACTTTATCAAGTTATCCAAGGAATCTAGTTAGTTCTTGTGTGCATAAAATATGTACAGGATCCTGAACAAAGCATGAGCACATCAAAGATGCTGAGAGTTCATAAAAATGTCCCTATACCTTCTTTTTATGTCATGACACACCAAGAACAGTATAATTAAGTATCGATTTAAAACAAAAAAATAAAGAAAAAAAATAGGCTATCAGCGGGAATCGAACCCGGGTCGCTGCGTTAGTAGTCAAGTGCCCGCAACGAAAGACTAACGTGGCATTGCTGAAGGGAATTGAAATGAAAATTACTTTTAATACTATTGGTATCGTAAACTATCCCAACCAAAGTCACCATCGGACTGGAGGTTACATTCGGGAATTTGTTTTACGAGTGTAACCTACAAAAGGTTACAATCGATAATTTTTTTTCCGAATGAAATTTCCAAAAAGTAACATTAGGAAAAATAAAACAGTATACTCGGAAAAAAGGTATATCAATCTATCGAGCGCTATGCTCTATGTTAGAATCTACTTAATCAAGTTATCCAAGGAATCAATTTAGTTCTTGTGTGCATAAAATATGTACAGGATCCTGAACAAAGCATGAGCACATCAAAGATGCTGAGAGTACATAAAAATGTCCCTATACCTTCTTTTTATGTCATGACACACCAAGAACAGTATAATTAAGTATCGATATTTAAAAAAAAAAATAAAGAAAAAAAAATAGGATATCAGCGGGAATCGAACCCGGGTCGCTGCGTTAGTAGTCATGTGCCCGCAATGAAAGACTAACGTGGCATTGCTGAAGGGAATTGTAATGAAAATTACTTTTAATACTATTGGTATCGTAAACTATCCCAAGCAAAGTCACCATCGGACTGGAGGTTACATTCGGGAAAAGCTTCAGGGTTACATTCGGGAATTTGTTTTACGAGTGTAACCTCCAACAGGTTACAATCGATAATTTTTTTCCGAATGTAAATTCCAAAAAGGAAAATTAGGAAAAATGAAACAGTATACTCGGAAAAAAAGGTATATCAATCTATCGAGCGCTATGCTCTATGTTAGAAACTACTTAATCAAGTTATCCAAGGAATCTAGTTAGTTCTTGTGTGCATAAAATATGTTCAGGATCCTGAACAAAGCATGAGCACATCAAAGATGCTGAGAGTACATAAAAATGTCCCTATACCTTCTTTTTATGTCATGACACACCAAGAACAGTATAATTAAGTATCGATTTAAAACAAAAAAATAAAGAAAAAAAATAGGCTATCAGCGGGAATCGAACCCGGGTCGCTGCGTTAGTAGTCAAGTGCCCGCAACGAAAGACTAACGTGGCATTGCTTAAGGGAATTGTAATGAAAATTACTTTTAATACTATTGGTATCGTAAACTATCCCAAGCAAAGTCACCATCGGACTTGAGGTTACATTCGGGAAAAGCTTCAGGGTTACATTCGGGAATTTGTTTTACGAGTGTAACCTCCAAAAGGTTACAATCGATAATTTTTTTTCCGAATGTAAATTCCAAAAAGTAACATTAGGAAAAATA